>NC_140996.1:70195482-70795482 GCF_052327205.1 Somniosus microcephalus | reverse complement strand
AACAGTTATGCTCTCTCGATCTGCCTTGCCTCCCCCAGAATGAGAGGTGTCCCAGGTTACTTTGTTAACTGTAAATGGCTGCAAAACGGCCGATTTCCCACTAACGTCCTTTCAGTCACACAATGGTGTCTCTGGTGCCGAGTCCTCTAAAACGGTTTCTGATATGATTGGATCTGTTAGGATGGGCCCGATGATGGTTTTAACTAGCTTAACCCTGATTGCAGTGCAACCAGGTTCATTGTTCTTACCGGCCTACTGGCGACTTGCTATTACATATTCAATTCCATGTCTGGCCTGGAATCCACATAGGGACTGTGGAATTCCAGGCCCTGTCTCCGGTCTTGTTGCTGGGAAGAAAAATGACTCACTTCCAGCAGCTTTCTGGTCATGTGTCCCAGAACTCCATTTTGTACATTTAAAAAGTGGCCAACTTTGTTTCATTCGGAAAGCAGGCGAGGTGGGGGAATTTTGCAAACACCCTGCACTACCGAACAGAAAAATGGCAGCCAGGAACGATATGCACATGGCAGGGCCCACTAATGTACATAGTGGATGTTGGGGAGAGCATCGTGAGACGCCATGCTGACCAGATCCTAGAGTCACAGGAACAAGTCAACCCCATGCCTCGCCCATACGTACCTGGTGATGAACCCAATGTACAGGTCGCATCTACCTCAGAAACAGTAGCATCGGAAGCTGATGAACCAACCGATGACAGGGGGGCCAGAATCGCCTCCGCACCAAGAGCAAGACACTGGGGAAAGGCGCTATCCAGAAAGGATCAGGAAGCCTCCCCAAAGACTAAATATATAAATAGACTATTTTCAGCTAATGTTGCATGTTAAAAGTGTTAATTGTAATTAGTTTGATATTTAATTGTTAAATGAGTGTTATGGTACTGTTAATCTAAAAGGGGAGGAATTGTATCCGTGTGTTAATGGAGACACGGAATGCAGGAGTTTGTTTCACAGGTGTTTACTAAACAAAGTCTGGAGGTGAACTAACAGATACAGGACACTATACAGGCTTATATAGCCCGAGTGTCTATTACCGGCATTACAGTACACAGGGGGCTCTTAAAGGCACATACACCACAATTCCTCCCCTTTTAGACAACCAGTACAGAACATTTTAAGTAATCATTAATTAACATGTTACAAGAACAATAATCTACACATTTGCTGCAGTTAATCAATTATAAGTCAGTCTCTCTGGAGGCTTCCTGACTCGGCCCGGATAACGCCTCGGTGGTGTAGTAGTTTCTGGTGGTGTAGTAGGTTCTTTTGGCAAGGTCGATTCGGCTTGAATGCCAGTGTCGGGTTCATCTGGTTCCAGTATCACCGGATCGGAGGTAGATACTATGGGTATCTCTGCTTCATCATTAGGCGTATAGAGTTGTGGTGTAGGCTGTCCCTTTTCGGATGACTCTATGATCTGGTCAGCATGGCGCCTTATTATGCTTTCTCCAATGTCCACGGTATACACGGCAGCACGGTGGCATAGTGGTTAGCACTGTTGCCTCACAGCGCCAGGGACCCGGGTTCGAATCCGGCCTCGGGTGACTGTCTGTGTGGAGTTTGCACATTCTCCCCGTGTTTGCGTGGGTTTTCTCCGGGTGCTCCGGTTTCCTCCCACAGTCCAAAAATGTGCGGGGTTAGGTTGATTGGCCATGATAAAAAAATTGACCCTTAGTGTTAGGGGGATTAAATACGTGGGGTTACGGGGATAGGGTGGGATATGTGTTGGTGTAGGGGTTACGGGGATCGGGTGGGACATGTGCAGGCTCGATGGGCCGAAATGGCCTCTATCTGTACTGTGTGATTTCTGTGATTCTGTGATTCTGTGACATCAGCGGTCCTAGTCGTGTGCAAATAGTTCCAGGCTGCCATTTCTCGGTATAGTAGTCCCGGGCCAAAACTTGTTGACCTATCTGGAAGGTTCTAGTTGGCCTTTCATTCATGCCTTGAAATTGCTGGTTCTCCACGTCCCTTCTGATGTTTGGCTTGATCAAATCCAGCCGGCATCTTCACAGAAATCACAGAAATCACAGAAACCTCACAGTGCAGATAGAGGCCATTTCGGCCCATCGAGCCTGCACCAACACATATCCCACCCCGATCCCCGTAACCCCTACACCAACACATATCCCACCCTATCCCCATAACCCCACGTATTTAATCCCCCTAACACTAAGGGTCAATTTTATCATAGCCAAACAACCTAACCCGCACATCTTTGGACTGTGGGAGGAAACCGGAGCACCCGGAGGAAACCCATGCAAACACGGGGAGAATGTGCAAACTCCACACAGACAGTCACCCGAGGCCGGATTCGAACCCGGGTCCCTGGAGCTGTGAGGCAACAGTGCTAACCACTATGCCACCGTGCTGCCCACCGTGCTGCCCATCTTAGGCTTCTATTGAAGAACATCATGGCGGGAGTTTGGTTTGTAACCACATGTGTTGCATTCCTGTATGCAAACAAGAAGTTATCTACCTTATGCTGTAGATTTATGCCTTCATTACCCATGGCCTTTATGGCCTTCTTGAAGGTCTGGACAAACCTTTCAGCCAATCCATTGGTGGCGGGATGGTATGGGGCGGACGTGTAGTGCTTAACCCCATTGTTTTTTAAGAACTTCCTGAATTCTTCGGACACAAATTGCGGTCCATTATCAGAACAGATCTGTTCAGGCAGCCCATTCCTGGCAAATATGGTCCTTAATACTGTGATGGTTTTTTCCGTGGTGGTGGAGAACATCTTTATTACCTCCGGCCACTTGGAGTGTGCATCAACCGCGATTAAGAACATTGAGTCCATAAATGGACCAGCAAAGTCGATGTGTACCCTTTGCCATGGAGATGAGGGCCACTCCCATGGATGTAGAGGGGCTTGTGGTGGGGCATTTTGGACCTTCTGGCATCCTAGGCAGCTCTTGGTCATTTCTTCGATGTCTCCATCGATACCTGGCCACCACACAAATGCTCTGGCTCGGTTCTTCATTTTCACTCCACCCAGATGCCCCTCGTGAAGCTCTTTTAGCACTTTATCCTGGAGTTTGGGTGGAATCACCACTCTGGATCCACACATCAAGGTTCCTCGGCACACTGACAGCTGTTCTCTTCTTTGCGAGAATGCTGGCAACAGTGGTTCGCCATGTGCTGGCCATCCCTTCACCATTAAATCGGAGACTCATGAGAGAGTCGGGTCATTTCTCGTTTCCTTTTCAATGGCAGAATTTGTTACTGGCTGACATTCCACTATGGTTGAGTGGAACATCTCCACTGGGTCCACTGTAGGTGCCTCTTCTACCGTTGGCAACGGTAGGCACGATAAACCGTCAGCATTCCCATGCTGTTTTGATCCTTTGTATTCTATGTCATATTGGTGTGCCCCTAGGAAAAGGGACCACCTCTGTAGCCTTTGCGCTGTCATAATGGGAACACCCTTTTTAGGGTTAAATATGGAGACGAGGGGTTGATAGTCAGTCAACAAGGTAAATTTTTGTCCGTGTAGGTAATGGTTGAATTTCTTAACTCCCCATACCAGGCTGAGTGCTTCCCTGTCGATCTGGGCATAGTTACACTCAGCTGAGTTCAATGAGCGTGACGCAAAAGCTATCGGCCGCTCCGAGCCATCAGGGAATCTATGCGATAATACCGCTCCTACACCGTAAGGGGATGCATCGCACGCCAGTCTGATTGGCAGTGATGGGTTGTAATGAGTCAAAACTTCCTTGGACGTGATCAAGCCTTTGGAGTTATGGAAGGCACGTCTTCGCTCCATTTCCAAATTACTCCCATTTGTAGCAGTTCGTTAAGAGGGTGCAGAACAGTTGACAAGTTCAGTAAAAATTTATGATAGTAATTTATCAATCCCAGGAACGACCTTAATTGTGAGACATTTTCAGGTGCTGGGGCTTTTATGACCGCTTCAATTTTTTCAGGTGACTTATGCAACCCTTCCTCGTTAATTATGTGGCCTCAATATGATATTTGTTTCTGGAAAAATTCGCACTTGGGGCGATTTGCTCGTAGGCCCCGTTCTCTCAGCCTAGTGAGCACCTGCTCCAAATTGGCAAGGTGCTCATTGTTGTTATCTCCTGTTATAAGGATGTCGTCTAGGTAGCATTGAGTCCCCGGAATCCCTTGCAGGACTTGCTCCATAGCTCTTTGCCAGATAGCTGGAGCTGATGCTACTCCGAAAACTAGTCGATTGTACTGGTACAGGCCTTTGTGTGTATTAATCGTGAGATACTTTTTAGAGGCCTCTTCAACCTTCATCTGTAGATATGCTTGTGCCAAGTCAATCTTGGTGAAACGTTTCCCTCCGGATAGTGAGGCGAAAATATCTTCTATCCTCGGAAGAGGATACTATACCGTGTGAAGGACCGGGTTTACGGTCACCTTGAAGTCCCCACAGATGCGAATTTTTCTCTGTTCTTCAGATTTATCATTATTCAACGTTTTCTTCATGACCGGGACGATGGGTGTTGCCCACTCGCTCCAATCTATCTTGGATAATACGCCTGCCTTTTCCAAATTCTCCAGCTCTGCCTCGACTGCTGGACGAATTGCGTACGGCACCGGCCTTGCCTTAAAAAACTTGGGAATTTCCGCATCTTCCACTTTTATTGAAGCGGTGACGCCTTTCAAGGTTCCTAGTTCCTGTTGAAACACTTCCTTGGCGTTGGCCAAGATGTCTTTTAATCGTTCAGGTATGACGTCATCATCATTTTTTTTCTTACTGGTCACCGTCAGTGCCTGAATGGAGTGCCAGTCTAAACGTATCTTCCTGATCCATTCACGTCCCAACAGTGGTGGACCACCATCTTGCAGAACGTATAAATACAACTTCTGTATTTCCTTGCCGTTGTATACAACAGGCACCCTTATTTTCCCTCTGGGGTATACTTTCTGCCCCGTATATGTTTTCAAGATAATGGATGTGTCTTTCAGAGGTATATGCGGAAATAGCCGCTCGTAATCCCGTCGACTTATGACGGTCAGAGCTGATCCTGTATCTAGCTCCATTTTAACTGGGGACCCCGCTATTGTGAGGGTAACCCAAATGGTCTGGTAATCTTCTTTGGCAATTACATTATGTAATTTGAGACAGCTTAGTCTCTTGTTTCCGGAGTCGCTATCGCTCTTCTGGTCTTCGGAGCTACTGTCCGTCATCATTTGTACCTTTCTGTACTTTTCCTTATTGATTTTTTTCCTGTCCGTGGATTTTTTGTTTCCAGATCGGCATACACGTGCAATGTGTCCAATCTTTCCGTATTGCCTGCATGCTTTGTCCTTGAACCAGCAGTCCCTCTGGTCATGGGTGGATCTGCCGCAGCGATAACATCTCTCGAAACCCTGTGTCATTTCATGGGTGCCGAAGGCCTGTGGCTTTTGCTGTATCTCTGCAGCTCCTCTTGCGGCTGCTTCGTATGATACAGACACAGTGAAAGCCTTGTCCAGTGTCAAATCTTTCTCAGAAAGTAGCCTTTTCTGTGTTCCTTCACTTAGGAGACTGCAGACGAATTTGTCTCGAAGAGAATCTGCCAGTCCAGCTCCGAATTGGCAGTGCTTTGACAGCTTCCTTAATTCGGTGAGGTAATCAGCATTACTTTCATTCTTGTGCTGATTCCTCCTGAAGAATTTGAATCGTTCCGCTATCAGCAGCGGTGTTGGGTTTAAGTGCTCCTGTAGGGTATCAACAATCTCCTTAAAATTCTTGTCCCTCGGTTTGGCTGGAGTGATTAAGTTTCGTAACAGCCCGTATGTCCTTGCGCTCATTAGATTTAGAAGTCCTGATGCCTTTTTATCATCCTCTATTTCATTTGCTGTGCAATATACCTCCACTCTTTCCACATATGTGGTCCAATCCTCTATATCGCTATCGAAAGCAGTAATATTGCCAGTCTTAGGCATCCTGAAAAAAAAGGCGCCTCCCGCGCTTTCCTTTCTTCCCCGCAGAAAAAAAATGGCGCCTCCCGCGCTTTCCCGCCGCTGCCGCTGCTGACAACGCTGTTCTCCGCGGTTTTTATTTACACAGGTATTTTTTTTAATAGGTGGCGACTCGTTCCCGCCGGACTCTCTGGGACTTTTCCCTCCCTCTGCTTGGTCCGAACGCCGACCTGCGTTGCAGCGCCGGCCGTCTCCCGAGTGCTCCACCCTCTGTCTCTGTTTGCCTCCGCCTTCGGTGCTCGGCCCCGCTGCAGAGCCAGCCGATGGAGCCCCAGCCCGCCGCCCAGGAAGGATTATTGCAGTACCTGCCACCAGCTCGGCTAGCTGGTGAAACCACAGGTTTTTTTTTTCTTTCTTGTTTTTCTTCGACTTTTGTCTGAGGAATCGATCTCCTTGAGGTGCTGCCGAATTGCAGGTAAGTCCGTTTCCAATTCGTCGCCACGGTTGTATCCGTGTGTTAATGGAGACATGGAATGCAGGAGTTGGTTTCACAGGTGTTTACTGAACAAAGTCTGGAGGTGAACTAACAGATACAAGACACTATACAGGCTTATATAACCCGAGTGGCCATTACCGGCATTACAGTACACAGGGGGCTCTTAAAGGCACATACACCACAATAATGTATATACCTTTAAGGAGGGCACTATTTTTTACAGCTCATGTATACTGCAGTACCAGCAGTGACCACACCTGTATATAGCACTAAGTGGTGATCTGTACATATCAGTTCCACTGTGAGCCACGTTGAGTAAACACCTGTTGTACCGTTTCTCCTGCAGTCTGTGTCTTATTATACACAGACACAACAGGAGGGACCTGAGGGTGAAAAGCCCGCCCCTAACCCAGGTGTAGAGAGGGAGGGATCTGAGGTCGAAAACCCCGCCCCGGACCCAGCCATGGGACCTGGGGGCGGATACTCTCAGCTCGCAGCAGCAGGCTGCGAAGCGTTACCTGCCCCTAGCCTGGGTTTGGGAGAGGTCAAGCCTGAGGGAGCAGCGGTTTGGGTTAAAGGCCCAGCAGCCAAGAAAGCCCCACCCGCCAAGGCCCCCAGAAGGCCCCCACGGACGCCCCAGCCGAGAAAGCCATGGTCACCAGCCCTCCAGTTACCAAGGGCCGCCCCTTGAGTTAGGGAGAGGTCCAAGGACAGAGGCCCTCAGCCAGCAGACACGGGCTGCGAGGGACCAACAGTGAAGGACGGTGCAGCCACGCCGGGGGTGGCGGTGAGCCGCAGTCCAACCAGGAATTAGCCTGGTCGCCCGGAGAGGGTGGCGGATGTATATAGTTTTAGTTTAAGTTTTGGTAATTGTTAAGTTTAATTATTTAGCTTAAGTTTGGGTGTTTTAGTTTAAGTTAAATAAGGTGATGGGTAGTTTTAAGTAAGTAATATGCTAAGAGTGTGTATATTTGGGTTGAGGTCGCGGGACCCGACCATGCTTCACCAAGCCAGAGAATCTCTTGGGGACCCGGCTGCATGTTTTTACATCTTGTTGCAGAAAGACTTTCAGGATGGAGGGGATCGTGATCCTATTCGCCCTGATTGGGATGAGCGTCGGAAGACGAGGCGACGTATAGGGATCCCACATCTACGGCTGCTCGGGAGACTGGGCGCCTACAGCGACCGATGGAAGCGGTGAACGGGATGCGGAGGCAACCGCCGTCTACGTCCACGACGGGAGGTGGCGAGGATGGCTGGGGTCCAATTCGTCTCAGTACTCCAGCCAAACCGGATTCACGTACGGAGAGGCCTCCCTCCTGTGTCCCAGAGTATGGGTCATTACCACGAGGGTCAGCGTCACCGTTGGAAAGCGAATATGTTTAAGGTGTAAAGGACACATTCCTCTGGATAGGTGGTGGTGGCTCAGAAAGCTGAGCAAAGATATGAGGAACCCCGAAGTCGAGTAGGAACGGTTGGGGAACAACACTCACCGGACGATTACAGGGACTCACGGAGGATTAAGTGTGTGTTGGGACAAGTGGTGGGAACCGGACCAAGGGATTTATATCAGTATGTGGGGGTCAGAGAAGGCCTGCCCCGCAGGCATATCCATTATTTTCCACCGACAGTGGCAAGACGCCGGGGAGGGGATGAGGTGGGATACCAGCCTGAAGGCGTGCGCAGTCCCATTCTCCCCGATCCCAGTCAATGCCACTGAGCTTGTAACCCACCCCCGTAAGCCCCTGCCCACGGCGCAGGCAGCGAGGTTACCCAGGGAAGGTTGCCCCACCACCACGAAGGGACCAGGGAATGGGTTGGTACTAGTCCCCACCGATCAGATGCTGTACCAGGGGTTACACTATGCGGTAGCCTCCGTGATTTTAAATCTCACCGAGTGATGTCCCAAAGAAACAGAGCAGCTATACCAGGCACTATTAAAGGACATGTTCAAGAAGTTCTATGAGTTTGATTTCGCCCATGAGGAGAAAACTGAACTGTACACCACACACCGAGAAATTTTGGGTAATGCAGGGAGGCAGAGAAGGGGAGTATGGAATTATGTTTTTACTGTGTTTAATACTGGGTCCTCTGTCATCAACAGTTTGGATGACATAGAGCTGCAGACCCAGATAAACGGCTTAAAAAAACAGTTAAAGAGAATATTACTGGATGAGAACAAAGTAGTGGGCTCGGAGTTGCATGAGGACCAGGCCATGACGGTCCATTTAAAGGAAATCATAGCCGAGTTGGAGAAGCATGCAAAGACGGTAAATGCCCTCATAAGGGAGGACAGAAATGCTTCTGACCAGGCTATGCAGAATGAGGTGTGCGTGCTATACAGGGCGTGGTTGCTGGGCAAGGGCCGCAGTAATCTGGAGGATTTAAAACAGGGTTTAGTCCCTTCCTGGATTAGCAACAAGCACCTCACAGCCCTCTACCTATTTGAGAATGCATTAAGCCCGTGCCAACTCCGGCTAGCCTCCGAAGCCTACCCAGTCCCCGTGGATTGTGGGCGGTCCAACCACACAATCATGGGAGTAGTAGTTAGGATGCCGGTCATGGGTAGGACAGCCCGACCCGCACCGGTATATAGGGTTGAGAACATTGGAGTCATTCAAGGGGTGCACACATTCGTTTCACAGCGGTCCGACCTTACGTCATAAAGTGGGAGCACGCTATGACAGGTACTGACCTCTCAGGGTGCCGGAGCTGGGGAGCACACATAATCCTGTGTCCCCAGCACTTGAATGCCTTTTCAAAACTGCAGTGTGGGTTCAGAGCTGCTGGCGCGAAACCTATAAATTGCACCATGGAGGCAATGGCACAAGGCCTTGTTCCCCTGCAGGTAGCATATAGAGGAGGTGGGACATATTGTGTCACCACCGGCGCGTCCCACTACCAGCATGGACAGCATAGCTGGTGTCCGGTTAGTGACAGCAGTTTCTGTTTTAAACCTGAGGCAGAAGTTCAAGTGGCCCAGGAGCGAATTGTCCCCATTCCTGAACCCTCCACTGCTCACCTCACTGTGAAGGAGAATTTTACGAATTTGCAAAAGTACGTAGTGCACTTTGGCTACGAAATTCCCCCTCTCCCTGAACACCTTACCAAAATACTCAAAGCTGTTATAGTTTCGCAGAAACATTTTTACACTCTAGAGCAGAAAACAGTAGAGATAGGGACTAAGATATTGGATATCGTGATTGCACACTGGTGGGACATTTTCAATAACATAGAGGTCCCTTTGTGGATCAGGCTGGCTTCCCACATTCTCGTGGTTTGTCAGTTAGGGATAGTGTTGTATCTAGTTTGTATTCAATGTAAGGGAAAAGGCCAGTTGTCAGAATTCTGAAACCAGAGGATCTGGAAGGAACATTATATAAAGGTGGAGGGAGATACGCCTGTTTAAGTCTTTTTCCTTGTATTTTGATTAAAGATTGTTGTTTTTTTGTTTGTTGTTTTTAATAAAGGTTTTTCTTTTGGTTGTTGCGATGCGTTTAATAAAGATGTATGTGTACCAAGTGGTGCAGGGGCGTCGGACCCCTTCGTGCTTGGATGTGTTTAAAGTCTGTAATTTATCCAATGTATGCTTATGTACACTACATTTTCGTGGAATGGGAAGTGCATGTGTTGTGGGTGTATTAGATAGGTAATTACAGGGGAAGGTTGAATATGGAGGGTCAGAAAAATTTTGCTCACCTTGTAAGAATGATACTTCAAGCAAGTTTTAGTATCACAGGGGGGAGTGTAGGATTTGCAAAATTTCCACATTTTCCCAAAGGTTATTATTAATAAAAGGGACCCTGTGTGGACATTTTAATAAAAGGGTACCCAAAGATGGCGTCCGCACCTCGTGACCAAAAGCCTGTAAGGTTTTAAAAGCTTGGACTCTGTGGCACAAGCAGCTTTTGGGGAAATCGAAACCTGGGCCTAGAAATTCAGTATAGCCACTTTTGGGGCGGTAAAGTCGGGCGGCCGCTAAAGTTTGCGCCTGGCGCAAAGTCGAGCCCCCTTCGCCGATATTCAGTTGCATCGCCCTAAGAGGTTGCTGCTGCGCTAAAACAGGTGATGCACGACTATCATTAGGCGCTAAGCCGGCAGCCCGGGGTGCTAACACCAGAAGTTGGGCGCAGGGCAGGTGCGGCGAGCTGCTGATTGCCGGCAGACACTCTGGCTCCGGTGAGCTCTTAAAGGGGGAGGGTGGATTTGTTTTTTTGAAAGGCCGAGACTAGTGTATTTGTGTTTTTGGGGAGGGCTTCTCTCCATCAGTTTGTTATGTGGTACCGGTCTTCTTCTTCTTCTTCTCCTCCTCCTCCTCCTCCTCCTCCTGCTCCTCCTCCTCCTCCTCCTCCTCCTCCTCCTCCCAAAGAAGGAATGTTGCAAAACGGCTGCCTTTTCTACTGCAGGAGTGCCCTTTAATTTGCGCTCCCCGCGGCCCGCATCGGCTGAGCACCGTTCGACTCAACAGTCGCTAGGGCCGCCAGGCACACAATGGGGCGGCGCGAGTGAAATTCCGGTTCCGGGCGCACAAAGGGCATTGCACGACGAAATGACGTCATGATCTGCGCGCGCAGATGAGCGCGTGCAATGACTTTGCGCCGGCGCTAAATGTCTACTGAAGTTGGGGCGAGGCGCAGATCGCACTGCGCCCGGGCGCTAAGCGCCTAGCGCTCGAGATCTACTCCTAAGGCGCTAACGGCTGACGCAGCCAACTGAATTTCTCGGCCCTAATATGCAGTTTCTGTGAAGAAGGACTTTTTGTATTTTGAAAAGCAGACAGTAGGACTTTGAATATGCATCAAGCCAAATCGGAGACAGATCAAAACCAGTTAGGCCTATACTTGAGGCCATCAAGCAGTTTGCATAAATAATCGGAAACAGCTTAAGGAAGCCATCGAGGCTGGACAGGCCGATTAAGATGCATTAATAACAATACAGCTCAGACATCAGGCCAGTAGGTGCGATCACCGGCCATCTAAATACAGTTAGTTTAGATTGCTACCTTTATTTAAACTAGCGCGCCAAGATTGGGACAATGAGCTAACCTGATTTGGCGCGCAGATAAGGGTCATCTGAAGGAGTATAACTGAAGGCCCCGGTTATCAATCTCTCTCTCTGGCTCTCGCTCTCTGCTCCTGCTCCTCGCCCTCGTGGCTGCTGCTCTTCCCCCGTCCCGCGCTTAACGCCTGGCCACTGCCCGTGCCTTTCCCCATCCCATCAGGAACGCTCGGCATTGCACCAGGCGGACACGGACCAACCAGGCCAGGCGAGGCAGGATGAGACGAGGTGAGGAGGCAAGATGAATTGGGAAGACGATTGAAGCACGCTTCGAATAATTGGGCCTTCAATCCAGCTGACCTGCGAGTATCTTCATGCAAACTCCAACTGCCGCCCGAGGAAGAGGAACCATCATCCCTGAGAGGTAAAGTAGCCAAGCAGAGACTTTAACTTTGGGGTACTTGTACCTGGACGATGCCCTTGCAGCGCCCCGAGACCACATGACGACGGCAGGCCCCAGAGAGCAAAAAGAGCGAACCCCAAGCCCCACCGTTGTTTGAATTCAGCAGATTTTGGATTGGTGAGCATGAATTCTGGCCCCTCATAGCTTAATCTAGTAAGGTATAGGGGGTGGGATAGGATAAGGGGATTGTTAAGATAGTTGTTTTCCCTCGATGTGCCGTGTGTCCCCCTGCAATTTTATACTAGTAACTTCTCATAAGTTTGTGTTAATTTCTATTTCAATAAAATCTTGGTTTTGCTTACATCCAAACCACTTGTCTACTCGAGTCTTTTCTGTATCGCCGCCTGTACCTAAGTCCGGTGTCTAGAACCCAGGGGTGTGGGAGCGATTCAAACCGCTCACAAACAGTCAGGGGCATAACTGACTGGGCGCACGTGCCAACCACACCACCCCACTACAGCAGTTAAATTTAAAAAGTAAGTGGAAAAAGTCTCTTAAGTGCCTGTTAATAACCTGATGATGATTTCAATTGGGTTGTCCGCCGCTGCCGGTCGGGTTGGCTCCACGATGACAGACACGCCTGGGGGAAAGGCGCGTGGGAGCAGATTCCCAACCCGATGTCAAAAATAACAACTTTCCCACCCAACCTGCCACTGATCGCGCCCGCTACCCCCAGAACATTCTGGCCGATGTGTTTTAGATTTTTTTAGAAATCACAATAATTAAAATTTGCATTAATGCTGCAAGCAGTTTAGTTTTTTAAATTTCAAAACCTTCCGATTATTTGAAGCAGTTTTACCTGGATTAAAACAATGGAACATCGGAACATAGGAACTGGAGCAGGTCATTGAGCCTGTTCCGCCATTCAATGAGGTCATGGCTGATCTACGACCTGACTCCGTCTTTGGCCCATATCCCTTAATACTTTTGGTTAACAGAGAGCTATCAAATTCTGATTTAAAATTAACAATTGAATTAGCATCAATTGCTGTTTGCCCCAATGGGGAGAGGAAATGTATACAAACAGGTTAATACACTGGGTATTAATATGGCAGAGTGAGATTTTAACTCCTCTAGGTTTATTCTGCATTTGTGTTGTAGTTTCCGCTGTAGTTCTGGCAGAGTTACAGCAGCGGAGCAGGGGTAGCTCCAAGGAACTCCCTGGCCATTAATATTGCAGAATGCCAAAAGTGGAAAACAGAGCTGACAATCAGATATCAGGATATAAGGTATGACGATATAATGGACAAAACAATGTTTTACACTGCTTTAGCACTATTTAGCAGACTTTACTTATATTTTTCTGGTTTATAAGCTCACCAGTTTTAGTTGTTTTTGTGCATATGGAATTGCTGATACAAATCCCACCACGACAGCTGGGGAATTTAAATTCAGTTAATTATATAAATCTGGAATAAAAAGCTAGTATCAGTAATGGTAACTATGAAACTATCACATTGTCATAAAAATCCATCTGGTTCACTAATGTTCTTTAGGGAAGGAAATCTGTCGTCCTTACCCGGCCTGGCCTACGTGTGACTCCAGACCCACAGCAATGTGGTTGCCTCTTAACTGCCCTCTGAAATGGCCTAGCAAGCCACTCAGTTGTAGCATATCGCTACGAGAAACAATAATAAGAATGAAACCTGACGGACCACCCAGCATCGACCTCGGCATTGGCTAAAGACACGGCAATGGCACACCCAGCCCAGTCGAGCCTGCAAAGTCCTCCTCACCAACATCTGGGGACTTGTGCCAAAATTGGGAGAGCTGTCCCACAGACTAGTCAAGCAACAGCTTGACTTAGTCATACTCACAGAATTATACCTTTCAGCCAATGTCCCAAACTCCTCCATCACCATCCCTGGGTATGTCCTGTCCCACCGGCAGGACAGGCCCACCAGGGGTGGCAGCACAGTGGCATACAGTCGGGAAGGTGTGGCCCTGGGCGTGCTCAAAAATGACTCCGGACCCCATGAAGTCTCATGGCTTCAGGTCAAGCACGGGCAAGGTAACCTCCTGCTAATTACCACCTACTGCCCTCCCTCAGCTGACGAATCAGTACTCCTCCATGTTGAAAACCAATTGGAAGAAGCACTGAGGGTAGCAAGGGCACAGAATGTACTCTCAGTGGGGGACTTCAATGTCCATCACCAATAGTGGCTCGGTTGCACAACTACTGACCGAGCTGGCCGAGTCCTGAAGGACATAACTGCCAGTCTGGGGCTGTGAAAGGTGGTGAGAGAACCAACATGAGGGAAAAACCTTCTTGATCTTGTCGTCACCAATATACCTATCGCAGATGCATCTGTCCATGACAATATTGGTAGCAATGACACAGTCATTGTGAAGACAAAGTCCCATCTTCACACTGAGGACACCCTTCATTGTGTTGTGTGGCACTACCACCGTGCTAAATGGGATAGATTCAGAACAAATCTAGCAGCTCAAAACTGGGCATCCATGAGATGCTGTGGGCCACCAGCAGCAGCAGAATTGTATTCCACCACAATCTGTAACCTCATGGCCCAGCATATTCCTCACTCTACCATTACCATCAAGCCAGGAGACCAACCCTGGTTCAATAAGGAGTGTAGAAGAGCATGCCAGGAGCAGCACCAGGCGTACCTAAAAATGAGGTGCCAACCTGGGGAAGCTGCAACACAAGATTACATGCATGCTAAAAAGTGGAAGCAGCATGCTATAGACAGGGCTAAGCGATCCCACAATCAACAGATCAGATGAAAGCTCTGCAGTCCTACCACATCCAGTCATGAATGGTGGTGGACCATTAAACAAATAACGGGAGGTGGAGGCTCCATGAATACCCCCATCCTCAATGATGGTGGTGCCCAGCACGTGAGTGCAAAAGACAAGGCTGAAGCGTTTGCAAACATCTTTAGCCAGAAGTGCCGAGTGGATGATTCATATCCGCCTACTCCTGAGGTCCCCACCATCATAGAAGCCATTCTTCAGCCAATTCGATTCACTCCACGTGATATCAAGAAATGGCTGAGCGCACTGAATACAGCAAAGGCTATGGGCCCCGACAACATCCCGGCTATCGTGCTGAAGACTTGTGCTCCAGAACTAGCCATACCTCTATCCAAGCTGTTCCAGTACAGCTACAACACTGGCATCTATTCGACAATGTGGAAAACTGCCCAGGTATGTCCTGTCCACAAAAAGCAGGACAAATCCAAACCGGCCAATTACTGCCCCATCAGTCTATTCGCCTTCATTAGCAAAGTGACGGACGGTGTCACCAACAGAGCTATCAAGTGGCACTTACTGAACAATAACCTGCTCACTGATGCCCAGCCTTGGTCCAAACATGGACAAAGGAGCTGAATTCCAGAGGTGAGGTGAGAGTGACCTCCCTTGACATCAAGGCAACATTTAACTGAGTCTGGCATCAAGGAGCCCTAGTAACACTAAAGCCAATGGGAATTGGAGGGGGGGGGAAACTCTCCACTGGCTGGAGTCATACCTAGCACAAAGGAAGATGGTTGTGGCGGTTGAAGGGCAATCATCACAGCCCCAGGACATTGCTGCAGGAGTTCCTCAGGGCAGTGACCTAGGCCCAACCATCTTCAGCTGCTTCATCAATGACCTTCCCTCCAACATAAGGTCAGAAATGGGGATGTTCTCTGGTGACTGCACAGTGTACAGTGCCATTCACAACTCCTCAGATAATGAAGCAGTCCATGTCCGCATGCAACAAGACCTAGATGACGTTCAGGCTTGGGCTGATAAGTGACAGGTAACATTCACGCCACAGAAGTGCCAGGCAATGACTATCTCCAACAAGCGAGAGTCTAACCACCGCTCCTTGACATTCAACGGCATTACCATCACCGAATCCCCCACCATCAACATCCTGGGGGTCACCATTGACCAGAAACTTAACTGGACCAGCCACATAAATACTGTGGCAACAAGAGCAGGTCAGAGGCTAGGTATTCTGCGGCGAGTGTCTCACCTCCTGACTCCTCAAAGCCCTTCCACCATCTACAAGACACAAGTAAGGACTGTGATGGAATACTCTCCACTTGCCTGGATGAGTGCAGCACCAACAACACTCAAGAAGCTCAACACCATCCAGGACAAAGCAGTCCACTTGATTGGCAACCCATCCACCACCTACAGTGTGTACCATCTACAAGGTGCAGTGCAGCAACTCACCAAGGCTTCTTCAGCAGCACCTCCCAAATCCGTGACTTCTTCCATCTAGAAGGACAATGACAGCAGGCGATGGGAACACCACCACCTCCAAGTTCCCCTCCAAGTCACACACCATCCTGACTTAGAAGTATATCGCCGATCCTTCATTGTCGCTGAGTAAAATCCTGGAACTTCCTCCCTAACAGCACTGTGGGATTACCTTCAACACATGGACTGCAGCGGTTCAAGAAGGCGGCTCACCACCATCTTCTCAAGGGCAATTAGGGATGGGCAATAAATGCTGGCCTTGCCAGTGATGCCCACATCCCATAAACAAATTTTAAAAAATAAACAAGTCAGAATGTGAATCCCTGTAATATCTCGTATCTGCCAGTACATATCACCGCAAGTCGACAAACAATGAACAACATGGCTGTAAATTTCAAATGGATCTAGAATGTATGATACATTTTTATTACCCATTAATATCCATGTTTAATTGATTGCAAACTTTGCTATTGAGCTCTATTCCTACAGTCGGATATTACCATTCCTCAAACAGTAGCTCACAGTCAAATTCAGGAAAATGGCACCCAACTCTCCAGCACTGACAGGAAGTTAGTGCAAGAAGAAAACAAGGTTTTTTACAACCTGCAGAACTGCAATTGTATGAAAGTTGTAGTCACGGGAATGTGTTTGCATCCGTAGATAACATTGTTTATCAAAATTGGCATAAATCGCTGGTGAAGTCAGATTCCTCAACACAATGTACAACATTTGAGTCTTTTGTGTGCAAACAAGCAGCATCCTTTTTCATTTCTGAGTAATAACCGGGTATTCTGTCCAGACTTTTTTTTCAGTTGCACTTAACTTTAGCCAAGATTTATGTCTACATAGACATCCATTTGAAAGCTCGGCTATGTTATTAATTTCCTCGTCACTTAACAATAGTGCAGAGGCCAGCCATAGTTATATTGTGTTGTTGGTGAATGAGGAAAGACAGACACATGTCAAGCTCTGCTCATGAACCTCTTGCTGCTGGCAGAACGTCTAATTGAAAAGCACTGTAATGGGTCACCTGATTCAAGCCCCAAAATTGCAAGACTCCGGTGATGGTGCAGATACTTCCTCGATGGGATTGCAGATCTGAAAATCAGGTGCGATGGTGATTGATTTTAATGGCCCTAAAATCATGAGTGCCACAACTGCAGTGCGCTGCCCTCCTCATCCAATTCCATAGAATAGTCTCATTGAGTAGACTGTGTGTTGGGAGCATAGATTCTCACTATTTCATGGCTTTTTTGTTTAGACAACCTGTAGTGCGTGGGCTGAAGTTATACTGCAGCTGGTGCACATCACTAATTTCTCAAGTTGTGTCACAATGTCAATGATATATTGCACATCTTGCATTAGAATGGTGTGAAAGATCACCCTTTCCAATACAAGATAACTGGGACAGAAAGGCCTAGATTTCCCACCTGTGCCCTGCTGAGTTTTTGGCAGATCTTGGGCAGGTAGGACCAGATATTGCTTGGGGATATGCTGCACTACATCTCCACATCCTCCTGCAACCCATTTCCCACTCTCCAGGCCCAGGAGAGTATGTATGCCACAGAGTGTTGTCTCACACTGGGCAAAGATGACGCCCTGGCGCTCAGACTGCCTGCATCCTGACCCAGCAAACTCTGCCTCAGTCTCGGTGTTGTGTGAGGCTAGCAGTTTTCTTCCCAAGGCTAGCCCTTGGAAGTCCTCATCTCTGTCCTCCTCAGCAGAGCTGGGAGAGGCACATACCCTCTGGCAAACTCTCTCTGGGGTGTTCCTGGCACCAATTGTTGCTACTGACCACCGGAGAATGCAGGTTGAAGTTGCTAAACTTTCTGCATCTGTGGAGAGTTCCTCTCCCTGGAGTTATGTGCTGTCTTGTCCTACAGAAAGAGTGCATGGCTGTTGAAAAGCTTAGTAGAGATGTATAGAGATGTGCTTGTTCATATAGTAGATGTGTTCAAGTGTAGAATAACCAAAATGGACTGAGGATGAGGAGGTGATGAATGTAAAGGGAAGTGTGTGTAATATGAAGTGAGGAAGAAGTCCTGGGAGAAGTTGGTGGTTGTGCAAGTGGTAGGAGACCAGAAGAGACTGGTGCCACTGTGTGCTGTTAAGAGAGGAAAGCGAGTGTGTTTGGAGTGAGCAAGCGAGATGCTTTAGTGTGGCCTTCTGATTGTATGGTGAAGGATGTGATGGAGGGAAAATAATAATTGAGAATGGTGGGGGCGGGGTGAGAGATGTGTTGTTGTGTGGTGGAAAGGTGAAAAGTTGTACTCGCCCTTCCTGCATTGAAAAGAATAAAGAAAGAACTTGCATTTATTTAGCGCCTATTGTGGTCTCAGGATGTCTCACGGCCAGTGAAGTACTTTTGAAGTATAAACAGAAAATGCTGGAAATACTCAACAGGCTAGGCAGCATCTGTGGAGAGAGGCACACCGCATACCCCACTTCCTTAAGGACCGAGAATTGCTGAAATCTGCGGTAGTCCTCCCTGCTCCCATTGATGTTGAGGTTGGCTATCGTTAGCTTCATGGCAAGATTTTAATAAACCTACCACTGCATATAACAAATTACACGAGGGAGTGGGGCCAGTAATTGGCCTACACTCCCTCAGGAGCCCACTGAGGAACTTCTGGAGTCAGCGCAACCCAAGCAGCTCAACATCCGCGCTTGTGACAGGGTCTTAATTGCAGCACGGACAGACTGGATGAACAGTGACAAGTCTGACGAGCGGTCAAGGACCAGCTGGACTTTATTGCGATGATGCAGGTATTCCGCAACAAACTCCTAAAGCTCCACAACGGGGATGAGGGGAGACGAGGGGAGACTTGGAGGGAGGCACCAGGGAATCCACTGCCTCACTGCCGATGTACTCAATGTGGGGTGGATGCAGGACTGCACACTGTTCTTTTTGATGAGCAGCTTGAATCAGCCCGGGGCAGTAGAGGCGCTGGCAGGGGTAGTAGATACTACCACAAACTGCTGACTCTGTCCTGACACTTACTCGCTTGCTGCTGACATGGTGCAAAGTGTTATGTAAGGGTTGGGGGCTTCTTTAAACTGGTTTAAAGTAATTTTCCTGGTCTTGCAGCCTTTGCCTGCACTCAGACCAATTCCAATAAAACCAATTTACAAACAGCGGTTTCGAATCGCTACCCCACCTTTAGTTCTGAGTGGAGGAACTTATAATTAATGATATTAAAACGGAACAAGTGGTTTGGATGAGAGAAAAATCAAGTTTTATTACCTAAATAAACTACAATCCAAAGAATAAACTATACCACACGAACACAGTAATTATATTAAAACTATATAACAGGGGGGTTGTAGACGGTGAAAACAAGGGATAAAATGACTACAATGTTATTTAAACAATCTTAGCAATTACCCTCAAATCACCACCCCAAACTCCTGCTAGGTTGCCTTGTTGAGGAGTCAGAACACCCTGCTCACCTGTGGTCCAGCGAAGTAAGAGAGAGAGATAGCTTCTCAGCAGCTATCTTTATACCTGGTCAGGCCCCTGCCGTTCTGCCTTGCAAGGGCTGTGTGCAAAATTCCCCGCCCAAAGGGTCCAAAGCACAAGAGAAAGCTGTGATTGGCTAACTCAGAGTGGTTGGACTGGGTTAATGTGTCTTCCGGAGCTCCCTGGGCTGAAACAAAAGGGAAATACAACTGCTCTGTTGTCCAGCATGCTAGGTGATTTAGACCCGTTCAATTCTTAAACGGACCCCATTCAAGATACAAAAGTCTCTTCTGCAGTTTAGATGTATCCACTCGATATACAAACAAATGCTAATAGCATTCGATTGCTTTGTAAACAAAGCATTGTCCTTTGTCTTCATTGAACCTTACTTCCAGACACAGAAAGCTGCATTCCAAGCCCCTTTGTCTTCGGCCATGTGGTGTGACAGCCATTTTTATCCCTGGAAATTTTTAAAGCACAATGCCCAGGGATTCTCTAATCAAAAAAATGAATCTTCAGAACTGTAAATTATTGCGAATTCTTACAGCTACACCCAGATCCCATGAACGGCTACAAGGTTTCTGTGGCTTCAGATGGATTAATAGTCTAATGGTCAATAAAACTGACTGGCGAAATGAAATGAATGGATACAATGGCCAGTCAGTATACTTAACAATTTTCCAGGTCAGGTGTAGATGGCAGGCCAGATTGAGCAGAATGGAGGAGAAAGGTGATGCTCTCAGCAAGGAGGGAAAATCACAGAGGTTTTTCGAGAGAACTGGGCATGGTGGGGGACTGCAGTTAGATGAAAACCCACTGGGGGAGGGCTGACATTTCACTCAGGCAGATGAGCTGCCTAGGCAATGCAACTCCTAATCCAACTCCAGCAGCAGCAGCTGTCATTACCTAGGCAGCTCGAGGTGTTATGATTGGCCCGGAATTTGCAGTCAGCAGTGAAGCGAAGGCTGGCTCCGAAATACGCTTTGCACAAGGATCTTGCGATCCTTGTGTCGAGAGCTTCGGGTTTTCCAACCTTCAATTCAAATCAACGGAAGTTAATAGGGATTCCCTCATGCGAACTGCTTTTAAAATGGTTAGAGAGAACAAAAGAAAGGTTGAGGTTCTCACATGGGGAAAAGACAAACCTAAACAGAAGCATCAAATTGGTCCCGGATCCCTCGTGTAACACCACCAGGACAGTGTTGCACCCAAGGTTAGCATTGCGCCACCTACCTCCATGCCCCCTACACCAATTTAGGTCAGTTAGCGCTGCGGCCATTCCGGGCGGCCGTTAACGGCCATTGGCGGTGACCCCAACTGCTTTGCTGGTGACCACCAATTTTTCCCCCATGGTGTGTAATTGTGGCAGTAATAGCAAATACTTTTTCAGCTATGTTAGAATTCAGAAGACTATTAATGATCATATAGGGCCACTAAAGATTACTGTAGGGCAGATTCAAACTGAATCTCAGATTATGCATAGCTGCTAAATGGCTATTTCATATCAGTCTATACCCCTGTAAATTATTCCTTGTGTTTCAGATTGGGGCGCATTGTAGGTGTTGAGTCTGTGTGTTCCAGATATACTTATTTTAATAACTGGACACAGACAACAGGAAAAACTTAAACAGGTCTTTACTACTTGAAGGTCAGGGCTGAACTGCTTTACAAATTACTACACAGAGCTTATATACCGGTGTGGTCACCACCGGTACTACAATATACAGTAGCAAGAGAAAGTAGTCCATCTTCTTAAGGTAGTTCTCTTAAGGTGGTACAGGTTACATACACCACAATTCCTCCCTTTTTAGCTTAACAGTGTACACCCCAATTTAAACATAACATGGATAACATATATACAACTTTCATGCAACTGTTCAAAGATTCAGTCTCTGAGGAGGCCTCCTGATCCGAGTTGGATAACGCCTTTCAGGGGTCTCTGATTCTGGTTGCTGGGGTGACTCCTCTAATTGATCTCTTATGGATTGAACATCCTCATGTACGTTCGCGTTTGAGGTAGATGCTACAGGTTCAATAATTTCTTCCACTGGTGTCTCTGCCGTAGCCATGGGTTCGACCCTTGTTTTTGATTCTACAAGTTGGTCAGCATGACGTCGTATTACGTTTTCACCAATCTCTACCGTGTACATCAGGGGTCCTTGTCTGGCACGAATTGTTCCAGATTGCCATTTCTCATTCTTATAGTCCCGGGCTAACACTGGTTGTCCTATTTTGAAACTCCGAGTGGTCTTGTTATTTACATGCTGGAACTGTTTGTTTTCGACTTCCCTACGCACATTTGGTTTTAACAAATCCAACCTGGACCGCAACCTCCTGTTATAAAACATCATGGCAGGACTTTGATTTGTCACTGCATGTGTGGCGTTTCGATATGCCATTAGGAAATTGTCCACCTTGTGTTGTAGTGGAATATGGTCTTCGCTCATGGCCTTTATCGCCTTTTTGAACATTTGTACAAATCTCTCGGCCAACCCATTTGTAGCCGGATGATATGGGGCAGATGTATAGTGTTTCACCCCATTCTTCTCCATGAATTTCTGGAATTCTTCTGACATGAACTGCGGTCCGTTGTCTGAACATATCTGTTCTGGCAATCCATTTCTTGCAAATATGGTTCTTAGAACTGCGATCGTCTTTTCCGAGGTAGTGGTCGCCATCTTAATCACTTCTGGCCATTTAGAATGTGCGTCTACCGCTATCAAAAACATGGAATCCATGAATGGACCTGCAAAGTCGATATGTACACGCTGCCATGGGGTTGAAGGCCACTCCCATGGATGCAGCGGTGCAATTGGAGGTGCATTTTGAACTTTTTGGCACCCTGAGCAGCTTTTAGTCAGATCCTCTATTTGTTTGTCGATACCTGGCCACCACACATAAGCCCTAGCAAGGCTTTTCATCTTGACTCCCCCCAGATGACCTTCATGCAGTTCCTTTAGAACTCTCTCCCTTAATTTAGGAGGAATAATCACCCTTGCTCCATACATCAATGTTCCTTGACAAACGGACAGCTGTTCTCGTCTGGCTGAGAATGCCGGTAATAGTGGTTCGCCATTGCTGGCCATCCCTTCACTGTCAATTCGTAGACCCGAGACAGTGTCGGGTCGTTCCTGGTCTCTCTCTCAATACTCGCATTGGTGACTGGCAAACATTCGATGATGGTCGAGTGAAATAACTCAACAGGGTCAACTGTCGGTGCCTCTTCCGCTGTAGGTAGTGGCAGGCGCGACAGCCCATCAGCATTACCATGTTGCTTTGTACCTTTGAATTCGATCTCATATTGATGTGCCCCTAGGAAAAGGGACCATCTCTGGAGCCTCTGCGCTGTCATCACCGAAACACCCTTCTTAGGGTTAAAAATGGAAACCAACGGCTGGTGGTCTGTCAGCAGCGTAAACTTTTGGCCTTGCAGGTAATGATTAAATTTTTTACTCCCCACACGAGGCTGAGAGCCTCCCTATCTATCTGAGCATAGTTGCGCTCAGCGGAGGTCAATGATCTGGATGCGAACGCGACTGGTCTTTCCAAGCCATTTGGCAACTTATGTGATAGCACTGCCCCAATACCATATGGAGAAGCATCACAAGCTAAACGAATAGGCAGTGTTGGGTTAAAGTGAGCCAACACTTCCTTAGAGGTGATCAATGCCTTGCTTTTGTGAAAAGCCCGCTTACAGTCCTCGCTCCACTTCCATGGCACTCCCTTTTGTAAAAGAGCGTTCAGCGGGTGTAGCACCGTGGATAAATTTGGCAGAAACTTATGGTAATAGTTAATCAACCCTAGGAACGACCTCAACTGGGATACATTTTCCGGAGCGGGAGCCTTCACAACAGCTTCGATCTTGTCAGGTGACTTGTGAAGCCCCTCCTGGTCAATGACGTGACCACAGTATGAGGTTCGCTTCTGAAAGAACTCACATTTCTGGCAATTAACTCGAAGTCCATACTCTTTCAATCTGGTGAGCACCTGTTCCAAATTAGCAAGGTGTTCCTCATCATCATCTCCTGTAATAAGAATGTCGTCCAGATAGCATTGTGTGCCAGGAATTCCCTGTAATACCTGCTCCATGGCCCTTTGCCAAATCGCTGGAGCCGATGCCACTCCAAAAACCAGTCTATTATACCGATATAAGCCCTTATGCGTGTTGATCGGGAGATACTGGCGTGACGCTTCATCAACTTCCATCTGTAAGTACGCCTGTGCCAGGTCTATCTTGGTGAAGTGTTTCCCGCCAGACAACGAAGCGAAGATATCCTCAATCCGCGGAAGCAGATATTGCACCGTGTGAAGAACCAGATTAACAGTGATCTTGAAATCGCCACAGATGCGAACCTTCCCCGGTTCCCCCAGCTTGTTGTTCAATGAACGCTTCATGACGGGAACAATGGGCGTGGCCCATTCGCTCCAGTCCACCTTTGACAGTACTCCTGAACGTTCTAGCCCTTCCAGCTCAGCTTCCACAGCAGGTCGTATCGCATAAGGTTGGGGTCTGGCTTTGAAAAATTTCGGGTTTGCATGTTCTTCAACCTTGATGTTTGCCGTAATTCCTTTCAGTGTTCCCAGTCCCTGTTGGAACACCTCCTTAGCATCGTCCAATATTCTGGACAGTCGTTTAGGTTTGACATCGTCCTTTTTACCGGAATCTACAGTTAGTGCTTTTAAGGAATGCCAGTCCATATTTATTCTCCTGATCCATTCCCGTCCCAGTAGTGGTGGACCTCCCTCAGGTAACACATACAAGTCCATTCCTTTACTTTTATCTTTCCGATGGGGTACACTCTTTGCCCCGTGTATGTTTTTAATACAATCTCCGTATCCCTTAGGGGAATGTGTGAGAATAACCTTTTGTAATCTTGCTTATTCATGACCGTCAATGCCGATCCCGTGTCCAATTCCATCTTCACTTGGACTCCTGCTATCTGGAGTGTAACCCAAATAGTTTGGTGGTCTGCTGTGTTACCCACATTATGTATTCTTAGACAACCCAGTTCCTTACTGCTGGAGTCTGAATCCGTCTTCTGTTCATCCGAACTGTTCTCTGTCACCTTGTGTACTTTTTTGTACTTCTTCTGTGGTGACTTTTTGTTGCTGGTCTTCTTTCCTGACCGGCATACTTTCGCTATGTGACCGAGTCTGCCACATTTTCTGCATTCTTGATCTTTGAACCAGCACTGGTTCTGATCGTGCATTGTCCTTCCGCAACGATAGCACTTTACTGCACCCAATGCCATTTGATTGGTGCTGAGCTCCGATGGCCTTAGCTGCATTTCTGCGGTGCCTCGTGCTGCCGCCTCGTGCGATGCTGCAATAGTGACAGCTTTATCTAGCGTAAGGTCCTTTTCCTCTAGCAGTCGCTTCTGAGTTCCTTCTTTTAATAGTCCACACACGAACTTATCTCTCAAAGCATCTGCTAGTCCTGTACCAAACTGACAGTACTTTGATAGCTTGCGCAGTTCAATTAAGAATTCAGCATTGCTTTCCTCTTTCAGCTGCGTTCTTCTGTAAAATTTAAATCGTTCCGCTATCAGCAGCGGCGTGGGGTTTAATTGCTCTTGCAGGATAGTAACAATATTCGCGAAAGTCTTATCCGCCGGTTTATCTGGTGTTACAAGGTGCCTTAATAACCCGTACGTCTTCGCACCCATCGAGTTTAATCGGGTTAGTGCTTTCTTTTCAGCCAGTATCTCATTTGCTGTACAATAAACTTCAATACGCTCCACATAAGTGGCCCAATCTTCGACATCGCTATCAAAAGCAGTGATGTTACCGTTTTTAGGCATCCTTGTAAGTTTCTTTAAGTATTTTATTTATTTATTTATTTTTTCAAAATGGCGGCTTCCCGCGCTTGGCGGCTTTTCCCGCGCTTGTCTTCTTCCTGCGCCGACTAAAATGGCAGCTTCCCACGCTTGGCTTCTTCCCCCGCTGGCTACAATGGCGATTACCGCGCGGTTGCCGTTCTCGCCTCCCAGCGGTCCTTAATTTCCCCCGACGCTGCTGCTTTTACTCCCCGCTGTCCTCGTGGGCATTAGCACTTCCTTTCTTGCTGCGCATCTATTCCGATTGCAGCCCGGCCCTTTACACCGGCTGCGGTCGAGTTCTCCGCCCTTTTTCCTCCGGTCTCACCCCCCTTCTCCACTGACAACGCGGCCGACTTTCTGCCCGTGTCGCTAGATCGGCTTACCCACCGCCGTGGAAGAAGGATGATCACTGCCTGTCGCTGATGGTGGACTTCGTGGTCAGCAATTCCAACCCGGGTTCTCGATGCCTCCCGTGCAAATGCGGTGCTCAGCAGGATGATGAGGGCGGATGCCTCTTCTCGACGCCCGTTCTGGGGACGAAGCTGCCTTGGATGCAATTGCCGCTGGGTAAGATCGACTCGTCGCCACTGTTGAGTCTGTGTGTTCCAGATATACTTATTTTAAATAACCGGACACAGACAACAGGAAAAACTTAAACAGGTCTTTACTACTTGAAGGTCAGGGCTGAACTGCTTTACAAATTACTACACAGAGTGGTCACCATCGGTACTACAATATACAGTAGCAAGAGAAAGTAGTCCATCTTCTTAAGGTAGTTCTCTTAAGGTGGTACAGGTTACATACACCACAGTAGGGGCTCTGTATTTAACAACAACTATAACAGCAATAACAACTTGCATTTATATAGCGTCTATCACGTAGTAAAATGTTCCAAGGTGCTTCACAGGAGCGATTATCAGACAACAATTTGACACTGAGCTGCATAAGGAGATATTAGGACAGATGACCAAATGTTTGGACAATGTGGTAGGTTTTAAGGAGCGTCATTAAGGAAGAGATAGAGGTAGAGAGGTGGGGAGGTTTAGGGAGGGAATTCCAGAGCTTAGGGCCTAGGTAGCTGAAGGCATTGCCACCAATGATGGAGTGATTAAAATTGGGGATGCACAAGAGGCCAGAATTGCAAGAGAGCAGAGATTCCAAAAGCTTGTAGGGCTGGAGAAGGCTACAGGGATAAGGATTAGTGAGGCCATGGAAGGATTTGAAAACAAGGATAAGAATTTAAAATTGAGTCCTTGCCGGACAGGGAGCCAATATAGATCAGTGAGCTCAGGGGTGATGGGTGAACGGGACTTCATAGAATCATAGAACGGTTACAGCACAGAAGGAGGCCATTCGGCCGGTCGAGCCCGTGCCGGCTCTCTGCAAGAGCACTTCAGCTAGTCCCACTCCCCCGCCCTTTCCCTGTAGCCCTGCAATTTTTTCCTTCAGGTACTTATCCAATTCCCTTTTGAAAGCCACAATTGAGTCTGCCTCCACCAACCTTTCAGGCAGTGCATTCCAGATCCTAACCACTTGCTGCATAAAAAAGTTTTTCCTCCAGTCGGCTTTGGATCTATTGCCAATCACCTTAAATCTGTGTCTGCTGGTTCTCGACCCTTCCACCAATGGGAACAGTTTCTCTCTATCTACTCTGTCTAGAACCCTCATGATTTTGAATACCTCTATAAAATCTCCTCTCAATCTTCTCTGCTCTAAGGAGAACAATCCCAGCTTCTCTAGTCTATCCATGTAACTGAAGTCCCTCATCCCTGGAATCATTCTCGTAAATCTTTTCTGCACCCTCTCTAAGACCTTCACATCCTTCCTAAAGTGCAGTGCCCAGAATTGGACACAATACTCCAGTTGAGGCTGAACCAGTGTTTTATAAAGGTTCATCATAACTTCCTTGCTTTTGTACTCTATGCCTCTATTTATAAAGCCCAGGGTCCCATATGCTTTTTTAACTGCTTTCTCAGCCTGCCCTGCCATCTTCAACGATTTGTGCACATATACCCCCAGGTCTCTCTGTTCATGCACCTACTCTAGAATTGTACCCTTTAGTTTATATTGCCTCTCTCGTTCTTCCTGCCAAAATGTATCACTTCGCACTTTTCTGCATTAAATTTAATCTGTCATTTGTCCACCCATTTCACCTTCTTGAAGTCTATCACTATCCTCCTCACTGTTCACTATACTTCCATATTTTGTGTCATCTGCAATTTTGAAATTGTGCCCTATACTCCCAAGTCCAAGTCATTAATATATATCAAGAAAAGCAGTGGTCCTAGTACCGACCCCGGGGAACACTACTGTACACCTTCCACCAGTCCGAAAAACAACCATTCACCACTACTCTCTGTTTCCTATCACTTAGCCAATTTTGTATGCATACTGCCACTGTCCCTTTTATTCCATGGGCTTCAACTTTGCTCCTATTATGTGGCACTTTATCAAACGCTTTTTGGAAGTCGATATACACCACGTCAACTTCATTGCCCTCATCAACCCTCTCTGCTACCTCACTTAATAACTCGATCAAGTTAGTTAAACACGATTTGTATTTAACAAATCTGTGCTGGCTTTCCTTAATTAATCCACACCTGTCCAAGTGACTGCTAACATTGTCCCTGATTATTGTTTCTAAAAGCTTCCCCATTACCGAGGTTAAACTGGCTGGCCTGTAGTTGCTGGATTTATCTTTACACACTTTTTTGAACAAGGGTTTAACATTTGTAATCCTCCAGTCCTCTGGCACCACCCCCGTAACTCGTACCTCCGCATCCGAGGATGGACCCCATCCGGTCCTGGGGACTAATCAACTTTAAGTAGAGACAGCTTTTCTAGTATCTCCTCTTTATCAAGTTTTATCTCATCCAGTATCTCCACTTCCTCTTCTTTCACTATGACTTGGTGTGTGTTAGGGTGCAGGCACCAGAGTTTTGGATGAGCTTATGTTTATGTAGGGTGGAAGATGGGAAGCTGGCTAGGAGAGCATTGGAATAGTCAAGTCTAGAAGTAACACAGGCATGGATGACTGTTTAATAGAAAATGAGCTGAGGCAGGGGTAAAGTCAGGCGACGTTACGGAGATGGAAGTAGGTGGCCTTGGTGATGGAATGGATATGTGGTCGGAAGCTCATCTCGTGGTCAAATATGACACCAAGGTTGTGAACAGTCTGGTTCAGTCTCAAACGGTTGCCAGGGACAGGTGGCTTGGGAACAGAGTTTGTGGTGGGGACCGAAGGCAATGGCTTCAGTCTTCCCATTATTTAGCTAGAGGCAATTTCAGATCATCCAGTACTGGGTGTCAGACAAGTAGTGTGACAAAATAGAGAGAGTGGAGGGATCAAGAGAGGTGATGATGAGGTCGAGCTGCTTGTCCTCAGCCTACATGTGGAACCTGATGTTGTATTTACAGTTGATGTCACCGAATGCAGCATGTAGATGAGAAATAGGAGAGGGCCAAGGATAGATCCTTGGGGCACTCCAGAGGGAACAGTGCAGGTGTGGGAAGAGAAGCCATTGCAGGTGCTTTTCTGGTTACGACTGGATAGAAAGGAATGGAACCAGGCGAGGGCAGTCCCACTAAGCTGGACGACGGAGGAGAGGTGTTGGAGGAGGATGGTGTGGTCAATCATCTCAAAGGCTGCAGACAGGTTGAGAAAGATGAGGAGGTATAGTTTACCACAGCCACAGTCACATAGGATATCATTTGTGACTTTGATAAGGGCCATTTTCAGTATTGTTTCATTAGCGGAAAGCCATTTGGAGTGATTCAAACATGGAATTGTGGGAAAGATGGGCACAAATTTGGGAGGCGACAACATGTGCAAGGACTTTTGAGAGGAAAGGGCGGTTGGAGATGGGGTGGTAGGTTGCAAGGACAGAGGGGTCAAGGGTTGTTTCTTTTAGGAGAGGGGTGATGACGGCAGATTTGAAGGGGCGGGGGACAGTACCCGATGAGAGGGAACCGTTAATAAAATCAGCTAACATGGGAGCCAGGAAGGGAAGTTGGGTAGTCAGCAGTTTGGTGGGAATAGGATCGAGGGAGCAGGAAGTGGGTCTCATGGACAAGATGAGTTCGGAGAGGGCATGAGGGGAGATCGGAGAGAAACTAAAGTTCTGGCGGGGTGAAATTTAGGGGAAGTTTGTTGTTGTTGTTGTTGTTTGACCTGATGGGCTAGGGGGAGTGAGGGAAGCGTTAGAAGCAGCTGAACGGATGGTCTCAATCTTTGTGGCAAAGAAGTCAATGAGCTGTATATACTTGTTGTTGGAGGTGAGGGTGGAAGGAGACAGGGGAGAGGGGTTTAAGAAGATGATTTGTAGTAGAGAAGAGAAGCTGGGGTTATCTTTGTTTGGCAGGATGTTCCTGGAATAATGAACAATACTGGCAGAGGAGAGAAGGTCCTGGTAGTGCTTTATGTGGTCCATCCAGATCAGGCGATGAACCATTTGTCCACCATAGATATTCATATCTGCATCGCTTGGACTTAAGTGAGCGGAGATGAGAGCCATACCAGGGGGAATGACCAAGGTGAGAGTGATGAATGGTTTTAATGGAGACAAGGGCATCAAAAGTAGAGGTAAGGATGTGGTACAGTTGCAGAAATGTTATGATGAATGGACGACCAACAGCTAGAAAATTGGGAATTTGAAGGTGCAGTTGTAAGTGACTTGGGGGAGAGATTTTCCAGGGGTGGACACAGAAGGAAGGGGGTTGGGAGGGGAAAGGGGGAAGGGGATGTGGGTGGAGAGAGATACAAGGAGGTTTAGAGATGGCCTTATCTGTGATTGACAAGATGGGAGTAGCGAAGCCACGTGAGATGGCGAAGTCGTGGGGGTGGCCGTGAATATGGGTTGGGGAGTTAATATGGAGGGAGAGATTTAGGGCGCATAGGAGGGCAGTGAACTCAGAGGAGAGAGAGCATGATGACTTGAGATGGAGGTTGAAATCTCCAAGAATGAGAAGTCGCTCAGTGCAGGATTCTAAGAGAGCCACAGAGGGAAGTTGTAGGCTTAACTAAGAGGGTGTCAAGCCTATGAAGGCAGCAGGAGAGTAGCATTATTAATACTAAAATAGACAGTAATGTCATTTTGAATAAATTAGGAAAGCTCAACATTGATAATGCTTCAAATCCAGATAATATCTAACCAAGGGTGATTAAAGAGATGGGAGAGGTGCTCTGTGAACCCCTTGCCCATATCTTCAATAGTTTAATAGAATCAGGGATAGTTCCCTTAGACTGTAATCTAGCTCATGTAGTTTCTATTTTCAAAAAAGGGGACAAATCTGTAGAATTCGCAGAATTGAACATTGTCCTATAAGGGTCTATTGGCAGAAAAGGCCTTAACTTTTAAAGACTGTTTTAAAAGAAGCCCAGAAAAAGGGACACACAGACGCCAGACCCTGTGACCAGCTTTTGGGACACTTTAAAATGGTTCCTGCAGTCCCCAGACAGCTTTTTGTGGATTCAGCCCACAGTAGGTTCTGGAAGGCAGTTTCAGGGAAAACGAAACCAGACAGAGCCCCATACATATAGATTGGATGCAGATCCGATCAGATCAGCCTGTAGATAAAGGCCATCAAAATGTTTACCCAGACAAAGGGAAACAGTTTCATATTCATAGGGGGAACATCAAGCACCATTTAAAGACATCAGAAGGACATTAAAGACAATGCAGAGTCATTCCAGACCAGAGATGGCAGTTACCGGCCATCCCGAAGATACTTTAAAAACAAAGACTACCCCACTGTGCTACAAGCCCGCCAAAAGTTAAACAAAGACTAACCTTGATTTGGCGAGAGATAAGGGCTTCTTTGAGAAGTATAACTGGAGTCCCGGGGTAGTCATCGGGAGCTTGTGGAAGCTTTTGCAGCTTTTTGGAACGTAGCGGGAGGATAGCATAGCGTGGCGCAGCTTGGCTCAGCTAGCCTGCCATTTCGAAAGCCGTGGAGGAACGTCGATCCGGAGACCAGTCAAGAAGGTGATTCGAGTCTGCGTCCAGCCCCGGGGTAACCATCGGGAGATCATCGACAAACCCCGGGCCGTTGACGAGACAAAGGACAGTAGCCCTCCAGAAGAAACCAATATGTAAATGGTAAACCAGCTGGGCTCTGCGAAGAAACCTATATGACAATGGTCAAACAGTTGGTCTCCGCCCACGCCGATGTCCAGGCCTGCCAGCATCCAGCCTGTCCGTGACCTTCACCTTGAGGAAGAAGAGAGAGTGTCGCAGCCCGCAGCGTTGACCACGTGGAGACAGGACACCTGAGAGGATCAAAACGCAGACCTTTCAAAATCTTATACTTTCTAATTGGATTGGTGAACATGTTTCTGGCCCCTCATAATCTGATTTGGCTAGGATTAGGGGGTGGGCATTTTGGGTATAATTAATTATGAGTTGTTGTCCCTCGATGTTCCATGTGTTTCCCCATTTCGAGATGACTTTTGTAAAGTATAACATGCCTGTATATATGTTGGTTAGTACTGTATTCTGATTTGTTTTTCCCTCCCATGTACCTTATTGGCTGATATTCAATTTGTTCCTTAATGCAATAAAATTTCATTTCGTTTTCATTAAACCTGATCTATAGAGATTTCTCTACATTGTAGTTCCTGCCTCAAAGACCAGTGTATAGAACCTAAGGGGCGAGTGGATCGAACCACTCAAGGTTTTTACTGTGCAAGAGAGAGAGGCCTCTAGAGAGAGAAACCTCTGCGATCGAAAACCCCTTACAATCAGAGCCAGGGAACTACAGGAGGGCTCAGGTGGAAAAGGTAGTATAAATAATAAATCTAAAACAAATTAAAAGGAAGAGAGTAGAGTAATAGTTAGAAATTGTGCATTAGGCACTACAGTTAAAAGGAAAACTAAAAGATGTAAAGTAATTAAATCAGGAGAGAGAAGTAAGAAACGTGTGAGAAAAACAACATAAGAGCTGGACAGGTTAGGGTGTGTGGCCCAAATAAACGTTCTTCATACAAATACATGCTGGATTTTCATTCAGGGGACGTGATGGAGGCGGGACTACAACTTTCGGGGTTGTTGTCCCGCCTCCATCAAGATGTGGCTAATCCACGCGATTTTAACTTGATTGACCTTGTTGACCCTACCCAGCGGGCTCAGCAGGCCAATTAAGGGCCACCCGGCAACAGGTGACGGTCACAGACTGAAATTTCATCTGTCAAGAGGTTTTGACAGATGAAATATCAGTGTTTGAAAGCTCTTTGAAGCTGTCAAACACTGACAGTCTTACTTCCAAAGTGAGTCCTTCTCCACAGACTCAGTTAGAAATCTCTCCTGCACAGAAAGCTGAAGGCTGTCACTTTTGACAGTTCACAGCCATTCAGCTTCCTGTGCCGATGAGATGAGGGACTCCCCAGACCTAAAGGAAGGAAGGCTGTAAAGGTAAGAAAAGGTCATTTAAACTTCTTTAAACACTTTAGACACACCAAACACACTTACCTTTGCACTCATGCACACATCACTCACCTGAACACCGGACATCACGAACCCTCCAAGTCCTTCAACCCGACGACCCACCTCCTCTAACTTGGCGTGGTTTGGAGCCGTTGGGAATCCCACACTTCAACCTTAAAAATAGGGATTAGGCTAAAAACTGCCTGTTAACTACCTGTTAACAGGCAGTTAACTGGCACTAATCCCTTTCCCGCCTCGGGGAGGCGGGTCCCAGTGTGGGGCGGGTACCCACCTCCTTTGAAACTGGCATGGAGGCGGGTTGGGGGCAGGATGGTGTCGGGACCCCCATTTCGGAATTTTAACCCCCCCCCCTCACACCTCAAATCCCGCCTCCATGGCCCAATGAAAATCCTGCCCATGGAGTATAAGGAACAAATTGAATGAATTGCAGGTGCAAATTCAACGTAGAGGGTATGACATGGTAGCCATTACTGAGACAAGACTACAAGATGGTCAGGACTGGGAGCTGAATATACCAGGTTATACGGTCTACAGGAAGGATATGTAAGGGGTTTTCCTCGAGAGGTTTCCCTGAGGTTTCTCTCTCTAGAGGCCTCTCTCTCTTGCACAGTAAACCTTGAGTGGTTCGACCCACTCGCCCCTTAGATTCTGTACTCTGGACTTAGGCGCAGGAACTACAATGTAGAGAAAACTCGTGCAGACCAAGTTTGATGAAACAAAATGAAATTTTATTGCATAAGGAAAATTATCAAGTCAAATGCAAGCAGATGAGGGAGTACATGGGAGGGAAAAACACACAAACAAATCATAACGACACAGTACTAACTAAAGCAAATACAGGCATCTTATACTCTACAAAGTTCATCAGGAAATAAGGAAACACACGGAACATCGAGGGACAACAACTCATGTTAATTGTACCCTTAAATCCACCCCCTTATTAAACCTATCTGATTGTGAAGGGCCAGAAACATGCTCACCAATCCCACTAGGAAGTTCAAGGTTTTGAAATCGAGTCTGTGTTTGGTCCTTTCAGGCGTTTCGTCTCCACATGGATCGTGGAGCCCCTGCGAGCTGCGCCACACCTCTCTCCTGAGGTGGGGGTCGGGGGCGGCTGGACACCGGCGGGCCTGGATGTCGGCGGGGTCGAGGATCATCAGCTCGACCCTGGTTAGAGGAGCCTTGGGCTGGCTCCCATCGCTTCTTCAGGTTCCTTTTCCCTCTTCTCCCGAGCCGGGGTGGCTGGAAGGTTTCTTCGCTTGGGACCTTTATTTTTTTGTCTCTCCTCCAAGTTGGGTCGATGGCCCCTCGTTCCGGCAACGGCCCGGGGACGGTCGATGATCTCCCGATGTGCTTCCCTGGGGCGGAACGCCGGTTTCGAGACGGCCTTCTCGATGTTGGCTTTCTTCTTCCTCCTGCGATTGACTGCTCCTTCTTCTGGGTGTCCGGATTCAAGCTGCGTGTTTCCAGCTCTCCAACCCGGCATGTCTGACTGTCCCGAGAGCTTGCTGCTGTGTAACCGCCGAAAAAGTTTTCCAGATATACCTTTCTTCCAGAGGCTTCACTTCCCGCCCAAAATCAGGTTAGTCTTTGTTTTATTTCTGGCGGGCTGCGAGCACAGTGGGGTAGCCATTATATTTTAAAATGTCTTAAACGGCTGGTAAAGGCCCATCTCTGGTCTGGAATTACCTCCATTGTTTTTAATGGCCTGCTGATCTCGTTATCTAGTCCTGGGTGCTGTTCTCATGAATATGAAATTGTCCCCTTTTGTCTGGGGCAACATTTTGATGGCCTCTGTCTCCAGGCCGATCTTGACTAGATCTGCATCTAATCCATATGCATGCATGTGGGTCTGGTTTTGTTCTCTCCGAAACAGCTTCCAGAACTTACTGTGGGTTGAATCCACAAATCTGTCTGAGGTTGCGCAGGAACCATTTTAAAGTGTACCAATAAGCTGGTCACATGGTATGGCGGCCATTTTGTGTGCCCCTTTTTCTGGGCTTCTTTTAAAACAGCCTTTAAAATCACGGCCTCTTGTGCCATTTGACCCTTATTAATATAAAGTCCAAATTTGCGAATCCTACACTCCTCCCTGATGATACTGTAACTTGCTTGAAGTATCATAATTCTGGGTGAGCAAAATTTTCTGACTTTCCACAATCTAACCATCCCCATTATTTACCTATCTATGACCCCACGACACATGCATTTCCCATTTCAGAAAAATCTAGTGTACATTAAGCATCTATAGATGGCAATACCTTGGAGTTAAAAATCTAACAACTTACTTCCAGGCGTGGAGGGGGTCCTTATACCCCTACATCACCTAGTGCATACACATTACCTTCTAATAATGACATCACATCTAATTCAAATGCAATAATAAAAATAAAGTACATATACGAAAAATTCAAGATACACATGAATACATATCAAAAATAGTACAGAGGAGGGAGGGAAAACTTTAACTTTATACAAAGCAGCAAAATCTAAATGGGTGTCTCTTCTTCTACCCGCACATAATTCTCCCTCCATTCCCCTCTATTCTCATACTTTTGCGAGTGTTTGACCTTCTTACAGTGTACAAACAACAAATAAACTACAATGACAACCTGGCACACTACAAGAATGTGGGAGGCTATCCTAATCCAGGAAGGGACTTCTATATTAGTGAACAGGTCCCACCATGGTGGGGTCACTATATCCAATATGTCTGCCCCTATTTCTAAAGTCTTCTGCTCCAGTGTGTAGAAGTGTTTCTGTGAAACAACAACGGCTTTCAATATCTTGGTGAGGTGTTCAGGGAGAGGGGGAATGATATATCCAAAATGTGCAATGAAACGCTGCAAATCGGTGAAATTCTATTTCACAGTGATGTGAACAGTGGAAGGTTCAGGGATGGGGACAATTCGCTCTTGGGCCACTTGAACTTCTGCCCTGGGCTTGAAACAGAAGCTGCTGACACTAACCGGACACCAACCGTGCTGTCCATGTTGGTATTGGGGCGCTGCGGTTGTGACACTGTATGTCCCACCTCCTATATATGCCACCTGCGGGGGCACATGGCCTTGTGCCATTGCCTTCATGGTGCAATTTATAGGCTTTGCGCCAGCAGTTCTGAACCCGCACTGTGGTTTTGAATGGGCATTCAAGTGTTGGGGACACAGGATGATGTGTGCTCCCCGGCTCCGGCACCCCGAGAGGTCGGTACCCGTCATTGCATGCTCCCATCGAATGACGTAGGGTGGAACCCCGTGTAGCAAATATGCGCACCCCCTGAATGACTCCAATGTTCTCCACCCTGTATACCGGGGCGGGTTTGGCTGTCTTTCCCATCACCGGCATTCTTACCACTATACCCATAATGGTGTGATTAGACCGTCCACAGTCCACTGGGACTGGGTAGGCCTCTGAAGCTAGTCTGAGCTGGCACAGACTCAATGTATTCTCAAAAGGGTGGAGGGCTGCGAGGTGCTTGTTGCTGATCCAGGAGGGGACTAAACCTTGCTTTAAATCCTCCAGATTACTGCGGCCCTCGCCCAGTAACCACGCCCCATACAGCACACAAGCTTCGTTCTGCGCAGCCTGATCGGACGCATTCCGATCCTCCCTGATGAGAGCATTTACCGTTCTGGCGTGTTTCTCCAGCTCTGCTATTATCTCTTTTAAGTGTAGTGTCATGGCCTGGTCCTCATGTAACTCAGAACCCACTACCTTATTCTCATCAGTCAGTATCTTTCTTAACTGTGTTTTTAAACCATTAATCTGGGTTTGCAGCTCCACGTCATCCAGTGTGTTGATGACGGAAGTTCCTGTATTAAAAGATGTGAAAATATCATTTACTGCACCCGTTCTTTGCCTCCCCACTCTGTCCAAGACCTCATGTGGTGTGGTGTACAATTCGGCTCTGTCGACATCGGCAAAGTCGAATTCGTAAAACTGTTAAACATGTTTGTTAACAGGACCTGGTGTAATTGCTCCGTTTCCCTGGGGCACCACGCTGGCAATCTTACCTCGGTGAGATTGAAAATCACCGAAGCCACCGCGTATTGGACCCCTTGGTACAGTACCTGACCTGTGGGTACCAATACCAATCCGTTCCCGGGTCCCTTTGACGTGGCGGGGCACCCTTCCTTGAGGGCTTTAGCTACTGGAACTGTGGGCAGGGGCTTGCGGGGTCGGGTGATGAGCTCCGTGGTGTTCACTGGGATCTGTGAGTATGGGACTCCGCACGCCCATGTGCTGACGTCCCACCTCATTCCTTGCCCAGCATCCTGCCACTGTCCTTGGAAAAAGATGGAGATGCCTGTGGGGCAAGCGCGTTCTGAACCCCACATACAGATGTAGATCCCCTCATCTGGTTCCCACCATTTGTCCCAACAGACACTCAACCCCCCGTGTGTTCCCGTTATTGTCCGATGGGTGTTATTACCCAATCTTTCCCATTCCACGGTTGAGTTCTTCATGGTGCTGCTCAACTTGTGCAGCCACCACCAGCGGTCCAAAGGTACATGTCCGTTGCAAACAAGGCAAATCTTCTTGCCCACAGTGACGCTGATCCTGGGCGCAATGATCCACACCCTGGGGCACATCAGAGACGTTTCTCTGTATGCAAACCCCGTCTGGCTGGAGTATTCAGTAGAGTTCGACCCCAGCCAGCCTGGCCATCTCCCTTCATGGAAGTAGGCAGCAGTCTCTTCAGCGTCCCGTGAGCCGGTTCCGTCAGTCGCGATGGGGCCTCTATTTCCAGAGCACCCGTATATGGTGGAGTCCTTGGTGCAGCCCTGATAGGCCCAGCTCCATTCGATTACCACGAACGCGACGAGAATCCCTCTCATCTTTCTCCTGGTTCCTGCAACAAATCAAACAATATAGCCAGGCCCCCGAGAGATTCTGGCTTAGGTGACGGCATGATCGGATCTTTCGACCTCGATCCAAAACAACACATATACTGGGCAGATTTAAAACTACTTAAACTCTAATCATTTTAATATATATACACCTTAAACTTAAACTTAGACTAAACTTATGTACAGCGCCGCCTGTCCCCGGACGGCTTACCTAATCCCTGATCGGACTGCAGCTCGCCGCTCCCTGTGGTGGGGCTGCAGTGACCTGTGGCTCGGGTTCCCCGCAGCCTTTTGCTGTTAATCGGGGACTGTGTTTTTTCATGGATTTCTGAAGTCGGCGTTTACTGGGAGTGGGGGAATCGTGCCAAGGTTTTACAGGCTGAGGCGTACGAGTCGACCTGCGAAAAGGTACTTTGGGCGTGGCTCCCTTAGCGAGTGGATCTTCGGGTGGGACCTTAGCTCTCACAGCCCGTGGCTCTTCCATGACTGTAGGCTTCGGCTCCCTTCCCTCAGGCTCCACCCCTTTGGGATCTGGGCAGGCTCCCTTGGCGAGTGGACCTTCGGGTGGGACTTCAGCTCTCACAGCCCGTGGCTCTTCCACGACTGTAGGCTTCGGCTCCCTCCCCTCAGGCTCCGCCCTTTCGGGAATTGGGCCTGTGGCAGACGGCTCCTCCTCACCTGTCCCTACAGGTGGAGAATCTCTGCCCCCAATTTCTACCTCCCCCACGCTCGAGTCGAGGGCGGGATCTCCGTCCTCCGACTCCACCTCCTCCAGAATCGTGTCGAGGGCGGGACCTTGTTGTTTGGGCCCCTCCTCATCCGAGTCCCAGGCCATCGGAGAAACCTCCCCCCAGGTGGGCGGGACCTCTTCTCCTTCCAAGCAGGCTACAATGCCAGCTTGTGTGGTCTGTGACTCATCGCACGCCTCAGGCTGAGGATCTTTACCCTCAGACCTGGCTTCGGTTGCTGATGTTCTTGCACCCGGTTTAAACAGTTTGCACCGCTTTATGTGAAACCATTTACAAGCCTTTAGCTGACCCTCTAAACTGCCAGCCCTCGCTGTTAACCTAGCGTTCTCCTCCCTTAAAGCCTGCTCAACTAACTTAGCCTCCGCAACCTGACACCGCAGGTATTCCTCCATTTTACAGGAGGTCTCTTCCTGTGCATGTCTTTCTAGAGGACACAGGTCGGCAGGCTGCGCTGGCTCTAGTCAATTGGGCACAGCAGTCGGGGTTTCGGGAGCGACAAGACCAGTGGTGACAGCTATTTTCCCCTGCGAAATCATCAGAGACCACATTGTCTCTAAAATCGATTCAATCGCAGCGGCATTCATAACTGCACCAGCTCCTTGTGCTGGGGCAGGAGCTACGGCTTGGGTTTGGGCTGGTGCTGGGGCGGTGGTCTGGGCTTGGGCTTGGGCTGCGGGAAATCTCCCTTTATTATCCTTCCACGGATTTCTACAGTCCTTGCGCCAATGTCCATCCTTCCCACACCCGTAGCAATTGAGTTTGGTTTGGACAGGGCGATTCCCCTCCTGACGCCACTCCTTCTGACTTGGGGCTGCGGGTTTTGCCTCATGCACCTTTCCCTTCTGGGGAGGTGTTTCCTGACCTCTGCAATTCTTATACGCTACATTAAATTGACGGAGTACCGTCTCTTCCTTGACGCCGGGACCTTGGGGATCAAACCATGACCTGGCTAGGGCCCGTATCTCTGGCAAGCTGTTGGTAACCAAACAACGGAGCCAATGAACCCGCTGTTCTTTGCTCATTAAAGCCCATTCAGGCATACTCGGACAGCTGCGTCGATATACTGGCCACAGCCTTTCTGCGAAAACCCGTGGGGGTTCTCCAGATAGCTGCATAGTCCCTTCTACGCGGTCGAACGGACTACCATCGTCCACTCCCATTACTTCTAAAACTTCCTCCCTGAGATCCGCATACCCTTTCCGTCCCCTCTTACCATCCTCTGAGAGGCACTGAAGGATTGTGGGATCCAGGGAGAAAAGCAACAGTTTGACCTGTTCCTGTTCATCGCTGTCATTAATGGCTGCTGTTTCCTCTATCTCCCTGAAGTGAATCGAGGGATCTCCCTTTACTGTGAGTCGTGTGAGGTGGCTCACCATGGACCTTAATTGCGGGCCAGCTAGGGCACCACGAGCTGGTTCTGGTGGGGTCCGATACTGCCATCGACAGCGTTGGGACTGAACCTCTGGTGCCGAGCGGAACACATCGGTGCCGGTCCCGGCTTTTCGACCAGTGGTTCTTCCACACACTCCACCTCGGCTACCTCCTCTTTCGCTACCCCCTCCTTTTCCAACCAAGGCTACAGGACGATATAAACGGGTTGGTCAGATGGGCGGAAAAGTGGCAAATAGAATTTAACCCTGAAAAGTGCGAGGTGATGCATTTTGGATGGACAAATAAGGCAAGGGAATACACAATGAGTGGTAGGACCCTAGGAAGTACAGAGGGTCAGAGGGACCTTGGTGTACATGTACATAGATCCCTGAAGGCAGCGGAACAGGTAGATAAGGTGGTTAAAAAGGCATATGGGATACTTGCCTTCATTAGCCGAGGCATAGAGTATAAGAGCAGGGAGGTTATGATGGAGCTGTACAAAACGCTGGTAAGGCCACAGCTGGAGTACTGTGTGCAGTTCTGGTCGCCTCACTATAGGAAGGATGTGATTGCTTTGGAGAGGGTGCAGAGGAGATTGACCAGGATGTTACCTGGGATGGAGCGCCTCAGGTATGAAGAAAGGCTAAACAGGCTGGGGTTGTTTTCCTTGGAGCAAAGAAGGCTGAGGGGGGACCTGATTGAGGTGTACAAAATGATGAGGGGCATAGATAGGGTAGATAAAGAGGAACTTTTCCCCTTAGTAGGGGGGTCAATAACAAGGGGGCATAGATTCAAGGTAAGGGGCAGGAGGTTTAGAGGGGATTTGAGGAGGAACTTTTTCACCCAGAGGGTGGTTGGAGTCTGGAACTCGCTGCCTGAAAGGGCGGTAGAGGCAGGAACCCTCACAACATTCAAGAAGCGTTTGGATGAGCACTTGAAATGCCATTGCATACAAGGCTATGGACCAAATGCTGGAAAATGGGATTAGATTGGACAGGGCTTGATGGACGGCGCAGACACGATGGGCCGAAGGGCCTCTTTCTGTGCTGTATAACTCTATGACTCTATGACTCTAAGTCTCACTATAGCTCGGTGGAGCTGAGGGCTCGGTGGCTGGTACCACAATTACCTCAGCTGGAATCGGTTGTTTAGATTCCTTTAAAAAGTCCATGTGACTGGCTTTCGAGCTGACGAGACACAGCATGCCTCTTGCCTTTATCAGGGCCGTTCTTAGGTCCTCTATGGTCTTTTGGCAGGGTCCGTGGTCTGTGCTCTCAAACCTGTGCTCGAGGGCTAGCTTGTAAGCTGCCTTGACCTCCACTACCCTCTCCTCCTGCACTCTTAGCTGTTGTGCGAGGCGGGCGCTTTTCTCCCGTATCCTTGTTTCATTAATCTTTGCTTCAGCAACCTGGCACTCCAGGTACTCTATCCTAGCCTGATGTTGACTAGCTACCACTTGGCGTTCCTGATTCAGTGCGTGAAGTGCTGTGATGAGTTTTTCCCCACCCATGGCCTTTTCCTCTATCTCTGCTGCCTGTGCTGCAACGACCCAGTCCAAGATCTGGACCTGCTTCTTGTAACACATCAGCCACACTGCCTTTTCCACTGACTTCTTATGCTCTTTGCTCTCTGTCCACCTGATGGCTGCGTCCACCAGACGCCCATCCAGTAAGAGATCGGAAATCCACTGTTTAGTGAGATTTACCTTACCAAAGACATAATCCGCTATCCTCTCATCCATTGCATTTCGACCATTCAAACTTGGATCTACTACATTGCAATCCTGCTGCCAGAGTCCTGCCGGGGTCGCCATTTTCTGTAAGGGGTTTTCCTCAAGAGGTTTCCCTGAGGTTTCTCTCTCTAGAGGCCTCTCTCTCTTGCACAGTAAACCTTGAGTGGTTCGACCCACTCGCCCCTTAGATTCTATACTCTGGACTTAGGCGCAGGAACTACAATGTAGAGAAAACTCGTGCAGACCAAGTTTGATGAAACAAAATGAAATTTTATTGCATAAGGAAAAATATCAAATCAAATGCAAGCAGATGAGGGAGTACATGGGAGGGAAAAACACGCAAACAAATCATAACGACACTGTACTAACTAAAGCAAATACAGGCATCTTATACTCTACAAAGATCATCAGGAAATAAGGAAACACACGGAACATTGAGGGACAACAACTCATGTTAATTGTACCCTTAAATCCACCCCCTTATTAAACCTATCTAGGTCTGATTGTGAAGGGCCAGAAACTTGCTCACCAGTCCCACTAGGAAGTGCAAGGTTTTGAAATCGAGTCTGTGTTTGGTCCTTTCAGGCGCTTCGTCTCCACGTGGATCGTGGAGCCCCTGCGAGCTGCGCCACACCTCTCTCCTGAGGTGGGGATCGGGGGCGGCTGGGAACCGGCGGGCCTGGATGTCGGCGGAGTTGAGGATCATCGGCTCGACCCTGGTTAGAGGAGCCTTGGGCTGGCTCCCATCGCTTCTTCAGGTTCCTTTTCTCTCTTCTCCCGAGCCAGGGTGGCTGGAAGGTTTCTTCGCTTGGGACCTTTATTTTTTTTGTCTCTTCTCCCAAGTTGGGCCGATGGCCTCTCGTTCCGGCAACGGCCCGGGGACGGTCGATGATCTCCCAATGTGCTTCCCCGGGGCGGAACGCCGGTTTCGAGACGGCCTTCTCGATGTTGGCTTTATTCTTCCTCCTGCGATTGACTGCTCCTTCTTCTGGGTGTCCGGATTCAAGCTGCGTGTTTCCAGCTCTCCAACCCGGCGTGTCTGACTGTCCCGAGAGCTTGCTGCTGTGTAACCACCGAAAAAGTCTTCCAGATATACCTTTCTTCCAGAGGCTTCACTTCCCGCCCAAAATCAGGTTAGTCTTTGTTTTATTTCTGGTGGTCTGCGAGCACAGTGGGGTAGCCATTATATTTTAAAATGTCTTAAACAGCTGGTAACAGGCCCATCTGTGGTTTGGAATTACCTCCATTGTTTTTAATGGCCTACTGATCTCGTTATCTAGTCCTGGGTGCTGTTCTCATGAATATGAAATTGTCCCCTTTTGTCTGGGGCAACATTTTGATGGCCTCTGTCTCCAGGCCGATCTTGACTAGATCTGCATCTAATCCATATGCATACCTGTGGGTCTGGTTTCGTTCTCTCCAAAATGGCTTCCAGAACTTACTGTGGGTTGAATCCACAAATCTGTCTGAGGTTGCGCAGGAACCATTTTAAAGTGTGCCAATAAGCCGGTCACATGGTATGGTGGCCATTTTGTATGCCCCTTTTTCTGGGCTTCTTTTAAAACAGCCTTTAAAATCACGGCCTCTTCTGCCATTTGACCCTTATTAATATAAAGTCCAATTTTGCAAATCCTACAGATAAGGAAAATGGCAGAGGGGGAGGAGCAGCATTAGTGATTAAGGATGAAACTACTTCTATGATAAGTGATGATATAGCGAGAGGTAAGCAGGCAGTGGAGACTTTATGGGTAGAATTAAGAAATAGAAAGGATTTAAAACTTTAGTGGGAGTTGTGTATAGGCCCCATGGTAGCAGCTGTGAAGTGGCAGAATGTATTAATGCAGAGATTAGACAAGCATGTCGTAAAGGGATCAGTGGTTTTAATGGGAGGATTTTAACTTCCATATAGATTGGGATAAGCAGACGAGCTCAGGTTAGAAAGGTAGCAAATTTCTTGAGTGTGTTCAGGATAGTTTTCTGCAACAATACCCTAGAACCCACAAAGGGGTAGGTCATATTAGAATTAATGAGAAATGAACCAGATTTAGTTAACAGCCTACCGGCACACAAACTGTGGTATCTTGAGGTGGCCATAGATGGAGACGGACACCGGTTAACTCCTTAACATGGTTTAATCAACACTTGCACATAAAAGCTTCTGCCATGAGGCAGCAAAAACAAAGAGTACAACCAGTACAGATCAGACTTAACTCAGGAGAGCAATTGCCACAGCACCACCTGGTGGATCAGGTTACTCATAACCTCCCAGGTTACTACACTCCTCCCCCCTTAAGATTGCCGTATGCAATTCTTAAACAATAACCCTTACTGGGTACTACATTTTAATTAACCAGTATGCTCTAACCATGGTTAACCCCTGACTAATTTAACAGGTTTGTATAAGTCTTTCTGGTTGCTTGCGAATCCTTTGTGAATGTCTTAATTCCACTTGTGGTGGATTCTCAGATTCATTCGCACTTGAGATTGGAGTAGTCTCTGATGTTGGTTTTACTCTGTCCCGCTGTGGCCTGGCAGTACCAGTGTCCACTGGCACCTTATAAGCCATGCTGGGTCCTGGAACAGCCTCCTCTAATGCCCTTTGTTCCATCTGAGGCAGTTCCCCCTGCTGCCGGCTGAAAAGCTGATCCACATGCCGACAAACCCCTCGACCACCCCTAGTAACACGGAGTACGACACAGGTCCTGTAATGTCCTGGATTAGTCCTGGTATCCATTTCGGTCCATAACCGAAGTTCCGGGTGTACACCGAGTCCCCTATGGTGAAATGACGAGCTTTAGTATGTTTGTCATGGTACACTTTTTGGTTTGTTTGTTTTGGCTCAACCTTGCTTTTGAGATCTGGGTGTGTCAGGTCTAACGTGCACCGCAACTTTCTCCCCATGATCAACTCAGCCGGAGAAAGCCCCGTGGTAGCTTGGGGTGTTATACGATAACTAAACAAGGCTCTATTGAGCTTGGTCTCCAGGGTGTCACCTGAGCTCTTCCTCATGAGCTCCTTAAAAGTCTGCACGGCTCGCTCGGCTAACCCATTTGAGGCTGGGTGATATGGAGCCGAGGTGACATGTGTGATTCCATTCCTTACCATGAATTCTTTGCTCCCTTCACTAACAAAACACTGTGCATTGTCGGATACAATCATTTCTGGAATACCATGCGTGCTGAAGCTGTTCCTGAGACAATTCAGTGTGGCATCAGTCGTTGCAGAGCTCACTGGATAAACGTCGATCCACTTTGAGTGAGCGTCAACCAGCACCAAAAACATTTTGCCCATAAAAGGTCCCGCATAGTCTATGTTAATTCTCCTCCAGGGTTTGCTGGGCCACTCCCAGGGATGGAGTGGTGCCCCGACAGGTGCTTTCCTCTGTTCCTGACATATAGTGCATGACTTTACCTTTGACTCAATTTCAGCATCCAAGTTAGGCCACCACAGGTAGCTCCTAGCCAGTCCTTTCATTCTAGTCATTCCTGGGTGCGATTGATGCAACTGTTCCATCAAAGTCGAGTGTCCCCGCTCTGGGACTATGATGCATGCTCCCCATAGCACACATCCATCTTGGACACTGAGCTTGTGCTGTCTCTGTCTGTACGGCGTGAACTCCGGTCCCTCACGGTGACCTGGCCAGCCTTTCAACACATACTCACGGACCCTTGACAGAATGGGGTCCTTGGCTGTCCAGCCCTGGATTTGCGCTGAAGTCATCAGGGGACTGATCTCCTGATCCAGCATCAGGACGTGCTCCTCAGGGGAAGTACTGCGAGGAGATTTTGAGAGGGGCAGGCGGCTGAGAGCATGCGCGTTCCCGTTTTCCTTGCCAGCTCTGTACGTGATCACATATTCATAGGCTGTTAGTATTACTGCCCATCTCATTATTCTCTGTGATGCCATTTGAGGCACCGCTTTCATCTCATTCAGTAAGCTAATAAGAGGCTTGTGGTCAGTACTGATTACAAACTTCCTCCCATATATGTAATTATGGAATTTCTTTACTCCAAATATAATGGCCAACCCCTCTTTATCAAGCTGTGAATAGTTCTTTTCCGCAGCTGTGAGCGTGCGTGAAACAAACCCGATGGGCCTTTCCGCTCCATCTGGCATGCGGTGGCCCAACACTGCCCCCACTCCAAAGGGTGCTGCGTCGCAGGACATTATCAGCGCCTTCTTCTCGTCGTAATGCACTAACACCCTGCTGGACTGAAGTAGCTCCTTTGACTGCTGAAATGCTTTTGCTTGCTCTAGCCCCCAACGCCATGGCTCCTCCTTTCTCAGCAGTTTGTGCAGGGGTGCCAGCAGCATCGATAAGTTTGGAAGAAACCGGTTATAATAATTCAGGAGGCTTTCAGTTCAGTCACTGAGGTGGGTGCCGGTGCATCCTGCACTGCCTGCACTTTCCCTGGTAATGGATGGAGGCCTGCGGCATCCACCCGATGTCCCAGGAATGTAACTTCCTTCTCCATGAAACTACACTTACTCCGTTTCAGGTGTAGCCCCGCCTCTTCCAGCCGCTGTAGCACTTTGTCCAGTGTTTTTAAGTGATCCTGATCATCCCTTCCTGTTAGCAGAATATCATCTAAGTACACGGCCACCTTTGGAATGCCCTGCAGAATGCCCTCCATAGTCTGTTGGAATATTGCTGGGCTACAACTGACACCAAATGGTAACCTGGCATATGTGAACAGCCCCTTGTGCGTGTTCACCGTGACAAACTTTTTTGATTCTTCATCTAGCAATATCTGCTGATACGCATGACTCATGTCCAGTTTGCTGAATCTTTCTCCCCCAGCGAGCGATGTTAACATGTCCTCCATTCTCGGAATGGGGTACTGTTCCAGTGATGATACTCTGTTCACTGTTAACTTATAGTCACCACACACCCTTACATTACTGTCGGGCTTCAATACCGGGACTATTGGTGCCGCCCAGTCTGAAAATTTCACTGGTTCTATTACTTTGTCCCTTAGCAGGTGATCTAGTTCCGCCTCAACCTTGGTTTTCATTGCAAAAGGTACCGACCTTGGTTTAAAGAAACGAGGCGTGGCATCACTGGCTACATGAATCTTGGCTGTGGCTCCCCTTAAGGTGCCCAGTTCGTCCTTGAACACTAACTCATGCTTCATCAGCACTTCTTGCAGTGCCTCTGTACTGTCCTCCATTTGTAGGATTCGCAAAATTGGACTTTATATTATAAAGGGTCAAATGGCAGAAGAGGCCATGATTTTAAAGACTGTTTTTAAAAAAGCCTAGGAAAAAGGGGCATTCAAAATGGCCACCAGTCCCCGTGACCAACTTATTGGGACACTTTAAAATGGTTCCTGCAGTCCTCAGACAGCTTTGTGGATTCAGCCCACAGTAAGTTCTGGAAGCCGTTTCTGAGAGAACGAAACCAGACACCCACATACACATATAGATTGGATGCAGATCCAGTCAGGATCGGCCTGTAGATAAAGGCCATCTACGTGTTTACCCAGACAAAAGGGAACAGTTTCATATTCATGAGAAGTGCATCAAGGACCCGTTAAGGACATCACCAGGACATTAAAAACAATGAAGGTCATTCCAGACCAGAGATGGCCCATTACCGGCCATCCAAGAGCAGTTTAAAATATAATAACTACCCCGTTGTGCTCCCAGCCCGCCAAAATTAAAACAAAAGACTAACCTGATTTGGCGCGAGATAAGGGCTTCTGATGAAAAGTATATCTGGGATCCCAGGGGTAGGAAGAAGGGGAAAAGCCATCGTGGTGCTACCATCGTATCGGTAGCATCATCACTAGAAGAAGGAGAAGAAGACTGTTCGAGCCGGCGTCCCGCCCCGGGTTAAAACATCGGGAGATCATCGACCAACCCCGGCCGTTGATGAAACGGGAGGCCATCGACCCACTCTGGCTCGGGAGAAGAGATAATAAAAAACGACAGAAGAAACGATGGGGGCCAGTCCGAGGCTCCTCTGACCGGGGTCGAGCAGACGATCCCCGACCCCGCCGACATCCAAACCAGCCGGTGTCCAGCCGTCCCCGACCCCCACCTCAGGAGAGAGGTGTGGTGCAGCGAGGCCTCTAGAGAGAGAAACCTCTGCAATCTAAAACCCCTTACAGAAAATGGCGACCATGGCAGGACTCCGGCAGCAGGATTGCAATGTACTAGATCCAAGTTTGAATGGCCGAAATGCAATGGATGAGAGGATAGCGGATTATGTCTTTGGCAAGGTAAATCTCACTAAGCAGTGGATTTCCGATCTCTTACTGGATGGGTGTCCGGTGGACGCAGCGATCAGGTGGACAGAGAGCAAAGAGCATAAGAAGTCAGTGGAGAAGGCAGTGTGGCTGATGTGTTACAAGAAGCAAGTCCAGATCTTGGACCGAGTCGTTGCAGCACAGGCAGCCAGGATCACAACCCAGTCAGCAGAGATAGAGGAAAAGGCCATGGGTGGGGAAAAACTCATCACAGCGCTTCACGCGCTGAATCAGGAATGCCAAGTGGTAGCTAGTCAACATCAGGCTAGAATAGAGTACCTGGAGTGCCAGGTCACTGAGGCAAAGATCAATGAAACAAGGATACGGGAGAAAAACGCCCGCCTCGCACAATAGCTAAGAGCGCAGGAGAAGAGAGAAGTGGAGGTTAAGGCAGCTTACAAGCTAGCCCTCGAGCACGGGTTCGAGAGCACAGGCCATGGCCTCTGCCAAAAGACCATAGAGGACCTGAGAACAGCCCTGGTTAAGGCAAAAGGCATGGTGTGTCTCGTCAGCCCAAAAGCTAGTCACATGGACTTTTTAAAGGAATCGAAACAGCCGATTCCAGCCGAAGTAGTTGTGGTACCAGCCACCGAGCCCTCAGCAGCGCCGAGATATAGTGAGGCTTGGCCGGAAAAACAGGGGGTGGTAAAAGAGGAGGTAGCCGAGGTGGAATGTGAGGAAGAACAGCCACTGGTAGCAAAGCCGGGACCGGCACCGATGTGTCCTGCTCGGCACCAGGGGTTCGGTCCCAATGCCGCAAATGGCGATGCCGGACCCCACCAGAACCAGCTCGTGGTGCCCTACGCTGCCCAACAATTAAGGTCTATGGTGAGTCACCTCGCAAGACTCACAGTAAAGGGAGATCCCTCAATTCCTTTCAGGGAGATAGAGGAGACAGCAGCCATTAATGACTGTGATGATCAGGAACAGGCGAAAATGTTGCTTTTCTCCCTGGATTGCACAATCCTTCAGTGCCTCTCAGATGAGAGTAAGACAGGATGGAAAGGGTATGTGGATCTCAGGGAGGAAGTTTTAGAAGTAATGGGAGTGGACGACGGTAGTCCGTTCGACCATGTGGAAGGAACTGTGCAGCTATCTGGAGAACCCCCACGGGTTTTCGCAGAAAGGCTGTGGCCAGCTGTCTGGTCATGCCTGACCGGGCTGCAATGAACAGCGGGTTCATTGGCTCCGTTGCTTGGTTACCAACAGCTTGCCGCAGATACGGGCCCTAGCCAGATCTTGGTTTGATCCCCAAGGTCCCGGCGTCATGGAGGAGACGGTGCTCCACCAGCTCAACGTTGCGTATAAGAATTGTAGAGGTCAGGAAACACCTCCCCAGAAGGGAAAGGTTCATGAGGCAAAACCCGCAGCCCCAAGCAAGAAGGAGCGGCGTCAGGAGGGGAATCGCCCTGCCCAAGCCAAGCTCAATTGCTACGGGTGTGGGAAGGATGGACATTGGCGCAAGGACTGTAGAAATCCGTGGAAGGATAATAAGGGAAAATTTCCCGCAGCCCAAGCCCAAGCCCAGACCGCCGCCCCAGCACCAGCCCAAACCCAAGCCGTAGCTCCTGCCCCAGCACAAGGAGTTGGTGCAGCTATGGATCCCGCTGCGATAGAATCAATCATAGAGACAATGCGGTCTCTGATGATCGCGCAGGGGAAGATAGCTGTCTTGTCTTTCCCAAAACCATGACTGCTGTGCCCAAATGACTAGAGCCAGCGCAGCCTGTCGACCCGTGTCCTCTAGGAAGACATGCACAGGAAGAGGCCTCCTGTAAAATGGAGGAATACCTGCGGTGCCAGGTTGCGGAGGCTAAGTTAGTTGAGCAGGCTTTAAGGGAGGAGAACGCTAGATTAACAGCGAGGGCTGGCAGTTTAGAGGACCAGCTAAGGGTTTGGAAAATGGTTCATGACCAGTGCAAACTGTTTAAGCCAGGTGTAAAAGGGCCGGCAACCGAAGCCAGGTCTGAGGGTAAAGATCCTCAGCCTGAGGCGTACGATGAGTCACAGACCACACAAGCTGGAACAGCAGCCTGCTTGAGGGGAGAAACTGTCCCGCCCACCTGGGAGGTTTCCCCAATAGCCTGGGACTCAGACGAGGAGGAGCCCGAAGATCAAGGCCATCCCCCTGATCCGAACGCTATCGGAGCCGAGGAGCCCAAACAGCTGGGCCACGCCCTTGATACGATTCTGGAGGAGGTGGAGTCGGAGGACGGAGATCCCGCCCTCAACTCAAGTTTGGGGGAAGTAGAAATTGGGGGCGGAGATCTGTAATGATATCAGCAAATAGTGATGTTATTTGCCTGTTTGATTATCATGCCTTACCAACATAATTGCATGTATTGATTGCTTGTGCCTGACCAGCAGAGGGCATGTGACCGAGACAAGCAAGGCAGTTTAGTTTGGTTTCAGTTTCGTTCTAGATGGATCTCTAGCATGGTGTCTCCTGAAATGCTCTATAAAGAGTTGAACAGACTTTAGATTAAAAGACATTCTCTTTCATAAATGTCTCATCATTGAACCCACAAAGAAATCAATACATGGTGTCAGAAGTGATTGAAAGAGATGAAGAGGAAAAATCTGAAGTTAAATCAGCTCTCCACATATTAGCAAGCCAAAAGAGAACATCGTTACTTACCATTAGAGAATAGCTAACGAAGTGAAAAATGGAAGGTTTACTCCCACCGGCGAAGCTTCAGTTGACAGCTAATGTGGCTGAAAATTGGAGGAGATTCAAACAACGTGTAGGGTTGTATTTATCAGCAATCGGAGCTGACGATAAAAGTAATAAAAATAAATCGTCACTGTTTTTACATGTTGTGGGTGATGAAGCGCTGGAGGTGTATAATAACTTCACATTTGCTGCTGATGGAGACAAAATGAAGCTAGATAAAATAATGGAACAGTTTGAGGCCTACTGCATACCTAAACGTAACGTGACGTTTGAGAGGCACAGATTTTTCACATGTGTACAGAAAACGGGAGAGACTATTGATCAGTATGTGACTGAACTGAGAAACAGAAGCAAATCGTGTGAATTTGGGGGGCTGGCAGACTCGCTGATAAAAGACAGACTGGTGTGTGGTATTCCGGATAATGGTCTAAGGGAAAGACTGCTAAGAGAGCAAGATCTAGACCTGGGAAAAGCCATAGCACTGTGTAGGACTACAGAGACTGTGAAGTTGCAGGCAAAGGAGCTGTTCAGTGACAATAGCTGCAGCGTGGATGCAGTGAGTAAGAACGGACACAAACCGTTTAACAAAAAGAGCGCCAATGTGAAAAAAGAGGCGTGGCCAGCGAACAAAAATGAAAGGGGCAATCGAAAGACATGTAGTCGATGCGGTACACAGCATACACCAAGAAAGTGTCCAGCATATGGTAAAACATGCAATAGTTGCAACAAAAACAACCATTATGCCCATTGCTGTAAGAACCAAGCGCAACAAAGCAAGGTCCATACAGTAGATGAACGCGAGATAGAGGAGTTCAATGTAGATGTTGTGTCTGAAAACAAAAAAGAAGAAAGAGACTGGATGTTGACACTAAAAGTGAATGACATACATATTCCATTTAAATTGGATAATGGAGCACAAGTTAATGTGATATCAGAGACTGATTTTAAGAAAATTAGACCCAGACCAAAGATACATGGAATAAAAGTGAAAGTGACAGGATACACAGGTACTGATATACCAGTGAAAGGAAGATGCATTGTCAAAGTAACACACAAGGACAGAGAGCACACGCTAGCATTAATCATGGTGCCAAAGGATGTGCAAGCCATACTAGGTTTAAAAGCCTGTGAGAGACTGAACCTGGTAAAGAGAGTCCTCGTTGTGGAAAGCGAAGGAGAGACAGTCTATGATGAACTGAATGTTGCGTACACACCGGGTAAGCTGATGTATACAGCAGACACGTTGTCCAGAGCTGTTGACCCAGGAGAGCCCGCAAACACAGTGAAAAGACTGATGTACAAGGCAAAAGACAGTGGAACTGACTTCTACCAGAGCATGCTTGTATACCGCACAACACCGCTCGAGTGTGGTATGTCACCAGCCCAACTCCTTATGGGACGTCGGCTAAGGTCAAACCTACCCATCCCGGAGAACCTCCTGAAAACAAAAGAGGAGGAGAAAGTGAGGAAGTTCAAAGAACAACAGAAAGAAAAGCAAAAGTACTACTATGACAGAGGAACACAAAACCTACCTGAACTCCACACTGGTGACCAAGTAAGGTTCAAAGACAAAACAAACATATGGACTCAGAAGGGAACTGTCCTGAGTGAAGTTCAACCAAGATCATACACCATTCAGACAGATGAGGGTGCTGTTCTGAGAAGAAATCGTCGAGATCTTCTCATGGGACCAGCCACAGCAGGTCAAGAGACTGATACTGTTGAACAACCTGATCACACAGCTGAGAACACATCATCTGAGGCAACAACTCAGGTTCAAGGACAATCAATCAGAAAATCCTCAAGATGCGTGAAGCCTCCTGAGAGACTCATTGAGCAAATTTAAGGACTATTGTTATAGAAGGAAGTAATGTTATCTTATTCTTTCTTCAAGTTCTAGTGTATTGACATATTTAATGTGAACACACAAAGCAAGGTTAAAAAACCTTGATCATGATAATGATAATGTAAGTTCATTAAGTGTTACAGTTAAAATGCAGATTAATGCAAAGAAAACATGTTGTTAGTTAAAAGTAAAATACTTTTGTTTTAAGAAAGGGAGATGTAATGATATCAGCAAATAGTGATGTTATTTGCCTGTTTGATTATCATGCCTTACCAGCATAATTGCATGTATTGATTGCTTGTGCCTGACCAGCAGAGGGCATGTGACCGAGACAAGCAAGGCAGTTTAGTTTGGTTTCAGTTTCATTCTAGATGGATCTCTAGCATGGTGTCTCCTGAAATGCTCTATAAAGAGTTGAACAGACTTTAGATTAAAAGACATTGGGCTAGATTTTCAGTTTAGGCAGTTTTGGGGCGCTAGCTTTAGCGCCCGCCCGAAGTTAGCGCCCGCCCCAAAGTAGCGCCCCGTTGCCGGGAATTCAGTGGCTTCGCCCTAAGAGGTTGGTGGAGCGCTAAAAGAGGCGTTCCACTACTCTCTTTAGGCGCTAAGCCGGCGGTCCAGAGGGATAGCGCCCAGGCGGGGCGCAGCACGGGTGCGGTCATTTTTGCACTGACAGCAGACCCCGTGGTGCCGACCAGCTCTTAAAGGGGGAAGGGACGAATTAGTCTGCTGCCACGCCCTGCACACTGCAGCCTTGCAAAGAGGCCTCAACACTACTGCTCAGCCCCAGGGAGTCATGGCAACGCCAGAGAAGGCCCGTCAGCGTGCCCTGCGCTTCTCAGAGGGTGATCTGGACATCATGCTCACAGCTCTGGAGGTGAGGCGCAAGATCTTGTTTCCAGACAGTGGGAGGAATCCAACCCACCACGACTACACCAAAGCCTGGAAGCAGATCGCCCAGAGGGTGACATTCACCGGCGAGGCCCCCAGGACCCACACACAATGCCGTAAGAAGTACAACGATCTGACCAGGATTGTGAGGGTGAGTAGCCTTTCCAGTCTCCTCCTCATTCTTGCATGTACACCTGACATGATGGGCAAAGGGACCTGAAAGTCCTTTTGGCCAGCCCTCAGCCAGCAGCATTGGGACAGTCATGAGCATCAAATGGCCATTCGGCACTCTACACTTTGGCCAAGCTATTCCACCATGGGAGGCAGTGCACACTACATCAGGGCTTCACTCTGTCCAAGCTATTCCACCATGGGAGGCAGTGCACACTACATCAGGGCTTCACTGCGCCCTTACAGCCCGTCCTTTCTCTTGCAGGCTAAAGTAGCGTTTAATCGCCAGGCCCGTGCCAGGGGTGGCCGCGCCAAGCTGCAGGAGCTCACTCGGCTGGAGGAGCGCGTGTGTGTGCTCATGGGAGCACGTGTGATTGTCCCCACAGCGTGCGGTGTATCCGACCCTCCACTGCCCGGCAATGGTAAGGACCTCGCCTTTTGGCCCTCTCGCGTCGCACTGGCCCATCCGAGCTATCTCCTTTGCCACTGTCCCACCAATGCGCTGAATCCCACCAGTCCTAACTCCCTCGCTGACGCCGTCTCCTCACTCTGAAGCTACTCTTGTGCATTCCTGCTTTCAGCTGGTGACGACCAGGACCCTGAGGCTGCCAGTGACAGCACCTCCAACCAGGAGGAGGAGGAGGAGCAAGCCGGACCTTCGGGGGAACAGTCACGTCCCGCAGGAGAGGAGGAAATGCTCGACACCTCCTCACTGGACGAGTGCCTGGAGGAACTGTCGCAGGGCAATGCAGCTTCTGGGACCAGTGGCGTCCAGCCACCCAGCAGCCGTGCGCGTGGCCCGCGGCCTTCCCCCCAAAGGGGGGAAGGATCAGAGGGGAGTGCTGCTGCTCGGCAAACTCGCCGTCACCAACGCGGCAAGGGTCCCCTAGTTCGGCCCCCTCCTCCCCAGCGGGAGAGTCGCGACTCCAGTCCGGACACCTTCACTTCGGAGGAGGTGCGGAAGCTCGATCAGATGGCCGACGACTCGGACCGGCGCCACACGGAGCTCATGAGCGTGGTGGGGCGCATGCCTGAGGCCATCGAGTCGCTGGCGACCAGTGTGCGCGAGTTCGGGGCAGCAACTGCCGCGACTGGCCGCATGCTAACTGATGCCGTCAAGACCCTGGCGGATGTGATGCGCGCGCACACCAGGACCAGAGGGCCACTCACTGCTGCCACACGCGCTGTCTCAGGCAGGCATCGCCAGGGCAGGCGCCGCGCTGGACCATCCCAGCAAGCCGGCCGTCGGCTGATTGCTGCGGATCCTGCAGTGCGGGCCCGGCCGAGTGCCACCGCGCCACAGCACCAGCCAGCGCATCCCAGACGCCAGCTGGCCCACATTGCACCATCCGTCGCCGCCATTCCCCCTCTGGGGCGTCAAGGGCAAGCGGCTGCAGCTGATGGTGGCCAGGCTCAGGCGCGCCACTCAGGAGACGGCCCCTCGAGGCCCAAACGCCGTGTAGGCCGCCCCCCAGTGGCATCTGGCGGAAGGGCATCTGAGCCTCAGGCGCCTTCCCCCAGCCTCGCAGCAGCCACTGGGCAGAGCTTGCGAAGGAGCAGCAGGCAGGGCAGGGGAGGCAAAATGCTGGGCAAGGTCTCGCCCTCGCGGGCCACTCAGTAGAGGGTGTGGCCAGCTTTCCTTTAATATGGCGGTGGCCATCTTTATTTTGCCCATGGTTGTGCTTTTGGAGGGCTTTTTTTTTGCGTTAGGCCGACGTTGAGGCCCGGTTTCAATAAAGGTGGAGTGGCTCCTCCCCAGTTTGTGGGAGTGAGTCGTTTGTTGGGCTTTTTGTGGGGCCCGTTTATTGTTTTTGGGGATTCATGTGGGAAGGGCTTTTCATTTTTGTTTAATAAAAAATTATCTTTATTCATGCAGTCTCCATGGTTGTTCTTCTTAGTGTTTGTTGGCTTCGCCGGCTGAGGGCTTGCGGAGCGGCTGCATTCATCTTCCCTCATGGCCCCTGGCCATTCCCTGACAGGGGGCTTAGAAGTACCGTGTAATAAGGTGGCGTCGTGCGGCCCTTGGCCCTGGTCGCTCCCTCCTGGGAACGTACTCCTGCTCCTCCTCCTCCTCCTCCTCCTCCTCCTCATGCTCCTCCTGCTCCTCCTCCTGAGGTGCTGGTCCAACGTCAGGTGGCAGTGCCTGAGTCCTGCGGATAGCCAGGTTGTGTAGCATGCAGCAAACCACCACAAATTGGGAGACCCGGTCCGGCGAATACTGGAGAGCTCCTCCGGAGCGATCAAGGCAGCGGAACCGCTGCTTGAGGACCCCAATAGTTAGCTCGATGATGTTGCGGGTGGTTTGATGGCTCTCGTTGTAGGCCTCTTCAGCAGCGGTCCTGGGCGCGCGGAGCGGGGTCATGAGCCAGGTGCACAAAGGATAGCCTTTGTCCCCGAGTAGCCATCCTCTTGGGGGAGGCTGTGCCTGGAACATGTCATGCACAGTACTCTGCCGCAGGATAAAGGCATCGTGGCTGCTGCCTGGGAAGCTGGCATTGACTGCCATGATGCGCTGCTTGTGGTCACAGACCAGCTGCACATTCAGAGAATGGTAGCCCTTCCTGTTGCGATACTGCTCGCCATGCTCCAGAGGGGCCCGCAAAGCCACATGCGTACAGTCAATGGCGCCCTGCACCAAGGGGAATTCCCCGAGTCTGGAAAATCCCAATGCGCGCTGATGCTGGCTCTCCAGGGCCATGGGGAAGGAGATGAATTGGCTTCTCCTTCTGAACAGTGCTTCGGTCACCTGGCGGATGCAGCGATGCACGCCGTACTGGGAGATGTTTGCTATGTCCCCAGCAGCGTATTGGAAGGAGCCGGTGGCATAGAAGTTCAATGCCACTGTCACCTTCACTTCCACCGACAGAGACGTCCTGCACCTGAGCTTTGGCCGCAGATCTCGGCGAAGCAGGTGGCAGATCTCTGCAATCACCCCCTTCCGGAATCGGAGCCTTTTAACACATCGCGCGGCACTCATGTTTAGGTAGGAGCGCTGCTGGCGGTATAGCCTGACTGGGTAAGGCCTACGTGGCCGACGCCTGTAGCCCCCTCTGCCTCTAGCCAGGGCTGCCCCTCTCACAATACGTCTGCGAGCCCTACGGACATGGAGCTGCAGCTCCGCGTTGGCACCCCATGCAACCCCCATCAAATCCTGGCAAACACTCTAATTTCCAAATGGCCACTTGCAGCGCTGTTGCCTGAGTCCAAAAATACCTGGCTCTTGCTGCTTGAAACCAGTTAGCTATCCTCCTTGTTGTGTCTCCAGAAATGCGTTGCACAAGACTGTTTTCTGAAATAATGGATGGCCTTTATACTGGAGAGGACGTTCCCTTTAATTAGCGCCCCCCGGGGCCCGCGCTGGTTGTGTTGCGTTCCTTTTTCCAAACGCTCCGGCCGCCCGCCGCACAATGGGGCGGTCCGACTGAAGTTTGCAATCGGGGCGGCCAAAGGGCGTTGCACGAGGATGTGACGTCATTTTCTGCGCGCGCATCCGGGCGGGCGCTAAACTTTGCGCCGGCGCTAACGGGCAACTTAATTTGGGGCGGGGCGCAAACTGCGCTGCGCCCGGGCGCTACACGCATAGCGCCCGGAAATCACTTCTCTTAAGGCGCTAACTGCTGGCGCAAGCAACTGAAAATCTAGCCCATTCTCTTTCATAAATGTCTCGTCATTGAACCCACAAAGAAATCAATACAAGATCCTCCACCTGTAGGAACAGGTGAGGAGGAGTTGTCTGCCACAGACCCAAATCCCAAAGGGGCGGAGCCGGAGGGAAGGGAGCTGAAGCCGGCAGTCGTGGAGGAGCCACGGGCTGTGAGAGCCAAGGTCCTACCCAAAGGTCCACTCGCTACGGGAGCCTCACCAAAGGCACCCCCTCGCAGGTCGCCTCGGGCGCCCCAGCCAAGGAAGCCCTGGCCCGATTCCCCCACCTTCAGTAAACGCAGACTTGGGAAACCCCTGGCAGAACGCAGCCCCCAGTTGACAGCAAAAGGCTGTGAGGAACCCAAGCCACAGGTCACTGCAGCCCCACCACAGGGAGCGGCAAGCTGCAGTCCAATCAGGGATTAGGCAAGCCGCCCGGGGACGGGCGGCACTGTACATAAGTTTAAGTTTTAAGTTTAAGTTGTGTAAATATTAAAGTGAGTAGTGTTAAGTAGTTTTGGAATCTGCCCAGTATGTGTGTTGTTTTTGGATCGAGGTCGGAAGACCCGATCATACCTTCACCTAAGCCAGAATCTCTCGGGAGCCTGGCAGCATTGTTTAATTTGTTGCAGGAACCAGGAGAAAGATGAGCAGGATCCTTGTCATGGCCATGATGATCGGGTACAGTGTGGCCTATCGGGGCCGCACTAAGGACTCCACTGTGTACGGGTGCTCTGGCAACAGAGGCCCCATCGCGATCGACGGAACCGGCCCGCGGGACGCTGAAGAGACTGCCGCCTACTTCCATGAAGGGAGATGGCCAGGCTGGCTGGGGTCGAACTCTACTGAATACTCCAGCCAGACAGGGTTTGCATACAGGGAGACATCTCTGATGTGCCCCAGGGTGCGGATCATAGCACCCAGAGTCAGCGTTACCGTCGGGAATAAGATTTGCCTGGTCTGCAAGGGACATGTACCTTTGAATCGCTGGTGGTGGCTGCGCAAATTGAGCAGCACCATGAAGAACTCCACAGTCGAGTGGGAGAGATTGGGTAACAACACCCATCGGACTATTACGGGGACTCATGGGGGGTTGAGTGTCTGTTGGGACAAATTGTGGGAACCAGATGAGGGAATCTACATTAGTATGTGGGGTTCAGAACGCGCTTGCCCCACAGGCATCTCCATCTTTTTCCAAAAGCAGTGGCAAGATGCTGGGAGAGGGATGAGGTGGGACGTCAGCACACGGGCGTGCGGAGTCCCATACTCCCAGATCCCAGTAAACGCCACTGAGCTCATCACCCGCCCCCGCAAGCCCCTGCCCATGATTCCGGTAGCCAAAGCCCGCAAGGAAGGGTGCCCCACCACTACCAAGGGACCCAGGAACAGATTGGTATTAGTACCCACAGGTCAGGTGCTGTACCAAGGGGTACACTACGCGGTGGCTTCGGTGATTTTAAACCTCACCGAGGTGCGCTTGCCTGAGTGGTGCCCCAGGGAAACGGAGCAATTGTACCAGGTCCTGTTAACAAACATGTTTGAACAGTTTTACGAATTCGACTTTGCCGATGTCGACAGAGCCGAATTGTACACCACACCACATGAGGTCTTGGACAGGATAGGGACGCAAAGAAGGGGTGCAGTAAATGATATTTTCACAGCTTTTAATACAGGAACTTCCGTCATCAACACACTAGATGATGTGGAGCTGCAAACCCAAATAAATGGTTTGAAAACACAGTTAAGAAAGATATTGACTGACGATGACAAGGCAGTTGGTTCTGAGTTACATGAGGACCAGGCCATGACACTACACTTAAAAGAAATTATAGCTGAGCTGGAGAAACACGCCACAATGGTAAATGCTCTCATCAGGGAGGATCGGAATGCGTCCGATCAGGCTGCGCAGAACGAAGCTTGTGTGCTATACGGGGCGTGGTTACTGGGCAAGGGCCGCAATAACCTGGAGGATTTGAAACAAGGTTTAATCCCCTCCTGGATCAGCAACAAGCACCTCGCAGCCCTCCACCCTTTTGCGAATGCATTGAGTCCGTGCCAGCTCAGACTAGCTTCAGAAGCCTACCCAGTCCCAGTGGACTGTGGACGGTCTAATCACACCATTATGGGTATAGTGGTAAGAATGCCGGTGATGGGAAAGACAGCCAAACCCGCCCCGGTATACAGGGTGGAGAACATTGGAGTCATTGCGCACATTCGCTACACGGGGGTCCCACCTTACGTCATTCGATGGGAGCAAAAACTTGCAAGGGATATCAAAGTCAACACAAAAAGCTTTTACAATTATAATAGAGAAAAAAGGGTGGTTAAGAGCAATGTGGGCCCCTTAAAAAAGTGACAATGGTGATATTATAAATGAAAATAAGGAAATGGCAGAAATGTTAAATAATTACTTTGCATCAGTAATTACAGTAGAGGAAGAGGATAACATGCCAAACATCCCAAGGAAAGTGATATTGAATCAGGGACGGGGACTCACGAAAATTAACATAAGCAAATTAACAGTAATGAAGAAAATAATGACACTAAAGATTGATGAATCCCCAGGACCAGATGGTTTTCATCCCAGGGTTTTAAAGGAAGTGACTGAGAACATTGCAGATGACCTAACTATGATTTTCCAAAGTTCTCTCGATTCAGGAAACATTCCTTTAGATTGGAAAATTGCCTATGTCACTCCGCTATTTAAGAAAGGTGAGAGAGGAAAACCAGAGAATTATGGATCAGTTAGCCTAACATCTGTTGTTGGGAAATTATTAGAGTCTATATTAAAGATGGCGTGAACACCTTGAAAATGTTCATCTGATTAGAGAGATACAGCATGGATTTGTAAAGGGTAGGTCATGCCTGATGTACCTGATTGAATTTTCTGAAGAAGTGACTAAAGGGAGCTGCTGTGTGCAAATTGGCTGTCGTGTTTTCTACATTACAGTAGTGACTAGACTCCAAAAAGTACTTCATTGGCTGTAAATCATTTTGGGATGTCAAGTGGTCATGAAAGGCGCTATATAAATGCAAGTCTTTCTTTTATTTCTTTGACTTCCAGAGGCATTTGATAAAGTCCCTCATAAGAGACTGTTAGCTAAAATTGAAGCTCATGGAATTGAGGGCAAATTATTGATCTGGTTCGGAGATTGGCTGAGTGGCAGGAGACGGACAGTAGGGATAATAGGCAGGTACTCTAATTGGCCGGATGTGACAAGAGGCATCCAACAGAGATCTGTGTTGGGGCCTCAACTATTCACTGAATTTATTAATGACTTACATGATGGGATATAGAGCTGCATATCCAAGTTTGCCAATGAATCATAGAATCATAGAAAGTTACAGCACGGAAGGAGGCCATTTTGGCCCATCGTGTCCACGCCAGCCAACAAAGAGCTATCCAGCCTAATCCCACTTCCCAGCTCTTGGTCCGTAGCCCTGCAGGTTACAGCATCCCAAGTGCACGTCCAAGTACTTTTTAAATGTGGTTAGGGTTCCTGCCTCTACCACCCTTTGAGGCAGTGAGTTCCAGACCCCCACAACCCTCTGGGTGAAGAAATTTCCCCTCAAATCCCCTCTAAACCTTCCACCAATTACTTTAAATCTGTTCCCCCTGGTTTTTGACCCCTCTGCTAAGGGAAATAGGTCCTTTCTATCCACTTTATCCATGTCCCTCATAATTTTATACACCTCAATAAGGTCTCCCCTCAGCCTCCTCTGTTCCAAGGAAAACAGACACAGCCTATCCAGTCTTTCCTCATAGCTAAGATTCTCTACACCCAGCAACATCCTTGTAAATCTCCTCTGTACCCTCTCTAGTGTAGTCGCATCTTTCCTGTAATGTGGTGACCAGAACTGCACGCAGTACTCTAGCTGAGGCCGAACTAGTGTTTTATACAGTTGAAGCATAACCCCCCTGCTCTTGTATTCTATGCCACGGCTAATAAAGGCAAGCATTCCGTATGCCTTCTTAACCACCTTATCTACCTGGCCTGCTACCTTCAGGGATCGGTGGACATGCACTTCAAGGCCCCTTTGTTCCTCTACACTACTCAGTATCCTACCATTTAATGTGTATTCCCTTTCCTTGTTAGCCCTTTCTACGTTATTGTTTTCCAATTCCAGTTTTTCTTCCCTCCCTATTGACTCTATACTTAGGTTCCCATCCCCCTGCTAAGCTAGTTTAAACACTCCCCAACAGCACTAGCAAACCCTCCCATGAGGATATTGGTCCCATTCCCGTTGAAGTGCAACCCATCTGGCTTGTAGAGGTCCCACCTCCCCCAGAAACGGTTCCAATTCCTCAGGAATCTAAAGTTCTCCCCCCTGCACCATCTCTCCAGCCACGCATTCATCTGCTCTATCTTCCTATTTCTGTACTCACTAGCACGTGGCACTGGTAGTAATCCGGAGATTACTACCTTTGAGTTCCTGCTTTTTAACCTCTTTCCTAGCTCCCTAAGCTCTGCCTGCAGGACTTCATCCCTCTTCCTACCTATGTCGTTGGTACTGATATGGACCACGACATCTGGCTGTTTACCCTCCACCCTCAGAATGCCCTGCAGCTGTTCAGTGACATCCTTGACCCTGGAAACAGGGAGGCAACATACCATCCTGGAGTCATGTCTGCGGCAACAGAAATGCCTGCCTGCTCCCCTAACTATTGAATCCCTATCACTATTGCTCTCCCTCTCCTCTTCCCCCCAACCCCCCCCCCCCCCCACCTGTGCAGCTGAGTCTTCCATGGTGCTGTGGTCTTGGCTGTGGCTGCACTCCTCAGAGGAACCATTGCCCTCACCAGTACTCAGCACCGAATACTGGTTGGTGAGCAAGATGGGCTCAGGGGACTCCTGTACTACCTGCCTGGTCCTCCTCTTCTGCCTGACGGTCACCCATTTCCTCTCTGCCTGCACACCCTTAAGCTGCGGGGTGACCGCCTCCCGAAACATGCTATCCACGTAGCTCTCAGCCTCGCGATGCACAGCAGTGACTGCAGCCGCTGCTCAAGCTCCATAACCTGGTGCTTGAGCTGCTATAGCTGGCGACACTTCCCGCACATGTGGTTGTCCAGACCACGGGAGGTGTCCAGGACTTCCCACATGGCACAGGACAGACAATGAAATACTTTTGAAGTGGAGTCACTGTTGTAATGTTGGAAGCGCGGTAGCCAGTTTGCACACAGCCAGCTCCCACAAACAGCAATGTGTTAATGATCAGAAAATCTGTTTTAGTGATGCTGAATTAATATTGGCCAGGACACCCAGGATAATTCCCCTGCTCTTCTTCGCAATAGCGCCATGGGGATCTTTTACGTCCACCTGAGAGGGCAGATGGAGCCTCAGTTTAACATCTCATCCGAAAGACGGCACCTCCGACAGTGCAATGCTCCCTCAGCACTGCAATGGAGTGCCAGCCTAGATTTTTGTGCTCAAATCTCTGGAGTGGGACTCGAACCCACAACCTTCTGATTCAGAGGTGAGAGTGCTACCAACTGAGCTATGGCTGACACCATAGAGGGATTAGAGGGGAGTTGAGGGGAACTTTTTTCACCCAGAGGCTGGTGGGAGTCTGGAACTCACTGCCTGAAAGGGTGTTAGAGGCAGAAATGATCAGTGCATTTAAAAAGTCCTTGGATATGCACTTGAAGTGCCGTAAACTGCAAGGCTACGGACCATAGAAACATAGAAACATAGAAGATAGGAGCAGGAGTAGGCCATTCGGCCCCTCGAACCTGCTCCACCATTCAATGAGATCATGGCTGATCATCCACATTCAGTACCCTGTTCTTACCTTCTCTCCATATCCCTTGATCCCTTTAGCCTTAAGAAATATATCCAACTCCTTCTTGAATATATTTAATGAATTGGCCTCTACTGCCTTCTTTGGCAGAGAATTCCACAGGTTCACCACTCTCTGGGTGAAGAAATTCCTCCTCATCTCTTTCCTAAATGGCTTACCACTTATCCTTAGACTGTGACCCCTGGTTCTGGACTCCCCGACCATCGGGAACATCTTTCCAGCATCTAGTCTGTCTAGTCCCGTTAGAATTTTATAAGTTTCGATGAGATCCCCTCTCATTCTTCTAAACTCCAGCGAGTACAAGCCCAATCGACCCAATCTCTCCTCATACGTCATTCCTGCCATCCCAGGTATCAGCCTGGTGAATCGTCGCTGCACTCCTTCCATGTCAAGAACATCCTTCCTCAGATAAGGCAACCAAAACTGCACTCAATACTCAAGATGTGGTCTCACCAAGGCCCTGTACAACTGCAGCAAGACATCCTTGTTCCTGTACTCAAACCCTCTCACTATGAAGGCCAACATACCATTTGCCTTCTTAACCGTCTGCTGCACCTGCATGCTTACTTTCAGTGACTGGTGCACAAGGACGCCCAGGTCTTGTTGCACTTCCCCTTCTCCCAATCTATTGCCATTCAGATAATAATCTGCCTTCCTGTTTTTGACACCAAAGTGGATAACCTCGCATTTATCCACGTTATATTGCATCTGCCATGCTTCTACCCAATCACCCAACCTGTCCAAATCATACTGGAGTTTCTCAGCATCCTCCTCACAGCACACACGCCCACTCAGCTTTGTGTCACAGAAATCACAGAAATCACAGAAACCCCACAATGCAGATAGAGGCCATTTCGGCCCATCGAGCCTGCACCGACACATATCCCACCCGATCCCCGTAACCCCACGTATTTAATCCCCCTAACACTAAGGGTCAATTTATCATAGCCAATCAACCTAACCCGCACATCTTTGGATGTCGTCTGCAAGCTTGGAGATATTACATCTAGTTCCCTCGTCCAGGTCATTAATATATATTGTGACTAGCTGGGGTCCAAGGACCGATCCCTGCGGTACCCCACTAGTCACTGCCTGCTACTCGGAAAAAGAGCTCGAAAGTGGGATTAGGCCGATAGCTCTTTGTCGGCTGGAGCAGACATGATGAGCCAAATGGCCTCCTTCTGTGCTGTAAATTTCAAGGATTCTATGATTCTAACTTCTTGCTCTTCTTCAAATGGTGCCATGGAATCTTTTACATCCATCTGAATAGACAGACTGGGCCTCAGTTTAACGCCTTATCCAAGAAACAGCATCTCCAACAATGCAATGTGATACACCGTCAGTACTGCAATACACCCTCAGTTCTGCAGAATCTGGATTGTCAGTCTAGATTTTATATGCTCCTCCTAGAGTGGGGCTTGAACCTACAACCTCCTGACCTAGAGGAAATACTGCTGTCTCTGAGCCTAGGATGACACAGGGATTTTGAAGGGACACTTCAGGGGGTGTGTTGTAGTATATTCCAGCCAGGGTCTGTCCCATAATCATTGTGTGCTACATGGTGCACAATTTCTTCCTCAAAAAGGCCTCCACATTGATGTACCAGAGGAGGAAGTGAGGCTTAAATCCACAACCTCTGACCCAAAAGGTAAGAATGTTACCACTGAGCTGAACTGAAAATAATAATTTTCATGTTCTCGCCATTAAAAACATAGGGGTAGATTGTTGTCTTAAGTTTCATCTGGGTGGAGCGCAAAAAGGAACATCTGGCAGTAAGGATTGCACACCTTGTACAGAAACCGCTGGATTTTCCTTCCATTATTTTCAATGAAAGGAATATTTGGAATGTTCTGTTACTGACATGCGATCCTCCCCACTACATTTTCCTTTCTGTGTTCTGCCCAGGCGATGCTCAACACCTAGGCGGTAAAGGCCAAAATCTACCCCATTGTTATGAATTGAATATGATAAATAGTCTGTACTTGAGGTTAATTTATAATGCACAAGTAACTCATTGATTATCCAGTTAACGTGACTCATGGAGATAGCTATCATGTTACACAGCTCATCATAGCACAGAATGAATGGTGGATAACACTAGGTAGAATATTGAGTTTGTTATTGGACTATAGACAGCTTTCAAACAAATGCCCATGCAGAACTTTTCTCAGTCATGAATGGACCTGTCCATAGGGAACATCAGCTTTATACTTCTATTGTGCACTAACCCCTTCCCCCAAAGTCCACACTCCCTGGATGTTGGTGTATAATGGGAGGTGAATGTCTAACACTGGACATTGGACAGATTATTTGCTTAGAATATTCCAATTCCTGCAAATAAGAAAATTGGGTTGAAATTATGCTGATCAGAACGCAGATACACAAGAGGAAGCCCATTCAGCCTACCCTAGCTCATCCACCCAGAAACACACTGCTGAACCTTTACACAGCATCGAGCCTTTCCTTAAATGATTTCAGGGTTTTTGATTCCACTAACATCGAACCATAGAAGTTTACAGAACAGAAGAAGGCCAATCAGCCCATCATCACTGTGCTGACTCTTTGCTAAAATAATCCAAATCTGCATTTACTCCCCACAGCCTTATATCTTCTTCAATTTCAAATAATTATCCAATTCCCTTTAAAAGATGCAATGGCTTCTGCCTCAACTACTCCAAGTAACAAAGCTCCAACAACCCTTTGCGTAGATACATTTCTCCTAAACGCTCTCCTCACTTGTAGGGCTGGATTTTTCCAACCTCAGCGGGTCCGGGGTGGGTGACGTCGGTGGCATGTGGGGACCTGGCATCTGTCTCTACCCCGGCCTCCAAAAAGATATTCCGATGTTAAGCCTGCCCTGTGAGGTCCCTGACCAATTAATAGAAAGCGAGTCTGATGACATCATTTGATGATGCATCATCAGCTGATTTTCTTAAAGGGACCATGTCCAAATTGATTTTGACATTTGTGCTGTCAGTGTTCTGCAGCATTGAGATGCTGCAAATACTGACACGCGCTGCACAGAGGTGCATGGCTGCACCCAGGCTCTCCCATTACTCCCTCCATCTGCTTATGGAGGAAGTCCCAGCACGCAGGGAGGTTCTCTTCCCTTGCAATGGGCGGAAGACACCTCCCCAGGACACCAACACAGCCTGGTTGCACATTGCACAGGACACAAGCAGGGATGTCATCAGGAGGACCAGGCTGCAGTGGCACAAACCTTTCAATGATCTCAGCAGATCATGAAACGTTACTGCAAAGCCACACTCAACCTCATCCTGCTGTGCCACTCATCACATCCCCATCACTCTGCCTTCCCTACCTTACTCCTGCACATCTTTACTCACACCAACTTACCTTGCACCTCCACCCATCCCTCTCTATCTACATTATCACTTCCCCATCTCACTAGCCACCCCTCACACTCACTAGTGCAAACATACCACCTAACAACACACAAGTGTAGACACTTGGGTGGTTTGGCCAATGTTCATGTGAAGTTTCTGGTAATGTGCTGTCAAATATTGAAATCTTTATTTTCAACACTTTGCATTCTTGGACACATTTGTGTGCACCTTTGAAAGTGTCTTAGTGAGTTCCAGTGAATGGTGAGACATAACATCCCCGTCCCCTCCAATGGTGATGAGTGTGAAATGAATGGCTTGGACATTGTAGGGGTGCTTTATGGTGCTGGTGTGGGGTGGTGCCAAGCTGATACATAAATTGGCAGCCAAGGTGTACAATGTTAAGTGAAGCTAATCTGGACATGGTGAGTCCATCGCTGACATCCCAGGCAGCAATGTGCACGGGTGATGATGCCCTGTGTCCAGTGCAGCATCAGTTGATTGCGGAGAAGGTCGGTGTGGATGTTGGTGCTGCTGGTGTGTCTGGTGATGCTGGTGTTGATCGTTCTTGGATTCTGAGGTCCAAGGTGGGATTTTTTTCAAGGGCACTGATGCCGATCGAATAGATGAGGTTGTGAGATGACAGAAATAGGTTGTTCCAAGGAGGATAGAGAGATTACTCCAAACACTTAAAAAGTGCATAAAGCTCAAAAGTGGGCTCTAAATACTGAGATTGGAAACTGACCAGCTATAAAATGGCAGGTTTTAAACCACTCTTGCAGCTGTCACCTATTGAATGAAATGGAGAGTTGTTCAGAACCCGACATACTTAACTGGCGTGATCCCTGAGCGACGGGAACCTCGTGGAAAACTTGGCAAAATGCTTTGGAACTGGGAAAATTGGGATTTAATTACTTTAAACACCCTCCTAATAAGCACAATTGAATGACCCGTCGCTTAGTGCCATGTCTGCAAAGCGCAGGCAGAAACGGCACTTGGGAAATTGACAAGGAGGCGGGTTCAGAGCGGGATACCGGCACGCTGTCACTCCTTTTGATTTTGACAGCGGACCCGTCTCCAAATCCGCGCTCTGAGCAAAATTCTGCCCCTAGTGACCATTTTAAATTGGTGACCCCCTTGTCACTGACATGGAACCAGAGGAAATAGTCTTTCCCTATTCGCATTTATCAAAATGCTTCATAATTAAAAAAAATCTCTATTAAATCTCCTCAGCCTTCTCTGCTCCAATGGTATAGTTCCAATGTCGCAAATCTCTCCTCATAACTATAGATTCCCATCCCTTGCACCATCCTGGCGAATCGACACTGCACACTATCAATGGCTTTAATATCGTTTTATTATTTTTTTATTTATTCATCCATGGGATGTGGGCGTCGCTGGCAAGGCCAGTATTTATTGCCCATCCCTAGTTGCCCTTGAGACGGTGGTGGTGAGCTGCCTTCTTGCACCGCTGCAGTCCGTGTGGCGAAGGTACTCCCACAGTGCTGTTAGGTAGGGAGTTCCAGGATTTTGACCCAGCAACGATGAAGGATCAGCAATATACTTCTACGTCAGGATGGTGTGTGACTTGGAAGGGAACTTGGAGGTGGTGGTGTTCCCATGCGCCTGCTGCCCTTGTCCTTCTAGGTGGAAGAGTTTGTGGGTTTGGGAGGTGCTGCTGAAGAAGCCTTGGCGCTTTGCTGCAGTGCACCTTGTAGATGGTACACACCACAGCCACGGTACGCCGGTGGTGGAGGGAGTGAATGTTTGAGGGAGTTGTACAGGGCCTTGGTGAGACCACATCTTGAGTATTGTGTGCAGTTTTGGTCGCCTTATCTGAGGAAGGATATTCTTGCCATGGAAGGAGTTTGCGAAGATTCACTAGGCTGATACCTGGGATGGCACGAATGACGTATGATGAGAGATTGGGTCGATTGGGCTTGTACTCGCTGGAGTTTAGAAGAATGAGAGGGGATCTCATTGAAACTTATAAAATTCTGGCAGGACTGGACAGACTAGATGCAGGGAGGATGTTCCCGATGGCGGTGGAGTGCAGAACCAGGGGTCACAGTCTAAGGATAAGGGGTAAGCCTTTTAGGACAGAAATTAGGAGGAATTTCTTCACCCAGAGAGTGGTGAACCTGTGGAATTCTCTACCACAGAAGGCAGTCGAGGCCAATACATTAAATATATTCAAGAAGGAGTTGGATATATTTCTTAAGGCTAAAGGGATCAAGGGGTATGGGGAGAAAGCAGGGACCGGGTACTGAGCTTGGATGATCGGCCATGATCGCATTGGGTGGCGGAGCAGGCTCGTGGGGCCGAATGGCCTACTCCTGGTCCTATCTTCTATGTTTCTATGTTAAGGTGGTGGATGGGATGCCAATGAAGCGGCTGCTTTGTCCTGGATGGTGTTGAGCTTCTTGAGTGTTATTGGAACTGCACTCAAACAGGCAAGTGGAGGGTATTCCATCACACTCCTTATTCACCGCAGAATACCTAGCCTCTGACCTGCTCTTATTGTCACAGTGTTTATGTGGCTGGCCCAGTTAAGTTTCTGGTCAATGGTGACCTCCCAGGATGTTGATGGTGGGGGATTCGGCAATGGTAATGCCGTTGAATGTCAAGGGGCAGTGGTTAGACTGTCGCTTTTTGGAGATAGTCATTGTCTGGCACTTCTGTGGCACGAATATTACCTGCCACTTATCAGCCCAAGCCTGAACATCATCCAGGTCTAGTTGCATGCAGGCATGGACTGCTTCATTATCTGAGGAGTCGCGAACATCTCCATTTCTGACCTTATGTTGGAGGGAAGGTCATTGATCATAGAGTCATAGAGTCATAGAGTTATACAGCACAGAAAGAGGCCCTTCGGCCCATCATGTCTGCGCCGTCCATCAAGCCCTCTCCAATCTAATCCCATTTTCCAGCATTTGGTCCATAGCCTTGTATGCAGTGGCATTTCAAGTGCTCAGCCAACTGCTTCTTGAATGTTGTGAGGGTTCCTGCCTCTACCGCCCTTTCAGGCAGTGAGTTCCAGACTCCAACCACCCTCTGGGTGAAAAAGTTCCTCCTCAAATCCCCTCTAAACCTCCTGCCCCTTACCTTGAATCTATGCCCCCTTGTTATTGACCCCCCTACTAAGGGGAAAAGTTCTTCTTTATCTACCCTATCTATGCCCCTCATCATTTTGTACACCTCAATCAGGTCCCCCCTCAGCCTTCTTTGCTCCAAGGAAAACAACCCCAGCCTGTTTAGTCTTTCTTCATAGCTGAGGCGCTCCATCCCAGGTAACATCCTGGTGAATCTTCTCTGCACCCTCTCCAAAGCAATCACATCCTTCCTATAGTGAGGCGACCAGAACTGCACACAGTACTCCAGCTGTGGCCTTACCAGCGTTTTGTACAGCTCCATCATAACCTCCCTGCTCTTATACTCTATGCCTCGACTAATGAAGGCAAGTATCCCATATGCCTTTTTAACCACCTTATCTACCTGTTCCGCTGCCTTCAGGGATCTATGTACATGTACACCAAGGTCCCTCTGACCCTCTGTACTTCCTAGGGTCCTACCACTCATTGTGTATTCCCTTGCCTTATTTGTCCGTCCAAAATGCATCACCTCGCACTTTTCAGGGTTAAATTCCATTTGCCACTTTTCCGCCCATCTGACCAACCCGTTTATATCGTCCTGTAGCCTGAGGCTTTCCTCCTTGCAATTTACCACCCCACCAATTTTTGTGTCGTCTGCGACGATGAAGCAGCTGAAGATGGTTGGGCCTAGGACACTGCCCTGAGGAACTCCTGTAGCGACGTCCTGGGGCAGTGATGATTGACCTTCAACCACCACAACCATCTTCCTTTGTGCTAGGTATGACTCCAGCCAGTGGAGAGTTTTCCCCCCGATTCTCATTGACTTCAGTTTTACTAGGGCTCCTTGATGCCACACTCGATCAAATGCTGCCTTAATGTCAAGGGCTGTCACTCTCACCTCACCTCGCCTTACCTAAAACTGCATACAGTACTCTTAACTGTGACGTAGCTGTGACATGCACTGATCTTATGTGTGAAGAACTACCTGATCTTAGTGAACTTCTCACTCTTAGTGACAAAGCTCCTCAAACTTGCTGTTGGAGGTAAGGGTGGAGAGGGCAGAGGAGAAGGGTTTAAGGAGACAGTTGGTAGTACATATAAAAAGCTAAGGGTTATCATTGCATTTATATAGTGGCTTTAACATAGTCCCTAGACATTTTACAGGAGCATTATTAGGCAAAATTTGACACTGAGCCACATAAGGATATATTAGGACAGGAGACCAAAAGCTTGGATAAAGAGGCAGGTTTTAAGGAGAGTCGTAAAGGAGGAGGGAGAGGTCAAAAGGCAGTTTAGGGAGAAAATTCCAATGCTTGGGAGCTACACAGCTAAAGGCACAGTTACCAATGATGAGTTGAAGGATATCGGGGATGCACAACAGGCCAGAATTGGAGGAATACAGAGTTCTTGGAGGGTTGTAGGGCTGGTGGAGGTTACAGAGATAGGAAGGGTGAGGCCATGGAGGGATTTGAATACAAGGATGATAATTTTACATTTGAGGAGTTGCTGTACCGGGAACCAATGTAGGTTAGGGAACACAGGGGTGATTGATGAATGGGACTTTGTACGAGTTAGGATCTGGGCAGCAGATTTTTGGATGATCTCAAGTTTATAGAGGGTTGAAGTTGGGAGGCCGGTCAAGAGAGCACTGCAATAATTGAGTCTGGTGGTAACAAAAGCATGGAGGAGGGTTTCAGCAGCAGATGGACTGAGGCATTGGTGGAGACAAGCAATATCACAGAGGTGGAATTAGGTTTCTCAAGAAACTTGGCGTTGGGCTTGGGTGGGCAATAAGAACGAGAATTTTAAGGGAGAGGTGAGAGTGAGTTGCTCAAAAGAAGAAAAGGTGCCAGAGGAGTAGGGGGACATACCAAGGCAAGATTTTGACGATAAGAGCCACACCGTCACCACAGAATTTTGGGCATGGTCGGTGGTGGAAGGCATAGCCAGGCGGGAAGGCTTCTATAAGAGGGAAGGTGTCAATAAGATCATAGATGGCAAGAACCTTGCTCACAAATGAATGGATATTCTTGCTAACTGTTAATTATGTTATTTCTTATAGATTCACAATTATAGGTATAAACAGTATACATTATAATCTAATCTATTCCATTACACACTCTTACTTAAGATTATATTGTGGTTAATGACATGTTAGTCATTCTTGTGTCATCTTGGCTTCAGCTAGCCGGCCCAGAGGTATGCCTTATCATTGTTATTACCAAGCCCACTAGCTCAAACACAGACTCATAAGTCATAGTCATAGAATCATAATGGCACAGAAGGAGGCCATTTGGCCCATCGATTCCATGCCAGATATTACAGAGGTGGAAGTAGGTTTCTCAAGAAACTTCTCCTAAGATTTTCCCCTGCTCTAGCCCTGAACATGCATCATTCTCTAGTTTCGCTCCAATCTCCCATCCTGCCCTCTCCAAACTCATCTTGTCCATGAGACCCACCTCCTGCTCCCTCAACCCTATTCCCACCAAACTGCTGACCATCCAACTTGCCTTCCTGGTACCCATATTAGCTGATATTGTTAATGGTTCCCTCTCCTCGGGTACTGTTACCCTCCCCTTCAAAACTGCCACCATCATACCCTCCTCAAAAAAAACACTCTGGGTGCAAAATTCGGCTGCTTTGCGCCTGCCATTAGCTCCTCCATGGGCCGGGTTTTTGCCAAGGCGCTAAGAGTTAGTGCCCCGCTCCTGTAGGTACCGCCCGCTTGGCCGCGCCCAGCGATGATGATGTCATCGCCATGCGCAGCGCCCCGTTAGCGCCCCGGATGGAAAATTCAGACACGCCTCCTCATTTATCACCTGGTGCTAACAATGACAGCATCAGCTGCCAAGTTGCAGTTGGGAGTCGGCTCTGCACACGCTATTTAAAGGCGCCATCTTGGGAAAAAAATTTTGTTCGCTATAACTCTTCTGAGACATTGTCAGACAAGACATATCCAATTCCACATGGCTGAATCGAGTAGCCCTCTCCCTCTCCCTTGCAGCAGCCATGGCACAAAGCTGCCTCAGTCGCTGAGAGGTCGCACTCAAGTGCAGCAATACTGATAATGAGCAGCTGCAGCTTGAAATTACCTCCTCGTTAAGAGCTGGAATAAGCTCGAGTCAAGACTTGAAGGCTGATTGCTGAACGCAAGTCAGCTGAAATTGGGTAGCGCTCTGGCAATAGCGCCTCTGCAGTATAGCGCCCCTGCAGTATAGTGCCCCTGCAGTGCTACACTGAGACCATTAGTGCCTCATTTACCGCCCACTTCACTCCTGGGGCGAAAACGCACAATTTTGCAACATTTTCAATGGATTTCGCCGGGTGCTAACTTTTCAAAAAGTTAAAAGGTAGCGCCCTCTGTCCTTGCAAACTACCGCCCCAACTTCAACCTTCCTTTCCTCTGCAAAGTCCTTGAACGTGTTGTCACATCCCAAATCTGTTGCCATATTTCCCTCAATTCCATGTTTAAATCCCTCCAATCAGGTTTCTGCCCCTGCCACAGTACCAAAACGGCCCTTATCAAAGTCACAAATGACATCCTTTGTGACTAACTGTGGGAAACTATACCTCGTCCTTCTTGACTTGTCTGCAGCCTTTGACATGGTTGACCACATCATCCTCCACCAACATCACTTTTCCGTTGTTCAGCTGGGTGGGACTGCCCTCACTTAGTTCCATTCTTATCTATCTAATTGTAGCCAGGGAATCACCTGCAATGGCTTCTCTACCTGCACCCGCATCGTTACCTCTGGTGTCCCCCAAGGATCTATCCTTGGCCCCCTCCTATTTCTCATCTACATGCCACCCCATGGCGACATCATCTGAAAACACAGTGTCAGGTTCAACATGTATGCTGACGACACCCAGCTCTACCTCACCACCACCTCTGTCGACCCCTCCATTTTCTCTAATTTGTCACACTGTCCAACATTCAGTACTGGATGAGCAGAAATTTACTCCAACGAAATATTGGGAAGACTGAAGCCATTGTCTTTGGTCCCCGCCACAAACTCCATTCCCTAGCCACAAACTCCATCCCTCTCCCTGGCAACTGTCTGAGGCTGAACCAGACCATTGGTGTTGTGATGAGCTTCCAACCACATATCTGATCCATCACCAAGACCACCTACTTCCACCTCCATAACATCGCCTGACTCCACCCCTGCCTCAACTCATCTGCTGCTGCAACCCACATCCGTGCCTTTGTTATCTCTAGATTTGACTATTCCTATGCTCTCCTGGCCGACCTCCCATCTTCCAGCCTACATAAACTGGAGCTCATCCAAAACTCTACTGCTCGTATCCTATCTCGCACCAAGTCCCGTTCATACATCACCCCTGTGCTCGCTGACCTACATTGGCTCCCAGTCCGGCAATGCTTCAATTTATAAAATGCTGATCCTTGTTTTCAAATCCCTCCGTGGCCTCACCCCTCCCTATCTCTGTAACTGCCTCCAGCCCTACAGTCCTCCAAGCTATCTGCGCTACTCGAATTCTGGCCTCTATCGCATCCCCAATTTTAATCACTCCACCTACGCTCTAAATTTTGGAATTCCCTTCCAAAACCTCTCCGTTCTCTACCTCTTTCTTCTCCTTTAAGACGCTCCTTAAAATCTACCACTTTAACCAAGCTTTTGTTTGAAGCACTCTTTTGAAGTTCTACTACGTTAAAGTCACTATAACAACAAGTTGTTGTTGTTGTTGTTGGCTTGGTTACCTGTCTGTGGTGAAGTGTCTGTCTGCTCTGCAAAGAGATGGTTTAGACACGTTGGCCACGAAATTCGGGGTTTTAGTGCCGGCCATTAAGGCTGGTTTTGCTGGAAAATGGCAGCCGACTCGTTTCCGCCCACTTCTGGTAGGTCTCACGGTGGCTACCATTTTGTAGAGGTCGGCAGCGCTGCCATTGCCAGTGCTGCCATTGCCAGCGCTCGCTCCACATATTTGGCCGAGGCAGATCATGATGTCAATGAGTATGCAATGCTGATTTGTTGCACGAGCTGTCATTTTCGAGTCACCACTCCATTCAATGCCCTCTCCTAATCACAACGAGCTGACCAAGCGTTCAGCAATAGGAAGGAGCCCCCTGCAGTGCTATTTAAAGGGATCATCAATCACTTGCAGCTGACTTGCTTTTCCAGTTCTACCGGCTCTGTCTAAGTTTGTGCAACTGTCTGGAGCTTTCCAGAGTTGTTTAAAGTTGGTGAGGTGACAGGGAGTGTTGCTGCAGGTGGGGAATGCATTGATTCTCATTTAAAGGGATCTGCTCACACCACTTGCTCCCAGTTACTTGCAGTCCCCCTCACAAGGAGATGGAGTGGAGGCAGCAATGACAAGATGCTCACAGAGGGAGGAGGAGGGGCAGGAGGGGCAGGAGCGCTTTCATCAGGAGTTCTTACCCTCCTAGGGTCTTCAGAGAGCACTTCCCCTACCTGCACCTAAGCCAGGAGCAGTGTATTGGGAGGCTCTGCTTGACCAAGGAGGTGGTCACACAACTCTGCTACCTCCTGCAACCAGACCTGCAGCCTCAGAGCAGGGCGATGACTGCTCGCCCAGTGGCCCTCAAGGTTACCATGATCCTCAGTTTTTTCACCACCAGATCCTTCCAGTCTGGAGCAGGTGACATAGCTAACATCTCCCAGTTCGCCGTCCATCGCTGCATCTGGGAGGTCACAGAGGCTCTCTAATCCAGGAGAAGGGACTTCATTGTCTTCTCTCTGGATGAGCGCGCATGTGGCTTTGCCAGAATATTGGGCTTCCCCATGTTGCAGGGCACCATCAACTGCACACATGTGGCTTTGCGGGCGCCGTATACCAATCTTGAAATGTTCCGTAACCGCAAACACAAGGGTGGCTGTTCAGAGACAAGGGCTATCCACTCTGCACCTGGCTAATGACTCCCCTTTCGTAACCCCACCACACATGCCCATAAGTCATATAATGATAACCATGCTGCCACGAGGAACATCATTGAGCAGCCAGAAATGTGGTTGACTCTTAACTGCCCTCTGAAATGGCCTAGCAAGCCACTCAGTTGTAACAAATCGCTACGAAAAACAATAACAATAAAACTGGACGGACCTCACGGCATTGACCTCGGCACTGGCATTGGACACGGCAACGGCACACCCAGCCCAGTCGACTGTGTAAGGTCCTCCTCACTAACATCTGGGGATTTGTGCCAAAATTGGGAGAGCTGTCCCACAGACTAGTCAAGCAAAAGCCTGACATAGTCATACTCACAGAATCATATAATGGTGAGGAGGAGGCCGCGGTGACCGGAGCATTTACATCCCGACGATGTGTTCGGCGAGTCGGCGGAGGCAGCGCAGCGCAACGAGCAGCAGCAGCAGCCACGACGACCTGCTACAGCACGTTGGCCGGCAGCTCCTTGGCGGGAAGCTCGCAGTCCGACTGGGAGGAGGGGAGCCGGGCATGGTGGCCAGAGGTTGGATCATGAGCGGGAGAAGCAGGCCACCACACGTGGAGCCGAGCCGGCAACAGTGAGGAGGAGGCCGCGGTGACGAGGAGGACGGAGCGGCTGAGGGACATCGTGCTCCCACTGCCACTGGATGCCATTGAATTGACTTTCTGAACACGGCGCTGTAAGAATAGCTGACGTGTCCCCACGGGGAGTGAGCATTCCATTGTACTTGTACTAGTTACATATGGCAAATAAAATTAAATTGAATTGAATATCTTTCAGCCAATGTTCTAAACTTCTCCATCACCATCCCTGGGTATGTCCTGTCCCACCAGCAGAACAGACCCAGCAGGGGTGGCAGCACAGTGGTATATAGTCGGGAAGGAGTGGCCCTGGCCATCCACAACATTGACTCCGGACCCCATGAAGTCTCATAGCTTCAGGTCAAGCATGGGCAAGGAAACCTCTTGCTGATTACCATCTACTGCCCTCCCCCAGCTGATGAATCAGTACTCCTCCATGTTGAACACCACTTGGAAGAAGCACTGAGAGTAGAAAGGGCACAGAACGTACTCTGGGTGGGGGACTTCAAAGTCCATCAGCAAGAGTGGCTCGGCAGCACCACTACTGACCAAGCTGACTGAGTCTTGAAGGACATAGCTGCCAGTCTGGGCCTGTGACAGGTGGTGAGAGAACCAACCTCACCAATCTACCTGTCACAGATGCATCTGTCCATGACAGCATTGGTAGCAGAGACCACTACACAATCCTTGTGGAGACGAAGTCCCCTCTTCACACTGAGGACACCCTCCATTGTGTTGTGTGCCACTACCACCGTGCTAAATGGGATAGATTCAGAACAGATCTGGCAGCTCAAAACTGGGCATCCATGAGGCACTGTGGGCCATCAGTAGCAACAGAATTGTATTCCACCACAATCTGTAACCTCATGGCCTGGCATATACCTCACTCTACCCTTACCATCAAGCCATGGGACCAACCCTGGTTCAATAAGGAGTGTAGAAGAGCCTGCCAGGAGCAGCACCGGGTATACCTAAAAATGCGGTGTCAACCTGGGGAAGCTGCAACACAGGACTACATGCATGCTAAAAAGTGGAAGCAGCATGCTATAGACAGAGCTAAGCGATCCCACAATCAACGGATCAGATCAAAGCTCTGCAGTCTTGCCACATCCAGTCGTGAATGGTGGTGGAACATTAAACAACTAACAGGAGGAGGAGGTTCCATGAATATCTACATCCTCAATGATGGTGGAGCCCAGCACGTGAATGCAAAAGGCAAAGCTGAAGTATTCGCAAACATCTTAAGCCAGAAGTGCCGAGTGGATGATCCATATTGGCCGACTCCTGAGGTCCCCACCACCACAGAAGCCAGTCTTCAGCCATTTCAATTCACTCCACATGATATCAAGAAACGGCAGAGTGCACAGGATACAGCAAAGGCTATGGGCCCCGACAACATCCTGGTTGTCGTGCTGAAGACTTGTGCTCCAGAACTAGCCGTGCCTCTAGCCAAACTGCTCCAGTACAGCTACAACACTGGCATCTACCCAACAATGTGGAAAACTGCCCAGGTATGTCCTGTCCACAAAAAGCAGGATAAACCCAATCCGACCAGTCTACTCTCAATCATCAGTGATGGAACGTGTCATTGACAGTGCTATCAAGCAGCACTTACTCACCAATAACCTGCTCACTGATGCCCAGTTTGCCTTTTGCCAGGCCCACTCGGCTCCAGACCTCATTATAGCCTTGGTCCAAACATGGACAAAAGAGCTGAATTCGAGTGGTGAGGTGAGAGTGATTGCCCTTGACATCAAGGCAGCATTTGACCAAGTGTGGCATCAAGGAGCCCTAGTAAAACTGAGGTCGATGGGAATCGTGGGGGGTGGCGGGGGAAACTCTCCACTGGCTGGAGTCATACCCAACACAAAGGAAGCTGACTGTGATAGTTGTTGGTCAATCATCTCAGCCCCAGGACATCGCTGCAGGAGTTCCTCAGGGCAGTGTCCTAGGCCCAACCATCTTCAGCTGCTTCATCAATGACCTTCCCTCCAACATAAGGTCAGAAGTGGGGATGTTCGCTGATGACTGCGCAGTGTTTAGTGCCATTCGCAGCTCCTCAGATAAGGAAGCAGTCCTTGCCCACATGCAGCAAGACCTGGACGACATTCAGGCTTGGGCTAATAAGTGGCAGGTAACATTCGCGCCACACAAGTGCCAGACAATGACTATCTCCAACAAGCGAGAGTCTAACCACTGCCCCTTGAGATACAATGGCATTATCATTGCCGAATCCCCCACTATAAGTTTCCTGGGGGGTCACCATTGACCAGAAACTCAACTGGACCAGCCACATAAATATAGTGGTAACAAGAGCAGGTCAGAGGCTAGGTATTCTGTGGTGAGTGTCTCACCTCCTGACTCCCCAAAGCCTTTCCACCATCTACAAGGCACAAGTCAGGAGTGTGATGGAATACTCTCCACTTACCTGGATGAGTGCAGCACCAACAACATCCAGGACAAAGCAGTCCACTTCATTGGCGCCCCTTCCACAGAAATCACAGAAACCCCACAGTGCAGATAGAGGCCATTTCGGCCCATCGAGCCTGCACCGACACATATCCCACCCGATCCCCGTAACCCCTACACCAACACATATTCCACCCTATCCCCGTAACCCCACGTATTTAATCCCCCTAACACTAAGGGTCAATTTAGCATAGCCAATCAACCTAACCCGCACATCTTTGGACAGTAGGAGGAAACCGGAGCACCCGGAGGAAACCCACGCAAACACGGGGAGAATGTGCAAACTCCACACAGACAGTCACCCGAGGCCGGATTCGAACCCGGGTCTCTGGCGCTGTGAGGCAACAGTGCTAACCACTATGCCACCGTGCTGCCCCACCATCTTAAACATTCACTCCCTCCACCACCGGTGCACCATGGCTGCAATGGGTACCATCTACAAGATGCACTGCAGCACCTCCAAAACCTGCGACCTCTTCCACCTAGAAGGACAAGGACAGCAGGCGCATGGGAACACCACCATCTCCAAGTTCCCCTCCAAGCCACACATCATACTGACTTGGAAGTATATCGCCGATCCTTCATCGTCGCTGGGTCAAAATCCTGGAAATCCCTCCTAACAGCACTGTGGGAGTACCTTCACCACGTGGACTGCAGCGGTTCAAGAAGGCAGCTCACCACCACCTTCTCAAGGGCAACTAGGGATGGGCAATAAATGCTGGCCTTGCCAGTGATGCCCACATCCCATGAACTAAAAAAAAGGAAAAAGTACTCTGCAAACTTCCTCTCCAACCCCCTTAGGCAATGGAAACTAGTCCAGGATATCGCTTTGATCAAGTATTTCCTATAAAGACATTTACCTTCCATATGATGCGATCACTGCCCCAGTCAGGAATCGGTCCAGCTCCATCTTGAAGGCAGAGAGTCAGCACCCACCACACCGGCCGGTAATGTCTTCCAGAGAGTCAGCACCCACCACACCGGCCGGTAATGTCTTCCAGAGAGTCAGCACCCACCACACCAGCCGGCAATGTCTTCCAGAGAGTCAGCACCCACCACAACGGCCGGTAATGTCTTCCAGAGAGTCAGCACCCACCACACCGGCCGGCAATGTCTTCCAGAGAGTCAGCACCCACCACACCAGCCGGCAATGTCTTCCAGAGAGTCAGCACCCACCACTCCAGCCGGCAATGTCTTCCAGAGAGTCAGCACCCACCACACCAGCCGGCAATGTCTTCCAGAGAGTCAGCACCCACCACACCAGCCGGAAATGTCTTCCAGAGAGTCAGCACCCACCACACCAGCCGGCAATGTCTTCCAGAGAGTCAGCACCCACCACACCAGCCGGCAATGTCTTCCAGAGAGTCAGCACCCGCCACACCAGCCAGCAATGTCTTCCAGAGAGTCAGCACCCACCACACCAGCCGGCAATGTCTTCCAGAGAGTCAGCACCCACCACACCAGCCGGAAATGTCTTCCAGAGAGTCAGCACCCACCACACCAGCCGGCAATGTCTTCCAGAGAGTCAGCACCCACCACACCAGCCGGCAATGTCTTCCAGAGAGTCAGCACCCGCCACACCAGCCGGCAATGTCTTCCAGAGAGTCAGCACCCACCACACCAGCCAGCAATGTCTTCCAGAGAGTCAGCACCCACCACACCAGCCGACAATGTCTTCCAGAGAGTCAGCACCCACCACACCAGCCGGCAATGTCTTCCAGAGAGTCAGCAACCACCACACCAGCCGGCAATGTCTTCCAGAGAGTCAGCAACCACCACACCAGCCGGCAATGTCTTCCAGAGAGTCAGCACCCACCACACCAGCCAGCAATGTCTTCCAGGGAGTCAGCACCCGCCACACCAGCCAGCAATGTCTTCCAGAGAGTCAGCACCCACCACACCAGCCAGCAATGTCTTCCAGAGAGTCAGCACCCACCACACCAGCCGGCAATGTCTTCCAGAGAGTCAGCACCCACCACACCAGCCGGCAATGTATTCCAGAGAGTCAGCACCCACCACACCAGCCAGCAATGTCATCCAGAGAGTCAGCACCCACCACACCAGCCGGCAATGTCTTCCAGAGAGTCAGCACCCACCACACCAGCCGGCAATGTCTTCCAGAGAGTCAGCACCCACCACACCAGCCGGCAATGTCTTCCAGAGAGTCAGCACCCACCACACCAGCCGGCAATGTCTTCCAGAGAGTCAACACCCACCACACCAGCCGGCAATGTCTTCCAGAGAGTCAGCACCCACCACGCCAGCCAGCAATGTATTCCAGAGAGTCAGCACCCACCACACCAGCCGGCAATGTCTTCCAGAGAGTCAGCACCCACCACACCAGCCGGCAATGTCTTCCAGAGAGTCAGCACCCGCCACACCAGCCAGCAATGTCTTCCAGAGAGTCAGCACCCACCACGCCAGCCAGCAATGTCTTCCAGAGAGTCAGCACCCACCACGCCAGCCAGCAATGTCTTCCAGAGAGTCAGCACCCACCACACCAGCCAGCAATGTATTCCAGAGGCTCACAATTTTCTTGGAAAAGAACTGGCTAACATCCAATCTATTCCTACTCTTAAATAGTTTTAACTCATAATCTCTGATCCTCCCCAATCTTTTAAACTGGAATAATCTATCAATAGGCACACCATCCAGCCCTTTAATTATTCTATAGACCGCTATCAGGTCACCTGTAAATCTATGTTCGTGTAGCTATCCTCTGGACATTTTCCAAGGCCACCATACCACTCACCATGTGGGGAACCAAAGCTGGGCACAGCACTCTAGATGTGGTCTGAACAGCAACCTGTATTGTATCCTTTGATTTATACTGAATGGTTCTGTTAATACAATCCATTACCTTGTTGGCTTTAGCTACAGATTCTCTATATTGGTCATGCACCTTTAGTGATCTGTGCACCATAATCTTTTTCTCTCTCAACCTCTTTCGGTCTTGTTCCCTGCAAATGATTTGTGTATTCTGTGTTGGCCCTTATCAACATGCCTGACACTACTAAATTAACTGCCATTAGCCAATGTACGGCCCACTCCCCTAGCACATCTAAATATTTTGGATTCGATTACATTTGGTGGTGGAGGCAGACTCAATAATTGCTTTCAAAAGAGAGTTGGATCAGTACCTGAAGGAAAACAAATTGCAGTGCTACGGGGAAAGGGCGGGGGATTGAGACTAGCCTAAGTGCTCTTGCAGAGAGCTGGCACGGGCACGACAGGCCGAATGGCCTCCTTTTGTGCTGTAACCATTCTATGATTCTATAATCATCTACCATCTTAACCCTTGCACCAATTTTGGCGTCATCTGCAAACTTACTTACCATACTCCTAACACCACTTTCCAGGTCATTATAAAAACCATGAAGAGTTGGGGGCGGAGGACCGATCCCTGTGGGACACCACAAGGAACATGTTTCCGAGCTGAACCACATCCGTTAACTACAGCACTTTGGCTGTGTGACTGGAGCTAATTCCTAATCCAGGCCTAGAAGTTTGAGATCGCTAAAAACTTGCCAGTGCCACCACGGCCGGAGATAACGGCCGCCGAAGTTAATAGCGCTGGCAGGACCGGTAAATTGGTGCTGGTTGCTAATTAACATTGAGCCCTAAACTTACCATGCAAGGCCGTTTTTGTGGCATTAGTCCCAGCAGGAAGCCCAATGTAGTGTGGCCATAGCAGCAAGAAGAGCCTGCTCTTAAAGCAAGGCTATCATTTTAGAAAGCAGTGCGGTCCCTTAAAGGTGAACTGCCTTGTAAAATGGTAAAAAATAAATATCATTTAAAAATAGGCAGTTTTTAGCCCTCACAGCTCAACTGCCATCTGAAAAAAGAAAAATTAACATTAAAAAGAATTCCCAAATGGGAGTCTACAGCTCTTAAAGAGGTCTTCTGCACTTCAAAAAATGGAAAAAGTGCTTCAGCACTAATACAAATGGCTCAACAAGCCATGGAAGGTGTTACGTCCGTGTATAAGAAGACACAGACTGCGGAGAATGGTACAATAGGTGTTTACTCAACGTGGCTCAGACTGCAACTGATCTGTACAGATTACTACTCAGCGTTATATACAGGTGTGGTCACTGCCGGTACTACAGTATACATGAGCTGTAAAAAGTAGTTCCCCCCTTAAAGGTACATACATTACAATTCCTCCCCTTTTAGATTAACAGTACCATAACACTTATTTAACAATTAAATATCAAACTAATTACAATTAACACTTTTAACATGCAACATTAGCTGAAAATAGTCTATTTATAAATTCAGTCTTTGGGGAGGCTTCCTGATCCTTTCTGGATAGCGCCTTTCCCGAGTGTCTTGCTCTTGGTGCGGAGGCGATTCTGGCCCCCTGTCGTCGGTTGGTTCATCAGCTTCCGATGCTACTGTTTCTGGGGTAGATGCTACCTGTACGTCGGGTTCATCACCAGGTACGTATGGGTGAGGCATGGGGTTGACTCGTTCCTGTGACTCTAGGATTTGGTCAGCATGGCGTCTCACGATGCTCTCCCCAACGTCCACTGTGTACATTAGTGGGCCCTGCCGTGTGCATATCGTTCCTGGCTGCCATTTTTCTGTTCAGTAGTTGCGGGCCAAGACTGGTTGCCCTACATTGAAGCTCATTGTTGGCTTCTCATGGATGTGCTGGAATTGCTCACTCTCAACATCTCTTCGTATGTTTGGTCTGAGCAAATCCAGGCGAGATCTTAACCTTCGGTTAAAGAACATCATGGCTGGGGCCTGGTTGGTGACTGCATGTGTCGCATTCCGGTAGGCGAACAGGAAATTGTCCACCTTGTGCTGCAGCGGAATGTTGTCATTGTACATAGCCTTTATTGCCTTCTTAAAGGTTTGTACGAACCTCTCAGCCAATACATTTGTGGCTGGATGATACAGGGTGGATGTGTAATGCATTACCCTATTCTTTTTCAAGAACCTCCGGAACTCTTTGGACACAAACTGTGGTCCGTTGTCGGAGCCAATCTGTTCTGGCATGCCATTCCTGGCAAAAATGGTCTGTAGGACTGCAATAGTTTTCTCCGTGGTGGTGGAGGACATTTTGATGACCTCAGGCCATTTCGAGTGCGCATCCACGGCTATTAAAAACATTGAGTCCATGAATGGACCAGCAAAATCAATATGCACCCGTTGCCATGGAGATGAGGGCCACTCCCATGGGTGTAGAGGGGCCTGTGGTGGTGCATTTTGGACTTTCTGGCATCCTGAGCAGCTCTTGGTCAGGTCCTCGATTTGTTTATCGATTCCCAGCCACCATACATAAGCCCTGGCTAGGCTTTTCATTTTTACCCCTCACAGATGACCCTCATGAAGCTCATTGAGCACTCTATCCTTAACTTGGGTGGAATTACCACTCGGGATCCACACATCAAGGTCCCCCGGCACACTGACAGCTGTTCTCTCCTTGTCGAGAATGCTGGCAACAGTGAGTCGCCATGTGCTGGCCATCCCTTCACCGTCAAATCATATACCCGAGACAGTGTCGGGTCATTTCGGGTTTCCTTTTCGATACAAGCGTTAGTTACCGGTAGGTATTCAACTATAGTCGAATGGAATATTTCGACAGGATCCACTGCTGGTGCTTCCTCCGCAGTAGGCAGTGGCAGGCGTGATAGCCCATCAGCATTTCCATGCTGTTTCGTGCCCTTATATTCAATCTCATAGTGGTGCACCCCTAGAAAAAGTGACCATCTTTGTAGTCGTTGCGCAGTCATCACCGGAACTCCCTTCTTCGGATTAAAAATGGAGACAAGAGGCTGGTGATCAGTCAGCAAGGTGAATTTCTGCCTGTGCAGATAGTGATTGAACTTATTCACTCCCCACACTAGGCTGAGGGCCTCCCTGTCAATCTGGGGGTAGTTACGCTCGGCTGAGGTTAGTGATCGTGGCGCAAAGGCTATTGGGCTCTCTGAGCCGTCCGAGAATTTGTGCGACAGCACCACTCCAATGCCGTAGGGTGATGCATCACATGCCAACCGAATTGGTAATGCTGGGTTGTAATGGGCCAATACCTCTTTCGATGTGATTAGTGTTTTGCTCTTCTGGAAAGCTCATCTACATTCGTCACTCCACTTCCATGGCACCCCAGTTTGCAGTAGGGTGTACAGTGGGTGTAGTATTGTAGACAAATTTGGCAAGAACTTATGGTAGTAGTTTACCAGCCCAAGGAACGACCTCAGTTGTGACACATTTTCCGGTGCAGGAGCCTTGACTACTGCCTGAATCTTCTCTGGGGACTTATGTAACCCCTCTTTATTGATAACGTGGCCACAATACGAGATTTGTTTTCTAAAAAACTCGCATTTGGGGCTGTTAGCTCGGAGCCCATATTCCTGCAATCTAGTGAGCACCTGCTCCAGGTTGGCAAGGTGATCACTGTCATTTTCGCCCGTGACCAGGATGTCGTCCAAATAACACTGGGTCCCTGGGATCCCTTGCAGGACTTGTTCCATTGCCCTCTGCCAAATAGCCGGAGCTGATGCTACCCCGAATACCAGCCAGTTGTATTGGTAGAGACCTTTATGGGTGTTGAATGTGAGGTATTTTTTTGATGCTTCTTCTACCTCCATTTGCAGATACGCCTGGGCCAGAGCAATCTTAGTGAAGCATTTCCCTCCAGATAGCGAGGCGAAAATATCTTTAATCCGCGGAAGTGGATATTGTACGGTGTGAAGGACCGGGTTCACTGTTACCTTAAAGTCCCCACAGATGTGAACCTTCTTTGGTTCCCCAGACGTGCTGCTCAACGACTTTTTCATCACAGGGACGATGGGTGTAGCCCACTCACTCCAGCCTACCTTGGACAGTACACCTGAACGTTCCAGACTCTGCAGCTTTGCTTCGACGGCTGGGCAGATGGCCTTAAAAAATTTTAGGCTTGCGTTTTCTTCAATTTTAATCGTCGCTGTCATGCCTTTTAGTGTTCTTAGTCCTTGCTGGAACACTTCTTTCATGTCGGTTAGGATTTTTGACAGTCACCCAGGTGTGACGTCGTCATCCTCTTTGTTAGCCACAGTCAGTGCCTGTATGGAATGCCAATCCAGTTGTATTTTCCGGATCCATTCACGTCCCAGTAATGGTGGTCCTCCATCTTGCAATACATACAGGTCTAGTTTTGGTGTTTCCTTACCGTTATATATAACGGTCACCCTTATTTTTCCTTTGGGGTAGACTTTTTGCCCCGTGTACGTCTTCAAAATAATTTTTGTGTCTCTCAAGGGTATGTGTGAGAATAGCCGCTCATAGTCCCGTCAGTTTATGACAGTTAGGGCTGACCCTGTGTCCAATTCCATCTTTACCTGGACTCCTGCTATGTTGAGAGTGACCCAAATGGTTCGGTGATCCTCCGTTGTGATCATATTATGTAGTTTCAGACAACTCAGTTCCCTGCTTTCGGAGTCGTTATCACTCTTTTGTTCATCTGAACTATTCTCCGTCATCTTATGTACCTTCTTGTACTTTCCTTTGGTAGGTTTCTTATTGCTGGTTTTCTTTCCCAACCTGCAAACTCGTGCTATGTGTCCTACTTTTCCACACTGTCTGCACACTTTGTCTTTGAACAAGCAATCATTCTGGTCGTGTGTTTTTCTGCCGCAGCGATAGCACTTCTCTGTTCCATATGACATTTCGTTTGTGCCATATTCTTGCGGTCTCTGTTGTATCTCTGCAGCGCCCCGTGCTGCTGCTTCATATGATACCGCAATGCTGAAATTTTCTAGCCTAAGGTCCTTTTCAGATAAAAGCCATTTCTGGGATCCTTCACTTTGAAACACACACACAAACTTGTCCCTTAAGGCATCTGTCAGTCCTGCTCCAAACTGGCAGTGTTTCGATAGTTCGCGCAGTTCTGTTAAATAATCAGCATTCCTTTCATCCTTATGCTGGTTCCGTTTGTGAAACTTGAATCTTTCTGCTATCAGCAGCGGTGTGGGGTTTAAATGTTCCTTTAGTTTCGTTACTATGTCTTCAAAACTCTTTTCCATTGGCTTCGTTGGGGTTACTAGATTTCGTAATAAGCCATACGTCTTTGCACCCATTAAATTTAACAATACCGACACTTTCTTGTCATCTGACACCCGATTTGCCTTGCAGTACACCTCTATTCGTTTGACATATGTAGTCCAATCTTCGACATCATTGTCAAATGCGGTGATACTGCCACTCTTCGGCATTTTGGGTGTGGTTTAAAATGGCGTCTCCCAATGGCTTAAAATGGCATCTCCCGCGCTTTCCTTCCTCCCCCGCTGCTGCCGACGCCGCTCCCGGCAGTTCTTGTGGCAATGGCGGCGCCCTGTAGGTTTCTCGTGCTTCTCCTGCGCTGCTGCCAACGCCGCTCTCGGCGGTCCTCGTGGCAATGGCCGCACCTCACGGGTTTCTGCGCGTCTCTCTCTCCCTCTCTCCGATGCTGCTCGTCCCCTGAACAGCGGCTGCGCCCTGTGCGCTCTGCCCTCTCTCTCTCTCCCCCGTCAACGCTGCTCGGCCCTTTGCTGTGCCGCTCGGTCGGGTTCTAGCCTGCCGCTGTCCGGGAAGGGTCTGCGCACTACCTGTTGCCAGCCCGTTTCGCTGGACCACCTCGACTGGAAAGCCAAGCCTGGCTCTCGACAGCCTCCCCCGCAATTCTCGAGTCTCTGCTGGATGACTGGGCGGTTGCCCATGGTCGACGCCCGAGTCTCTGGCCTTGTCCTCCAATCCACTGATCTCCAGGAACGAATCCCCGGGAGGTGATGCAGAGTTGCAGGTAGGTTCGAACCTGCCTCGTCGCCAATGTTACGTCCGTGTATAAGAAGACACAGACTGCGGAGAACGGTACAATAGATGTTTACTCAACGTGGCTCAGACTGCAACTGATCTGTACAGATTACTACTCAGCGTTATATACAGGTGTGGTCACTGATGGTACTACAGTATACATGAGCTGTAAAAAGTAGTTCCCCTCTTAAAGGTACATACATTACAGAAGGGGCACCCAGAGACTTACACACAGCACTCCAGCTCTGTGTAGGGGGTCAACAGTGCAAGAGCAGTCCTCTACCCACAGGGGTCAGGAGGCTCTCCAGAAAGAAGAATGTGGGACCGGATCACCGAGGCCATCAGGCCCAAAGAAGCTTCATGACCTCAGACCAGTGGTCAAGGTCAGTGAATGCATCTTCAAAAGCTGTCTCCTACCAACTGCACCACTAGCCTCACACTAGCACTGCTCAATGCACAACTCATCACCACCCCCCCACCCCAATCACTCACCTACCAACAATCTATAGCAATCACGAGGCACACCTCCCATTCCTAGCTTCACCTCACCCCTTGAAGAAGATGGTGCTGGCCATTCTTGTTAGGGGAATGGCTGAGCCCTTGCTCAGCAGCAGGGCTGAACGGATACAAGATGCTGGTATCCTCATAGGTTATCCTCTTTCTCGCATGCACCTCTTGCTTTCCCACCCTCCCCTTACCACAATTCCACCCTTGTGCCTTCCTCATTTCCCACATCCAAGAAATACAGCCTGTCCAGCCAAGAAGAGGGAGATGTGAGTGAAGATGAAAAAGAAGAAAAACCGTCACTTGATTTGACTCACCCAGCCACCAGCTCCTCAAGGTCAACCAGCATGGCCATTTGCAGTGTCCCCCACTGAAATTCAGCAGCCTTCTACAAGCTATGCTGCAGATACTGGGGTAGCACTGCATGACATCAGTAGGATAGGCAAAGGCACATGTAAGGTAGTCACTAAGGGAATGCACAAGGGTGATCAGTTGATTTTTTGATGTCATATTGGATGGATAGATGTATAAAGTTGGATTAGAAAGTTTGCTTTTTAGTGGCTTTTATTTCAGCATTGTGGCCAAGAGGATGCTGTGATGGTCAGTAACAGAGGGAAGGTGAGGTGTGGCACAAATATTGAAAGGGGAATTGGGGTTGTGGTCACTGGTACTGCAGACGGATGATTCTATCCAGAAAGTGCTTTCTGGGTTGCATCCTTCTTTCTGATTCCTCCTCTTCTGCTTCCTACTCTTCTGCATCTTCATCTTCTACGTCTTCCTCTTCCCTCTGCGAGTAGATGCTGTAAATCTAAAATAAAAGCATAACATTCTAGAAATACTCAGCAGGTCAGGCAGCATCTCAACCTAAAATGTAAACTCTGTTTCTCTCTCCATGGATGCTGCCTGACCTGCTGAGTTTTTCCAGCATTTTCTGTCTTCTCAGAGGCCTTCCTTTACCATCCGAGGCCTTGCAAGCATCCAGTGACACACCCTGCACACTTTAAAATCTTTTATATTGCGCCAAGCCACTACTTCAATTAAACATAAAAAATCCAGTCCAAAAGCGTAAATACAAACTTACCTAAAAGATGTGTGTGTCCCTTTAAGAAATGCAGACATTGGGCAGGATTTTCATTGGGCCATGGAGGCGGGATTGGAGGCGTGCGAGGGGGGTTAAAATCCCTAAATCGGGGGTCACGAACCCATTCCGCCCCCAACCCGCCTCCATGCCAGTTTCAAAGGTGGCGGGTACCCATCCTGCACTGGGACCCACCTCCCTGAGGCAGGAAGGGGATTAATGCCAATTAACTGCCTGTTAACAGGCAGTTTTTAGCCTAATCCCTATTTTTAATGTTGAAGTGTGGGATTCCCGACGGCTCCAAACCACGCCAAGTTAGAGGAGGCGGACCGTCGGGATGAAAGGCTTGGAGGGGTCGAGATGTCCGGTGTTCAGGTGAGTGATGGGTGCATGAGTGCAAAGGTAAGTGTGTTTGGTGTGTGTAAAGTGTTTAAAGAAGTTTTACTTACATGTACTTACCTTTACAGCCTTCCTTCCTTCCAGTCTCAGGAGTCCCTCATCTCATCAGCACAGAAAGCAGAATGGCTGCGAGCTGTCAAAAATTGCAGCATTCAACTTTCTGATCCGGGGAGATCTCTAAATCATCCTGAGAGGAAGGAATTAACTTAGAATACAGATTGTCAGTGTTTGACAGCTTCAAACAGCTGTGAAACGCTGATATTTCATCTGTCAAAAGGTGTTGCCGGGTGGCCCCTAATTGGCCTGCTTAGCCCGCTGTGCGGGCTCAACAAGGTCAATCAAGTCAAAATCGTGTGAGTTGTCTAGAACTCGATGGAGGCGGGACTACAACCCCGAAAGTTGTAGTCCCGCCTCCTACCCGACTTCTCAATGAAAATCCAGCCCAGCGTCTCTGTCAGTCTGCTGCACGCTTGCTTTTAAGAGTGAGCTTAGAACCCAGTGCTAATCTCAGCGCAAAGGTCCAAGTTCACAGAGTTAAGTTGGCTTTGCACGCCAAGTGATGTCACGCTCTCCATATTTGCATCTCCAGGGCCAGCGCTGCTATTGGCAATGCTAAGACACTCACCAAATTGGTGGCCGCCGAGTCCCGTGCCAGAGGCGGCAATTAGGGTGGTGACTACCTTTTTTTTCCAGGATTGTGGTGCAAACGGGTGGCGGTAAGTAGCCCAATATCTGGGCCCCAGTGTTTCAAATTTGTACTGAGACCGCAAGATTCTATCTTGTGAAGTAACCAAGTATGAAAGGCTTTCTGAAACTCCAGGTAGAAAATGTCTACCAGATTTCCCTCATCCACTACCTAATGACTTCCTCAAAAACTCTTAATAAATTTGTTAGGAACAACCTATTTTTTCAGCAACCATGTTGTGAATTTCTAAAGTCCCCTTCCCTTTCCTAGTGATCATAATTACAATCCCTTGGAGCATCTTCCCAATAATGGATGTCACTTAAGTCATATCTGTGTCTAATGGCTTGAATGTACGTAAAAGTACGTATGAATGAGATTTTAGGTTTCCACCAGACAACCTGATGGTAGTGGCCCATTTTTTTTGTATATGTCCAGTAAGTTGAAGTGGACAAAAAGGGACACAGTGATCAAGTTTTATGTGTTGTGGCGTGTTTTGTAAACATGAAGTCCCACATTGGGAGAGACGTGTTCCTATCCTTAGTTTCTTTTTTTGTATGCCCAGAGACAAAACTTAAGCCCTGTCACAATATCTAGCCTGTAGTGTAGCGACAAGAATTTCAAACCTTCAGCTTCAGTTCAGAGGCTAAACAGCTGATCACAAAGAGATTCCTAAGTGCCCCCAGAGACAGGGTACAGTACTTCAGGATTGTCCACACTGGCATATCCTGGTGGTAGAAGGGTAGATTACAAACTGCCTGAGTCTGTCCGGACCATATATTCTCAATACAAATGACATGAATACACAACTTTAAAGTTAGCCAATTTTCTGCTCAGAGCTTAAGATAAAATGGATTCATACATAAATGTCAGTTATTTAAAATGCAGTGCAGTATTACCCTGATAAAATTAGTGTATCTGTTTTGTGTATAAAATATCCGGGATTAAAATAGGAACATACTTTATGACTGCAACATTTGTCTAACATTATACTCTCCACTTATAACCCAAATATCAATTAACGAGAAGTGCCTTGGGAATTTGATTCATTAGGTAACACTTAATTTATCTCTAAAAGTCTGCATGCAAATTAACGCAGTAGAAAATATGCAGAAGATACATACGCATGAATGACAACACCCTATTTTCAACCATCAAAGACTTTAAACATCTAAGTAATGGCCCGTAATTTCCGATAGGAGACTTCGGGCTGGATTTTGCCAGGCCCGAGGAGGCGGGAATGGAGGCGCGTGGGGTGTTAAAATTGCAAAAAGTGGTGGGCGGGCCCGACCCCGCCTCCCTCCTGCCTCCAAGCAATTTTCCCAAATGCGTGGTTTCTGATCCCGTCTCCGTCCCACCTCTAAGAGGTGGGATAGGCCCTTAACCACTAAATTGCCTCTATAATCCCAATTTGAGAGGCCTTTCTGATTTTAACACATTTCCCACATGATTCACGTCTCCTCTGAAACACGACGGTGAAACCTGGCGGGAGCACAATTGGATTGCTGACTATCAGCTGCAGCTCCACCATTAAGTAGGAGATTTGATCAGTCATCATTTGCAGGTGGCAGGACTTTGTTGTCTCAGGTCTGGGGGAACTTTTAGCAGACATAACCATAGCTGTGGAAGCTTGGAGCCTAATACCCAATTCCAGTGTGACCTCCTGGGAAACCCCTCTCGCCACCTTGACTGAGCACTTCCTCAACTGAGGCATATACCAGAAGCATGGGAACCATTTACTTCCTTTCCTTCTGGACATCAGATGAGGACGCAGACCAGCGTGGCAGCAGCAGAACCATCAACAACAGCAGCACCAACAGCAGCGGCAACAACAGGAGCGCCAAGCTGCTGCTCATCCATCTGAAGCTGCACAGGCCAGAAGGCACCAGCCCATGGAAGCCCATCGGCGCAGGAGATACCCCCCAAACAGGGTCTACAGACACAGGATCAGCTACCTCAACATCAGTGAGCAGCAGTGCCAAAGGCGGCATCCGACTTTCGCGAGAGGTAGTGGGTGACATCTGCGCAATGGTGCAGCAAGACCTGGAGCCCAGAGGAGCAGGTGGACAACCCTTACCAGTGGCCATCAAAGTCACCACCGCACTCAACCTTTTTGCTTCAGGCTCAGTCCAGGGATCAGCAGCAGACATCAGCGGCATCTCCCAGGCGGCCGCACACACTTGCATCACGCAGGTAACCGATGCCCTCTTTGCCATCGCGCACAATCACATCCATTTCTCCAAGGATCAAGCAAGTGTCATGGCACGTGCGGTTGGATTAGCTAATCTGGCAGGCTTTCCAACGGTGCAGGGCATCATTGACTGCACACATGTGGCCCTTAAGGCACCCCATTGTAATCCAGGTATTTTTGTCAACCGCAAGGGCTTCTACTCCCTCAACGTGTAGCTGGTGTGTGACCACAAGAAGGAGAATTTGCATGTTTGTGCCAAGTACCCTGGCAGTTGCCATGACTCCTTCATGCTGTGCCAGTCTCATGTGCCTCCGCTCTTCAGTCCGCCAGACCAACTTAACGGATGGCTACTTGGAGACAAGGGCTATCCCCTGAAGACGTGGTTAATGATGCCATTGAGGAGACCATCCAATGAAGCTGAGGAGAGCTACAACTACAGCCATTTTTCCACCAGATCCATAATCGAGCAAACCATCGGCTTGCTGAAGATGCGCTTCAGATGCCTGGATAGATCAGGTGGAGCCCTGCAGTACTCAGCAGCCAGGGTCTCCAGAATCGTCGTGGTTTGCTGTGCACTTCACAACATGGCACAGCGTCATGGCTTGCAGATTCCTGAGGACCAAGTGGCTCCTCACATATCCTCCTCAGATGAGGAGGAGGAGGAGGAGGAGAGCGAAAACAAACATCTTGCAGAGGCCCATCAGCCAGCGGCAGCAGTACGTGAGAACATTGCTGCCCGGGATGCAAGGAATGCACTCATCTTGGCCAGATTTGCTTAGCCTAGCCAATCAAGCACTTTTACCTCGCAGCTTCTTACCAGAGATTCGACAATGGCCAAGAAATACAGGATTCCTAGCACTCTAACCACCATACTGACAATTGGAATTCCCATTTGCGAAATGACACACGCCACAACTGCAACAGTTGCCATCAGAATTTTAATTTACAATAACCAACTGACGGCATTTTAAAAATAAACACAACATTTCACCCAAGTGACTACCCTTGTGACTATTTGTGCAGTATCTTTCTCTTACGCATGCTCCTACGTGGTGCTTCCCCTGTGGCTTCAGCAGATGTGCAGGCCACTTGCTCACTTTCTTGCTGCTCCTGTCTCGACACCTTTGGCGGGCGTCCTCTGGGGTTGCAAACCTGGGAGGGCTCGCCAACAGTCTGCTGCTCCTGCGGCTGTGCAGGTGTTGAGACGCCGATCTCAGTTGGGTGGGGACTCTGGTGGGGCACTGACCGAGGGCTCTGCAGTGGCATGGAAGTGTGAGCGCTTGGAGAGGAGCCCCCAATTCCTTGATGTCTGCCACCAACTTCCCTCTCATGGGTCAGGTCCCCTTCAGCACTTGCAAGTGGCTTGAGAGCACCTTTCTGCACATCAGGGGGGCCATGGGGAGCCGTATCTGCACTAGCAGCCCTACTCAGAAGGACTTATATGAAGCTCTGTTTTCTCTGTTCAATAGCTGACCATCGCTCCTCCAGAGATGTCAGTCAATTCTGAACACTCACCATGTTTTCCTCACTCCGGCGACTTACTGCCTCCATGGCCATAGCCAGCCTTTCCATGGAGTAATGATCAATAACATGTCATTCTATAGTGGACACTAGGTGGAGCCGTAGAGCTGTGTAGAGCTGTATATAGCTGTATGTATAAGACTGCACTACCCAGCTGTATGTATATTAAGACTACATTACCCATGAGGCACTAGGCTACCCACAAGGCAGCAGTCAAGATGGAAGCCTCTACAGATACTGTACCTAGTCCACATGTGCTCAATAAAAGTGTCTAGCAAAAGCTAGCTGTGTTCATAATAAGAATGTCTATTTATTAATGAACATAAGATGGTACCAGGATGGTGAAGATCTGCTGAAAATTGTGAAAAGCGACATGGAGAATTTGAAGCCACCAGAGCGTTTGAAACTCACAGAAAAAATCGACTACAATTGGCAGACTTTTAAACAGCAATTCGAACTCTACATTGCAGCCATCGGACTCGGTACAAAGCCAGACGCAAGGAAGATAGCGTTGCTGCTTACGGTTGCAGGCCCACAGGCGATAGAGGTATTTAATACACTTGTATTTAATCCAGAGGAGAACAGAGGAAAATTAGACGATGTGCTACAGAAATTTGATGCACATTGCTCTCCCAAAAAGAATGAGACCTATGAAAGATACATCTTCTGTTCTCGGACACAGCAGCAAAATGAGACTTTTGATAGCTTTATAACTGATCTGAAACTGAAAGCACAGACATGTAATTTCTCTGAGCTCAAAGCATCCATGATTCGTGACCAGATTGTGTTTGGTATTCATGAAAAAAAGTCAGGGAACGTCTGTTGAGAGAAACCGAACTAAATTTGGAAAATGCGGTGAAAATATGCCAAGCCAGCGAGTTAGCTCGAAAGCACGTGAAGACTTTCAGTGAAATCAATAATGATGCGATTGTAATGAGTGATAATGCTGCTGTCGGTGCTGTGTCCTACAAGGGGAAGAAACGTGGGCAGAACAGAAATGAAAAGCAATCGGAGGATGACATTTTTAATTGTAAACGCTGTGGTTACAAACACCAGTTAAGACAATGCCCAGCATTTGGAAAAATGTGCACAAAGTGTAATGGAAAGAATCACTTTGCCAAACAATGCTTTTCAAAAGTAAAAACTAAGAAAGGGCAACAAGTTAATGTAATTGAGGACACTGATTTAAGTGAGACATTTTTTGTACGAATGGTGTCATGTGACAATATCAAAAAGGATACAGAAAATGTGCAGCCCTCAGAAATGGACAATGCTGAACATAAAGTTAATGCAGTAAAAGAGGACAAATGGATGATCCCACTGCAGGTAAATGGAGCATTAGTTACCTTGAAACTAGACACTGGGGCAAAAGCAAACTTAATCAGTATGAGTGACATTAACAATATGAAAGAAAAGCCCAAAATACAGAAAAAGTCAGTACTACTGAAGGACTATAATGGACAGAAAATAGATAGCTTAGGTGTATGCAGACTTAAAGTGACAGTCAAAGACAAAGTGCATCATCTCATGTTTTTTGTTGTGGCTGAAAGACTTGATTCAATACTAGGTGACAAAGCTTGTGAAGACTTAGAACTGGTCAAGAGAGTCTACCGTATAAACTGTGCCATAAGCAGACCAGATGACTCAGGTGATGAAGCAGAGAGCCCATCAAGGATGAAAAGGCCAAAGGGTATCCATGTCTTCAAAAAGCCTAGTTTCTCCAAGAAGAAAGAAAAAGACTTTAAGGTCAAAGAGAAGCCAAAGGAAGAAAAGCACAAAGAGGAAAAACACAAGGAGAAAAAGTCCAAAGATATAACCGCAGCAGATATTGTTAAGCAGTGGAAAGAGAAAAAGAAAAAGATGAAGCCTGCACCAGAGCAGGAAGCAGTTCCAGTGGATACTCCTTCTTCCCTCAGGCCAATCTTTGGTGTTCCATTAGCCGAGGCTGCTGAGAGGACTATGCTGTATGATGGGATCCAGCTGCCAGCAGTTTTTCGAGAGTGCATTGACTACATTGAGAGCTATGGCATGAAGAGTGAAGGAAACACTGAAACCCTCTCCAAGCAAAGATCGCAAGGAGACCTCGATCTATACAAGAGCAGATTGATGACAATGCCGCAACTGCATCTTGTCATTCGCCGCCAGAACAATCTCATGAAACACATCAGACTTACCCGTGTTGAGAAGATCCACACGTGAAGTAAAAAAGCCTGATAGACTTAATCTTTGAGTACAATGTAAAGCTTTGAAAATGTGTTGACTGTTTTGAAAATGTTTATGTTTATAGAGCACTAACAAAAGTGTTACTGATATCATCTTTATTGTTTTCTTGAAAGTTGATTGATATTGATTTTGTTAAACCTCAAAGAAAGGGAGATGTAATGATCAATAACATGTCATTCTATAGTGTACACTAGGTGGAGCTGTAGAGCTGTGTAGAGCTGTATATGGCTGTATGTATAAGACTACACTACCCAGCTGTATGTATATTAAGACTACATTACCCATGAGGCACTAGGCTACCCACAAGGCAGCAGTCAAGATGGAAGCCTCTACAGATACTGTACCTAGTCCACATGTGCTCAACAAAAGTGTCTAGCAAAAGCTAGCTGTGTTCATAATAAGAATGTCTATTTATTGATGAACATAAGACATGGAGTTTGCCATCCTTTCCGTGGTGCTGCATTCATGCGCCAATGATTCCACAAAGGCTCTGCTCATGTTCGCGATGGACTCCTCCATTTGCTCCACACTCGCAGCGATCCTGGAGACAAAACCTGTCAGAGACTCCTGCACCTGTTCCTGGAGTTCCAGCACCGCTGTTCTTCTGGATGGACCCAGAGGCAGAGGGTCGACATGCAGCTGAGCCGAGCTGGGAGAGTCCTGCGCCCTCCGAATAGGACTCTCCACTGCTGTCCCTGTCTCCACAATCTGCTGATGCTCAATTGTGAGCTGTGATACACCAGGTGACAACACTACTCTATCTCACGATGGTCCCACCGAGGTGTGAGTGTCTGCGCTGGTGCTGGGTTGGCTGAATTCTGCTGACGCTGCGCCCTCAGAAGTTGCACCTTCCTCTGAGGAGTCTGGAGACTCAGGCTGTTCTGCCTGGATAGTGGGGACGGGTGCTTGCGCTGGTCCTGTGGGGGAGTAAAGGAAAGAGTCAGAGGTGTGAGGCCAAGGTTACATGCACATTGCATATTGCAGATCATCATAAGACCATCTATTAGAGCTTCAGAATCATTATCAGTGAATCATGCAATGTCAGTGAGAGAGATGAAAAACGATTTTGTCACCAGCTTTCTCTGATGCACCTGTCTGTCCGTCCCCCACTTGCGCATCGTCCTCGAGTCCCACTATCTCCAGGACCGCCTCCTCCCAAGGGGTGAGGTGGGCTACTGTGGTTGGCCCTCCTCCTGTCCTCGCTCTTTCTCGCTTATTGTGAGCTCTCTTTTCCTGCAATGAGGATGACAAGTGGAGTTTGATTGAGAATTAAGGAATGAGTGTAGAAAATCCATAGCATAGATGCTTAGAAGGAGTCAAAGATGGAGTGAGTTGGCAAGACCAAGGGCCCTCCCTGTGTTTTGTAAGTTGTTTTCATAGCATCACAATGATAGGGAGTGTGAGGGCTGCATAGTCGAATAGTTAGGTGAATGTGACCCTAGAGAGGGAATGGGTAAGGGTGCAGGGATGTCAGTGTCAAGTGGAATGTGGAGGAAGAGGTTGCTAAAGCTGAGTGCTGGTGAGGAGAGGCAATGGGGATCAGATTGAGGGTGATGGCAAAGTCATACTCACTTTTCCAGTGCGCAGAAGGTCATGAAACCTCTTCCTGCACTGAAGCCAGATTCTGCGGATGAGGGACAACGAGTTCACCTCCTGGGCGACCTGGACCCACACAGCCTTCATTTGCTGGGGAGGCTTCTTCCTCCCTGAAGAAGGGAAGAGCACCTCCTTACTAGCTCTTGCTCCCTCCACCAAAGCTTGCAGGGCGACGTCATCAAATCTGAGAGCAGACTTAGGTCTCCCGCTGCTCATTCTGCCTCCAGGTCCCTCTCATTGCAAAGGCCAAAAGGTTGGCAGTCTGCAGAAAAAGCAAGGCTTCTTGCAGACCTTAAATGCAGCAGCAATGATGACATCATCGGAGGCGAGTTTCCGACTGAAAAAACTAATTGGCCCATGGGTTCCCACACGCTGGAACTCAATTGCCCAATTATGTGGAAATCGCATCAATCTCCCACATCGATTTGGAATCGGATGGATAACACGAAAAGTGGATGACACGACCCCAGCCCGCCCCAATGACAAAATCCAGCCCTTCCTGCGTGCAGATGCCTCCTATCGGGAAAAAATCTACGCCCTTACCTGAGGGCTCCCGAGGCTCGGACTCTTCCACTCCTAGGCCTGTCTACGACGAAATGCGCAGGGCCCACGTTTTTAAAATGAGTTACAATTACATTAAATTAAATATTTTAAACAAAAATTTAATATTTGAAAAAAATAATTAAAGTTTTTTTCGGGGCTAAAAATAAACTTACCTTTTTTACAAGTATTTTTAAATTATAAATGAGTGAAAAAAAAGTATTTTTTTTACTTTTTTAAACTCTTATGCTGGTATACCAGGCATAAGATTTTGAAGTGATTTCAGCGGGCAGATATTCTGCAGAAAGCAGAAATCTCCAACCGCAGAGGCCCATCTCCAGGGCAGGCGTCCAATCTGTCAAGAGGATTCTTGACAGATCAGAAATGCCGGTTTTCAGCGCATGTGCTTCGCATGCCTGAAACCGGCATTTCCAATGTCCCTACGGGTGTGTTCACACTTCGTACACACCCGTAGGCATCGGAAAATATGGGCCATTATGTTTGTATATCTAATGCAGATTATGGAACATTTTCTGACGCCTAATGCCATCATTGACTGTCGTAAAATTGGACGAAAGTCCTCTTGCATCTGAGCCACTTGGCACCAGATTTTCTGATCGGTGCTTTTTTCCGATTTTGGAGGCTCACAGCGTTGGCCTGTACGAGTTTACTAATCTCATGCCAATTAGGTCATAATGACCTGATGTCTGATTTCCCAGATTGAGGTGGGCTCCCCCCAGGCAGCCCCACCCCACCAGTGCAAATTTCGCCCATAAGGAATTCGGCACTGTGCGGACTTTTAGGTCATTGCTCCAGGAGGCATCTTAAAGGGAGAAGTTAAGTACTTTTGGAAAATGTATTTTTTTGTTTTTATGATATTTGTGTTCCTTTGGCTGGATTTTGGTCTATGCATTACTCGGCTTGACAAGGGAAGGCCTCAATTTTTGCACCTTTTGTTTTGGCTCTCCAATTATTTTTTCATTATTTTTGGTTTCTGTTGATTTTGATGTAACAAAGTGGTCTACAACAGCAATCAAAACTTGCATTTATATCGCACCAGAACATGGGGCTTAGATGGCTATAGGCATAACCACTAATAGTGTGGCAAAAGAGGGGTACACAAGAGGCCAGTGTCAGAGGAACTGAGAATTCGGGTGGGGAGTGGGGAGGTTGTAGGGCTGGAGGAAGTTACAAAAATAGAGAGGGTCAAGGCCAGGGAGGGATTTAAACACAAGGCTGAGAATTGTGTTGGGATCAAAAAACTAGGCTCTTAATTACTTACACCATTCTTCCATCAGCTGTAAGCTTAATATGTCTCTTCCCAACTGCACAAAGGAGAAATAAAGAGCTCAAAATGTATTAGATTGTGGCGACACGCCACCACTGGACATAATCCGCTCACGGCGGCACAGACAGTCTAAGCAGAAGCCCCCAGCCGGGGGCCCTTTCCTCCAGCAACTTGTTTCCCGCAGGGACAGGCTGCCGGGAGCACTTCCTGTCTGGGAAGTATTTAAGTGGATGCGCGGGCTTTTCTAGTTCCTGTTTGTCATGTGGTTAGAATAAAGCAGTTGTGTTTTCAATAGCTCTGGTCTCGACTCCCACGTTTGCCGCGGTATCTCAACACTGGTGACCCCGACGCTCAGGACGAATCCTAAGCTAGCATGGCGGATACAAACGCAGTCACGGTTAAATTACCAGACTTTTGGGAGAACCTCGCCGAAGCCTGGTTCGTTCAAGCTGAGTCCAGATTCCGGCTGAAAGGCATTACAGTCGACGCCACGAAGTACGACTACCTCGTCGCCTCGCTCACCTACGCTACAGTCCCCAAGGTTTGGGCAGCGCTGCAGAATCCACCAACGGATGGCAAGTACGAACATCTGAAGGCTGCGCTACTTAAAAAATTTCAAACGTCCTCTTACCAGCGCCACTGCCAACTCCTGGATCCCCGGCCTTGGTGACGCTTCACCATCAGACCTGCTTTCCCACATGCTGTCCCTCTCAGACGACAAAAATCCCGGCGCCCTTTTTCGCACGCTTTTCATTCGGCAGCTCCCCGCCAGCATCCGCCCGCTCTTTGTGGAGTCTGACTCCACGGACCTGAATGATATAGCCGAAAAGGCCGACCGGCTGCTCTCTGCACAGGCCGCTCGCGACGTCGCGCCCGACCTCACGGCAACGACCATGCGGTCTTCCCGGGCCGCTAGGCCCGACCGCCCTACCACTCCGGGTCACTGCTACTACCACACCCGTTTTGGCGCTAGGGCTCAACGCTGCACGCCACCGTGTACCTTCAATCCCCCCCCCGCACCGGCCCCCGCGATGGCCGCGGGGCAGAAGGAGCCCCTACTGTACGTCACTGACGACAGAACCAACCGCCGATTTCTGTGCGACACAGGGGCCCAGCACAGCATCACCCCCGCCTCCGCCCTCGAGATCCAACGCGGCACACGGGGTATCACACTGGCTGCAGCCAACGGCTCTGAAATCCGCACATATGGCACCCGCATGGTCACGCTCGACCTCGCGTGCCGCCGCTACCGCTGGGAGTTCCTCACAGCCAAGGTCCTCTGCCCACTCATCAGCGCCGACTTCCTACGCGCCCACGGCCTCCTTGTCGACATTCCGAGGCACCGCCTCGTCGACATCAACACTATGGCCCCCATCCCCGGCGCCTTTACCCCGGCCCGTTCGGCCGGCCTGATGACCTACTGCCTCGCCAGAGCCACGGACGACTACTCGGCACTCCTAGCTGAGTTTCCCGCCCTCACTAACCCGACCTTTTCGGCCAAAGCCGCCAAGCACGGTGTGGAACACTATATCCCCACCACCGGCCCCCCAGTTTCTGCCCACGCCCGCAGACTCAACCCGGCCAAGCTGGAAATCGCGCGGGCCGAGTTCACCACCATGGAACAACTCGGCATCATCCGCCGCTCCAGCAGCCCTTGGGCCTCGCCCCTCCACATCGCCCCCAAGCCCGGCGGAGGCTGGCGCCCTTGCGGGGACTACCGCCGCCTCAACGACGCCACCACCCCCGATCGATACCCGGTGCCACACATCCAGGACTTCTCGGCCCGACTGGCCGGACGAACCGTCTTTTCCAAAGTCGACCTGGTGCGCGGTTACCACCAAGTCCCCGTACACCCCGCGGATATCTCCAAAACGGCCGTCATCACCCCATTCGGCCTGTTCGAGTTCCTGAGGATGCCCTTCGGCCTCAAGAATGCAGCACAGGCTTTCCAGCGCCTTATGGACTCAGTCCTCCGGGACCTGAACTTCCTATTCGTCTATCTAGACGACATTCTCGTGGCCAGCTCCTCCAAACAGGAACACCTCGAACACCTTCGCATCCTGTTCGGGCGCCTAGCCCAACACGGGCTCATCCTCAGCCCGGCGAAGTGCCAATTCGGCCTAACCGAGATCGATTTTCGCGGTCACCACATCACCCCTGTTGGGGCCGTCCCCCTGCCCAACAAGGTGCAGGCCGTCCAGCAATTCCCCCGCCCCACAACCATCAAGGGCCTCCAGGAGTTCCTCGGGATGCTGAACTTCTACAACAGGTTCATCCCCAGAGCCGCAGCCCTCATGAAGCCCCTATACGACTCCCTCCGAGGAAAATCCGGCAAGATGGACGTAGCCTGGACCACTGACACGGCAGCCGCCTTCGACGCCACCAAAAACGCGCTCGCCGACGCCACGCTGCTCGCGCACCCGAGGGCCGATGCCCGGGTCGCGCTCACCACCGACGCCTCCGACCACGCGGTCGGGGCCGTGTTCGAGCAGTGGGTCAATGGCGCGTGGCAGCCACTTGCCTTCTACAGCCGCCAACTGCGCCCCCCGGAGGTCAAATACTCCACTTTCGACCGCGAGCTTCTCGCACTCCACCTGTCGGTCCGCCATTTCAGGTTCCTCCTGGAAGGCCGCCCCTTCACCGCGTATGTGGACCACAAGCCACTCACATACGCGATGGCCAAGCACACCGAACCCTGGTCCGCTAGGCAGCAACGCCAGCTCGCGGCCGTCTCCGAGTTTACTATGGACATTCAGCACGTCTCCGGTAGAGACAACGTGGTCGCCGACTGCCTTTCCCGTCCCGCCGTCTGTGCGAATCACCTCGCGGTCGACTACGCACAACTAGCAGCGGCCCAGCTCACGGACCCAGACCTCCTCTCGGCGGCTACCAGCCTGCCAGGGCTACGCCTAGCCAAGGTCTCGCACAGGCCCGAAGCCATGGCAGTCACGTGCGACGTCTCACTCGGCCAACCCAGGCCGGTCGTCCCTGAGACCTGGCGCCGCCGCGTCTTCGACGCGCTCCACGGGCTCTCTCACCCGGGTTCCCGCGCATCCATCAAACTCCTCTCCAAGCGCTTCGTCTGGCGCGGCCTCAGCAGAGATGTTCGGACTTGGGCCACCTCCTGCCTCGCCTGCCAACGGGCTAAGGTACAGCTGCACACCAAAGCACCCCTGGGAGACTTCGAGGTACCCAGCCGCCGCTTCGACCACGTACACGTCGACATCGTCGGTCCCCTGCCGCCATCACAAGGCCAAACTTATCTCCTCACGATGGTCGACCGCTACACACGCTGGCCTGAGGCAGTGCCGCTGACCTCCACCACCACAGCCAACATCGCCAGGGCGTTCGTTAACACCTGGGTTGCGAGGTTCGGCGTACCGGCCGACATAACCTCCGACAGAGACGCCCAGTTCACCTCCGAACTCTGGACGGCCACAGCACGTAACCTCGGGGTGACGCTCCACCGCACCATGGCGTACCACCCGCAGGCCAACGGACTTTGTGAACGCTTCCACAGGTCACTCAAGGCCTCACTCCGCGCCGGCCTGCAGGACAGTACCTGGACTGACCGCCTACCGTGGGTGCTACTCGGCCTACGCACCGCGGTCAAGGAAGACCTCCAGTCCTTGGCAGCGGAGTTAGTCTACGGACAACCGCTGCGCGTCCCAGGCGAATTCCTTCCGGAGCCTACCAAGCCTTGGTCGGCCGAACAGCAGCGGCTCGACTCTTTCTCTTCCGCTCAGCAGTTCGCCCCACTTCCGGTCAACCGACAAGGCGAACTCGCACCTCACGTCCCGCCAAATTTACAGCAGGCGCGCTTCGTCTTCGTGCGACACGACGCGCACCGCGGGCCCCTGCGACCCCCGTACAACGGTCCGTACGAGGTACTACAAACCGGGGACAAGGTCTTCAAGCTGCGACTCGGCGACAGGGTCGAGACAGTCTCCATCGACCGGCTCAAACCAGCACACACAGAACCAAGGGAACAGGTCCCCGTGGCCCAGCCTCCAACTAGAGGCCGTCCCCCCGGCAAGCCAACACAGCCGGCGGCGAACCGCCCGACCCAACCAACCAGACCGGCGACCACTCAGAGCCGCTGCGGCAGAACCATTAGACCACCGTCACGACTCATCCACTCCTCCTAAGCGGATTCTGGGGGGAGCTCTGTGGCGACACGCCACCACTGGACATAATCCGCTCACGGCGGCACAGACAGTCTAAGCAGAAGCCCCCAGCCGGGGGCCCTTTCCTCCAGCAACTTGTTTCCCGCAGGGACAGGCTGCCGGGAGCACTTCCTGTCTGGGAAGTATTTAAGTGGATGCGCGGGCTTTTCTAGTTCCTGTTTGTCATGTGGTTAGAATAAAGCAGTTGTGTTTTCAATAGCTCTGGTCTCGACTCCCACGTTTGCCGCGGTATCTCAACAAGATGATATTTATATAACCACCGTGCTTCCTCTTGGTGACCCATAGCAAACTTCTAATGCTGCCTATCCAAATGCTACATCAAAGTGCTCTGAGTCAAAGCAGCAAATATGGTGATAAGCTACTGCTGTCGAGTGCATGACCCAGGGATGGAGGTGGTGTTGCACCTTTGGGTACAGGTCATAAAATGGCCTTGCTACAGCTGAAGCCACAACCACCTAGGCAGCACCTGCCCACTAACTGGCACTTCTTCAATCCTTTGATGATGTCATTTGCTTGGTTTCGACAAATGTATGCTAGCCTCAGGAGGAAACTGCCTTTTCTGTCCCTTTTCCTTGCAGGATAAACAACGATCTGCCTGAGAACAGAACATAGTTTACCACTGAGGTGCATGACGCGTAGCGTCACGACTCTGTCAAGCCAATTACTGCCCCTGACAAATCTGAAAGACTCCTCTAAGTTGGAGCCCAAGGTCTGAATTGTCATGGCATTCATGAGTGAATATGTGTGGTCTATCTGTCCTCCCCTGCAGACTCCCATGAAGTTGTCACTCACTGCCTGATGCGCAGCCGTTGTGAAAATCCTACGTGTTTAATACCGTGAAATCGGACTTACCCTTTCTCATTCACTCACAATCCTTCCAGGGTGTTCAGCACCATATCAAAAGATGTTATTAAGACTTCAGCTCATTGACTAGCTCTGTTCTAAAGACAGACCCAGTTTGATACTAATCATTCACCCATGCAGCTCAAGGACACCTCAAGCTGGAAGCCTGAGCAGTTGTTTGCTACTCCTGACTTGTGATCTATTCTTCACCCAATGCTTCCTCCTCAAACTCAATACTTAATCAGCTCAGGATGTTTGGATCTGTTTGCAGCAGATTCAGTGTGTGATGCAACATGGCGGGAAGTGCTGTGTTTCTGGTGTCACCAGCTGAGCAGCCCTCAAGTGAGGAAAAACTTTTTGGGGAAAAGATGCCTTATTCTGGTTGCAGAATGGAATCCTTGTCACATGGGTAATGAGCCAATATATTGTGTGTCATGCTGCTGTTGTGGACTTTATTCCTGAGTGAGAGAGTGATCAAGGGGAACAATTAGACAAATAAAAGAAGGATACTGACAGGGAGGGGGCAGCAGGCCTGCAAACTCTCCATCCTCACTGCTTCCACAAATTCCAGGCCAACAATGCCAAGAAGCAGCTCCTCAAAACTGGGCAACCCTTTCAAACTGCTCAGTGCAAGTGTGCTCCCAGTGATTGTGAGCAGCCTTCAACTGACAAGATGTCCAACAGTTAGAAAGTAGCAGGGTACAGAGACAGCCACCCATGTGCCCAGTCCACATGACTCCTTGTGTGATTGCAATAAAGTGCAGCCTGCATGAATATTCTGAAAGTCCAGGTGCACCTTTCAACATTCATATCACACAAAAGCTTTGTCCGACAGGTTTTCTTCAACAAGACTGCAGAAAAGAGGGAAGAGTTGTCTCTAACACAAAACAAAAGCAAAATACCACAGATGCTGGGAATCTGAAATAAAAACAGAAAATGCTAGAAATAATCAGCAGATTAGGCAACATCTTTCGAGAGAGAAACAGAGTTTACGTTTCAGGTCGATGACCTTTTGTCAGATTTGGAAGAAATTAGAGATGTTACAGTTTTTAAAGCAGGAAAAGGGGGAGGGGAGGAGGAAGGGGGAGGAAAGAACAAAAGGGAGGATCTGTGATAGGGTCTAAAGCTGGAGTGATTAAATGACAAAAGGGATGATAGTGCAAGGCAAGGGAGTGGTAATGGGTGTAGAGGAGGTGTAAATGGCAACAGCAGAACCATTACCAGTACCAGCTGTACGAAAAAATAGGAGCAGTGGTCATGATCTGAAATGATTGAAATCGATGTTGAGTCCGGAAGGTTGTAGAGTGCCTAATCGAAAGATGAGATGCTGTTTCTCGAGTTCATAGAGTTGTCTCTATGTGTTCCATGGTGCTTCCCTGAGATTGCTGCAGCTCCTTCACTCTTTTTGCAGCCATTTGACCAATGTATATCTTGTATTCCCTGTTGATTCACTCCTTTCCCTTAATTTCCATTGCAGAGGTGGACTAAGCCTTTAAATAGTGGCTAGGAAATTACATCATGCAGGTGGGCAGCACACGCGCAGATGCATCATTACATTGGGGAACCTGGAAGCTTTATTTAAATGATACCTGGCTGTTAAAGTTGACCAGGCTTCCACACTGTTCACAACCTTGGTGTCATATTTGATCCTGAAATGAGCTTCTGACCACATAGCCAGGGCATAACAAAGACCGCCTATTTCCACCTCCATAATATCGCCTGTCTCCACCCTTGCCTCAACTCATCCGCTGCTGAAACCTTCATCCATGCCTTTGTTACCTGTAGACTTGACTATTCCAACACACTCCTGACTGGCCTCCCAAATTCTACCCTATGCAAACTTGAGGTCATCCAAAACTCGGCTGCCCGTGTCCTAACTTGCACCAAGTCCCATTCACCCATCACCCCTGTGCTCACTAACCTACATTGGCTCCCGGTTAAGCAATGCCTCAATTTCAAAATTCTCATCCTTGTTTTCAAATCCCTCCATGGCCTCACCCCTCCCTATCTCTGTAATCTCCTTCAGCCTCACAACCCCCGAAGATAGCTGCACTCCTCTAATTCTGCCCTCTTGAGCATCCCTGATTATAATCGCTCAACCATTGGTGGCCGTGCCTTCTGTTGCCCAGGCCCAAAGGTCTGGAATTCCCTGTCAAACCTCTCCACCTCTCTACCTCTCTTTCCTCCTTTAAGACCCTCCTTAAAACCTACGTCTTTGATCAAGCTTTTGGTCACCTGCCCTAATTTCTCCTTATGTGGCTCGGTGTCAAATTTTTTGTCTTATAATATGCCTGTGAAGTGCCTTGGGATGTTTTACTATGTTAAAGGCACTATATAAATACAAGCTGTTGTTGATGCTGTGGTTTTGTCACTCACTAACATCCTTGTATGCCAGATTCCTGTCTCTGGGTAAAAATCAGGGCCAATGTTTCACAGATTAGTTTAGAATTTACCCCCTTTGAAGCACAGACCGTGTCTCCTGGTTCTACTATTCGGGACAAGGTGAAACAGCTTGCCATGGTCTACACTATCTAGTAGCATTAGAATCCTAAAAATAGCAACCATGTCACCTCTCAACTTTCTCTCTTCCAGTGAGAGTATGCCCAATTTACACAATTCCTCCTCATATTTCATACCTTCCATCTCTTCTGTATCCTCTCAATAGCTGCAGTATCCTTTTGGTATTGTGGTGGCCAGAACTGTACACAGTATTCTAAGTGTGGTTGCACCAATGATTTATAAAGTGGCAGGATTACCTCACTCTTTTGGCTCAATATTGATCTTTCAAACATCTGAACATCTGATTTGCTTTACAGACTGCCACTGAGCATTGTTGCGATAGCTCCAATGCATTGTCAATCAGGATCCCCAGATCTCTTTAATTTTCCATGCACATTATTTTATTTCAGTTTAAGTAATAGTCCCTTCTTGGATTTTCTGTCCCCATGTGAAGCACTTTGCATTTCTCTACATTGAATTTCATTTGCCACCTGTCTGCCCATTTCCCAAGTATAATCAAATCTCCCTATAGCTTATACTGTTAGCTTTGGAGTCTACCACCTCCATTAGCTTTGCATCATCGGCAAATTTGTTTTGGATGCAATTACAGCAGCCATTTTGTGCACTGCAAGATTTCACAAACAACGAGTTCTATTTCTGGTGATGTTTGTCGAAAAATAAATGTTGACCAGACCGCCAGAAGAATTTCCTGCTCTTCTTTGAATAGTGCCATGGAATCTTTTACATCTACCAGAGCAGGCAGACAGACCCTCAGTTTAACACCTCATTGAAAATGTGGCACCCTTGATAATGGTGTACTCCCTCAGTACTTTACTGAAGTGTCAATGCAGATTTTATATGCTTAAGTCCTGGAGAGGGCCTTTAACCTACAACCTTCTGACCAAAAAGGCTCGCTCACTGATGCACCAGAGGAAGAAGAGAGAAAAGAAGAAGGGCGGCTGAGGGCTAGCTTCAGGAAGAGGTCATTAAAGAAAACCTTGTGCGAGTTGTCAGACATGGGAGTTGTCAGACATCTCTGGATGCAACTCATAAAGGACCCTCTCACCTAAAATAACATCCATGCCTCCTGCCAATTCAGCCTTGCCATCATGTCCCCTTTGGCAACCACATCAACCCATTCATTTACTGACAGGTGTTTTCCTCCATAATGTAAGGGGTTTTCTTGCTAGGTCTCTCTCTCTGGTGAGACCTCTCTCTCGAACTTCTCTCCGAACTCGAACCTCCAACTCAATCATCTTCCGATTTTCTGAACTCCTGATAGCTACCCCGGGTCTCCAATTATACTTCTCATCGAGGCCCTTATCTCCCGCCATATCAAGGTTAGTCTTTGTTTAAATTCTGGCGGGCTTGTAGCACAGAGGGATAGTCATTGTGTTTAAAGTACTTTCGGGATGGCCGCTAACTGCCATCTCTGGTCTGGAATGACCTTTAATGGGTCTTGATGTTCCCTTTTGAATTTGAAGCTGTTTCCCTTTGTCTGGGTAAACATTTTGATGGCCTTTATCTACAGGCCGATCTGATTGGATCTGCATCCAATCCATATGTATGGGGTTCTGTCTGGTTTCACATTCTCCGAAATTGCATTCCAGAACTTACTGTGGGCTGAATCCACAAAAGCTGTCTGTGGACTGCAGGAACCATTTTAAAATGTCCCAAAAAGCTGGTCACGGGTTCTGGCGGCCATTTTGTGTGCCCCCTTTTTCTGGGCTTCTTTTAAAACAGTCTTTAAAATTAAGGCCTTTTCTGCCAATAGACCCTTATAGGACAATGTTCAATTTTGCGAATCCTACAATAATGACCAAGACTCCCATTTGGAAAATGTTGTTACTCTTTCTCACAGGTTTTCCCCCATCTTTTCCCAAATTATTCTGCACATATCCTGTCAGTGAAGAAAAACTCTTTTTTTAACCACCATGCTTCACCTTGGTGTTTATATTTTTGATCCTAATCTCCTCCTTCTCTCCAGTTCTCCCTCAATGGCTGTAGGTTCTGAGGTGGCAGAAACCTGGAGGGACTGAGGTTATTTTTGGTAGGGGCTACTTTCTCCTTCAAATAGAGAGAGTGAAGAGTCTCTGCTTTCCATTGTGTGAGTGAGGATTCTTAATGGGGTGATAGCAAGTGCAGAAAATGAGGAAACACATATTCCAAGTCTTTTACTGTTTCCCTGCATGTCAGGCTGTGAGTGAAGGAACATTTTCAGGGGAAGGAAACAATTGTGACGGGTCCCATGGTATTTTATGAATATTTCAGGGAAGTAGTATGTGGTGTTCTAGACAGAGAGGGCAAGCTAAATGGAAATGTGAAACATGCTTCTAATACTGCATTGATTCAATATGTGTCTACCTCCTTACTTTGGCTAACCTTGTAGGGCAATTGCACTCCTGGCATGGAGTAGGGGGTGCTAGAGGTGGCACTCAATGCCAAGGCTACCTCCTTCCACTGAGCCTGGATCATTTCTTTTGTAGGCCTCCTTTCCTTTGTGTGTTCAGACATAGGCCAACTTTATAGCTAAACATCACAAGCATGCTCCATTGTTGTCAATGCCACGGGTGATTAACAACTATGCTACAACATATCCATTGACAGATGATGCTCAAAGCATCTCTTTTGTTTTTAACGATATGATCAAACAGCTCGACTGCACGAGCGTATATCATAAAATCGCACAATGCCCCCAAAGATTTTGTACCCATTTTAATAAAGGAGAACAACATGTGCTCCTGCAGGCAAAGGTCTGTGATATGCAATACTATTGTCTTTGTACTTTGTCAACTTTCTGTACTTTAATTGTTTTGTCTACACTGTTTCATATTGCATATATTTGTCATTGCTGCAGAGACATCACTAATACAAGGCATCAGTCTGCTTACTGTACATATCATCATTTTAATGGCCAGCATATACCATTATGGAGACAACCTGTTACCTCAATAAAACACAGCAGATTATGAGTGTACTGTAAAGTACTGGACTTTGCAAAACATTTCATTCTGAGCAGTCTTCTTCATATCATCTTTGGAGATTAATAGGGAAAAGTAATTTATCAAATATATGCAGAACTGAGTGAATATGAGATAAGGATGTATTAAAAATGAACAAGGTATCAGTGACAAGAAGTAGATTGTAGATTCCATGTAAAGAACAGCTTGATAAACGGAGAATGAAATGGCCTCTAGTAAGTAGTTTAGAGCAACTTCATACAGGTGCTGAAACTGGGCTAACGCATTTTTTTCCAGGATAACCCTGAGGTGATTTCAGCAGAGATCTCCTAGTTCTGCGAGTAAAGGTCAAACATTTGTCATTAAAATACATATATCAGCTGACAACATAATTTAATCTCTTGGGAATTTAGCAGAGGCTACTGCACTCCTCCCCAGAATTGTACTGAAATCTGCAACAAAATTAATCAATGCAGCAACTCAGTAGATGTGCATCAAATATTTAATCATGAACATTTTTTTTAACAACATTTGAAAAATATGGATTCCGATTTTCACCAACCTATCTTTTGACATGAACAGGGCAGTAGCAGGATGAAAATTTTTAAAAGAATCAGAGCAATTTTGTACCTAAGGCCTGGCCAAATGTGATTTTTTGAACAGGCCTTGATTTAGGCAATTGCCGCTTCTGCCCAAAACAGGGGAGAGCTTAATAATCATATGCAAATAAGGGTCCTATACTGGTTTCAGGAACTGAATGCTATTTTGGTTGCAACCCACTTTGCTATCGACAATTCCTTAACCCACCCACAAACTATGGCCAGTATCTGTCGGAAGGACACCATTTACCGCAATATTTAAAGGGATCCTCAGCTGCTCTCAGGTAAAATGCCGGAAAGAATTTGGCTTGTATTAGAAAGTGGATTTTGGCTACTTAGGCGATTTACAACTGTTGGTAGTGCCTGTACAATGTTTTCAACTGTTAAGGAGCTTCTGGCAATGCACTTTTTCCATAATGGGAGTCCTTCTGGGAATTCCACTGTAGCTAGAGGAAGAGGAGAGAGGGGGTGGAGGGGGGAGGAGGTGAGAGTACACAGAGCTGCAGCTGCAGGGAGAGCAATAAGGAAGAGGACAGCTTGCAGGAATCCTTACCCTACCAGAGATTATAGGCCCAGGACAACATACCTCCACTTCTCAGAGGAGAAGTTCCTACTGAGGCTGCACTTCTCTAGGGAGGCTGTGAAAGAGTTGTGCCAACTCCTGCAACAAGACCTGCAGCCAACTGCCACAGTTGCACTGCATTGTGCAAATACCAAGCACTGGTGTTCATTTCTAGATGGATAGAATTGAAAAGCCGAGAAGTTATGCTAAACTTATATAGAACCTTAGTTAGACTACACTTGGGAGTACTGTGCACAGTTCTGGTCTCCATATTATAAAAAGGATATAAAGGCACTGAAGAAGGGGCAAAACAGATTCACAAGGGTGGTACCAGAACTGAGAGGATCTACTTATCAGGAAAGGTTGAACAAGCTGGGACTCTTGTGGTAAACCACGTTCACTATCGTATCACTGTTAGTAGTTAGCACTGTTCACCACTGTTCGTTATAACTGTATCACTGACCACTATTGTATCACGGTACGAGGTCGCCTCTTGCCACACTGCTATACCTGGGATGACCACTGCCGACTCCGCCTTGGCTCCACCCACCAGGCCAGGTATAAAGGTGAGCGACTGGCTGGTATTCCTCCTGCTTGGATCGGATCACCCACGAGAGTGGGCTCTGTTATTTAGTCAATAAAAACCTTTAGTCACCTTCGTAACTCTTCGCCTTTTATTGGAGGAATTGATAGGTATATCAATTTTATTGACTAAATTTAATGATGTCCGACAACGAGTCACAACCGGCGGAGGAGCCACCAGCGCAGCTCCCAGGAGCACAGCCACACCAGCCAGCTTGGCTGCGAGCCCTCAGACCGCCGTACCTGGACCTGAACCCACGAGCAGCAAACTCAGCCGCAGACTTTAAACACTGGCTGGTCTGCTTCGAATCATACCTGAGAGAATCCAGCGTCCCTCAGGCATCCAAACTGTGTCCTGCAGGCACAACTGAGCCCGAGAGTATACACTCTCATCGAGGACATGACTACCTACGAGACCGCCATCAACCTGCTGAAACAGAAGTACCGGACCCCGGTAAACTACATGTACGCTAGGCACCTCCTAAGATCACGGCCGCAACAGCCAGGAGAATCAGTAGCCGAATTCTCACAGGCGCTATATGCACTCGCCAGGAACTGTGACTTTAAATCGGTGTCGGCAGCCGAAAATACTGAAGATAATATCCGCGACGCATTCCTGAAAGGCCTACGGTCCGAGTACTCACGGCAAAGACTGCTGGAAGCTAAAGACCTCAGCATGGAAAAAGCTGAAGCCCTCGCTATCTCCCTGGAAGTGGCCCACCAAGATCAGGAAGCATTCACCAGGTACTGCTCGCGACCCTGGGACTCGGGCCCGACCCCTACCACAGCACCCTTCCCAGCGCCGCCCCCGGGACCTACCTCTGCGTCGGCGTCCCGGACCCGACCGGCCCCGCCACCCCCGGCACCGGCCCCGACATCGGGCATCCGCGATCGGGCCGCCGGCTGTTTTTTTTGTGGCCAGGAGAAGCACCCGAGGTCGCGCTGCCCAGCCAAGAACTCCATATGCAAAACCTGCCTGAAGAAAGGCCACTTCTCCAAGGCCTGCAGGAGCGGATCCTCAGAGGCCAGCAGTGCCGCATGCGAACTATGGGGGCGGCCATCTTCGTTTAGGGCAACTGAGGCCAGCATCCCCACACATGAGTCATGGGGGTGGCCATCTTTGTTTAGGGCAACTGAGGCCAGCATCCCCACACATGAGTCATGGGGGCGGCCATCTTTGATTAAGGCAACCGACCCCAATAGTGCCTCATGGGGCCCTACCTCGTGGGAGACGCCATTTTACTCACCACGCCCGACTGCCTCGCCCGCAGATGACAATGACTCGCTCAGCTACACACTAGCTTCCGTCACCCTGGACCAAGCCCGCCCGCACCATCTGTCCAAGTCAATGATGGACATCAAAGTGAACGGCCACGCCACGACCTGCCTGTTCGACAGCGGAAGCACGGAGAGCTTCATCCACCCAGACACGGTGAGCCACTACTCCCTCTCTGTCCTACCAACGCGCAGCCGAATCTCGATGGCATCGAGGTCCCACGCCACGGACATCAGCGGCTACTGTGTCGTGACCCTGTCGGTTAAGGGCACGGAGTATAAAAACTTTAAACTCCTCGTCCTCCTCCATCTCTGCGCTGCCGTCCTACTAGGGCTGGACTTCCAATCCCACCTCCAAAGCGTAACCCTAGCATACGGTGGACCCCTCCCCCCACTCACAGTCAACAACCAGCAAACGTTAAACCGCCCACCGCGTAACACCTGCAGCCTCTCCACCCTCAAGGTCCCGCCACCCTCTCTGTTTGCTAACCTTACCCCTGACTGCAAACCCATCGCTACCAAGAGCAGGCGGTATAGCGCCGGGGACAGAGCCTTCATTAGCTCTGAGGTGCGGCGCCTCCTGAAAGAGGGCATTATCGAGGGGAGCAGCAGCCCCTGGCGTGCCCAGGTCGTAGTCGTAAAGACCGGCGATAAAAACCGCCTGGTCATCGACTACAGCCAGACCATAAACAGATATACCCAGCTGGACGCATACCCCCTCCCCCGCATATCTGACATGGTCAATCAGATTGCACAGTATAAAGTATTCTCGACCATCGACCTGAAGTCGGCCTACCACCAACTCCCTATCCACCCTGAGGACCGCCAGTATACCGCCTTCGAGGCGAATGGGCGCCTATACCACTTCCTTAGGGTCCCCTTCGGTGTCACTAATGGGGTCTCGGTCTTCCAAAGGGAGATGGACCAGATGGTTGACCAGAACGAACTGCAGGCTACATTCCCCTACCTAGATAACGTCACTATCTGCGGCCGCGACCGGCAGGAACATGACGCGAATCTGGAGAAATTCCTCCGTACGGCCCAACGGCTGAACCTCACCTACAATAAGGAGAAATGCGTGTTTAACACCACGCGCCTTGCCATCCTCGGCTGCGTAGTGGAGAACGGAATCATCGGCCCCGACCCAGAAAGAATGCGCCCCCTCATGGAGCTACCCCTCCCCCACTGCCCTAAAGCACTTAGGAGAACCCTGGGGCTTTTCGCCTACTATGCCCAATGGGTACCCAATTACGCGGACAAAGCCAGACCCCTCCTGAAAGCCACTTCCTTCCCCCTCACGGAGGAGGCGTGCGCGGCCTTCTCCCTCATTAAGGGAGACATAGCCAAGGCCACGATGCACGCAGTGGACGAGTCCATCCCCTTCCAGGTGGAGAGCGACGCATCCGACTTCGCCTTAGCCGCCACCCTAAACCAGGAGGGGAGGCCAGTGGCTTTCTTCTCAAGGACCCTACAGGGCCCCGAGATCCGACATTCGTCGGTCGAGAAAGAGGCCCAGGCGATCGTGGAGGCAGTACGGCGCTGGAGGCACTACCTGGCAGGCAAACGATTTACCCTCCTCACCGACCAGCGTTCGGTGGCTTTCATGTTTAATAACAAGCTGAAGGGCAAAATCAAGAATGACAAGATTTTGAGATGGAGAATCGAGCTCTCCACCTACGATTATGAGATCTTGTACCGGCCAGGCAAGCTGAACGAATCCCCTGATGCCCTTTCACGAATGACATGCGCCAGCGCGCATATCGATAGGCTTCAGACCCTCCACGACCAGCTCTGCCACCCCGGAGTCACCAGACTCTACCATTTCATTAAGGCCCGCAACCTGACCTACTCCATCGAGGAGGTCAGGACCATGACCAGGAACTGCCAGACCTGTGCGGAGTGCAAACCGCACTTCTATAGGCCGGACCGAGCAAGCCTGATCAAGGCCACCCGCCCCTTCGAGCGCCTGAGCATCGACTTTAAGGGGCCCCTCCCGTCCTCTGACCGTAATGTGTACTTCCTCAACATCGTTGATGAGTACTCCCGTTTCCCCTTTGCCTTCCCCTGCCCCGACATGACCAGTAGCACGGTCATTAAGTGCCTGAATGCCCTCTTCGCCTTGTTCGGGTTCCCGAACTATATACACAGCGACCGGGGCTCCTCCTTCATGAGCGAGGAACTCCGGCAATTCCTCCTAGAGAGAGGTATTGCAGCAAGCAGGACCACCAGCTACAACCCCAGAGGTAACGGTCAGGTGGAAAGAGAGAACGCGACGGTATGGAAGGCCGTCCTCTTAGCCTTAAAGTCTAAGGGCCTCTCAACCTCCCGCTGGCAAGAAGTCCTCCCGACAGCGCTGCACTCCATCCGGTCATTACTTTGCACGGCCACTAACACCACCCCCCATGAACGAATGTTCGTTTTCCCCAGGAAGTCGACTACGGGAACCACTCTACCAACCTGGCTGACCACCCCGGGGCCGGTCTGGCTGCGGAAACACGTGAGGGCCCATAAAACGGACCCCCTGGTCGAGAGGGTGAACCTCCTGCACGCCAACCCCCAGTACGCCTACGTGGCGTACCCAGACGGGCGGGAGGACACTGTCTCCCTACGAGACCTCGCACCCTCAGCCGATCCGGAAACACCGCCACCACCCCCCCCAACCTCAGCCAAGGTAGACGGCATGCCAGAACCCCACGAGCCCTCGCCGACCACGCAAACACCAGCATCAACACCGGATAAGGCACCAGCACCGGATAAGGCAACACCACCACTGCGGCGATCGGAGAGGCTTACGAAGCCTCCGGACAGACTGACCTACCAGAATTGGTAGTACACTTCACCCCGCCGGACTTAATTCTAAACAAGGGGTGAATGTGGTAAACCACATTCACTATCGTATCACTGTTAGTAGTTAGCACTGTTCACCACTGTTCGTTATAACTGTATCACTGACCACTATTGTATCACGGTACGAGGTCGCCTCTTGCCACACTGCTATACCTGGGATGACCACTGCCGACTCCGCCTTGGCTCCACCCACCAGGCCAGGTATAAAGGTGAGCGACTGGCTGGTATTCCTCCTGCTTGGATCGGATCACCCACGAGAGTGGGCTCTGTTATTTAGTCAATAAAAACCTTTAGTCACCTTCGTAACTCTTCGCCTTTTATTGGAGGAATTGATAGGTATATCAACTCTTTTCTATAGAGAAGGCTGAGAGGTGACCAAGTAGAGGTCTTTAAGATTATGAAAGGGTTAGATAGGGTAGCCATAGAGTCCTAAACTAGTGGTCATAAGATCATCACTAATAAATTCAATAGGAAATTCAGGACAAATTTCTTTACCCAAAGAATGGTAAGAATGTGGAACTCGCTACCACAAGGAGTAGTTAAGGCAAATCGCATAGAAGGGGAAGCTAGATAAGCACATGAGGGAGAAAGGAATAGAAGGATATGTTGAAGAGGTTAGATGAGGAGGGGTGGGAGGAGGATTGTATGGAGTATAAACGCCAGAAATGACCATTTGGGCGGAATAGTCTGTTTCTGTGCTGTAGACGCTATGTAATTCTATGTAAGTATTGCCTGTAGCAGTGAAAGTTACAGCAGCTATCATCTTCTAGGCCCTCAGCTCCTTCTAGGCTGCAACTGTGGATATTAACCACAACAATCAGTCTGTATGAAGCACAATGCAAGCTCGAGGAACAGCACCTCATTCTTCTACTAGGCATTTTACAGCCTTAACAGCTGCTGCGAATGAAGGATAACTACTCCAGAGCCACAGGAAATGGAGGTGATGTGAACTGGTTGTTGTGTCTCCTTGTGTTCTTATACTATAAATAATACAGACACTTTTAGCTCATTTTAGTTACTGCTTTTACTAGCTGTTTCTTGCCTTGTTGCATGGTGCGGAGTGATACAAGATGTCCGACACTGTACTGTGCACTGCCTGTGCACAGTGTGCCACATAGCAATATAACTACACCATACCAAAGTAGTTCCATACCAAAGTAGTTCCATTTAACGATGTGATACTATAACAATGTAACATCCCTCTTTCTCAAAAAACTAAAACATGAAATTTAACAATTTAAATTAACAAATATTATATCTAAACTATTATCAACTACAAAGAATCGTGAGTTTTTTTTTTATTCGCAATATCGCTCAGGTGGTTGGATGTTGTCCCTCCATCTTGTGGATTTGGTGGTGACCATTCCTCTCTGCGGTGTTTTGGTGTGTTCCACTCTCGTTGTTGTTGTTGCTGTCGCCTTTGGAGTTGGAGTGTGCATGCTCGTGGTTGTTTGATTTGTAGCGCTTGTTTCTGGTGTTGTACTGCTTGTGGTAGCTGGTGTTGTCAATGTTGCTGATGTTGTCTGCTGCTTATCCAGTTCAGGTGAAGGTTTGATGTGGAGTCTGTTCCGTCTGTATTGGTTACCAGGTTCGGTCTCTACGAAGTAGGATCTTGGAGTATCAGCTTTTCCAATGACCTTGGCTGGATTCCAGGTTTTCAACACCGGGTCTTGCACATGCACTGATTGTCCATTCAGCAATTCTGGTAGCGTCTTTGCATGTTTATTGTAATGTTTGCTTCCTACGATTTGTGCTTCTGCCAGCTTTCGTCTGAAGTCCTCCTGGCCCTGGGGAGGATGTATTTTTGCTGGTAGTGTAGTCTTAAACTTCCTCCCAATCAGCAATTCCGCAGGTGATTTCATGTCTGCTTTCAGTGGTGTTGATCTGAGTGATAGGAGGGCAAGGTCTTGGTCTTCCCCCATCTCACTACTTTTGATGAGAGTTCTCTTGACAGTCTGGATCTGTCTTTTGATGAACCCGTGTCCCCTTGGGAAATGTGGGGATGAGGTTACTATTTTGAACCCATACTTTTCTGCCAGAGCTCTGAATTCACTCGATGTGAACTGGGTTCCATTGTCACAGATTACCTTTTCCGGGATTCCTTGTTCAGCAAACAAGCTCTTTGCAATCCTGGTGGTAGTTGTGGCTCTCAAGTCTTTCATTGTTTTCACAAAAGGAAACTTGGAATAGTAATCTGCCACTATGAGATACCATTCTTGATTGCACATGAAGAGATCTGCCCCAACAGTGTGTCATGGTATTGACGGTATTTCACTTGGTATCATCTCCTCTTTCTGTTGTGCATTTCTGTATTTCTGGCATATACCACATGCAGAGACCATCTGTTCGATATTTTTGTACATGCCTATCCAGTATACAACTGATCTGGCTCTCAGCTTGCATTTCTCCATTCCCATGTGGCCTTCATGTATGAGATGGAGAAGTTGTATCTGCATCGTCTTTGGCATGATGATCCTCGATCCAGCAAGGAGAATACCGTCTTCTACTGCAATATCGTCTTTAATCGTCCAGTATTGACGAATTGCCGCCTGTACCTGCTGGATTCTCTCCGGCCACCCCTGTATTACTTGTTGTGTGAGTAGTTGCAACTCCTCATCTTTGCTAGTCTCATCTCTGATTTGACTGAGCTTTGTAGGGGTAACATTCACTAGGTGGTGGATTTTTACTGTTAGGCCCTCCACCTCGTGTTTCTCATATGGTGACAATCGAGACAACACATCTGCTAGCACCATTTCCTTTCCTGGCTTATATTTAAGCATGAAGTCATAGCTTTGGATCCTTAGTAGTCTTTGCAGTCTTGCGGGTGCTTTGCACAGATTCTTCTTATAGATCTGTTCTAGTGGATGATGGTCACTCTCTATTGTAAATCGCCTGCCACATAGGTATGTATGGGATTTCTCGCATCCGTACACTACTGCTAGTAGTTCTCTTTCTATGTTGGCGTATCTCATCTCGGCTGACGTCAAGGCCTTTGATGCAAAAGCTATCGGCTTTCCTTCCTGCACCAGAGCTGCCCCTAGTCCTCTGGTAGAAGCGTCTACTTGCAGAGTGACTGGTTTTCTTCTGTCATAATATGACAGACTTGTTTCTTTGCACAACAGTTCTTTAAGTTGTTTGAAATTCCTTTCATGTGATTCAGACCACTGGTATTCGGCGTCTTCTTTCAATAGCTCTCTGAGATTTGTTGTATGTTCCGACATGTTTGGGATGAAAGAACTCATGTGTTGGACCAAGCCGAGGTAACTCCTCAGCTCTTTCTTGTCTTTGGGTGGTTTCATTTCAGCAATCGCCGCAATCTTCTCTGGATTTGGCTTGACTCCCTCTGGTGTATAAATCATACCGAAGAATTGGCATTCCTTGACTTTAACTGTGCACTTATCTGCATTTAACTTGATGCCAGCCTTCCTGGTACTCTCCATGGCCTCATGTAGGTGCATGTCATGGTCTCTTTCATCTGCTCCATAGATCTGAATATCATCAGCTATTCCTATAGCTCCTTCACAGCCTCTGTATGTCTCGTCTATTTTCTGTTGAAAGATATCTTGACTGACCTTTAGCCCGAATGGTAGCTGCAGGAATTTGTAATGCCCAAATGGTGTGTTGAATGTTGTCAGTGTTATTGATTCCTCATCCAACTTCACGTTCCAATATCCATTTCTGGCATCTAGTTTTGAGAAAACCTTGGCTCCTGCCAGTGATGGCGTAATCTCCTCTAGCGTTGGGGTGGGATAGTGGTCCCTCTTTATCGCCTGGTTTAGATCTTTGGGGTCCAAACATATTTTGAGACATCCGTTTGGCTTTTCTTGCACCACAATTGAGTTTACCCAGTCTGTGGGTTCAGTGACCTTTACGATCACTCCCTTTTCTTCCATCTCCTTTAGCTCTCTTTCAAGCTTTGTCTCCAGCTCGATGGGTACTTTCGTGGAGCATGGATAACGGGCTTTACCTCTGGATCGATGGTGATGTGCTATTGGAAATCTCCGAAACATCCCACTGTATCATCGAAACATTCCGGATACATGTCTATCAAGTCTTTTTTACTCTTGATTTGTGGGCGGTTCTCCAGTGGGGTGTTGCTGTCTATCTTCAGTGGCGTTTCCGTCAGCTCGTGATGCACTGAGATCAATCTCAACTTCTCGCAGCTGTTTAACCCAGGATCGCTGGCCCCTCAGTGTCAGTGGCATAGAACATGCAGTTGATGTTCTTTCTTTTATGTGTCCCTTTGATAAAGGTTATTCCGAGTTGTTTAATCTCACTCCCCCCGTATGCTGTCAGCGTGACATTACATGCCTTTAAACAACCATTTTTTGGGTAGCCATCTTCTCTCAGGTTTTCGGGAAAGATCTGCTGGTACAGTCTCAATGGGAGAATGTTGCTCTGAGCCCCTGTGCCCAGCTTCAACTTTAAGTTGATGGTTGTGGGCCGACCTTTGACCTTTTTTTTGATTTGGATGATGGTGTGCAATTCTCTCCTCTGAGTATTTTCCGCTCTGGACATCTCGTGAAGCTGTATCTTTATGGTTTCGATGTTTAGTGCATTGTCGTGATCATCATCATCATCCTGCTCATCCATGGCATGGATATTGTGTTTCTTTCTCTGGTTCTGCTGTCCGCCTTTGTTTTTGATGCATGTTCCTTCTTTCCTCATTCTACACCTCTTTTCCCAGTGGTTTAGTTTGCCACATGCATTGCCTCTTGTCTGTGTAATCGTGCGGTCTTCCACAATTTCTGCACATGCTTCCCCCGTTGTCATGTGCATGTCTTTGTGTGTTGTTCTTTTCTCTCACTGCATCCACTCTGTTGTCCGTCTCAGAAGCCGTCCGCATGTCAGCCGTTTGAGAAATCAGCGTTTTCATTTGCTGCTTTATGGCTTCATGAGCTCTCGCAGTATCTACAGCCTCTGTTATTCCGAGCTTTTCTTTTCCTATCAGGGCTTTTTGTACCTCTACATTCGCTGACCCCCATATTAGCTGGTCCACAAGCCTTTCTTGCATTTCCTTAAATTTACACTTGCTGGCTTCATTTCTCAGCCTTGTCAGGAAATTGTCAGCTGTTTCACCGGGTTCCTGTCTTAGACTCTGGAATTTGTATCTCTGTATACGGTGATTGGATTTAGGCTCTAGATGGTTGCTGAATTTATCAAAAATTGTCACAGGGTTTTCCTTTTCCTCTTCAGTCAAACTCCAGCTATTATACAAATCTAGACCTTTTTCTCCTGTCCACAACAGAATGTAACTAACCTTTTCCTCATTGGTAGCGCCCTTCAGGAAGCTTTTGAATGTAAGCTCACATTTCTGTTTGAACTTGCGGAATGCTTCTAATATATCGTCGGCTTCCCAGTTCATGAGGGGTTGCATTTGCACAGTCGTCATTTTAGTTTCCCGTACGATTCACTCTCCAATCACCGCAGACATCGGCACTCACAATCAGCTCATAAAATCACTTTTCGTCTTATTCGTAGTTCGTATAGCACAATTTTGTACTCACTTATACCGCTGCCACCATGTTGTGTCTCCTTGTGTTCTTATACTATAAATAATACAGACACTTTTAGCTCATTTTAGTTACTGCTTTTACTAGCTGTTTCTTGCCTTGTTTCTGTGCTGCCGCATGGTGCGGAGTGATACAAGATGTCCAACGCTGCACTGTGCACTGCCCATGCACAGTGTCCCACATAGCAATATAACTACACCATACCAAAGTAGTTCCATACCAAAGTAGTTCCATTTAACGATGTGATACTATAACAATGTAACACTGGTTCTTGGAGTTGGGATCTCCTACATGGCCAGCGGGGTGGCCTGCACTCCTGGGGCCTACCTGCCTTTCTTCTGTCACATTCCTGAGCCATGGGAGCCTTCTCTTTGACAGATCTTGCATGCTCCCCTCCCCCTCGGCTATTCTGCTTTAACCATTTACACCTCCCCGAGATCTATCTTTTGTTTCTATACTTGTCTCAATGCAGTAGAGGAGGAAAGGGATCTAGGGGTATAGCTTCACAAATCATTAAAAGTAGCCACACAGGCTAACAAGGCCATAAAAAATACAAACAGAGCACTGGGGTTCATTTCTAAAGAAATAGAGTTGAAAAGCAGAGAAGTTACGTTACACCTGTTTAGAACCTTGATTAGACCACACTTAGAGTACTGTACACAGTTCTGGTCTCCATATTACATATATATTATTTATGTATATAGAGGCACTGGAGAAGGTGCAAAAAAGATTTACAAGAATGATACCAGAACTGAGAGGTTATAACTATCAGGATAGAGTGAACAGGCTGGTGCTCTTTCCTCTAGAAATGAGAAGGCTGAGGGGGTGACCCAATAGACGTCTATAAAATGATGAAGGTGTTTGATTGGGCAAATATAAAGAAAATGTTTCTGCTTGTGGGGAGTCCAAAACTAGGGGCAAAAATATAAGATAGTCACCGATAAATCCAATAAGGAATTCAGGAGAAACTTCTTTACCCAGAGAGTGGCTAGACCAGTTGGGCTGAATGGTCTGTTTCTATGCTATAAATTCTATGTAATTCTATGTCTCATTATCACCTCATTTTGCCTTGCACTCATCACTTTTGTCATATAATCACCCGATCACAGCCCTTTCCCTTTAGTTCTTCACCTGCTCCTCTTTTCCCTGGGTCTGCACATGATTAAAAGCTGTTCATCTCTAACATAGAGTCATAGTCATAGAGTCATAGAGTTATACAGCACAGAAAGAGCCCCTTCGGCCCATCGTGTCCATGCCGGCCATCAAGCCCTGTCTATTCTAATCCCATTTTCCAGCACTTGGTCCATAGCCTTGTATGCTATGGCGTTTCAAGTGCTCATCTAAATTCTTCTTGAATGTTGTGAGGGTTCCTGCTTCTACCACCCCTTCAGGCAGTGGGTTCCAGATTCCAACCACCCTCTTCCAGTTCTGATACAAGGCCTTCAACCTGAAACATTAACCCTGTTTAGAATCATAGAACCACAGAATGATACAGTACAGGAGGCCATTTGGCTCATCGTGCCTGTGCCGGCTCTTTGAAAGAGCTATCCAATTAGTCTCACTCCCCTGCTCTTTCCCCATAGCCCTGCACATTTTTACATTCCAAGTATTTATCCAATTCCCTTTTGAAAGTTATTATTGAATCTGCCTCCACCATCCTTTCAGGCAGTGCATTCCAGATCATAACAACTCGCTCCATAATTTTTTTTACTCATGTCGCCTCTGTTTCTTTTGCCAATTAGCTTAAATCTCTGTCCTCTGATTACCGAGCTTCTGCTACTGGAAACAGTTTCACATTAGCTACTCTTTCAAAACCCTTCATGACTTTGAACATCTCTTTCCCACATTACAACAGTGACTACACTTCACAAAGTACTTCACTGGCTGTAAAGCGCTTTGAGACATCCGGTGGTCGTGAAAGGCGCTATAGAAATGCAAGTCTTCCTTCCTTCCTTCTATAAAATCTATCCTTAACCTTCTCTGCAGTAAGGAGAACAACCTCAGTTTATCTAGTCTCTCCACATAACTAAAGGTCTTCTATCCCTGGTACCATTCTAGTAAATCTCCTCTGCAGTCTGGTAAGTTTCCTCTGCACCTTCTCCAAGGCCTTGTCATCTTTCCTAAAGTGTTGTGCCCAGAATTGGACACAATGGCCCTGATATTAATGTGAGGTGGCTTCTGAGCACAGGGGGGTGGGGGGATGGTGGGATTGCATGGGAAAAACCTGGAATTCAAGTCAGTATGTCCAAACCTGCGATTGCAACTTAATTGAACCAATAAATTTTCACTTCTGGGTTTTGCGTCTCCAAGCTGCACAGCGGGCGTGTATACACGCGCATGGTGCAATCTGAAATCAATTTAAAGGGACAATGTAGAAATGGAAATTGGAGAAGCCAGCAGGTGTTTAGGATGGATGCACAGGGAGGAAGGGCAGCCCCCAGAGCTAATAATGCATCCCTGGAATTACTGCTGGGTGCACTCTGGAGCAGGAGGGACATACTTTTCCCCAGTAATGGAAGGAAGAAACCTGCAGCTCCAACCAAAGAAGGCATGGCTGGAGGTAGCTGAGGAGGTGAGCAGCAGGTACATTGTGCTCAGGTCTTGTATGCATCGCAGGAAGCGGTTTAATGACCTAACCAGGTCAGAAAAGGTGAATATATTTGTTGATTGACCTGCATCCTGTGGTTTAAGCAACTCCCAAGCCCCCACCAACCCGCCCTTCACTCTGTCTTGCCAAGCGTAATCCATCACATCACCCCTCACACCCACTCAAAATTCAGCAGCATAGATCCTTCACTTTCTATGTAACTTAGAAACGTGGAAACATAGAAGATAGGAGCAGGAGTAGGCCATTCGGCCCCTCGAGCCTGTTCTGCCATTTAATGAGATCATGGCTGATCATCCAAATTCAGTACCCTGTCCCTGCATTCTCCCCATATCCCTTGATCCCTTTAGCCTTAAGAAATATATCTAACTCCTTCTTGAATATATTTAATGAATTGGCATCAACTGCCTTCTGTGGTAGAGAATTCCACAGGTTCACCACTCTCTGGGTGAAGAAATTCCTCCTCATCTCAGTCCAAAATGGCTTACCCCTTATCCTTAGACTGTGACTTCTGGTTCTGGACTCCCCCGCCATCGGGAACATCCTTCCTGCATCTAGTCTGTCTAGTCCTGTTAGAATTTTATAAGTTTCAATGAGATCCCCTCTCATTCTTCTAAACTCTAGCGAATATGTGCCTAATCGACCCAATCTCTCTTCATACGTCATTCCTGCCATCCCAGGTAGGTCTGGTGAATCTTCACTGCACTCCCTCCATGGCAAGAACATCCTTCCTCAGATAAGGCGACCAAAAGTGCACACAATGCTCAAGGTGTGGTCTCACCAAGGCATCCTTGCTCCTATACTCGAATCCTCTCGCTATGAAGGCCAACATACCATTTGCCTTCTTAACCGCCTGCTGCACCTGCATCTTCTACTTCAGCGACTGGTGCACAAGGACACCCAGGTCTCATTGCACTTCCCCCTGTCCCAATCTACTGCCATTCAGATAATAATCTGTCTTCCTGTTTTTGCCACCAAAGTGGATAACCTCGCATATATCCACAGTATTCTGCATCTGCCATATCACCCAACCTGTCCAAATTATACTGGAGTTTCTCTGCATCCTCCTCACAGCACACACGTCCGCCCAACTTTGTGTCATCTGCAAACTTGGAGATATTACATCTAGTTCCCTCATCTAGATCATTAATATATATTGTGAATAGCTGGGGTCCTAGCACCGATCCCTGTGGTACTGCCTGCCACTCGGAAAAAGACCCGTTTATTCCAACTCTTTGCTTCCTGTCTGCCAACCAGTTCTCTATCCAAGTCAGTACCTTACCCCCAATCCCATGTGCTTTAACTTTGCACGCCAATCTCTTATGCGGAACCTTATCAAAAACCTTCTGAAAGTCCAAATACACCACATCCACTGGTTCTCCCTTATCTACCAGTTACATCCTCAAAAAATTCCAGTAGATTAGTCAAGCATGATTTACCTTTTGTAAATCCATGTTGACTTTGTCCGATCCTGTCACTGTTTTCCAAGTGCTCTGCTATTATATCTTTTATAATGGACTCTAGCATTTTCCCCACTACCGATGTCAGGCTTACCGGTCTATGGGGGAGAAATTCAGTATCGTCACGTTTGGGGCGTAATACTCGAGCGGGCGTGAAATTTAGCGCGCGGCGCAAATTATCGCCACCTACTGCTAAATTGACCTGCTTCGCCCCAGGAGGTGCTTGGAGCGCTAAAACAGGCGCTGCACGACTGTCTTAAGGCGCTAAGCCGGAGAAGCGAGGCGCTATCACCGAGGGCGGGCGCAGCGCAGGTGTGGCCAGTTAGCGATTGCACGCAGACACGCTGGCGCCGGTCAGCTCTTAAAGGGGAGGTTCGATCTTGGATTGCAGCCACACCCTGCGCATCGAAGCCCTGATTCTCGGCCTGGATAGACCTGCTGCCACATTCTAATGCCTAGGACCATGCAGAGGGCCAGGGAGCGAGTGCAGCGGTTCAGTGAGGGGGCCTTGCAGGTTCTGGTTGGCGCGGTGGAGCACAGGCGATCTATCCTGTTTCTGGACAGTGGCAGGAGGCCGTTGCCCAATGACTATCGCAAAGCTTGGAGGGAGGTGGCTCACAGAGTGACCTCCAGCAGCATGGTGCCTAGGACCCCTGTGCAATGCAGGAAGAAGTTCAACGACCTCACTCGGGTCGTCAGGGTGAGTACCCTTTTCAGTATCCTCTTCATCCCTGCATGTCCACCTCACTTTATGGCCAAAGGGTCCTGAAAGCCCCAATGCCCAGCCCTCATCCAACACCTATGGGTCTTCATGAAACTCACACGCACATTCAGCACTTTACACAGTGTAAGGGCTTTTCCACCATGGGAGGCAATGCAGCCAAGATCAGGGCTTCACACTGTACTCAGAGCCTGTCCTTTCTCTTGCAGGGCAAGCTGGCCCATAACAGGAGGCAGCAGCAATGGACCGGGGGAGGCCGGCCTCACCTTCAAGACCTCAGCGATCTGGAGCAGCGAGTCCAGCAGATTATGGCAGGCCGGATGATTGGCCCCGTCGCCACTGGAGATGCCGACCCCGTTCTGGACAGCAATGGTAAGGTCATCACCTTTTTGACCTCTCTCCTCCACTTGTGCCTCACACCAGCATCCTTTGCCACTATCGAACACATACAGTGTATTGCAGCACTCATACCTCCCTCGCTGCCGCCCTGTCCTCACAAGCAACTCTTGTACCTCCCTGCTTTCAGATGCTGATTTGCCAGGTGAGGAGGCGGGCCCTCAAGTTGCCACTGTGAGTGACTCTGAAGGCGAGGAGGAAGAGGAAGCCGGACCATCAATGCCACCCTCAGCCGAGGCAGCCCATGGCCATAATGGGGACACGTCTTCCCTGGAGGGGAGCAGGGGGGAATGGTCTGAGGAGGGTGAAGCTCTGGGACCCAGTGGGCTGCAGCAACGCGGGGGGATAGGGAAGCTCGGCGGCCTTCTCCCCGGAGGGAGAGTCTGGCCTTGAGTCCTGCTACAGTGAGCGCAGAAGAGGTGCGGCTCCTTGCTGAAATGAGTGCCCAGACGGAGCACAGGCACACTGAGCTCATGGCTGCAGTGGGAAGGATGCCCAAATCCATTGAGTCATTGGCAAGGAGTGTCCAGGACTTCGGCGCAGCACAGGCAAGGAATCTGCAGGACTTCGGCGCAGCACAGGCGGCTTCCACGCAAGTGCTTAGTGGTGCAATGCAGTCAGTGGCTGGTCTGATGCAGACGCAGATTGAGGCCACACAAGCACTGACTGCTGCCACCCTCGCTGGATCGGGCACAAATTGCCGGGGCCCTCGCCGCGCCGCAGCAGGCCAGCAGTCTGTGCTTCAGCAGATTGCTCTGCATGCTGCAGTGCTGCCCCGTGGGAGTGCCAGTGTGTCGTCCGACCAGGGAGTGGCTGTTCTCTGTCAGGATGGCAGCATTCCTGCTCCCAACACTGTCACTTCTCCACTGCAGCTGCCACCACCTGTAGGACAGACTGCTGCCGCCCATGCAGAGTTGGAGCAGTCAGCAGCCGGGCCCTCCAGGCCCAGAGCTGGTCGAGGCCGTACCTCAAGGGCATCTGCCGACTCAGTTTCTGACACTCAGCAGCCTTCCCCCCACCCTTGCTGCAGCCACTGGGGTCCCATTGCGGAGGAGCTGCAGGGTGGGAAGGGGCCAATCTCGCAAGCGAAGCAGATCACCCTCGAAGGGCAAAAAGTACGAGGTATGGCAAAATGCTGTTAATTTTTTTATTGAAGGCCGAGGATCGTGGTCATTTTTTGGTTACACTTCTGTTCATTGTCTCCAGGTTGTGAGAGCCAGTTATGTGTCTGACTGCTTTTTTGGGGGTTTCTCTCTATTACTTTGTCATGCGGGAAGGGCACACAGTTTGTTAAATAAAGAAGTGTCTTTATTCAGAATGTGCATGTTTGCTCTTTGAACTATTTATTGCCTTAACCGGCTTAGGGGTTGCGGAACGGTTCCATTCATGTTCATGCACAAGCCATTCCCTCAGAGGGGGCCGAGAACCGACTTGCAATAAGCCGCTGACGGACGGCCCTTGCACTTCGTGCCTCCCTCCCGTCTTGGTGCTGCTCCTCCTCCTCCTCCTCCTCTGCTGGTGCTCCAATGTCTGGTGGCAGTGACTGAGTCCTGAGGATTGCCAGGTTATGCAGCACACTACAACAAAATGGGAGGCTCGCTCAGGTGAGTACTGAAGGGCTCCCCCGGAATGGTCCAGACAGCGGAACCGTTGCTTGAGCACGCCGATCCCCAACAAGATTGCTAATTAATCCTTTCTCATTACATAATACCCAGTCTAAGATGGCCTGATCTCCAGTTGGTTCCGCAACATATTGGTCCAGGAAACCATCCCGTATACACTCTAGGAATTCCTTCTCCACAGTATTGTTACCAACTTGGTTAGCCCAATCTATATGTAGATTGAAGTCACCCATGATAACTGCTGTGTCCTTATTGCACGCATCTCTAATTTCCCATTTAATGCCATCCCCAACCTCAGCATTACTGTTTGGGGGTCTGTATACAACTCCCACTAACGTTTTCTGCCCCATGGTATTTCTCAGCACTGCCCATACAGATTCCACATCATCAGAGCTAATATCCTTCCTTACCATTGTGTTAATCTCCTCTTTAACCAGCAACGCTACCCCACCTCCTTTTCCTTTTTGCCTGTCCTTCCTGAATACTGAATACCTCTGGATGTTGAATTCCCAGCCTTGGTTACCCTGGAGCCATGTCTCCGTAATCCCAATTATATCATATCCGTTTACATTCATTTGTGCGGCTAATTCATCCACCTTATTATGAATGCTCCTCGCATTAAGACACAAAGCCTTCAGGCTTGTTTTTTTTAACACTCTTATTCCTTTTAGAATTATTCTTTACTGTGGCCCTGAGTGATTTACACCCTTGATTTCTCTGCCTTCCACTTTTGTTTTTCTCCTTCCTGTCTTTTGCTTCAATCCTTACTTCCCTTTCCTCTGTCTCCCTGCACAGGTTCCCAACTCCCTGCCATTTTAGTTGAAACCCTCCCCAAGAGCACCAGCAAACACTCCCCCTAGGACATCAGTCCCGGTCCTGCCCAGGTGCAAACCGTCCAGTTTGTACTGGTCCCACCTCCCCCAGAACCGATTCCAATGTCCCAGGAATTTGAATCCCTCCCCCTTGCACCATTCCTCTAGCCACCTATTCTTCTGAAATATCCTTCTATTTGTACCCTGATTAGCATGTGGCACTGGTAGCAATCCTGAGATTACTACCTTTGAGGTCCTATTATTTAATTTACCTCCTACCTCCCTATATTCAGCTTTAAGGACCTCATCCCATTTTTTACCTATATCATTGGTACGTATATGCACCACGACAGCTGGCTGTTCACCCTCCCCCTCCAGAATGCCCTGCAGCTGCTCTGAGACATCCTTGACCCTTGCACCAGGGAGGCAACATACCATCCTGGAGTCTCGTTTGCGGTCGCAGAAACGCCTATGTATTCCCCTTACAATAGAATCCCCTATCACTATAGCTCCCTCGCTCTTATTCCTCCCGTCCTGTGCAGCAGAACCGCCCATGGTGCCAGGAAGTTGGCTACTGCTGCCTTCCCCCGATAAGCCATCTCCCCCAACAATATCCATAGTGGTATATCTGTTTGAGAGTGGGATGGCCACAGGGGACCCCTGCTTGTGCCTACTACTCTGCCTGGCGGTCACCCATTCCCTTCCTGCCTGTGCAGCCTTTACCTGCAGTGTGACCAACTGATTAAAGGTGATATCCACGACGTCCTCAGCATCACGAATGCTCCAGTATGTATCCATTCACAGCTCCAGCGCTGCAATGCGGTCTGCCAGTAGCTGCAGCTGGATACACTTCCCACACACATGGTCATCAGGGACACAGGTAGCAGCATAACATGGGGCCGAGCTGTGCTGCCATGACTTACCCTTTTAATTAACCTAAATTAAATTAAATCAATACCACTAATTACACTACAATTAAATGATATACTCAAGGGCCCTTGTTTACTAGCACTCCCCGCCACACAACAGAGACCTTAGCAACTATAAACCACAAAATTAAGACTTTTTAATCCTTATAAACTATTAACCTTAACTGTCAGACTATAGAGTAGTATAATTACTCACCTGGCCGTACTCACCCAATCAGCTGCTTCCCCTGCACCGGCGTCACTTTTTGTATCATGACGTCACTCTCGAATTCTGCCACCACTCCCGCAGCTGCTGCTGCTTGACTGGGGCTGAAAATCACCAACCTTTATTTTCACCCACAGCCACTGCTCCCTCGCAGGTCCACCGCTCCTGCTGCTGCCACTGCTCAGCTGGGTCTTCATCACTTCCCCATTTATCCATCTACCATTGCCAGTCACCCCAATCCTTATGCAATGTGATGCATCTGTCTTATAGTCACCATCACCAAATGCACCGCATCTATCGGGTGAACACCTGACCATCAGTCACTCACAAGTCTGTTTCTTCACCCCTTGTCGTCCAGCTCACAGATGCAGAGAAGAATGCCATGGAGATAAGTATCACATCTGCATTCCTCTCCATCAGAGATGGAGAGACAGGGAACTTGCAGATAGCTGGTGGTGACAGAATTACAAATATCTCAGACACACATATGTTAACTTTGACAGAACTATGAAAAGACTGGGTATGGTGATTGACAAGATTGTGACTTTCCCACGATTAATTCATATCCCTTTTTTTTTGGCTTCCATGGCCCTCACGCATACAAGTGTCTCTGTCCATGCATGAGGACGATTCCTCAGAGGATGTCATTCCTTCTGAGGCTGCATCGTCACAGGACGTACACCCATGCACCAGCGCAAATACTTGCACTTCGGTGGGTCCACTTAGAGAGTTAGTTGGGTTTTCACCTGGCGATTTACACCTCACAAGTGAGCAAGAGCAGACATTAGTGGCAGGGACACATGTGGAGAGTCTGTGTCAGGGATGCAATCCTCTTCAAGCTCTGCTCAGCTGGACACAGATGTTGAACCCTGGGGGCTGGTCTGGCGATGGGTGCCACATCTTCATATTCCTCCTCCTCCACTCCTTTTCAATGTCCTCTTCATCTGAAGATGATTGATGAGCACCTTTGTAGTCCTCCCCCCTGCAATACTCTCTTCTGCGCAAAGTTGTGCACACCACTATCATTCTATGCACCCTCGCTGGCGAGGTCTGAAGGGTGCCTCCAGACCTATCTAGGCGCCTGAAGCGCATCTTCAACAGTCCAATGGCTTGCTATATGACACATCTGGTGGTCATGAGGCTCTCATTGTAGTGCTCCTGCACCTCATTTGTGGAGTAACTCACAGGTGTAATGAGGCACGTTTGAAGGAGGTATCCCTTGTCTCCTAAGAGACAAGGGATACCCCCTTAAGTCTGCTTCCTGCAACAAAAAACTCTGGAATGTTGGACTGCCTCAGTATGAAGGCAGCATGTTAGCTCCCAGGAAATCTGGTGCACACCTGCATGAACTTCTTTTTATGGTTGCACACCAGCTGTGCATTGATGGAAGAATATCCCTTGCAGTTTATAAAAACTCTTGGTTGCTCTGGTGATGCTTGGATTTCCACGTGTATAGAAACGATGGCACCCTGAACCTGTGGAATCCAGTCAGAGAGGCAAATTCTAGTGCCTGCTCATTCTGGTTATTGTCGTCACTCCCAGCCCTGGCATCCATCACCTATCTTAGACAGTTATGTGCAGCGACTATGAGAACTCTCCAGTAGTGCCCTAAAGAGGAACCAGAGGCAAAAAAATTGAGGGCCATGGTGACTTTCACAGCCATTGGTAATGCATGGCCACCAGGTCCAGCAGGTAGCAGGTCTTCCAAGAGGCTGCAGATGTCTGCCACCACCCAACGTGAAAACCTCAGACTGCGGAAGCACTGCTCTCTGTGATGTTAAGGAACGTGAGCCTCTGTCTGTACAGCCCTGTTACATGGATAGTGCCTCCTATGACCTTGAACGGTCTCCTGTGCACCTCTCCCCTGTGCAGCTCTCTCCTGTGCACCTGCTGATCCCACCACAACACATAGTTGCTGTCGTGGATGGTAATGGTCTTCCTCTTCTGATGTAGTGTTAAACACACCTCCCATCCTGATCTTGTCAGTTTGAAAGCATCAAAGTTTTGAAAAAGCTGTATCAACACAAGAACTCTCTGCCAAATGTTTGCCAGAGAGAACTGAGACACCAGCTGTAATAACTGAGCTTTTATTCAGATGGGGCAATCACAACTTTAAATACCCACATGAACTGCAGCTCAATCTCGCCTCTGTTTCACTGGCAAGATTCACGCGCCCTGGGAAACCCATGCTGGAGACATAGGGGTCGATTTTAACTCAGCCGTGAGGCGGGCTCTGAGGCGTGTGGGGGGTTAAAATCGCAAAAACTGGGGGTCGGGACCCCCCCCCGGCCTGGTTCCCGACCCCGAGCCATTTTAACCCAGGCATGTCTGGTGGTCCCGAATCAGTCCCGCCTCCAACGGGTGGGACTGGTCTTTAAGGCCCTTAATCAGCAATAATTGGCCTTTATAATCCCATTTTAACAGGCCCTTGCATTTTTAAGCCTTTTCCCACGTAAAAGACGCCTGGTGGGGATCATGCCTGTGAAATTGGCTTGCTGACTAACAGCTGCAGGTCAACCATTAAAGAGGAGATTTGATCAGTCATCATTTGCAGGTGGCAGGACTTTGTTATTTCAGGCCTGGGGCAACTTTGACCAGGCTTAACCACACCTGTGGAAGGTTGGAGCCTCACACACATCTCCAGTGTGACCTCCTGGGAAACCCCGCTCGCCACCTTCACTTAGCGCTTCCTCTACGGAGGCATATACCAGAAGCATGGGTGCCATTTATTTCCTTCCCTTCTGGGCATTAGATGAGCTCGAACACCAGCCGCGGCACCAGCAGAACCAGGAACAGCAGCAGCAACAGGAGCACCAGGCTGCTGCTCACCCACCTGAAGCTGCACAGGCCAGAAGGGGCCAGCGCTTGGAAGTGGCTTGAGAGCACCTTGCTGCACATCACGGGGCCATGGGGACCCATATCTGCACTGGCTGTCCTACTCAGAAGGACTTCCATGAAGGTCTGGTTTCTCTGTTCAAGATGCCCATCGCTCCTCAAGAGATGTCATTCTATTATAAGCACTCACCGTGTTTTCCATACCCTGGCAACTTATCTCCTCCATGGAGGTTGCCATCCCTTCCATGGTGATGCGTCCATGCACCAATGACTCCACAAAGGCTCTGCTCATGTTCGCTATGGACTCCTCCATTCGCTCCACACTCACATCGAACCTGGAGACAAAACCTGCCAGAGACTCCTGCATCTGTTCCTGGAGTTCCAGCCCTGCTGATCTTATGGATGGACCCAGAGGCAGAGGGTCGACATGCAGCTGAGCCGAGCTGGCAGAGTCCTGCGCCCTCCGACTAGCACTCTCCACTGCTGTCCCTGTCTCCACAATCTGCTGATGCTCACTTGTGAGCTGTGATACACCAGGTGACAACACTACTCTATGTCCCGAAGGTCCCACCGAGGTGCGAGTGTCTGCGCTGGTGCTGGGTGAGCTGAATTTTGCTGACGCTGCGCCCTCAGAGGTTGCAGATTCCTCTGAGGAGTCTGGAAGCTCAGGCTCTTCCTCCTGGACAGTGGGGACGGGGGCTCTCGATGGTCCTGTGGGGGAGTAAAGGAAAGAGTTAGAGATGTGAGGTCAAGGTTACATGCACATTGCATATTGCAGATGATCATAGGTACACCTGTTATAGCTTCAGAATCATTATCAGCGACTCATGCAATGTCAATGAGATGGAAAACTATTCTGTCACCAGCTTGCTGTGATGCACCAGTCTGTCCATCCCCCACTTGCGCCTCATCCTCCAGTCCTACGATCTCCAGGGCCGCCTCCTCCCAGGGGGTGAGGTGGGCTACTGGTGGTGGCCCTCCTCCTGTCCTCGCTCGTTCTCTTTTATTGTGAGCTCTCTTTTCCTGCAATGAGGGAGACAAGTGGAGTTTGAGTGAGAATGAAGGAGTGAGTGCAGAGAATCCATAGCATAGATGCTTAGGAGACAAAAGATGGAGTGAAGTGGCAAGACCAAGGGCCCTCCCTTGTGTTGTGTGTTGTTTTCTTAGCATCAGAGTGATAAGAGTGTGAGGGCTGCACAGTCGAATAGTTAGGTGAATGTGAGCATAGAGAGAGAGGGAATGGGTAAGGGTGCATGGATGTCAGTGTCAAGTGGGATGTGGAGGAAGAGATTGCTAAAGCTGAGTGCTGGTGAGGAGAGGCAATGGAGATCAGATTGAGTGATGGGGACTTCATTCTCACTTTTCCAGTGTGCTGAAGGTCAGGAAATCTCTTCCTGCACTGTATTCAGGTTCTGCGGGTAGCCGATAAGGAGTTGACCTCCTCTGCCATTTGCAGCCACGCAGCCTTTGTCTGCTGGGGAGGCATCTTCCTCCCTGATGAAGGGAAGAGCACCTCCTGCTGAGCTCTTGCTCCCTCCACGAAAGCCTGCAGGGCAACGTCGTCAAAACGGGGTGCAGACCTCGGTCTTTCTCTTGCCATTCTGCTTCCAGCTCAGTGTATCAGCAAATGTCAAAAGGTTGGCAGCCTGCAGAAGAAGCAAGGCTTGTTGCAGACCCTAAATGCAGCAGCTATAATGATGTCATAATATGCGACTTTCTGACTGGAAATACTCATTTGCCAAGGGTTCCCACACGTTGGAAATCAATTGGCCAACTGAGTTAAAATTGCATCAATCTCACACACCCATTTAGATTCGTGTGGGAAACACCAAATTCGGGGAACCCGACAATTCCCTGCACCCGAGTTAAAATCGACCGCATAAAGTTCAGTAACAATCAATATAAAAAGACCTAATTAATGTCTCATAAGAGCGTTAATTGCTGTGATGACTACCCGCCCGACTGCACTAATTAAGGTCCCGACAGCAGCGAGTAGGTTACTTGTATGCCTCTAAACGTGCATCCATTAAACCCAGAAGTGGGTGTGTTGGAGCTGGGTTGCAGTCAGTTAAAAGATCACTGATTTTAACTACCCACTCGCCCCCAACCCATCCGGTCTTGTGGGTTAAAATTCCCACCAATACGCCAGCTGGGGCCTAAGCAGTGCTTAGTTTGGCATAACATCCATGCTTTTGTACTCTATGGCAGGAATTTTCTCCACGGAGGGAGGGGGACTCCGAGGTGGGCGGGTATCCCGGGAGGCCAGGTTTCCCACAGGCCCTGCCAACTTTAATGGAAGGGCATGATTTGCAGGTGAGTCCTTGGATCCCCGCCCGCAGCCAGCCAGATTGAGAGGCTGGTTGATGCAGGCAGTTAGGCCTGCAGATGCGAGGGGTCGGTCCGGGAGGAGGTGGGCATCGTCATGGGGCATCAGAATCGCGGGAGGGGGGTCAGGGGCGTCGGCATCGGGGATCGCGGGAGGGGCGTCAGTATCGGGGATCGTGGGCGGGGGGCGTCGACATCGGGGATCGCGGGAGGGGCGTCAGTATCGGGGATCGTGGGCGGGGGGCGTCGGCATCGGGGATCGTGGGAGGGGCGTCAGTATCGGGGATCGTGGGCGGGGGGCGTCGACATCGGGGATCGTGGGAGGGGCGTCAGTATCGGGGATCGAGGGAGGGGCGTTGGCATCGGGGATCGTGGGCGGGGCGTCGGGGATCGCGGGAGGGGCGTCAGTATCGGGGATCGAGGGAGAGGCGTCGGGGATCGTGGGCGGGACGTCAGCGTCGGGGATCGTGGGCGGGGCGTCGGGGATCGCGGGAGGGGCGTCGGCATCGGGGATCGCGGGAGGGGCGTCGGCATCGGGGATCGTGGGAGGGGCGTCGGCATCGGGGATCGAGGGGGGGCGTCGGCATCGGGGATCGCGGGAGGGGCGTCAGTATCGGGGATCGTGGGCGGGGGGCGTCGACATCGGGGATCGTGGGAGGGGCGTCAGTATCGGGGATCGAGGGAGGGGCGTTGGCGTCGGGGATCGCGGGAGGGGCGTCAGTATCGGGGATCGAGGGAGGCGTCGGGGATCGTGGGCGGGGCGTCAGCGTCGGGGATCGTGGGCGGGGCGTCAGCGTCGGGGATCGTGGGCGGGGCGTCGGGGATCGCGGGAGGGGCGTCGGCATCGGGGATCGCGGGAGGGGCGTCGGCATCGGGGATCGAGGGAGGGGCGTCGGCATCGGGGATCGTGGGAGGGGCGTCGGCATCGGGGATCGCGGGAGGGGCGTCGGCATCGGGGATCGCGGGAGGGGCGTCGGCATCGGGGATCGCGGGAGGGGCGTCGGCATCGGGGATCGTGGGCGGGGCCATCCCCATCATCATCAGGGGTGGCCTCACGGTGGGGATCGGAGGCCTCATGGTGGAGTTCCCGATTGCAGGGGCGGGTTAGGTAGGGACCCTGGATCCAGGAGGCAGGTATAAAGCCACTTACCTCCTGGATGCAGCAGTCCCCGCCTCGGTTTAACTGCTGAGTTTCACGAATTATGTGAAGCCTGTCCACAGGCAGTTAAATTCAAACTGGAGGAGGAGAAGGAGGCTGTCAGCCTCATTACAATATTTAAATTATGGTAACACCCCATGAGAGCGGGTTGGCTGCCCATCCCCCGTCCCGCATCCGGCAAAACTAGAATTGGGCGTGTTGATCGTGGATCCGGTTGGGAATCCCATATTTAACAATGTAACTGTCCGTATGCTCCAAACCCACCCATTTTTTATGGGGAAAATTCCGGCCACTATGCCTCTATTTATAAGGATCCCATATGCCTTTTTAATAGCCTTCTCAACTTGGCCTGCCACCTTCAAAGACTCGTGTATGTATAAAGTCTCATTGTTCATGTACCCCCTTTCAAATTGTATCATTTAGTTTAAATTGCCTCCTCATTTTCTCTCCACAGATGCTGCCTGTCCTGCTGAATTTTTCCAGCATTCTGTTTTTATTTTTGTTTTAACCATCTGTTTACTAAAGAAAATAATTTCAATGCTTTCCCCATGAACAACATGATAGGGCTGGGGTTCATGCCACTTCTAGGCTTCCTTCAAATCCAGGGCATCATTGACTGCACACACACCACCCTGCAGTCTCCTTCAAAAGACCCCGCTGGCATCATAAATAATTCTTTCAATGTCCAATTGGTGTGTCACGAGCAGCAACACATCATGCAGCTCTGTGCCCATTATAATGACAGCTATCATGATGCCTTCCTACTACGCCAGTCCTCCATCCCCTTGATCTTTGACCCTGCACAGCAAGTCAGAGGCTGTCTGCTTGGGGACAAGGGCTAAATTCTTAAAACTGTTGGGTCTCTTGCTATGCCATCGACACCCATGTGGTCCAGAAAACTATGACCCCCTGTTTATAACAAAAAATAGAGAATCGATTGTGGCTCTACTTTAGAGCCCAAGGAGTTAATTTGTCAAATCATGATTTCCTTATGTCACCGTGAGGAAATATTCACACAAATTAAGAAACTTAAAATTTAATAATGCCCAATATATACATTTACATTCAGCAATACAAAAGTTGATATTGGTGAATTAAAAACAGCCGTCAGTAGGAAGGTTTAACTCCTTTGTAGGTTTATAAGGCGGAGCCAAATATCATCAGGCGCATATTGTAAATTTAAAAAGACTTTTCTGAATGAAAAAGAACCAAACGCCATTATACCTTTTTTCAAGTCTTTTTTACCTTTTAAAACTTCTTCGGTTAGTAAGTACAGTCCAATTACAAGCACTGCTCCCTCTAAGGTGTGCGGCCACGCACTGATCCTTAAGCGCCCGCGCACTTAAATTCAAAGGCCACACAGAGAGCTGGAGATCTGGAGCGGGGGAAGGGCCCAATACACAATGGCCCACAAATCCTCATTGGAATTCCTAATTGGAAATTAACAAAAGAGTTGGGGCAGGGGGCACATGATAAGGGAGTGGGTGATGTGTCGGTTGTGTCGCCCTCTGAGAAGCGCCACATGCTGCAAGCCAAGCTCAGCTGGCTCCCATGGTGATGAGGGCAGCGTGTCCCCCCTTCTCCTTTGGTGTCAGGGTTACGGGGGCTGTGTTACAGTAACTCCGCAGTCACTGCTGAGCAAATCAGAGCAGGCCAGATTAGTGCAGCCGGCCACCACTATAGGGCTTGACCAAGCCTTCAAATTGGGAGAGATTGGCAGACACCACGTGTACCTCATCTTCTTATTAAACATAGACTGGTGACTGATTGCCGAGTTTTACTCGCAACAGTTGAGTAAGAAGGTGCTTTGTTGTTGTCAGATGGCAGTGACATATTTTAGGAGAAGAAATGAGAAATTACTTTGTGCGAATTTGAGCTGTACGTAAATCCGCTTTTTAAAATAAAATGATCCTGCAGATGGGTTTGTAAAATCAGGCTTTCAATCATTAGGTGGTGTAGTGTCCGTGTGTAGATAAAGACACTGAAGACAGGAGTTGGTTCATAGGTATTTACTAAGCAAGTCTGGGGGGGGTTTTCTAAAGGATATACACAATACACAGGCTTATATAGCCCAAGTGGCAATTACCGGCATTACGCACACCTGGGGCTCTTAAAGGCACATACACCATAATTGCTCTTAAAGGCACATACACCACAATTCCTCCCCTTCGAGCTAACTAGTACATCATATTTTAAGTAACTATTAATTACATGTTATATGCAAAATAATATACATTGCTGTATTAATTAATGATAAGTTAGTCTCTCAGGAGGCTTCCTGACTCGGTCCGGATAACGCCTCGGGGGTGTAGTAGTTTCTGGTGGTGTAGTAGGTTCTTCTGGCAAGGCTGATTTGGCTTGAAGGTCGGGTTCATCGGGCTCCAGTATCACCGGATCGGAGGTAGATATGGGTATCTCTACTTCATCGTTAGATGTATAGAGTGGTGGTGTAGGTTGTCCCTTTTCGGATGACTTGATGATTTGGTCAGCATGGCGCCTTATTATGCTGTCTCCGATGTCCACGGTATACATCAGTGGTCCTAATCGTGTGCAGATAGTTCCAGGCTGCCATTTCTCGGTACGGTAGTCCCAGGCCAAAACCGGTTGGCCTATCTGGAAGGCCCTAGTTGGCCTTTCATTCATGCCCTGAAACTGCCAGTTCTCCACGTCCCTTCGGATGTTGGGCTTGACCAAATCCAGCTGGCATCTTAGGTTTCTATTGTGGAACATCATGGCGGGAGTTTGGTTAGTAACCATATGCGTTGCATTCCTATATGCAAATAAGAAGTTATCCACCTTGTGCTGAAGTTTTATGTCTTCATTACCCATGGCCTTGATGGCCTTCTTGAAGGTCTGGACAAACCTTTCAGCCAATCCATTGGTGGCGGGATGGTATGGGGCGGACATGTAGTGCTTTACCCCATTGTTCTTTAAGAACTTTCTGAATTCTTCGGACACAAATTGCGGTCCATTATCAGAACATATCTGCTCCGGCAGCCCATTCCTGGCAAATATGGTCCTTAATACTGTGATGGTTTTTTCCGTGGTGGTGGAGGACATCTTTATTACCTCCGGCCACTTGGAGTGTGCATCAACTGCGATTAAGAACATTGAGTCCATAAATGGACCAGCAAAGTCGATGTGCACCCTTTGCCAGGGAGATGGGGGCCACTCCCATGGATGTAGAGGGGCCTGTGGCGGAGCATTTTGGACCTTCTGGCATCCTAGGCAGCTCTTGGTCATGTCTTCGATGTCTCCATCGATACCTGGCCACCATACAAACGCCCTAGCTAGGTTCTTCATTTTCACTCCACCCAGATGCCCCTCGTGAAGCTCCTTTAGTACTTTATCCTGGAGTTTGGGTGGAATCACCACTCTGGATCCACACATCAAGGTTCCTCGGCACACTGACAGCTGTTCTCTTCTTTGCGAGAATGCTGGCAACAGTGGTTCGCCATGTGCTGGCCATCCCTTCACTGTTAAATCGTAGACCCGTGAGAGAGTAGGGTCATTTCTTGTCTCCCTTTCAATGGCAGAATTTGTCACCGGTAGACATTCCACTATGCTAGAGTGGAATATCTCTACTGGGTCTACTGTAGGTGCCTCTTCTATCGTTGGCAATGGTAGGCGTGATAAACCGTCAGCATTCCCATGCTGTTTTGACCCTTTGTATTCAATGTTGTATTGGTGTGCCCCTAGAAAAAGGGACCACCTCTGTAGTCTTTGTGCCGTCATAATGGGGACACCTTTTTTAGGGTTGAATATGGAGATGAGGGGTTGATGGTCAGTCAGCAAGGTAAATTTTTGTCCGTGTAGGTAATGGTTGAATTTCTTCACTCCCCATACCAGGCTGAGTGCTTCCCTGTCTATCTGGGCATAGTTAGGCTCAGCTGAGTTCAATGAGCGTGACGCAAAAGCTATCGGCCGTTCCGAGCCATCAGGGAATCTATGGGACAATACCGCTCCTATGCCGTAAGGGGATGCATCGCACGCCAGTCTGATTGGTAGTGATGGGTTGTAATGAGCCAAAATTTTCTCGGATGTGATTAAGTCTTTACATTTATGGAAGGCACGTTTACAGTCTTCGTTCCATTTCCAAATCACTCCTGTCTGTAGAAGATCATTAAGAGGGTGTAGAATAGTTGATAAGTTCGGTAAAAATTTATGATAGTAATTTATTAATCCCAGGAATGACCTTAATTGTGAAACATTTTCAGGTGCTGGGGCTTTTATAACTGCTTCAATTTTTTCAGGTGACTTATGCAACCCTTCCTTATTAATTATGTGGCCACAATATGATATCTGATTTTGGAAAAATTCGCACTTGGGGCGATTTGCTCGTAGGCCCCGTTCTTTCAGCCTAGTGAGCACCTGCTCCAAATTGGCAAGGTGCTCGTTGTCGTTTTCTCCTGTTATAAGGATGTCGTCTAGGTAGCATTGAGTCCCCGGAATCCCTTGCAGGACTTGCTCCATAGCTCTTTGCCAGATAGCTGGAGCTGATGCTATTCCAAAAACCAGTCGATTGTACTGGTACAGGCCTTTGTGTGTGTTTATTGTGAGATACTTTTTAGAGGTCTCCTCAACCTCCATCTGTAGATATGCTTGTGCCAAGTCAATTTTTGTGAAACGTTTCCCTCCGGATAGTGAGGCGAAAATATCTTCTATCCTCGGAAGAGGATACTGTACCGTGTGAAGGACCGGGTTTACAGTCACCTTAAAGTCCCCACAGATGCAAATTTTTTTCTGTTCCTCAGAGTTATTTTTCAATGTTTTTTTCATGACTGGAACGATGGGTGTTGCCATTCGCTCCAATCTATTTTGGATAATACGCCTGCCTTTTCCAAATTCTTCAGCTGTGCCTCGACTGCCGGACGTATTGCGTATGGCACCGGTCTTGCCTTAAAAAATTTTGGAATTGCTGTATCTTCCACTTTTATTGAGGCAGTGATGCCTTTCAAGGTTCCTAGTTTCTCTTGAAACACTTCTTTGGCGTTGGCCAAGATGTCTTTTAATCGTTCAGGTATGATGTCATCATTGTTTTTTTCCTTACTGGTCACCGTCAGCGCCTGAATGGAGTGCCAGTCTAAACGTATCTTCCTTATCCATTCACGTCCCAACAACGGTGGACCACCATCTTGTAGAATGTATAAATACAACTTTTGTATTTCTTTGCCGTTGTATACCACAGGCACCCTTATTTTTCCTTTGGGGTAGACTTTCTGCCCCGTATATGTTTTTAAGATAATGGATGTGTCTTTTAGAGGTATGTGCGAAAATAGCCTCTCGTAATCTCGTCGATTTATTACGGTTAGAGCTGATCCTGTATCTAGCTCCATTTTAACTGGGGACCCTGCTATTGTGAGGGTAACCCAAATGGTTTGGTAATCCTCTTTGGCAAGTACATTATGTAATTTGAGACGGCTTAGTCTCTTGTTTCCGGAGTCGCTATCGCTATTCTGGTCTTCGGAGCTATTGTCCGTCATCATTTGTACCTTCCTGTACTTTTCTTTATTGATTTTTTGTTTTCTGTCAGTGGATTTATTTTGTCCAGATTGGCATACCCGTGCAATGTGTCCAATCTTACCACATTGCCTGCATGCTTTGCTCTTGAACCAGCAGTCCCTCTGGTTATGGGTGGATCTGCCGCAGCGATAACATCTTCCGAACTCCTGTGTCATTTTATGGGTGCCGAAGTCCTGTGTCTCTTGTTGTATCTCTGCAGCTCCTTTTGCTGCTGCTTCGTATGATACAGCCATACTGAAAGCTTTGTCCAATGTTAAATCTTTTTCAGAAAGCAGTCTTTTGTGTTCCTTCACTTAAGAGACCGCAAACAAATTTGTCTCGAAGATAATCCGATAGTCCTGCTCCGAATTGGCAGTACTTTGATAGCTTTCTTAATTCGTTTAGGTAATCAGCGTTACTTTCATTCTTGTGTTGATTTCTCTTGAAGAACTTGAATCGTTCCGCTATCAGCAGCGGTGTTGGGTTTAAATGCTCCTGCAGGGTATCAACAATTTCTTTAAAAGTCTTGTCCTTTGGTTTGGCTGGAGTGATTAAATTTCGTAACAGCCCGTATGTCTTCGCGCCCATTAAGTTCAGAAGTACTGAAGCTTTTTTTTCATCTGTTATTCCATTTGCAGTGCAATAAACCTCTACTCTTTCCACGTATGTGGTCCAATCTTCTATTTCGCCATCAAAAGCCTCAATATTACCAGATTTAGGCATTTCAGAAAAGATATGGCGCTTCCCGCGCTTTTTTTTTTCTCTCTGTAGCAACGATATGGCGCTTCCCGCGCTTTCCCGCTGCTGCTACCGATAACAACGCTGTTTTACTGTGGTTTCCGTTTATTCACTGTTGGAGACTCGTTCCCGACGGAGGTCTAAACGCTGACCTGCTTGCCGCGCCGGCCGTCTCTCGAGTGCACCCTCCCAGTCCGTTATTGCTTGCCTCCGATTTCGCTGCCTGTCTCAGCTGTAGAGCCCGCCGCTGGAGCTCCAGCCTGATGCCCAGGAAGGATTAGCGCAGTACCTGTCACCAGCTTGGCCAGCTGGTGAAACCACAGTTCCTCTTACTTCCTTGAGTCTTCTGGACGCTGGAGGAATCGATGTCCTTGAGGTGCTGCCGAATTGCAGGTAAGTCCGTTTCCACCTCATCGCCACTGTAGTGTCCGTGTGTAGATAAAGACACTGAAGACAGGAGTTGGTTCATAGGTATTTACTAAGCAAGTCTGGGGGGGGTTTTCTAAAGGATATACACAATACACAGGCTTATATAGCCCAAGTGGCAATTACCGGCATTACGCACACCTGGGGCTCTTAAAGGCACATACACCATAATTGCTCTTAAAGGCACATACACCACAGGTGGAGCAAGGAAGCATTTTAGCAGAGGGAAGAGGAGTGATTAACACAAGTTTAACTTACTTTTATTAGATACTTTTTACTAAATCCAATATTGCACCAGGGGTGGATTTATGGTTTTAGTCTTGTTGCAGATGAAAATTAATGAAAACCTTAATAACATAAAAAGTTGGGAAAATTGGAGCTTACCTTTGAAAATCAGAATTCTGGCGCAGGTTTATACTTTTAGAAATGTTGAGGCACATCTGTCTGCTGAAGAATTCAAACCGCCTGAGGACAACAAAGGTTGCCTCTTGTTTTTGTTGATAGTGTGGCCAGCTGAAGGCTCGGCCGTCAATGGTGGAGCGATTAAAATCGGGAATGCGCAAGAGGCCCGAATTGCATGAGCGCAGAGATCTCAGAGGGTTTTAGGCACTGTTCCCTGTAAGGTGTGCAGCCGCGCACTGATCTGTAAGGTCCCACACTTAAATTCAAAGGCCGTGCAGTGAGCTGGAGCGGCGGAGGGGCCTAATACACAATGGCCCAGAAATCCTCACAGGAAGTTGTTTGCGACCTCAGAGTCGATCCAAATTGGAATGGCATTTGCTAAGATACGGAGCCCTGGCACCCAGCAAGCATTGTCTTGGGATTCTGTCAATACTTTTTTCTGTGGAAACACGTGTAGGCAATTCCCAGTGATTGAGCGGCAACCGCACTTTGGAATAACACAGGTGGAGGCGCAGCACATGCACAATAGTCGCTGGAAGGAGGCTAAAGCAAACAATTTTTAGGCCCCCGGTGAAACAAAAGTATGAGAAAAAAAATTGGAAAATCGTTTAAAGCCGGAAAATAAATACGGGAAAGTGATGTTGAATGTTAAATTCTGCCACGTGTTGTCCCCTTTTTGAAAGAGTCTATCAGGGTTATTTATATCATGCTACAAGAGAGGGGATAAAGTTTGTGCCCTCGTTTGTACCTCAGAGTCATTGAGAGATGAAGGGAACGGCTGCAGAAAAAGAGGTAGCAACTTCTCCAAAACTGATCCTAACTCATTGCCAAGGCTGGGGATAGATAATCTCACCGCCTTCTTAGTATTTGGCAAGTTTAACCACTTTATTCACTTTCTTATCTGATCTCCATTTGGAATTAGAGTTTTTTTTGTATGTTTAATGACAGCATTGAAGAGGGAAAGAGAAACTTGGAGCAATTTCTTCCTTCAAAGCTGCAACGAGACTTGAAAGAATTTAAAGATTTTTAATGAACTTTTCACACTTCTTTTCCACCTACGTTTCGAATACGATTTTGGAAGAAACAAGCAAAAATCAATTTCCCCCTCATCTAAACAAGTTTGAACCAGGTTTTGAAGTCCAAACGCTTTTACAGAGGCTCTGAAATGCTTAAAATGTTGTAGAATTGAATTTCTCAATATTTGATTTTGAACGATTGAAGCTTTACACAAATGTGCAACCATGCTGTGGAGGAGGGGGAGGGGAGGGGAGGATTTGTAGGAGTTATCTATTACATTTTATGAGACGGTGGCGGTGAGCCGCCTTCTTGATCCACTGCAGTCCATGTGGTGAAGATGCTCTCACAGTGCTGCTAGGGAGGGAGTTCCAGGATTTTGACCCAGCAACTATGAAGGAACAGCGATATATTTCCAAGTCAGGATGGTGTGTGACTTGAAGGGGAACTTGGAGGTGGTGGTATTCCCATGCGCCTGCTGCCCTTGTCCTTCTAGGTGATAGAGGTCGTGGGTTTGTGAGCTGCTGTTAAAGAAGCCTTGGGGAGATGCTGCAGTGCACCTTGTAGATGGTACACACTGCAGCCACGGTACACCGGTGGTAGAGGGAGTCAACGTTTAAGGTGGTGGATGGGGTGCCAATCAAGCGGGTTGCTTTGTCCTGGATGGTGTCGAGCTTCTTGGGTGTTGTTGGAGCTACACTCATCCAGGCAAGTGGAGAGTATTCCATCACACTCTTTACTTGTGCTTTGTAGATGGTGGAAAGGCTTTGGGGAATCAGGAGGCAAGACACTCGCTGCAAAATACCCAGCCTCTGACCTACTCTTGTAGCCACAGTATTTATATGGCCGATCCAGTTAAGTTTCTGATCAATGGTGACCCCCCAGGATGTTGATGTTGGGGGATTCGGTGAAGGTAATGCCGTTGAATGTCAAGGGGCGGTGGTGAGATGCTCCCTTGGAGATAGTCATTGCCTGGCACTTGTGTGGCGCTAATGTTACTTGCCATTTATCAGCCCAAGCCCTCCTCCTGTCAGTTGTTTAATGGTCCACCACCATTCATGACTAGATGTGGCAGGACTGCAGAGCTTTGATCTGATTTGTTGGTTGTGGGATCGCTTAGCTCTGCCTATAGAATGCTATTCCGCTTTTTAGCATGCATGTAGTCATGTGTTGCAGCTTCCCTGGTTGGCACCTCATTTTTAGGTATGCCTGGTGCTGATCCTGGCATGCTCTTCTACACTCCTCATTGAACCAGGGTTGGTCACCTGGCTTGATGGTAATGGTAGAGTGAGGAATATGCCAGGCCATAAGGTTACAGATTGTGGTGAAATGCAATTCTGATGTTACTGATGGCCCACAATACCTCATGGATGCCCAGTTTTGAGCTGCTAGATCTGTTCTGAATCTATCCCATTTCGCACAGTGGTAGTGCCACACAACTTGACGGAGGGCGTCCTTAGTGTGAAGATGGGACTTCATCTCCACAAGGACTGTGCAGTGGCCATTGCTACCAATACTTTCATGGACAGTTGCATCTGTGACAGGTAGATTGGTGAGGATGAGGTCAAGTAGGTTTTTCCCTCATGTTGGTTCTCTCACCACCTGTTGCCGGCCCAGTCTGGCAGTTATGTCCTTCAGGAGTTGGCCAGTAGTGGTGCTACCGAGCCACTCTTGGTGATGGACAGTGAAGTCCCCCACCCAGTGTAATGATCAATAACATGTCATTCTGGAGTGGTACACTAGATGGAGCCATAAAGCTGTATAGAGCTGTATATTTAGTTGTATGTGTTTAAGACTACACTACCCACGATGCACTAGGCTACCCAGGAGGCAGTAGTCAAGATGGCTGCCTGCACACAGAAGCTGTACCTAGAGAACGTGTACTGAATAAATGTCTAGCTAGAAGCTAGCTGTTCATAATAAGAATGTCTAGTTATTAATGAACATAACATGGTACCAGGAGTTGTGAAAATCTGCTAAACATTGTGAAACGCGACATGGAGTCTTTGAAGCCACCAGGAGGTTTGAATCTCATGGGAAATGTCGACTACAATTGGCGGGCTTTCAAACAACAATTCAAACTCTACATTGCTGCCATCGGGTTCGGTACGAAGCCAGACACAAGGAAGGTAGCGTTGCTGCTCACGGTTGCAGGCCCACAGGTGATAGAGGTATTTAATACATTTGTATTTAGTCCAGAGGAGAACAGAGAAAATTTAGACAATGTGCTAAAGAAATTTGATACACATTGTTCTCCCAAAAAGAATGAAACCTATGAAAGATACGTGTTCCGTTCGAGGACACAGCGGCAAAATGAGACTTTTGATAGCTTTGTGACCGATCTGAAACTGAAAGCACAGACATGTAATTTCTCTGAACTGAAAGTATCCATGATTCGTGACCAGATTGTGTTTGGTATTCATGATAAAAAGGTCAGGGAACTTCTGTTAAGAGAAACCGAACTGACATTGGAAAATGCTGTGAAAATATGCCAAGCCAGTGAGCTAGCTCGACAGCACGCGAAGACTTTCAGTGAAATCAATAATGATGCGATTGTAGCAAGTGCTGCTGTCGGTGCTGTGTCCTACAAAGGGAAGAAACATGGGCAGAACAGAAATGAAAAGCAATCGGAGGAAGGAAATTTTAATTGTAAACGCTGTGGTTACAAACACCAGTTAAAACAATGCCCAGCGTTTGGAAAAATGTGCACAAAATGTCATGGAAAGAATCACTTTGCCAAACAATGCTTTTCAGTAGTAAAAACAAAGAAAGGGCAACCAGAGACCAGGTAAGGCCTCACAGCATCGGCGGGAATCCTGAGCGGCAGAGCGGGGCTATAAAAGTCCCAGAGACCAGGTAAGGCCTCACAGCATCGGCGGGAATCTCGCGCGGCAGAGCGGGGCTATAAAAGTCCCAGAGACCAGGTAAGGCCTCACAGCGTCGGCGGGAATCTCGAGCGGCAGAGCGGGGCTATAAAAGTCCCAGAGACCAGGTAAGGCCTCACAGCGTCGGCGGGAATCTCGAGCGGCAGAGCGGGGCTATAAAAGTCCCAGAGACCAGGTAAGGCCTCACAGCGTCGGCGGGAATCCTGAGTGGCAGAGCGGGGCTATAAAAAGCCCCAGAGACCAGGTAAGGCCTCACAGCATCGGCGGGAATCCTGAGCGGCAGAACGGGGCTATAAAAAGCCCCAGAGACCAGGTAAGACCAGTCTCCAGTCTGGGAACTCGGAGGGAAGGAGAGAGGTAAAAAGTAATCCAAGTGTGACATCACCAGAAAGCGGGTAAGTGATTGGTTGGTGATTATTTCTCCCTTTTGAAGCTTAAATCTCTTTGGTTTATAGTTTCTAAGGTGTGATATTCACCATCTAGAATCGGGGCAGAGGGTATTTAAGAATAATATTAATAAATTTAATTAATTACATAGAATGGGAGATCAGGTGATGTGTTGCTGCTGCAATATGTGGGAGCTGGTGGACACCATTGATGCTCACGGTGATCACATTTGCAGCAAGTGTTGGCTGCTCGAGGAATTCCAGCTCCGTGTTGAAGAGCTGGAGTCCGAGCTTCAAACACTGAGACACATCAGGGAGGGGGAGAGTTACCTGGACTCTGTGTATCACGAGGTATTCACACCAATTAGATTAATTAATTCAGATGTAGTCCGTGGCCAGGGTCAGGGTGGTGTGACTAGAAGTGAGGCAGGTACGGGGATCCAGGAGGTAGTGTTGGAGGAGCCGCAGCCCTTGCACTTGTCCAACAGGTTCGAGGCTCTTACTCCCTGTGAGGTTGGGAACAGGGACTGCGGGGAAGATGAGCAACCTGGCCACAGCACCGTGGAGCAGGGGGCCATTCAAGTGGGGGGAGTTAAAAGAAATGTTGTAGTGGTAGGGGATAGTATCGTTAGGGGGATAGATAGAGTTCTTTGCAGCCGAGAGCGAGAGTCCCGAAGGCTGTGTTGCCTGCCCGGTGCCAGGGTTAAGGACATCTCCTCTGGGCTGGAGAGAAACTTGGAGTGGGAGGGGGAGGATCCAGTTGTCGTGGTCCATGTTGGTACCAACAACATAGATAGGACAAGGAAGGAGGTTCTGCTGAGGGAGTTTGAGCAGCTAGGGGCCAAATTAAAAAGCAGAACCACAAGGGTAATAATCTCTGGATTACTACCTGAGCCACGTGCAAATTTGGCTAGGGTAAATAAAATTAGAGAGTTAAATGCGTGGCTCAAAGCCTGGTGTGGGAGGAATGGGTTTTGCTTCCTGGGACACTGGCACCAGTACTGGGGCAGGAGGGAGCTGTTCCGTTGGGACAGGCTTCACTTGGTCAGTGCTGGGACTAGAGTCCTGGCAGATCATAAAACTAGGGCTGTAGAGAGGGCTTTAAACTAACTAGTGGGGGGGGGGGAGGTTCCTAGAGAGCAAATAATAAAAATGACAACAGAGAAGGTCATAGACTTAGGTAGCAGTGGGGAAATTGAAAACCAGAGCGTGTCAGGAAGGGGCAGAAGGTATGGAGTAAAAGGTAAAGTAATAAAAAGGGCAAAAGCAGGAACTAACTGTCACAAAACATCTTTGAAAGCTTTCTATCTGAATGCACGTAGCATTCGTAACAAAATAGACGAGTTAATGGCACAAATAACTACATATGGGTATGATCTTGTGGCCATTACAGAAACATGACTGCAGGGTGACAATGCCTGGGAATTAAACATACCAGGTTATTTAATGATCAGGAAGGACAGGCAGGAAGGAAGGGGAGGTGGGGTGGCTATGTTAATAAAGGAAGGAATCACTGTAATACAGAGAAATGATATTGGGTCAAAAGATCAGGATAATGAAACAGTTTGGGTGGAGGTAAGGAATAATAAGGGGAAAAAAACACTAGTGGGGGTAGTCTATAGGCCTCCGAACAGTGGCAACTCTGTTGGACGGAGTATCAATCAGGAAATAGTTGAGGCTTGTAATAAGGGAACATCTATAATTATGGGGGATTTTAACTATCATGTTAATTGGACAAATCAAATTGGGCAGGGCTGCCTTGAGGATGAGTTCATTGAGTGTATTAGGGATGGGTTTGTTGAGCAGTATGTAACTGAACCGACCAGGGGGCAAGCAACCTTAGATCTGGTCCTGTGTAACGAGACAGGATTAATTAAAAATGTCCTAGTAAAGGATCCCCTTGGAATGAGTGACCATAACATGGTTGAATTCCATATTCAATTAGAGGGTGAGAAGGTTGGATCTCAAACAAGCATGCTAAGCTTGAATAAAGGAGACTATGAAGGTATGAGAGCGGAATTGAGTAGAGTGGATTGGGAAAATAGATTAAAGGGTAAGTCGATACATGATCAGTGGTGTACATTTAAGGAGTTATTTTACAACTTCCAAAAAATATATATTCCACTGAGAAGAAAAGGGTGTAAAAGAAAAGACAGCCATCCGTGGCTAAGTAAAGAAATTAAGGATAGTATTTCACTAAAAGCAAGGGCATATAAGGTAGCCAAATCTAGTGGGAGGATAGAGGATTGGGAAATCTTTAAAAGGCAGCAAAAAATAACAAAAAGATTGATTAAGAAAGGGAAGATAGATTATGAAAGTAAATTAGCAAAAAATATAAAAACAGATAGAGTTTTTATAGTTATATAAAAAGAAAAAGGTGGCTAAAGTAAAAGTTGGTCCCTTAGAGGATGAGACCGGGAAATTAATGGTGGGAAATATGGAGATGGCAAAAACACTGAATGAATATTTTGTATCAGTCTTTGCAGTAGAAGACACTAAGCATATCCCAACACTGGACAAACAGGGGGCTAAAGGGGGACAGGAGCTAAACACAATCAAAATCACTAAGGAAGTGGTACTTGGTAAAATAATGGGACTCAAGGTGGATAAATCACCTGGACCTGATGGCTTACATCCTAGGGTCTTGAGGGAAGTGGCGGTAGGGATTGTGGATGCATTGGTAATAATTTTCCAAAACTCCCTGGACTCGGCAAAGGTCCCGGCAGACTGGAAAACTGCTAATGTAACACCCTTATTTAAAAAGGGCAGTAGACAGAAGGCTGGAAATTATAGACCGGTTAGCCTAACATCTGTGGTAGGTAAAATTTTGGAGTCCATTATTAAGGAGACAGTAACAGGACATTTGGATAATCATAATTTAATAGGACAAAGTCAGCATGGTTTTATGAAGGGGAAGTCATGTTTGACAAATTTGCTGGAGTTCTTTGAGGAAGTAACATATAGGGTGGATAAAGGGGAACCAGTGGACGTAGTGTATTTAGACTTCCAAAAGGCATTTAACAAGGTGCCACACAGAAGATTATTGCTTAAGATAAAAAATCACGGGATTGGGGGTAATATTCTGGCATGGATAGAGGATTGGCTATCTAACACAAGGCAGAGAGTTGGGATAAATGGTTCATTCTCAGACTGGCAATCAGTAACTAGTGGTGTTCCGCAGGGGTCAGTGCTGGGTCCCCAACTCTTTACAATCTATATTAACGATTTGGAGGAGGGGACCGAGTGTAACATATCAAAGTTTGCAGATGATACTAAGATGGGAGGGAAAGTAGTGAGTGAGGAGGACATAAAAAACCTGCAAGGGGACATAGACAGGCTAAGTAAGTGGGCAGAGATTTGGCAGATGGAATACAATACTGGAAAGTGTGAGGTTATGCACTTTGGCAGGAAAAATCGTAGAGCAAGTTATTATCTTAATGGCAAGAAACTGGAAAGTACTGAAGTACAAAGGGATCTGGGGGTCCTGGTGCACGAAACTCAAAAGGTTAGTATGCAGGTGCAGCAAGTGATTAAGAAGACCAATGGAATGTTGGCTTTCATTGCTAGGGGGATAGAATATAAAAATAGGGAGGTATTGCTTCAGTTGTACAAGGTATTGGTGAGACCGCACCTGGAATACTGCATACAGTTTTGGTGTCCATACTTAAGAAAGGACATACTTGCTCTCGAGTCAGTACAAAGAAGGTTCACTTGATTAATCCCGGGGATGAGGGGATGGACATATGAGGAGAGGTTGAGTAGATTGGGACTCTACTCATTGGAGTTCAGAAGAATGAGAGGCGATCTTATTGAAACATATAAGATTGTGAAGGGGTTGGATCGGGTGGATGCGGGGAGGATGTTCCTGATGATGGGTGAAACTAGAACTCGGGGGCATAGTCTTAGAATAAGGGGCTGCTCTTTCAAAACTGAGATGAGGAGGAACTACTTCACTCAGAGGGTGGTAGGTCCATGGAATATGCTGCCCCAAAAAGCTGTAGAAGCTACATCATTACATAAATTTAAAACAGAAATAGACAGTTTCCTAGAAGTAAAGGGAATTAAGGGTTATGGGGAGCGGGCAGGAATTTGGACATGAGTCTAGGTTCGGATCGGTCATGGCCCTGTGGGTAGCGGAGCGGGCCCAGGGGCCATGTAGCCTGATCCTGCTCCTATTTCGTGTGTCTAATTCTATTAGATTCAGGAGATGGTTCTGTGATAGTGGATTGGTGGTTAGGATCAGATCAGCCATGATCTTATTGAATGGCGGAGCAGGCTCGAGGGGCCGATTGGCCTACTCCTGCTCCTATTTCTTATGTTCTTATGTTCTAAGTCAATATGATTGATGACATTTTTTGTAGGAATGGTGTCATGTGACAACATCAAAAAGGATACAGAAAATGTGCAGCCCTCAGGAATAAACAATGCTGAACATAATGTTAATGCAGTAAAAGAGGACAAATGGATGATCCCACTGCAGGTAAATGGAGCATTAGTTACATTGAAACTAGACACTGGGGCAAAAGCAAACTTAATCAGTATGAGTGACATTGAAAATATGAAAGAAAAGCCCAAAATACAGAAAAAGTCAGTACTACTGAAGAGCTATAATGGACAAAAATAGATTGCTTAGGTGTATGCAGACTTAAAGTGACAGTCAAAGACAAAGTGCATCATCTCATGTTTTCTGTTGTGGCTGAAGGACTTGATTCACTGCTGGGTGACAAAGCTTGTGAGGACTTAGAACTGGTCAAGAGAGTCTACAGTATAAACTGTGCCATAAACAGACCAGATGACTCGGTGGATTCTGTAGTGAGTAATTTCCAGGATGTGTTCAAAGGATTTGGAGTTCTACCATTGACTTACAAGATCCAGCTAAAGGAGGATGCTCAGCCAGTGGTACATGCTCCATGAAGAGTTCCAGCACTCCTGCGTGACCGGCTCAAGAATGAACTGGACAGAATGACCACACTAGGAGTCATCAGGAAAGTCGAAGAGCCAACTCCATGGTATGTGTAAAGAAAAAGAACAATGTTCTAAGAATATGCATGGATCCAAAGGACTTAAATGCAAACATAAAACGTGAACACTACCAGATTCCCAAGCGAGAAGAAATCACCAGTGAAATGTTAGGTGCCAGATACTTTACAAAGCTCGATGCCTCACAAGGATTTTGGCAACTAAAACTGGATGAAGAGAGCACCAAATACTGTACCTTCAACACACCATTTGGCAGGTATTGTTTCCTCAGAATGCCTTTCAGGATAATATCTGCATCTGAAATCTTTCATAGAGCGATGGAACACATAATTGAAGGTCTGGAAGGAGTCCGGGTCTATGTTGATGTCATCATCATCTGGGGCTCCACACTGAAAGAACACAATGAGCGACTGACTAAAGTGCTACAGAGCATACGCCGGAATGGACTGAAGCTCAACAAAGCCAAGTGTCAGTTTGGCGTCCAGGAAGTCACTTTCCTAGGAGATATTCTATCTGGTAAAGGAATAGAGCCAGATATGGAAAAAGTAAACGCCATACTCAAATGCCCCGACCCACTGACAAAAAAGGAGTGCTACGCATCATGGGGATGATAAACTTCATTGGAAAGTTCATTCCTAACTTGTCAGCCAAGACAACCTGTCTGCGAGACCTGCTACATAAAACAAATGAGTTCGCATGGACAGAAAGACATGAACAAGAGTGGATGAAACTCACAACAGTGCTGACAACCACACCTGTACTCACTTTCTTTGACCCAACAAAGAGAATCAAAGTTTCAACGGATGTATCAAAAGATAGCCTAGGCGCGGTCTTGCTACAAGCAGAGGGTGAAGATTGGAAGCCTGTTGCCTATGCCTCCAGGTCTATGACTGATACTGAGTGTCGATACGGCCAGATTGAAAAGGAATGTCTAGGCTTGGTAGTTGGACTAGAAAAGTTTCATGGCTACATATATGGACTTCCCACCTTCACAGTTGAGACAGACCACAGCCCACTGGTTGCCATCATTAAAAAAAATCTGAATGAGATGTCTCCAAGGATTCAACGACTCATGATGAAGCTGCAAAGATATGACTTTGAGCTGATCTACACACCAGGCAAATACATAGGCCTAGAAATTGGGTTTTGGCTTAGCCAGGGCTTTAGCGCCGGAAGTTAGTGCCGGCGCTAAGTCCCCCTGCGCGCGCCAAAAATTCAGTAGCGCCGCGCCCAAACGGCTGCCGGCGCTACTGAAGGGTCTTAGCGCCTGGAAAAGGGCGCTAACTGCCGTTTAGCGCTGCAATTCCGGCGCTGCAGCACCCGATGCGGTGCGGCAGGCTGGGGAAGTGCAGGCCTCCTCCTTCCGTTAAGGAGGAGCTGCCTGCACCCGGCCGCGGCCCGCGCAAATCTGTTTAAAAATGAGCCCGGCACCTCGGACAAGTGCCGGGCTTGCATCTGTTCCGGGGGGGGGGGAGAAGTCCGGGGAGGGAGCTGCGGGCAGGCGGCTGGCGGGAAAGCGGCCGGCCACCGCGGGGCCTTTAATGCGCCGGCGCAAACACATGTTGGACTCTGTTGCCAGAGTCTTAGTTGCGGCTGCCACGGGCGAGGCGGCCGCAACTGAATGTCGGCGCTGGGGCCCGTCGGCATGGCAACCGGGACACTGCGCACACCGATGACATCATCGGTGCCGGCGCAGCGCTACCGGTGCAACGCCGCTTTAGGGCCCCAGGGAATTTTTCAACTGGCCATAACTCTGGCGCTAATCCCTCTAGCGCCTCAAAAGCGGCGCTAAGGCTAGTGAATTTCTAGGCCATAGTGTTAGCAGATGCACTATCCCGAGCACCCACAATGAGTCAAGTGAGCTCTACTGAAGAAGACGTGGATGTTCATGTGAGTATGGTCACTGCTGCGCTGCCCGTGTCAGACACAAAATCAAAGCAAATAGCAGAAGAAACAGTAAAAGATACAGTATTACAAAAAGTAATAGGGAACATTCATCATGGTTGGCCAAAAGATTCCTGTCCAAAATACTTTCACATAAGGTCAGAATTGAGTGTCACAAGTGGACTATTACTAAAACAGAACAGAATAGTCATTCCACAGGCTCTACGTCAAGACATGCTCAAAAGGATTCATGAGGGACACCTCGGAATTGAAAAATGCAAAAGGAGAGCAAGAGACACTGTTTATTGGCCTGGCATAAATAAGGACATTGAGAACATGATAGGCATATGTGAGACATGTCAGAAACACCAAAACAAACAAACAAAGGAACCAATGATAGTAGCTGACATACCAACAGCACCATGGCAAAAGGTTGGTATGGACCTCTTTCATTTGAATGGTAAAGAATATCTAATAGTGATTGACTACTATTCTAACTATCCTGAGATGGCGCTGCTCTCAAGCACCACAGCAAGCAGTGTCATAATGCATGTTAAATCCATCTTCACCAGACATGGGATTCCCAGGATTGCCATTAGCGACAATGGTTCGTGCTTCAACTGTAAGGAGTGGCAACAGTTTGCAGCACATTATGACTTTCAGCACATCACATCCAGTCCTTTGTATGCTCAGTCAAATGGTAAGGCAGAGAAAGGTGTTCAAGTTCTCAAGCAGCTACTGAAGAAAGCGACAGAAAGCAAGTCTGATCCTTATCTCGCCCTGCTGAGCTACCGAGCCTCACCTTTAGACTCTGGTTCTTCACCTGCTGAACTACTAATGGGTCACAAGTTGCGCACCACGCTACCGTGCTGTGCAAAAGAACAGCAAAGTAAGGAACTGAGACAGAGACTTCAACTGTTAAAGCCGAAACAGAAATCATACTATGACAAGTCATCCAAAACTCTAAAACCATTGACAAGGGATGATGTTGTCAGGATTGAGGATCCAGATGCATGGAACAGGAAAGCTACAGTTCTTGAGGAAGTACGACCAAGGTCATACACTGTTAGAACTGAGGAAGGACAGATTCTCAGGAGGAACCGCCATTCCCTCCTGAAAACACAAGAAACTATCCAAGAGCAGATTGATGACAATGCCGCAACTGAACCTTGTCATTCACCACCAGAACAATCTCATGAAAACACATCAGACTTACCCGTGCTGAGAAGACCCACACATGTAGTAAAAAAGCCTGATAGACTTAATCTTTGAGTACAAAGAAAAACTATATTGAAAATGTATTGACTGTTGTGAAAATGTTTATGTTTATAGAGCACTAACAAAAGTGTTACTGATATCATCTTTATCGTTTTTCTTGAAAGTTGATTGATATTGATTTTGTTAACCTCAAAGAAAGGGGATGTAATGATCAATAACATGTCATTCTGGAGTGGTACACTAGATGGAGCCGTAGAGCTGTATAGCACTGTATATTTCGTTGTATGTGTTTAAGACTACACTACCCATGATGCACTAGGCTACCCAGGAGGCAGTAGTCAAGATGGCTGCCTGCACACAGAAGCACACATGCTGGATCTCTACAGATGCTGTACCTAGAGAACGTGTACTGAATAAATGTCTAGCTAGAAGCTAGCTGTTCATAATAAGAATGTCTAGTTATTAATGAACATAACACCCAGCATACATTCTGTGCCCTTGCTACCCACAGAGCTTCTTCCAAGCGGTATTCAACATGGAGGAGTACTGATTCATCAGCTGAAGGAGGGCGATAAGTGGTAATCAGCAGGAGGTTTCCTTGCCCATGCTTGACCTGATGCCATGAGACTTCTTTGGGTCTGGAGTCAATGTTGAGGACTCCCAGGGCCACTCCCCCATGACCATATAACACTGTGTCACCTGTCCTGCTGGTGGGACAGGGCATACCCAGGGATGGTGATGGAAGAGTCTGCGACATTGACTGAAAGGTGTGAGGGTGCCGGTCAGTTCCTTCAGTAACCCCTAGATGGCACCTTCACTGGTTGGTTTCCCTTTGTTAATTGTGACTAGTTTCTCTTGTGTTTATTATTTAACTGCCTTTTATTAGGTTTATTGGTTTCACCTGTTTTTGCTTGTATTTAAGTTCTGTGGTTTTTTCCCTCTGGGCTCAGTCCTGACAAGGGAGTTAGTCTTGACAAGGTGCTCAGTCTTGACTATGTGCTCAGTCTTGACTATGTGCTCAGTCTTGACTAGGTGCTCAGTCTTGACTAGGTGCTCAGTCTCGACAAGCCTGTTGCCCTGTGGTAGCTTGCCTTCACAAGCCGGTTGCCTTAGTGGTTGCTTGTCTTGAGCTCCTATGTCTATGACTGTTTATCTGTGTTATGTTTTGCTTGTATTTAAGTTCTGTGGTTTTTCCCTTTGTTCTTGGTCTTGACAAGGTGCTGACAAGTTGCTCAGTCTTGATAAGGTGCTCAGTTTGGACAAGCCGGTTGCCCTGTGGTAGCTTGTCTCGAGCTCAGTCTTGAGAAGCCGGTTGCCTCATGGTAGCTTGTCTTGAGTTCCTATCTTGACAAGCCGGTTGCCCTGTGGTAGCTTGTCTTGAGCTCAGTCTTGACAAGCCGGTTGCCTCATGGTAGCTTGTTTTGAGTTCCTATCTTGACTAGCCATTTGCCTATGTGGTAGCTTGTCTTGAGCTCCTATGTTTGTACTGTTTACCTGTGTGATTCTAGTAAAGTACCTTTATTTAAGACTGCATACCTGCTTCTCGCCTCGTCTATCTGCACTTGGGTCCAGAACCAGCCTCGCCCGGACAGCACGGCCCCGTGTCTACATGGTCCCGTGACAGCAACCCTGACAGAAAGGTATGAATCTGTGAGTATGAATATGTCAGGCTGTCGCTTGACTAGTCTGTGGGACAGCTTTCCCAATTTTGGCACAAGTCCCCTGATGTTAATGAGGAGGACTTTGTAGGGTCAACTGGGCTGGGTGTGTCATTGTTGTGTCCGAAGCAGGTGCCGATGCTGGGTGTTCCGTCTATTTTTTAAATTCTTATTGTTTCTTGTAGCAGTTTGTTATAACTGAGTGGCTTGCTAGGCCATTTCAGCAGGCAGTTAAGAGTCAACCACATTGCTGAGTGTCTGGAATCACATATAAAGCCAAACCAGGTAAGAACAGCAGATTTCGTTCCCTAAAGGATATTAGATCCAGATGGGTTTTTGCGACAATCCAATAGTTTCATAGTTACCATTACTGATACTAGCTTTTTATTCCAGATTTACTTATAAACCTGAATTGAAATTCCACAGCTGCCGTGGAAGAAGATATAATTTCTCTGTGGGGTAGGTGATGCGAGCTTAGGTTTTACACGTCGCCAAATTACTAGTCCAGTAACATAACCGCTGTGCTACCGTGCCCTTGTACATAAATCATGTCATGGGATATAAGCGTTCAAATGCTTCAAATGTTTGAAATTCTTGCTGCTATTTCAGCAGAAGTGGTAAGCCATTTATTCTGAACGGGTTAATGCAGCTACTAAAATAGCAGACAAATATGTTAATTATTCATGCATTAATATCCCAGAGCATAATTTTAAGGCCATGGAAAATTCTATTTTGTTAAACTAATATTATTCTATTGATGTAAGTGTTAATTGGAGAATTCGGTTATTGGAGGGATGAGCTTTGTTGGGAAATTTAGGATACTTGCTGGATGAGCTTTGATCGGAGATTTAAGTTACTAGAGTCGATGGGAATGTGTGTACCAGAGGAATGGGTTTTGATATGAAAGTTAACATTTGAGAAGGATGAGCTTCAGTGGAAGATTTAGAGTACAAGATGGATGAGCTTCAGTGGAAGATTTAGAGTACAAGATGGATGAGCTTCAGTGGCAGTTACGTTGTTAAAGGGTTAGGCTTAGATGGAAGTTAGAACACTAGAAGGATGAGCTCTGATGGGTTTAATGGCCTTTCTTATATCCCCTGTTGTAATAATTTCACATCTTGAGTGAACTATTGTGTCCTACAATCAACAGGTTTTTAAAACCTAAGCTAGCATCACCTACCTCACAGCTTCGGCTGGACCACTAAACGGGGTATGTGCAGTGCACCCCCTCGCCCAATACTGTCCGACAATAACAATCGGAGTCTTTTCATTATAAATGGCCCTTCCTCCTGGCTCGGGGTCGCAAAAATAAGGACACCTGCACATAGAAACATTTACAGCACAGAAGGAGACTGTTGGGATCGTCTGTGCTGACTCTTTGCCAGAGCAATCTAAGCTAATCCAACATCTGCTGTTTCCCTTGTATTATTCTTGCTTCAAATATGCATCCAATTTACCTTTAAAAGGCACAATGTTTTCTGCCTCAAATACTGCTAACAACTCACTAAGTAAATCATTTTCTCCTCACTCCTCTCCTCGCTCTATTAATCACAATTTTAAGTTGATCACTCTGATCACTAACTCCCCAAACAGACGAAATAGATTTTCCCTAGTCGCTGTATCATATTAGGAAAGTTAGGACAAAGCCGGTTAATAATAGCTTGGCCTTATTTAGTGATCGCAACCCTCCTTCTAGGGAAGCACAGTGTATTTATAAATTGTAATTGTTAAAAATACAATTTGATTTCCGTTTGTAATTCCTTCCAAAATGTGGTTCCTTTAGACAATACTTTATGAAAGAGATCGAAAGGAAATAAAAGTAAGCATTACGGAGAATGCATTGTGATTGAGACTACATTTGAATTGAAATCCCAAATGAAAAGCTGGCAGCTGCTCCTCTTTGTCACTGAGCCTCCCACTTTCCCTTTCTCTGTTACACACTCCACAGTCTCCAGATCCACAGCCAGTTTTATGAAGTTTTGCCTTCTGACAGTCAACTTAGACACGACTCAGGTAACGGCAGCTCTTTAACTCTGCGGTTAAGTTTAACATCACTGGCGGGGCTTGGGTTTGGTGGGAGGTCAGTTCCAAACGGATTCTGTATTAAAAGAGAAAATTGGTGAGGGGAATTAAATAATTCTCACCTTAAACCCAAATCTAAATATTTGGTTAATATAGTAAGTTTACTGAAAACAAAACAAGGAAGGGCGTGTATCGTTTCTTCTCTTGATTACATAATTTGTAAAACTACGAGAGTGGGCAACTTTTAACAGTTGCCTTGAATGTCCGATGGAGACAAAAGATTAAAGTTGCACCCAGTAGATGTATGGGTTCAATTTCATTTTGGCACATTTGACCTCATTAACACTCCTAAAATATTAAATATTGTGATAGAACTAATACCACATAATATGGAACCTTACTGCAACAGTTAAACAGAAGTCATTACATATTTTAATATCTATGGTTAGAGTCACTGTAAAATAGTTTGAAATGCAATCAATTCTATGCATTTAAATCAGGTGTTACATAAATGTACTGATTATTACAGTATATTTCTGTTTGGTTCTGAAAATTTTTATTCGGCAACAGAATTTCTGTTTAGCTAGAACTGATGTAAATTACCAAATCAGTCTAACATTTAAAAAATGGTGAAATAAACACATGGTACAACACCAAGACACATGAGTAGAGTGGGTAAATGCCTATGAGTATGACATCATCCTATATGTTATCTTTTGACGGTTTTCTCACTTCAAACTGTATTTGGCGAAGGTTTACAAACATTTATTTATTTATGGGCATTATTTGCAGTATTTTATTTATTGTTAAAATTACCTACTGTGCCTTATTGTGGGAAATTGAAAAATGGGGACTATACTGAATAAATCTGTCTGTACGAGTCTGATTTAGTGGAGTGATGGATACCTGTCTATATGGGGTCGATTTTAACTCGGGTGCGGGGAATTGTCGGGTTCCCCGAATTTGGTGTTTCCCACATGAATCTAAATGGGTGTGTGAGATTGATGCAATTTTAACTCAGTTGGTCAATTGATTTCCAACGTGTGGGAACCCTTGGCAAATGAGTATTTCCAGTCAGAAAGTCGCAAAATATGACGTCATTATTGCTGCTGCATTTAGGGTCTGCAACAAGCCTTGCTTCTTCTGCAGGCTGCCAACCTTTTTGCATTTGCTGATACACTGAGCTGGAAGCAGAATGGCAAGAGAAAGACCGAGGTCTGCACTTCATTTTGACAACTTTGCCCTGCAGGCTTTAGTGGAGGGAGCAAGAGCTCACAGGGAGGTGCTCTTCCCATCATCAGGGAGGAAGATGCCTCCCCAGCAGACAAAGGCTGCATGGCTGTAAGTGGCAGAGGAGGTCAACTCCTTATCAGCTACCCGCAGAACCTGGATACAGTGCAGGAAGAGATTTCATGACCTTCAGCACACTGGAAAAGTGAGTATGAAGTCCCCATCACTCTCAATCTGATCTCCATTGCCTCTCCTCACCAGCACTCAGCTTTAGCAATCTCTTCCTCCACATCCCACTTGACACTGACATCCATGCACCCTTACCCATTCCCTCTCTCTCTCTATGCTCACATTCACCTAACTATTCGACTATGCAGCCCTCACACTCCCTATCACACTGATGCTATGAAAACAACTGACAACACACAGGGAGGGCCATTGGTCTTACCACTTTACTCCATCTTTGTCTCCTTCTAAGCATCTATGCTATGGATGCTCTACACTCACTCCTTCATTCTCACTCAAACACCACTTGTCTCCCTCATTGCAGGAAAAGAGAGCTCACAATAAAAGAGAACGAGCGAGGACAGGAGGAGGGCCACCATCAGCAGCCCACCTCACCCCCTGGTAGGAGGCGGTCCTGGAGATCGTAGGACTGGAGGATGAGGCGCAAGTGGGGGACAGACAGATGGGTGCACCACAGCAAGCTGGTGACAGAATAGTTTTCCATCTCTCATTGACATTGCATGAGTCGCTGATAATGATTCTGAAGCTATAACAGATGGACCTATGATCATCTGCAATATGCAATGTGCATGTAACCTTGACCTCACATCTCTAACCCTTTCCTTTACTCCCCCACAGGACCATCGAGAGCCCCTGTCCCCACTGTCCAGGAGGAAGAGCCTGAGCTTCCAGACTCCTCAGAGGAATCTGCAACCTCTGAGGGCACAGCGTCAGCAGAATTCAGCGCACCCAGCACCAGCAGCACACCTCGGTGGGACCTTCGGGACATAGAGTAGTGTTGTCACCTGGTGTATCACAGCTCACAAGTGAGCATCAGCAGATTGTGGAGACAGGGACAGCAGTGGAGAGTGCAAGTCGGAGGGCGCAGGACTCTGCCAGCTCGGCTCAGCTGTATGTTGCCCCTCTGCCTCTGGGTCCATCAATAAGATCAGCAGGGCTGGAACTCCAGGAACAGATGCAGGAGTCTCTGGCAGGTTTTGTCTCCAGGGTCGATGTGAGTGTGGAGCGAATGGAGGAGTCCATAGCGAACATGAGCAGAGCCTTTGTGGAGTCATTGGTGCATGAACGCATCACCATGGAAAGGATGGCAACCTCCATGGAGGAGATAAGTTGCCAGGGTATGGAAAATATGGTGAGTGCTCATAATAGAATGACATCTCTCGAGGAGCGATGGGCATCTATTGAACAGAGAAACCAGACATTCATGGAATTCCTTCTGAGTAGGACTGCCAGTGCAGATACGGGTCCCCATGGCCCCGTGGTGTGCAGCAAGGTGCTCTCAAGCCACTTCCAAGCACTGGCCCCTTCTGGCCTGTGCAGCTTCAGGTGGGTGAGCAGCAGCCTGGCACTCCTGTTGCTGCTGCTGTTGTTCCTGGTTCTGCTGGTGCCGCGGCTGGTGTTCAAGCTCATCTAATGCCCAGAAGGGAAGGAAATAAACGGCTCCCATGCTTCTGGTATATGCCTCCATTAAGGAAGCGCTGAGTGAGGGTGGCGAGCGGGGTTTCCCAGGAGGTCACACTGGAGATGTGTGTGAGGCTCTAACCTTCCACAGGTGTGGTTAAGCCTGGTAAAAGTTGCCCCAGGCCTCAAACAACAAAGTCCTGCCACCTGCAAATGATGACTGATCAAATCTCCTCTTTAATGGTTGACCTGCAGCTGTTAGTCAGCAAGCCAATAGTGCTCACGCCAGGTTTCACAGGCGTGATCCCCACCAGGTGTGTTTTACGTGGGAAAATGGTTAAAAATGCAAGGGCCTGTTAAAATGGGATTATAAAGGCCAATTGTTGCTGATTAAGGGCCTTAAAGACCAGTCCCGCCTATTGGAGGCGGGACTGATTCGGTACCATCAGACACGCCTGGGTTAAAATAGCTCGGGGTCGGGAACCAGGCTGGAGGGGGGGTCGGGAACCAGGCTGGGGGGGGGGTTCTGACCCGTAGTTTTTGCGATTTTAACCCCCCACATGCCTCAAAGCCCGCCTCATGGCTGAGTTAAACTCGACCCCTATGTGTGTGATTGTAGTGGAGACATGGACACGTGTCTCTATGGGGGGAATTTTAACCCCAAGAATGGGTGGGCTGGAGTCGGGTGGGAGATTAGAGTTAAATATCTGAAACCTGACCCCAACCCGCCTCCAACCTTGCGACTTCCGGTTTTAACGGAGGTGGGACGGGCGGGTTGTTATAATGAGGCTCCATGCCTCAGAGTAATCCACCATTTTAAATTTAATGTTGGCGGGTGGGTTTCACAGGCCTTCGGAAACCTGCAGCTAAGGGGAGTGGAGGACTTGTGGATCGAGGAGGTAAGGCACTTACCTGTTGAATCCAGCGTTCATGCCTCTCCAAATCCCTGTAATTGGACTCCCCTCCGACCCTTCCGATCTCCCACCTGACCTCACCCCGAGGCCTCTGATCTCCAATCCCCCACCCGGCCCCTGATTCCTTCTCTAGCCCCTGACCACTATTCTGGCCTCCCATCCACCCTCTTGCCTTCCTACCTCCCCCTCCAGCCCACGATCCCCCTCCTGCTTTCCAACCTCCCCCCTCCAGTCCCCGATCACCTTTTGACCTCCCCCTCCGACCCCCAATCACCTTCCAACCTCCCCTCCAGCCCCTGATCACCCTCCAACCTCCCCCTCCAGCCTCCGATCACCTTCCGACCTCCCTGCTCCCAACCCCGATCGCCTTCCGATCTCCCCCCTCTGACCCCTGATCACCTTCCGACCTCCCCCCTCCGACCCCCAATCACCTTCCGACCTCCCCCTCCAGCCTCCGATCACCTTCCGACCTCCTCACTCACTCCGATCCCCGATCACCTTCCGACCTCCCCCTCCAGCCTCCGATCACCTTCCGACCTCCCCCTCCGATCCCCGATCACCTTCCGATCTCCCCCCCGATCACCTTCCGATCTCCCCCCGATCACCTTCCGATCTCCCCGTCCAACTCCCGATCACCTTCTGACCTCCCCCCTCTGACTCCTGATCACCTTCCGACCTCCCCCCCCCCCCAGCCTCCGATCACCTTCCGACCTCCCCCCCCAGCCTCCAATCACTTTCCGACCTCCCCCTCTGACCTCCGATCACCTTCCGACCTCCCCTCTCCAGCCCCCGATCACCTTCTGACCTCCCCCCTCCGGCCCCCGATCACCTTCCGACCTCCCCCCTCCAGCCCCCGACCCCTCTCTGGCCTCTGATCCCTCCCAATCCCTCCTTCCCTCCTCTCTGCAGTTTGCTAACGTAGGTCTTCCCACCCGACAGCCAACTAGCCTCTCCATCTGGCTGGCTGTGGGTGGGAAACTGTGATTTTAAAGGCTAACAAGGTCCTGCAGTTTAGTTCGGCAGGGCCTGCGGGAAACCTATTCTCCTGGGTTTGCCGACCACTTTCTATCACCGCACCCCCCACCGCCCCCCACCAAACCCCACACACTATACGCACTGCCAAATTAAAATACTAGCCTATGTGTCTGGTAATGTGGGGAGATGGAAACCTGTCTGTACAGGTCAGATTAAGTGGAGAGCTGGACATCTGACCATCTGTATGGGTCTAATTGTACGGGGAGCTCGACACCTGTCTATACAAGTCTGATTTAGTGGAGGAGTGGATAGTTGTCTTACGCATCTGATTGTAGTGGAGAGATGGACACCTGTGTGTATGGACCTCAGTGTAGTGGAAAGATGGACATCTGAATGTCGTATTTAGTGGAGAACTGGTGATCTGTGTATACAGGTCTGATTGTAGTGGAGTGATGGACACCTTTTTGTATAGGTCTGATTTCAGTGGAACTATGGACATCTGTGTGTATGGACCTCAGTGTAGTGGAAAGATGGACATCTGAATGTCGTATTTAGTGGAGAACTGGTGATCTGTGTATACAAGTCTGATTGTAGTGGAGAGATGGACACCTTTTTGTATGGGTATGATTTTAGTGGAACTATGGACATCTGACTGTCTAACGGGTCATATCAGTGGAGAGCTGGACACCTGTCTGTATGGTTCTCATTGTACTGGAGAGATGGATATTGGACCATCGTTAAGGGTCAGATTTAGTGGAGAGATGAACACATATCTATACGGTTCTGTATAGTTCCGTGTGTAGTGGAGAGACAGATACCTGTCTGTATGGGTCTGGTTGTAGTAGAGAGATAGACATCATATGAGTCTGATTTAGTGGAATAATAGACACCTGTCTGTATGATTCTCATTGTAGTGGAGCAAAGGACGCCTGTCTGTACAGGCCTGATTTAGTGGAAGAGTGAACAGTTCATAGAATTATAGAAAATTACAGCCTAGAAGGAGGCTATTCAGAGCGTCGTGCTTGTGCTGGCTCTTTGAAAGTATAGTCGTACTAAGTCCCACATCCCCACTTTTTGTCCATAACCTGTAAGTTTCTCATCTTCAAGTACCTGTCTAACTCCCTTTTAAAATTATTTATGGAATCAGCTTTCACCATCTTTTCAGGTAGAGCGTTCCAGATCCAACAACTCTCTGAGTGAAAAAAAATTTCCTCGTCTCCCCTCTCGAACTTTTACTAATGATTTTAAATCGATGACCTCTACTTATTGATCCACTCGCCAGAGGGAATAATTTTTCTCTATCGACTCTACCAAAACCTCTCATCATCTTGAAAACCTCTGTTAGGTCAACTCTTAACCTTCTCTGTTCCAAGGAGAACAGTCCTAACTTTTCCAACCGCTCCTCATAACTGAAATCCCTCATCCCTCATCCCTGGAAACATCCTGGTAAACCTCCTCTGCACTCTTTCTAAGGACTTTACATCTTTCCTGAAGTCTGCCCAGAATTGTCCACAATACTCCAGTTGAAACCAAATCAGTGACCTAAAGTTCTAGCATGATCTCTTTATTGTTATAATTCTTTTCCTCTCTTTATAAACCCAAGTAACCCATATGCTTTTTTAACCACCTTATCAACTTGCCCTGCTACCTTTAATAAGGATTTGTGTATATGGACACCAAGGTCTCTCTGCTCATCTAAAATTTACAAAATCAAGCCGTTTATATTATACTGTCTTTCCATATTAGACCTCTCAGAGTGCATCATTTCACACTTCATCACATTGAACTCCATCTGCCATACTTCTGCCCATTTCACCATCCAGTCTATGTCATCCTGAAGCCTATAACTATCCTCATCACTATCTACCACTTTCCCAAGTTTCATATCATCTGCAAATTTTATAATGGTGCTCCCGACACCCGAGTCTAGGTCATTTATAAAAATTGAAAAGAGTAATGCAGAATTGGGTTTTAAATATTCCTGGATATAAGGTGTTCAGGAAAGATAGGGAAGGAAAGAAAGGATGTGGGGTGGCAGTATTGGTTAAGGAAAATGTTACAGTGCTGGAGAGAGAGGATGTCCTGGAGAGGTCAAGGACAGAATGTATTTGGTTGGAGTTCAGAAATAATAGAGGTGCCATTACACTACTAGGTGTATTCTATAGGCCACCAACTAGGAGCAAATTTGCAGGGAAATTACAGAGAGGTGCAAGAACTATAAAGTAGTAATAATGGGAGACTTCAATTATCTTAATATAGACTGGGATAGTAACAATGTAAAGGGCAGAGAGGGGGAAGAATTTCTGAAGTGTGTTCGGGGGAATTTTCTTGGTCAGTATGTTTCCAGCCCAATGAGGAAGGAGGTATTGCTGGGTCTGGTTCTGGGGAATAAGGTGGGACATGTGGAGCAGGTGTCAGTTGGGGAATATTTAGGGAACAGTGATCATAGTATCATATGGTTTAGATTAGCTACAGAAAAGGACAGGGAGCAATCTAGAGTAAAAATACTTAATTGGAGGAAGGCCAATTTCAGTGGGTTGGGAACAGATCTGGCCTGGGTAAATTGGAAAAAAATATTGGCAGGCAAAACTGTAATTAAACAGTGGGCTGCCTTTAAAGAGGAGATGGTTCGGGAACAGTCGAGGTACATTCACACGAGAGGGAAAGGTAGGGCAACTAAAGCCAGAGCTCTCTGGATGATGAAAGAGATAGAGAGTAAGATGAAGCAGAAAAAGAGTGTGTATGACAGATGTCAGGTTGAGAATACAAGTGAGAATTAGGCTGGATATAAAAAGCTCATAGGTGAAGTAAAAAAGAAAATAAGGGGCAAAGAGAGAGAGTATGAGAATAGATTGGCAGCCAACATAAAAGGGAATTCAGAAGTCTTCTATAGGCATATAAATAATAAACGGGTAGTAAGAGGAGGTGTGGGGCTGATTAGGGACCAAAAAGGAGACCTACGCATGGAGGCAGAGGGCATGGCTAAGGTACTAAATGAGTACTTTGCATCTGTCTTCACTGAGGAAGAAGATGCTGCCAAGTCATAGTGAAAGAAGAGGTAGTGGAGATACTGGATGAGATAAAACTTGATAAAGAGGAGATATAGAAAAGCTGTCTGTACTTAAAGTAGATAAGTCACCAGGACCGGATGGGATGCATCCTAGGATGCTGAGGGAAGTTAAGGAGGAAATTGCAGAGGTGCTGGCCATAATCTTCCAATCCTCCTTAGATACGGTGGTGGTGCCAGGGGACTGGAGAATTGCAAATGTTACACCCTTGTTCAAAAAAGGGTGTAAGGATAAAATTAGCAACTACAGGGCAGTCAGTTTAATCTTGGTAGTGGGAAAGCTTTTAGAAATGATAATCAGGGACAAAGTTCACAGTCACTTGGACAAGTGTGGATTAATTAAGGAAAGCCAGCACAGATTTGTTAAAGGCAAATCATGGTTAACTAACTTGATTGAGTTTTTTGATGAGGTAACAGAGGGTTGATGTGGGCAATGCGGTTAATGTGGTATATATGGACTTCCAAAAGGTGTTTGATAAAGTGATACATAATAGGCTTGCCAGCAAAGTTGAAGCCCATGGTATTAAAGGCACAGTGGCAGCATGGATATGAAATTGGCTAAGTGACAGGAAACAGAGAATAGTGGTGAATGGTTATTTTTCTGACTGGAGGAAGGTACACAGTGGTGTTCCCCAGGGGTCGGTACAAGGACCACTGCTTTTCTTGATATATATTAATGACTTGGACTTGGGTGTACAGGGCGCAATTTCAAAATTTGCAGATGACACAAAACTTGGAAGTATAGTGAACAGTGAGGAGGATAGTGATGGACTTCAAGAATACATACGCAGGGTGGTGAAATGGGCGGACACGTGTCAGATAAAATTTAACGCAGAAAAGTGCGAAGTGATAAATTTTGGTAGGAAGAATGAGGAGAGACAATATAAACTAAAGGGTACAATTCTAAACTGGGTGCATGAACAGAGAGACCTGGGGGTATATGTGCACAAATCGTTGAATGTGGCAGAACAGGTTGAGAAAGCGGTTAAAAAAGCTTACGGGATACTGGGCTTCATGAATGGAGGCATAAAATACAAAAGCAAGGAAGTTATGATGAATCTTTATAAAACACTGGTTCTACCTCAACTGGAGTATTGTGTCCAATTCTGGGCACCGCACTTTAGGAAGAATGTGAAGGCCATGGAGAGGGTGCAGAATAGATTTACACAAATGATTCCAGGGATGAAGGACTTCAGTTAGGTGGATTGACTAGAGAAGCTGGAGTTCACAGAAATCACAGAATCACAGAAACCCCACAGTGCAGATAGAGGCCATTTCGTCCCATCGAGCCTGCACCGACACATATCCCACCCGATCCCTGTAACCCCTACACCAACACATATCCCACCCTATCCCCGTAACCCCACGTATTTAATCCCCCTAACACTAAGGGTCAATTTTATCATAGCCAATCAACCTAACCTGCACATCTTTGGACTGTGGGAGGAAACCGGAGCACCCGGAGGAAACCCACGCAAACACGGGGAGAATGTGCAAACTCCACACAGACAGTCACCCGAGGCCGGATTCGAACCCGGGTCCCTGGCGCTGTGAGGCAACAGTGCTAACCACTATGCCACCGTGCTGCTTGGAGTAGAGAAAGTTGAGAGGAGATTTGATAGAGGTGGTCAGAGTCAGAGTAGATAGAGAGAAACTGTTCCCATTGGTAGAAGGGTCGCGAACCAGAGGACACAGATTTAATGTTGTAGTGTATGTACTTTGAAGAAGGAACTATATTCTGCAGCCCCTGTATACTGCAGTACCAGTACCAGTAGTGACCACCCCTGTGTATAAGCCCGTGTAGTAACTTTGTATAGTAGTTCCAGTTTTGTCTCCATTCAGTAAACACCTGTTATAACCAACTCCTGCAGTCCGTGTCTCAATTACACACGGACGTAACACTGGCGACGAACAGATCCGAACTTACCTACAGTTCTGCACCACCTCATGGGGATCCATCCCTGAAGCGAAGTTGTTAGAGGTCGAGGCCAGAAGGAAGAAAAAAACCACAAAAAAAACAAACAGAAGAAACGGGCGTCGACCGTGGGCAACCGCCTCTGATTCATCGAATTCGAAGATTTGCAGGAGAGGCTGTCGAGAGCGGGGCTTGGTTATCCTGTCTATGGTGTTCCAGCTAATCGGGCTGGTGGCAGGTAGTACACTGATCCTTCCTGGGCTGCGGCGGGCTAGAGCTCGATCGGGTGGCTTTTCAACGGGGCCGAGCAGCGTTGTCGGGAAGAGGAGAGAGAGAGAGAGGGTGGAGCACACAAGGCGCGGCCGGTGCTACGAAGCCAGGCAGCGTACAGACCCGAGAAGAGGGGGGAAAGTGTCCCATAGGGTTTGCTCTGATGACGGGAACAGTAATTAAAATTAAAGAAATTAGAAGCGCAGAAAGCCGCGAGGAGCTGCAGTTTGCCACAGGGACCGCGGAGAGCGGTGTTAGCAGCAGCGCGGGGGGCGAAGTGCGCGAAGACCATAGGGCGTCACCATCAAGGCATAAAAACACCAGCAACAGTGCTAGCAGCAGCGGAGAAGACAGAAAGCGCGGGAGGCGCCATCTTAATCCAGCGGGGAAGAAGGCAAAGCGCGGGAGGCGCCATTTTGTTCAATCGGGGAAGAAGGCAAAGTGCGGGAGGCGCCATCTTAGATCTCCAAGATGCCGAAGACTGGCAATATCACTGCCTTCGATAATGCAATAGAAGACTGGACCACGTATGTGGAAAGAGTCGAAGTATATTGCAAGGCAAATGAAGTAGCCGATGAGAAAAAGGCATCGGTACCACTAAACTTAATGGGCGCAAGAACGTATGGCCTATTGCGGAACCTGATCACTCCAGCCAAACCGATGGCGAAGAGTTTTAACGAAATTGTTGATATCCTACAGGAACACCTAAATCCTACACCGCTGCTAATAGCAGAAAGATTTAAATTCCACAAGAGAAATCAGCATAAAGATGAGAGCAATGCTGATTACCTTACAGAACTACGCAAGCTATCAAAGCACTGCCAGTTCGGAGCAGGACTGGCAGATACCCTACGGGACAAATTTGTCTGTGGACTCCTGAGTGAAGGAACCCAGAAGAGGTTACTCTCAGAGAAAGAGCTGACGCTAGATAAGACTTTCAGCGTGGCAGTATCGTACGAAGCAGCAGCAAGGGGAGCTGCGGAAATACAGCAAAAGCCACAGGAATACGGCACCCATGAAATGACACGGGGATTTGAAAAATGTTATCGCTGTGGCAGAACAACACATGACCAGAAGGACTGCTGGTCCAAGGACAAAATATGCAGGCAATGCGGAAAGATGGGACACATTGCACGAGTTTGCAGGTCCGGGAAGAAGACTAACGACAACAAAAAGGCTACTAAGGAACAGTACAGGAAAGTACAAAAGATGACGGACAGTAGTTCCGAGGACCAGAAGAGCGATAGTGAATCCGGGAACAAGAGACTAAGCTGTCTCAAACTTCACAATGTAATCGCAAAAGAGGATCACCAAACCATTTGGGTCACCCTCACGATAGCAGGGTCCCAAGTCAAAATGGAATTGGATACAGGATCAGCCCTGACCGTCATGAATCGACGAGACTACGAGTGGCTATTCTCACACATACCCTTGAAAGACACATCCATTGTCTTGAAGACGTATACGGGGCAGAAAGTATACCCCAGAGGGAAAATAAGGGTGCCTGTTGAATACAATGGCAAGGAAATACAGAAATTGTATCTGTACATACTGCAAGATGGTGGACCACCGTTATTGGGACGTGAATGGATCAGAAAGGTAAGTTTAGACTGGCACTCCATTCAGGCACTGACTGTGGCTGGTAAAAAGGATGACGACGTCACACCTGGACGATTGTCAAAAATCTTAGCTAACGCTAAAGAGGTATTTCAACAAGAACTGGGAACTCTTAAAGGCGTAACCGCCTCGATAAAAATAGAAGAGAATGCAATTCCCAAGTTTTTCAAAGCAAGACCGGTACCGTATGCAATTCGCCCAGCCGTCGAGGCAGAGCTGGAGAACCTGGAGAATGCAGGCGTGTTATCTAAGGTAGACTGGAGTGAGTGGGCGACACCCATCGTTCCTGTCATGAAGAAAACGTTAAACAATAAGTCTGAGGAGCCAAGGAAGGTTCACATCTGTGGGGACTTCAAGGTGACGGTGAACCCAGTCCTTCACACAGTACAGTATCCTCTCCCGAGGATAGAAGATATTTTCGCCTCACTATCTGGAGGGAAGCGTTTTACAAAAATTGACCTAGCACAAGCATATTTGCAGATGGAGGTTGAAGAATCCTCTAGGAAGTATCTCACGATAAACACTCACAAAGGTCTTTACCAGTATAATCGACTGGTATTCGGAGTAGCATCAGCTCCGGCGATATGGCAAAGAGCGATGGAACAAGTCCTGCAAGGGATTCCGGGGACTCAGTGTTACTTGGACGACATCCTAGTGACAGGTGAAGATGACAGTGAACGCCTTGCCAACCTAGAGCAGGTGCTCACTAGACTAAGAGAACATGGGCTACGAGCCAATCGCCCCAAGTGCGAGTTCTTTAAGAAACAGATATCGTATTGTGGCCACGTGATTGATGAAGAGGGGTTACATAAGTCCCCTGACAAAATTGAAGCGGTAGTTAAGGCTCCAGCGCCTGAAAATGTGTCGCAACTGAGGTCATTCCTCGGATTGGTGAATTACTACCATAAGTTTTTGCCGAATTTGTCCACAATTCTGCACCCACTGAATGCCCTACTACAAACTGGAGTAGCATGGAAATGGAGCGATGAATGTAAGCGGGCCTTTCAGAAGTGTAAAGACCTAATCGCTTCAAGAGAAGTATTGGCTCACTACAACCCATCACTACCGATAGGACTGGCGTGTGATGCGTCTCCCTACGGCATTGGAGCGGTACTGTCACATAAATTCCTTGATGGTTCAGAGAGGCCGATGGCTTTTGCGTCACGCTCGTTAACTTCTGCCGAGCGTAACTACGCCCAGATTGACAGAGAGGCCCTCAGCCTGGTGTGGGGGGTGAAGAAGTTCAATCACTACCTGCACGGTCAGAAATTTACTCTACTAACTGATCATCAACCTCTTGTCTCCATTTTCAACCCTCAGAAGGGCGTCCCGATAATGACAGCACAACGGCTACAGAGGTGGTCCCTTTTCCTAGGGGCACACCAATATGACATCGAGTACAAAGGAACTAAACAGCATGGGAATGCTGATGGATTGTCGCGCCTACCGTTGCCGACGGTGGAAGAAGCACCTGCAGTGGATCCTGTGGAGATATTCCACTCTACCATAGTCGACTGTCTACCTCTGACGAATGCAAACATAGAAAAGGAAACACGAAATGACCCGACACTCTCCAGGGTCTATGATTTAACGGTGAAGGGATGGCCAGCACATGGCGAACCACTGTTGCCAGCATTCTCGCCGAGAAGAGAACAGCTGTCAGTGTGCCGAGGAACCTTGATGTGTGGATCCAGAGTAGTAATTCCACCCAAATTGAAGGATAGAGTGCTCAATGAGCTTCATGAGGGTCATCTGGGAGGGGTAAAAATGAAAAGCTTAGCCAGAGCATTTGTGTGGTGGTCGGGAATCGATAGAGAAATCGAAGAGATGACCAAGAGCTGTATAGGATGCCAGAAGGTCCAAAACGCCCCACCACAAGCCCCTCTACATCCATGGGAGTGGCCCTCATCTCCATGGCAAAGGGTGCACATTGATTTTGCTGGTCCATTTATGGACTTGATGTTTTTAATTGCGGTGGATGCACATTCAAAGTGGCCAGAGGTAATAAAAATGTCCTCAACCACCACAGAAAAAACTATCACAGTCTTACGAACCATATTCGCCAGAAATGGGCTGCCTGAACAGATTTGCTCCGACAATGGACCACAGTTTGTGCCTGAAGAGTACCGGAGGTTCTTAAAGAACAATGGTGTTAAGCATTACACATCCGCCCCATATCATCCAGCCACCAATGGATTGGCTGAGAGGTTCGTTCAAACATTCAAGAAGGCTATCAAGGCAATGTGTAATGAAGACATACCCCTACAACACAAGGTGGATAACTTCTTGTTTGCCTGCGGAATGCGACACATGCGGTTACCAACCAAACTCCAGCCATGATGTTCTTCAACCGAAGACTAAGATGCCGCTTGGATTTGGTTAAGCCAAACATCAGAAGAGATGTGGAGAACAGGCAGTTTCAGAATATGAATGAAAGGCCGACCAGGAGTTTTAAGATAGGTCAACCAGTTTTGGCCCGGGACTACCGCACAGAGAAATGGCAGCCAGGAACGATCTGCACACGGCAAGGACCTCTAATGTATACCGTGGACGTTGGAGAGAGCATTGTAAGACGCTATGCTGACCAGATTCTAGAGTCACTGGAAAACGTCAAATCCACACCACGATCCGATACACCTGGTGATGAAACCGAAGTACCAATTGCATCTACCTCAGAATCGGTGATATTGGAAGCAGACGAACCAAACAACGACGTTGATCCCGAATCAACTTTGCCAGAAGAACCTGATACCCCAAAGAGGTGTTATCCAGACAGAATCAGGAAGCCTCCTCAAAGACTGAATTTATAATTGCTTAACTTCAGCTAATGTATATAGCAACTGTAATTGTAAATATGTTATTTAATTATTAATCGAATGTTATGTACTGTTTAGCTAAAAGGGGAGGAATTGTAGTGTATGTACTTTGAAGAAGGAACTATATTCTGCAGCCCCTGGATACTGCAGTACCAGTAGTGACCACCCCTGTCTATAAGCCTGTGCAGTAACTTTGTATAGTAGTTCCAGTTTTATCTCCATTCAGTAAACACCTGTTATAACCAACTCCTGCAGTCCGTGTCTCAATTACACACAGACGTAACAAATGTGATTGGCAAAAGAACCAAAGGCCAAATGAGGAAAAACTTTTTTACGCAGCGAGTGGTTAGGATCTGGAATGCACTGCCTGAAAGTATGGTGGAGGCAGACTCAATTGTGGCTTTCAAAAGGAAATTGGATAAGTACCTGGAGGAAATAAATCTGCAGGGTGTAAGGATTTCGGGGGTTTCTTTTAACTGGTTTAAGGTAATCTACCTGGCCAGCAGTCTTTTTGCTGCTGCACTCTCAACCAATTTTAAAACAGTGGTTTCGAATCACTACCCCTCCTTTAGTTCTGAGTGGAGGAACTTATAATTAATGATATTAAAACGGAACACGTGGTTTGGATGAGAGAAAAAAATCAAGCTTTATTAACTAAAAGAAACTACAATCACAATATCAAACTATCCCACACGAACACAGTAAAATTGTAAAACTATATATCAAGGGGGTACACACGGCAAAAACGAGGGGTACAATGGCTACAATGTATTTAAACAATCTTAGCAATTCCCTTAAATCACCATCCCCCCTTAACTCCTGCTAGGTTGCCTTGTTGAGAGTCAGAAAATCTCTGCTCACATGGTCCAGCGAAGAGAGAGAGAGAGAGAGAGAGCTCACCTTATCGTCCCAGGAAGTCAAGAGAAAGAGCTGGTTCAGCATCTATCTTTATACCTGGTGAGCCCCTCATATCCTGCCTTGCAGGCTGTGTGCAAAATTTCCCTGTGATAGGCTAACTCAAAGTGGTTAGATTGAGTTAATGTGATTTTCAGAGCTCCCTTTGCTGAAACAAAAGGGAGATACATCTGCTCTATAGTCCAGTACTGGGTGATTGGAAACCCATTTAAAGTTAACACTTCCCATTCAAGGTGCAAACGTCTCTTCTGCAGTTTCAGGTCTATCTAAACAAATGCTAATCGCATTCAGTTGCTTTGTAAACAAAGCATTGTCCTTTGTCTTCATTGAACCTTACTTCCACACAGAAAGCTGCATTCCAAACCTCTTTTGTCCTTCAGCCATGTGGTGTGACAGCCATTTTATCCCTGGAAATTTAAAAAGCACATTGCCCAGGGATACTTTAATCAAAAACATGAATCTTCAGAACTGTAAATTATTGCGAATTCTTACAGTCCGCCCTTGGATACTTCCAGCTTGCTTGTAGTATCCTCTTGAAGAAATGAGCAATAATTTCTGACCCCCCACAAACAACCATCCCCTGTATTTACCTAATAGCTATCTGCCACTGATCCCCGTCCCATCTATTCCCCTTAAATTCAAGAAAAAAAACCATGGTACGGTAGGCATCTTACAGATACTTCAGTTTTCACTAAGGGGTCTCATACCCCTACACGCTTGTAAAATTATACAGTGTAAACCAAATTTACAATCACTTTTTTTTACATCATAAGTTATTACAAAATGTTGCAATCTTAGTTACACAATGTACTCAAAATTATCGCAAGCACGGAGAGGGTCCTACGCCTCTGCTCAACTTGGAGTTGTCACAAACTGGTCCCAAGCACGGAGAGGACCTCACGCCTCTGCTCAACTTGGGGCTGCAACACAAAATACAAAAAATCATTAAACAACATGCTTATGAACCCCGATCATCACAGGCCGATGATGGGTCGCGAAATTCGAGTGGGTATTGCTCCTCCCACTCGGGCAGTAAAAGTACCTTCCACCCCTCTATGATCAGCTTAAACTTTAAAACAGGCAGAATGGATTTAGCGACCAGCCTGCTCCGACAGCCCCGAGCCGTTCCCTTGTCCTTTTGTGGAGGCGGGGTACCCCTCACGTTTAAAATTACCTTCCACAGACCGAGACCGGGGGGTATGGGATCTCATGACTCCCAGTCCCTCCCCCTCCCGTCTTCCCTCGACTGGCTGCAGAAAATGATGGGTGCCTGTGTGGCGGCACTCCCTGGCCCCACACTGATCCGGCCACCCACTCATCCTTCCCAGCCACAACTTATCTTCTTGGCCCGTGGGCCCCCGGGTGAGTTCCTCCCTCCCCCGACCGCACCCACGCGACTCTTGGGTCTCCCCCTCCTCTATAGAATCATTCCCGGGCCATCACCACCCACCCCCGGGGAATGCGTCCCTATGACCAGGCGCCCGCGCTTCCCCATCGTGACTCCTCAACAGCGAGGTCTCCCGCACGTGAACTTCGGTCAGGATAGTGCTGGGTTGGGGGCCGTGCCCCACCCAGCTGGGGCCATCTCCTCCCCGTAGGAGGAGTAGGCAAGTTCCCCCGGACTCTGTCCGGTTTTTCCCGAAGATCGCTGCGGGGTCTCCTGGATTCGTCCAGTGGCGAGGTGATCCCCAACATTCTGTATCTTCATTCGATGTCCAGCTCGGGCTGGGCGAACATGGCTGCTTCATTTTCCCATCTCCTGCAAAACTTAAAAGGGACATGCAGCACTGACCTGCTGCCTTAGGTGGAGACATGGTCGGGTCCCTCGACCTCGGACCAAAATACAAACATTCGGCACACATGTAAACTTAAACTCTTTGCACTTACTTAACAAACTAGTTAAATTAACAGAACTTAAAATACACCTTCCATTAAGCACGCTATATACACACACATAGCTATAATTACAAATGCCGCCCGTCTCCGGACGGCCCGTCTAATCTCTGGCACTGTTGCAGATTGCTGCTGGCTGCAGCGAAGCTGGTCTGCCTCCTGTCTCTGGTCCCCCGCAGCTTATGGCTGTTGAGTGGGGGCCTCTGTTCTCTGGCTTTTCCCTGGCTCGGGAAACCGCCCTACTCCACTGTAAAGTGGGTGACCATGCTTTCTTAGGCTGGGGCACCCGCTGAGACCTTCTGTGGGGTGTCTCTATGGGGGAAACTTTTTGGCTGGCGGACCCTGGGCTTGGGTCATAGCCCCAGCTGGCTGGGAACCTTCTCCCCCATGTCCAAATAGCCCGCACGGTATAATGTACCTGGCAGCCTGCCGGTGCAAATCTCTCTCTGGGTTTGTCTGCTTTTCCCTGGAAACAAGTCACAGTTCCTGTTTTTGCAGGCTGTGAACTTGAACTTGCATGGACAGCAAACTCATGTTCCCTCACCCAGGCGGCTTTAACTGGGGAATTTTGGACCTGCCCTTTTCCTGGGGCCAAAACTATCCCCTGTGTGCCTCCCTTGTCCTGGATTTCTGCTACTGTGCCTGCTCTACAGGGGTCCGAGAACTCTCCTTTCCTGTTCTCTGGAATGGCTCCTCCCCCCACACAAGCCACAGTGCTTGCCTGTGAACTCGAACTTGCTGTGGGCTGAGGATTCCTATTCTCAGGCTCACTCCTCACGGGTGGACCGTACCTCCGTTGTTGGAGGGGGTACACTGGTCCTGGTCCCCGCCTGCCTAGCGGGACCTGCTGGTGTTCTCCTACCACCCCATTGTCCACCCCTCCTTGCTGCCAGAGCTCCTCAAAACCCGGAGCTGTGGGCTGCTGTCTTGGGATCTCTAATTCCCTAGCCAGCCTTTCCCTGGGTGTTGCCTGTGGGATGGTTTCACTTGGGCTGCCAGTAAAGTCTGGCTGACCTGCCTTCAGGCTGATCATGCAAATCATCCCCTTAGATGCATTTAAAGCCATGTTAAGGCTTTCTATCTCTGCCCTACAGGGGCCATGATCTGCTTCCTCAAACCTTAGGGCGCAGGCCAGCTTATAAGCTGCCTTTGCTTCCCTTAACCTTTCCTCCTGCTCTCTCACTTCTGAGGTGAGGCGGGCATTCTCTTCCCGCAGCCTCATCTCACTCCTCTTTGCTTCTATGATTTGGTACTTTAGGAATTCTATCTCGTTTCTTGCATGGCTTTTTCCCTCGCTAGCTCCTTGGGTGAGGTGTGCAATTTCCTCCTGTAGCCTCATCTCCCAGTCCCTTGCCTCTGCTACTTCCTGCACAAGGCGCTCTATAAATGCCTGGCATTTCGTGACCTCTAGTGTGAGGTGTGCATTCTCTTCCCGCACCCTCATACCACTAGCTCTGGCCTCATACACCTCTCTGAGGCGTTCTACCTCCGCCTGGCATTTTTCAAGCTGGGACTCCCGATTCTTGGCATCTTTAACCTCCTCCTGCACCCTCTTCTCACCCTCCTTAACCCAGCCACCTATACCATGATAGGTCAGCCTACACGCTGCTGCTAACATCCGCAGGGCTACCCACATACTGAAAACAACGAGAGAAACAAGAGCTGATGCTTTCTCCAGATCCAGACCACTTATTAAATCAAAAACTGCCTCCACTCCTACCTGGCTCGCCATTGTAAGGATTTCGGGGGTTTCTTTTAACTGGTTTAAGGTAATCTACCTGGCCAGCAGTCTTTTTGCTGCTGCACTCGAAACCAATTTTAAAACAACGGTTTCGAATCGCTACCCCTCCTTTAGTTCTGAGTGGAGGAACTTATAATTAATGATATTAAAACGGAACACGTGGTTTGGATGAGAGAAAAAAATCAAGCTTTATTAACTAAAAGAAACTACAATCACAATATCAAACTATCCCACACGAACACAGTAAAATTGTAAAACTATATATCAAGGGGGTACACACGGCAAAAACGAGGGGTGCAATGGCTACAATGTATTTAAACAATCTTAGCAATTCCCTTAAATCACCATCCCCCCTTAACTCCTGCTAGGTTGCCTTGTTGAGAGTCAGAAAATCTCTGCTCACATGGTCCAGCGAAGAGAGAGAGAGAGAGAGAGAGAGAGAGAGCTTACCTTATCGTCCCAGGAAGTCAAGAGAAAGAGCTGGCTTCAGCATCTATCTTTATACCTGGTGAGCCCCTCATATCCTGCCTTGCAGGCTGTGTGCAAAATTTCCCTGTGATAGGCTAACTCAAAGTGGTTAGATTGAGTTAATGTGATTTTCAGAGCTCCCTGTGCTGAAACAAAAGGGAGATACATCTGCTCTATAGTCCAGTACTGGGTGATTGGAAACCCATTTAAAGTTAACGCTTCCCATTCAAGGTGCAAACGTCTCTTCTGCAGTTTCAGGTGTATCTAAACAAATGCTAATCGCATTCAGTTGCTTTGTAAACAAAGCATTGTCCTTTGTCTTCATTGAACCTTACTTCCACACAGAAAGCTGCATTCCAAACCTCTTTTGTCCTTCGGCCATGTGGTGTGACAGCCATTTTATCCTTGGAAATTTAAAAAGCACATTGCCCAGGGATACTTTAATCAAAAACATGAATCTTCAGAACTGTAAATTATTGCGAATTCTTACAAGGGCTACGGGGAAAGGGTGCGGGAGTGGGACTAGCTGAAGTGCTCTTGCAGAGAACCGGCATGGGCTCAACGGGGCGAATGGCCTCCTGTGCTGTAACCATTCTATGATTCTATGGACTAGAAATTCGGTGCCTTAGCGTCTCCTGTTAGCACCCGGGTAGGGCGCTAACAGGGCGCTAAGGGCTTATCACCCGGGCGTGGTAATTCCAACGCTGCCTGTGAAATTCAGTCGGCATTTAGTGCCAGCGCAATCACTTAGCGCCTGGGCCCTCTAGCGCTGCTCAGACCATGACGTCAATGAGTGTGCAATGCCCCATTAGCGCCCCAGATGCAAAATTCAGTTGCTTCCCCTGACTTAGCGCCTGGCGCTAAGAACAACAGATATAGCAGGTGTTGATACCTGGGAATGCTGCTCCCGGGTCGCTATTTACTAGTTCATTGGGAAGTCAGATTCATTGCTGGCTTGTCAGATAGCATGTTGGCTGCGTTCACATTTTTTCCATTTTTGCTTTGTTGCTGCTCTAACAGTTTCTTCACTTGTATTCCTCTGAACTTTTCCACGTCCTCTTTTCTCTCATTTCTGGGGGCTGTACTGGCACTCCACCTTGCCCTCCGGCAACTTGTAGCGGATGCAGAGACAGAGATTGCCAAATGTGGCCAGAGGTAGGAGGAGAGCCGACACACCTCGCAACAGGAGGCCTTACCCTCCCAGGGTATTCTGGGAGCACATCTCCTACATTCATCTGCCAGAAGAGCAGTGCCTTAGAAGGCTCCGCTTCAGCAAGGAGGTGGTCACAGAGCTCTGCCACCTCCTGCAGCCAGACCTCCAGCCTCAGCTCAGGACCAGGACGTCTCAGTGGCAGTTAAGGTCACAGTCGCTCTCAATTTCTATGCCAGCGGCTCCCTCCAGGCTTCAACAGGGATATTGCAAACATTTCGCAGTTCACCATCCATTGCTGCATCCGTGAGGTAACAGATGCTCGCTACAGAAGGAGAAGGGAGTACATCTCATTCCCCATCACCAGAGAGAAGCTAGATGAACGCTTATGTGGCTTTGCAAGGACAGCGGGCTTCCCCATGGTTAAGGGCGCCATTAACTGTAGCCACATCACATTGCGGGCACCTCATCACAATGCAGAGGTGTTCCGTAACCGCAAAGGCTACCACTCTCTGAACGTTCAGTTGATGTGTGACCACAGACAGCGTATTCTCGTCGTCAATGCCAGTTATCCTGGCAGCAGCCACGAACGATGCATTCATCCTGCGACAGACCGGTGTCCCAGCACGGTTCCACCCACCATATGAAGCTCGCGGTTGGCTGCTCAGAGACAAGAGTTATCCACTCACAACCTGGCTGATGACACCCCTCCGCAACCCCAACACTCCTGCTCAGCACGCATACAAATGAGAGCCATAGCGCCACCAGGAACCTGATCGAACAGACTATTGGGGTGCTAAAGCAATGGTCCCGCTGCCTTGACCACTCTGGAGGAGCCCTGCAGTACTCCCCTGATCGAGTCTCCCTTTTCATCATTGTGTGCTGCATTCTGAGGGCCAAGCCATTGGCACCAGGGATTGGAGGTCCACCTCAGGAGGAGGAAGAGGGAGAGGAGGCTGAAGAGGAGGAGGATCAGCAGCAATGGAGGAGGGAGGCACTCAATCTTGCTTATGCAAGGGCCGTGCGTGAGTGCCTCATAAGACAGCGATTCCGATGAATGATAGAGCGCATGCCCTTTGCGCAGCACAACCACATCATTACATTCAGCTCACAGTCTCTATCACCAGGCAAAGGTCAAATGAGAAACATCACAAAATGTGCAACATCAAATTAACAATTTATTATTGAACACAACTCTCTCTTATGAAACACAACTATCCATAAACAAACACAAGTGGAAAGTGGCAAATGTGAGACCATTGTTCAAGAAAGGACAGTTCTAATAACTACAGGCTGGTCAGTTTAACATCAGTGGTGGGTAAAGTTTTAGAAACAATAATCAAGGAAAAATTAATGGGCACTTGGAGAGGTTTAAGCTAATTAAGGAGAGCCAACACGGATTTGTAAAAGGCAGATCGTGGTTGACTAATCTAATTGAATTTTTTGATGAAGTAACAGAGAGGATTGATGAAAACAATGCAATGGATGTTGTCTACATGGATTTTTGGAAGGCATTTGACAAAGTACCACATAGAAGGCTGGTTAACAAAATTGAGGCTCATGGAATAGGTGGGTCAGTGGCAGCAGCTTGGATAAGGAATTGGCTTAAGAATAGAAAACAGCGAGTTGTGCTAAATGGCTGTTTTTCAGACTGGAGGATGGTAGACAGTGGTGTTCCCCTAGTGTCAGTGCTGGGGCCACTGCTTTTTTTGACATATATAAATGACCTGGATATTAAAATACAGGGTACAATTTCTAAATTTGCCGATGACGCCAAACTTGGGGCTGTAGCAAATGGTGAGGATGATACCAATCGACTGCAACAGGACATAGACAGACTAGCAGAATGGGCAGATAAGTGGCGGATGGAATTTAATACAGAGAAGGGTGAGGTGATGCATTTTGGCAGAAGGAACAGGGAGAGGCAATATACACTTAATGGCACAGTTTTAAAGAGTGTGCAGGGGCAGAGGGACCTGGGACTTAATGTGCATAGGTCCCTGAAGGTGGCGGGACATAATGAGAGAGTGGTTAGCAAAGCATATGGGATCTTGGGCTTCATAAATAGAGGTATTGAGTACAAAAGTAGAGAAGTTATGCAGAACCTTTATAAAGCACTGGTAAGGCCACAACTGGAGAATTGCGTCCAGTTCTGGCCACCACACTTTGGGAAGGATGTGAAGGCCCTTGAGGGGGTACAGAGGAGATTTACCAGAGTGTTTCTGCAGATGGGGGATCTTGGCTACAAGGACAGGTTAGAGAAGCTGGATTTGTTTTCATTAGAGCAAAGGTGGTTGAGGGGTGATTTGATAGAGGTGTACAAGATTATGACTGGTTTGGATCAGCTAGACGGGGAAAGGCTGTTCCCACTAGTTGATGGTACAAGGACTAGGACACAGATTTAAGGTTTTGCGCAAGAGATACAGGGGCGATGTGAGGGAAAACTTTTTTTACGTGGTGAGGACCTGGAACTTTGTGCCAATGGAAGTGGTGGAAGCGGAGACACTCAATGTTTTCAACGGGAGACTAGATAGACACTTGAGGGAAATAAACTTGCAGTGCTATGGGGATAGAGCAGGGGAATGGGACTGACTGGATTGCTCTACAGAGAGCCGGCACAGACTCGATGGGCCGAATGGCCTCCTTCTGTGCTGTTATGACTCTATGGGGGAGAAATTGGGTGGAGCCGCAAACGGGGAACCAAGCTCGCCTGGGCGCCGGATTTAGTGCAGCGTTTGGAGTAGTAGCGACCACCGGAAATTCAGCTTGAGCGCCCCAAGAGGGACACGGGGCGAGGCTCGAGGCGCTCCGCGTCCCTCTTAGGGCGCTGAAACTGAATATCGCAGCGCAACGTGCCGCAGCGCCACACGCTGCGGCATGGCGCGCTGCGGTACTGCAGGCCTTCCTCCTATTCTTAAGGGGGAGGGGCCTGCACCAGCGCGATTGGAGATTGCGAGTGCCGGCAAAAGAGCCCGGCACCAAGGAGAAGTGCCGGGCTCTCGGAAAACAGCCGGCAATGCCACGGGTGGCGATCAGGAGGCCGGGGACGGAGGTGCTGGCAGGCGGCCGACGGAAAAAACGGCTGCCCTGCACCTCCACCTTAATTTGCGCTACTGCCGCCACAGGAAGGCCCCTTGAACCGGGCGCCATTTGCAAACGGTGCTACAGAGGCGGTCGCTGCCAAATATCGAGATCAGGGCGATAGCGGGGCGCTGCACACACCGAAGACATCATCGGAGGCGGCGCAGCGCAACAGGTTAACGCTGCCATTAGCGCCCCAGCTAAATATCGCGGGAGGCGTGGCCAGTGGCGCTAAAGCCACTGAGTGCCCTCTTTAGGCGCTAACTGGTGGTGCAGCCCACCGAATTTCTAGGCCTATAACTCTATGATTCTATGGCAGCCATTTATCAACAAACATAACTCTTTCTTATCAAGCAGAACTATTTCTTACCAAACACAAATATTTATTTACAAGCATAACTATTTATTCACAAACACAATATATTTACAAACACATTAATTTATTAACACACACTACCCCATTTGCTACTAAAGTATTATTTACTCTCCTTTCTTCAATGATTTCCCTCCACTTTTGAGTTCCTCCTCCCAACCAAACTGCTTCTCCATAATGTGGCCCCAGTGGCTGCAGCAAGACTGGTGGAAGGCTACTGAGTCTGGGAACCAGAGACTGCAGATGGCCTTGCAGGACGCCATTGACCGGCTCTGTGTCTGGAGGGCCCGGCTGCAGACTGCACCACTTCAGCATGGGCGGCAGCAGTCTGGGATGGCTGGGTAACAGGCTGCAATATGTGCAATGGCGGAATGGCAGTGGTGGGAGCAGAAATGCTGTCACCCTGAGAGAGGACACTGCCTGTTGGCGTTCCACGGCGGCGACCAGAACCTCCAAAGCGTGGTCGCTGAACTGGCGAGCTCTCTCTCTGGGCGTCTGATCAGCCATGACTTTTTTGGTGAACATAGAAACATAGACATAGAAGATAGGAGCAGGAGTAGGCCATTCGGCCCCTCGAGCCTGCTCTGGCATTTAATGAGATCATGGCTGATCATCCAAATTCAGTACCCTGTCCCTGCTTTCTCCCCATATCCCTTGATCCCTTTAGCCTTAAGAAATATATCTAACTCCTTCTTGAATATATTTAATGAATTGGCCTCAACTGCCTTCTGTGGTAGAGAATTCCACAGGTTCACCACTTTCTGGGTGAAGAAATTCCTCCTCATCTCAGTCCTAAATGGCTTACCCCTTATCTTTAGACTGTGTCCCCTGGTTCTGGATTCCCCTGCCATCGGGAACATCCTTCCTGCAACTAGTCTGTCTAGACCTGTTAGAATTTTATAAGTTCCAATGAGATCCCCTCTCATTTTTCTAAACTCCAGCGAATATAAGCCCAATCGACCCAATCTCTCCTCATACATCACTCCTGCCATCCCAGGTATCAGTCTGGTGAATCTTCACTGCACTCACTCCATGGCAAGAATATCTTACCTCAGATAAGGCGACCAAAACTGCACACAATATTCAAAGTGTGGCCTCAACAAGGCCCTGTACAACTGCAGCAAGACATCCTTGCTCTTGTACTCAAATCCTCTCGCTATGAAGGCCAACATACCATTTGCCTTCTTAATCGCCTTCTGCACCTGCATGCATACCTTCAGCGACTGGTGCACAAGGACACCCAGGTCTCGTTGCACTTCCCCTTCTCTCAATCTATTGCTGTTCAGATAATAATCTGCCTTCCTTTGTTTGCCACCTAAGTGGATAACCTTGCATTTATCCACATTATACTGCATCTGCCATGCATCTGCCCAATCACCCAAACTGTCCAAATTATACTGGAGTTTCTCAGCATCCTCCTCACAGCACACACGCCGACCCAGCATTGTGTTGTCTGCAAACTTGGAGATATTACATCTATTCCCCTCGTTTAGATCATTAATATATATTGTGAATAGCTGGGGTCCTAGCAACGATCCCTGCGGTACCCCACTAGTCACTGCCTGCCACTCGGAAAAAGACCCGTTTATTCGAACTCTTTGCTTCCTGTCTGCCAACCAGTTCTCTATCCAAGTCGGTACCTTACCCCCAATCCCATGTGCTTTACCTTTACACGCTAATATCTTATGCGGGACCTTATCAAAAGCCTTCTGAAAGTCCAGATATACCACATCCACTGGTTCTCCCTTATCTATTTTACCAGTTACATCCTCAAAAAATTCCAGTAGATTAGTCAAGCATGATTTACCTTTTGTAAATCCATGTTGACTTTGTCCGATCCTGTCACTGTTTTCCAAGTGCTCTGCTATTACATCTTTTATAATGGACTCTAGCATTTTCCCCACTACCGATGTCAGGTATACTGTTTTCCCTGTTTTCTCTCTACAACCTTTTTTGAATAGTGGGGTTACATTAGCTACCCTCCAATCCATGGGAACTGTTCCAGAGTCTATAGAATTTTGGAAGATGACCAGCAATGCCTCTACTATTTCTAGGGCCACTTCCTTAAGTGCCCTAGGATGTAGATTATCAGGCCCTGGGGATTTACCGGCCTTCAATCCCGTCAATTTCCCTAACACCATTTCCCTACAAATACTGATTTCATTCAGTTCCTCCCTCTCATTAGACCCTATGTTCCCCAACATCTCTGGCAGGTTATTTGTGGCCTCCTTTGTGAAGACAGAACCAAAGTATGTAATTAATTGGTCTGCCATTTCTTTGTTCCCAATTATAAATTCCCCTGATTCTGACTGCAAGGGACCTACGCTTGACTTCACCAATCTTTTTCTCCTCACATATCTATAGAAGCTTTTACAGTCTGTTTTTATGTTCCCTGAAAGCTTACTCTCATATTCTATTTTCCCCCTCTTAATTAATCCCTTTGTCCTCCTTTGCTGAATCCTAAACTGCTCCCAATCCTCAGGTTTGTTGCTTTTTCTGGCCAATTTATATGTCCTCTCCTTGGATCTTATGCTATCTCTAATTTCCCTTGTTAGCCACGGTTGAGTTACCTTTTTTGTTTTATTTTTATGCCAAACAGGGATGAACAAATTCTGTAGTTCATCCATGCGATCTTTAAATGTTTGCCATTGCCTATCCACTGTCAACCCTTTAAGTAACGTTCCCCAATCCATCCTAGCCAACTCGCGTCTCATACCATCGTAGTTTCCTTTATTTAAATTCAGGACCCTAGTCTCTGAGTCAAATATTTCACTCTCCATCATAATGAAGAATTCAATCATATTATGGTCGCTCCGCCCCAAGGGTCCTCGCACAACAAGATTGCTAATTAATCCTTTCTCATTACATAATACCCAATCAAAGATGGCCTGATCACTAGTTGGTCCCTTGACATATTGGTCCAGGAAACCATCCCGTATAGAATCCAGGAATTCCTCTTCCACGGTATTCTACTAATTTGGTTAGCCCAATCTATATGTAGATTAAAGTCACCCATGATAACTGCTGTGCCCTTATTGCATGCATCTCTAATTTCCCGTTTAATGCCATCCCCATCCTAAGCATTACTGTTTGGGGGTCTGTATACAACTCCCACTAATGTTTTCTGCCCCATGTTATTTCTCAGCTCTACCCATACAGATTCCACATCATCAGAGCTAATATCCTTCCTTACTATTGTGGTAATCTCCTCTTTAACCAGCAATGCTAACCCACCTCCTTTTCCCTTTTGCCTGTCTTTCCTGAATATTGAATACCCCTGGATATTGAATTCCCAGTCTTGGTCACCCTGGAGCCATGTCTCCGTAATCCCAATTGTTGTGGCGAAATAAAATTAATAAATCTGCACACTAGTCTGTAAATGGTAAATAGCCAAGCAGTTTATTAAAAACACAAAATTATTCAACGGTACAATACAAACAGTCCCGTTGTCGCCCAGTGCTACCCTTGTTCGGTGTATCCCCCTCGGGTGTATTTCAAGGGTGCAATTAGTGGTTTTGGTAAACCCACACTCTGCTGTGTTTCCCTCGGTGGGGGGGGGTGTGCACACCCATGTCCTTCCCTTGTGGTGGCACCCGTCCATTATCACCCCCCTTAAGGTTCCATTCCTCTGGTCATTATCTTCATCCATTTCCCAAATTGCCTTGGTAGGGACATCATAATATTTCACCCAACTCTCCCTTTGTACCTCTCCTATATTAATCACGTCGTACAGGGGCTGTCCCTCTTCTGGGAGTTGTGGGATGGCTAGTGTAGTGTATGTGCTTTAAGTCAGAACTACTTTTTACAGCTCGTGTATACCGTAGTACCGGCAGTGACCACACCGGTATATAAGCTGTGCGCATGCCTCTGTACCCCAGTCTAGAGATTACCCTCCTCCAGTTATTCGTTTATGTACAGCATCCGTGTAATTATTTATCCACTGAACCACGGATCTAACAGTGGTGACGAGTGTCGATGCGAATCTACCTGCAACATAAAACAAACAACAACAAAAAATAGTCGAGTCCAGGAACACGGGCGTCGACCGCGAGCAACCGCCCAGCAGTCAGGCAGAGATCCAACTTCACTGGGGAGGCTGTGGAGAGCCGGGCTTGGTTCCCCAGCCACAACGAGCAGTAAGAGACCGACGACAGGTCCAGAGCAGACCCTTCCCGAGCAGCGGCGGCTGGAGCCGACCGACGGCAGAGAGAGAGAGCCAGGCAGCGTCGACGGGGTAAGAAAAAGGGTGAAGAGAGCAAGGCGCAGCCGGGGGTTGATCACCGAGCGGCGTCGAGGAAAAATACTGCAAAACCGGAGAGAGAGAGGGTAAGAAACAGCCGGGTTCTAGACTGAGCGGCATCGACAAATATCAAGAGAAGAATGCGCAGAGCACAGCCAGGGATCACGGGCTGATCAGGGTCCGCGGGGCGAAGCAAGGGGAGATGCCATTGAGCCGCGGAGAAGCAGGGAGAGCGCGGGAGGCGCCATTGAGCCGCGGAGAAGCAGGGAGAGCGCGGGAGGCGCCATTGAGCCGCGGAGAAGAAGGAAGAGCGCGGGAGACGCCATTTTGCGAAGCCGCAGCGGAGAAGACGGACGAGCGCGGGAAGGAAGGAAAGCGCGGGAGATGCCATTTTGTGCCAGCGGAGAAGAAGGAGAAGCGCGGGAGGCGCCATTGGTGATAGTTAACGCACAAACAAGGATGCCGAAGAGTGGCAGTATCTCTACGTTCGACAATGAAGTCGAAGATTGGGCGACATATGTGGAACGTATTGAGGTGTACTGCAGGGTGAATGAAGTGCCAGGTGCTAATAAAGCATTGGTTCTGTTAAATTCCATGGGTGCAAAAACTTATGGGTTACTGCGAAATCTAATAACCCCAGAGAAGCCGGTAAACAAGAATTTTGAAAGCATAGTAGAAATCCTACAGGACCACTTAAACCCCACACTGCTGCTGATAGCAGAACGATTTAAGTTCCATAAAAGGAACCAACACAAAGACGAAAGCAATGCTGAGTACCTAACGGAACTGCGTAAGCTATCGAAATACTGCCAGTTTGGAGCGGGAATAGCAGACACGTTAAGGGACAAGTTTGTGTGTGTAAAGGAACCCAGAAACGGCTTCTATCAGAAAAGGACCTTACGCTGGACAAAGCTTTCAGTATGGCAGCATCACACGAAGCAGCCGCAAGGGGCGCTGCAGAGATACAACGGAGACCGCAAGAATATGGCACCAGCGAAATGACCTATGGAACAGGGAAGTGCTATCGCTGCGGCAGAACAACACATGACCAGAAACATTGTTGGTTCAAGGACCAAGTGTGCAGACAGTGTGGGAAAGCAGGACACATAGCAAGAGTCTGCAGGTCTGGGAAGAAAACCAACAGTAAGAAATCTCCACAGGAGAAGTACAAAAAGGTACACCAGGTGATGGACAGTGGTTCAGACGAACAGAAAAGTGACACAGACTCCGGAAGCAAGGAGCTGGGTTGTCTGAAACTACATAATGTAACTGAAATGGAGGATCACCAGACTATCTGGGTTACACTCAAGATAGACGGAGTCCAAGTGGAAAAGGAATTGGACACAGGGTCAGCTCTAACAGTCATAAATCAAAGAGACTACAAGCGGCTATTTTCACACATACCCTTGAAAGCTACAGAGATTGTCTTGAAGACGTATATGGGGCAAAAAGTCTACCCCAAAGGAAAAATAAGGGTGAAAGTGACATATAAAGGTCAGGAAATACCTAAAATGGATATACATGTATTGCCAAATGGAGGACCACCACTGCTAGGACGTGAATGGATCCGGAAGATACATTTAGATTGGCATTCCATACAGGCACTGAAGGTGGAGGCCAAAAAGGATGACGACGTCACACCTGGACGACTGTCAAAAATGCTAACTGACGCAAAAGAAGTGTTCCAGGAGGGACTAGGAACACTAAAAGGAATAACAGCAACAATTAAAATAGAGGATAATGCAAGCCCAAAGTTTCTGAAGGCCAGACCAGTGCCTTATGCGATCAGACCAGCGGTTGAAGCAGAGCTGGAAGGGTTGGAACGTTCAGGAGTACTGTCCAAAGTGGACTGGAGCGAGTGGGCTACACCCATCATTCCTGTAATGAAGAGGTCGTTGAGTAATACGCCTGGGGAACCAAAGAAGGTCCGCATCTGTGGGGATTTTAAGGTGAAAGTGAACCCAGTCCTTCACACGGTGCAATATCCGCTTCCACGAATTGAGGATATTTTCACCTTGCTATCTGGTGGTAAACGCTTCACCAAAATTGATCTAGCCCAGGCGTACTTGCAAATGGGGGTAGAAGAAGCTTCGAAACATTACCTTACGATCAACACCCATAAAGGTCTCTATCAATACAACCGGCTGGTGTTTGGAGTAGCCTCGGCTCCGGCTATCTGGCAAAGGGCGATGGATCAGGTCCTGCAAGGGATTCCAGGGACCCAGTGTTATTTGGACGACATCTTGGTCACGGGCAAAAATGACGGTGATCACCTCGCTAACTTGGAGAAGGTGCTCGCCAGATTAAAGGAATATGGGCTACGAGCTAATCGCCACAAGTGCGAGTTTTTCCAGAAACAGATCTCGTATTGCGGCCACGTCATCGATGAAGAGGGGTTACATAAGTCCCCTGACAAGATAGAGGCAGTAGTCAAGGCTCCAGCACCGGAAAATGTGTCACAACTGAGGTCGTTCCTCGGGCTGGTAAACTATTACCACAAGTTCTTACCAAATTTGTCTACGGTATTACACCCGCTGAACACCCTACTGCAAACAGGGGTACCATGGAAGTGGGATGACGAACGTAGACGAGCTTTCCAGAAGTGTAAAGAATTGATCACGTCAAAAGAGGTGTTGGCCCATTTCAACCCAGCACTGCCAATTCATTTGGCATGTGATGCATCACCCTACGGCATTGGAGCGGTGCTGTCGCACAAATTCCCGGATGGTTTGGAGAGGCCAGTAGCCTTTGCGTCTCGGTCACTAACCTCAGCCGAGCGCAACTACGCCCAGATTGACAGGGAGGCCCTCAGCCTAGTATGGGGAGTAAACAAATTCAACCACTATCTGCATGGACAGAAGTTCACCTTGCTGACTGACCACCAACCACTTGTCTCCATCTTTAATCCTAAGAAGGGCGTGCCAGTAATGACTGCACAGCGGTTACAAAGATGGTCCCTGTTTCTAGGGGCGAATCAATATGAAATAGAATATAAAGGCACGAGACAGCATGGGAACGCTGATGGGCTATCGCGCCTGCCACTGCCTACTGTGGAGGAAGCACCAGCAGATATTTTATTCGTCGATAACTGAACGATTGCCAGTAACAAACGCGGATATAGAGAAGGAGACCCGCAATGATCCGACGCTGTCACGGGTATATGAATTGACGATGAGGGGATGGCCAGCACATGGCGACTCACTGTTGCCAGCATTCTCATCCAGAAGAGAACAGCTGTCAGTATGCCAGGGGACAGTGATGTGTGGATCCAGAGTGGTGATTCCACTCAAGTTAAGGGAGAGAGTGCCAAATGAGCTACATGAAGGTCATCTGGGGGGAGTGAAAATGAAAAGCCTAGCTAGGGCTTATGTGTGGTGGCCGGGAATCGATCAACAAATCGAAGACCTAACTAAGAGCTGCTTAGGATGCCAGAAGGTCCAAAATGCACCATCACATGCCTCTCTACACCCATGGGAGTGGCCCTCCTCTCCATGGCAACGGGTGCACATTGATTTCGCTGCTCCATTCATGGACTCAATGTTCCTAATAACAGTGGATGCTCATTCAAAGTGGCCTGAGGTGATAAAGATGTCTTCAACCACTACAGAGAAAACGATTGCAGTCCTATGGACCATATTTGCCAGAAACGAGTTGCCAGAGCAGATATGCTCTGATAATGGACCACAGTTTGTGTCCGATGAGTTCCAAAAATTCATGAAATGGAATGGGGTAAGGCATTACACATCCGCCCCGTATCATCCAGCCACCAATGGATTGGCTGATAAAGGCCATGTGTGACGAGGAAATTCCACTACAGCATAAGATGGACAATTTCTTATTAGCCTACCGAAACGCAACACATGCAGTTACCAACCAGACCCCGGCCATGATGTTCTTTAACCGAAGGTTGAGATCTCGTCTGGACTTGCCCAGACCAAATGTGCGAAGAAATGTTGAGGACAAACAATTCCAGCACATCAACGAGAAGCCGACAAGGAGCTTCAATGTAGGGCAACCAGTCTTGGCCCAGGACTATCGAACAGAGAAGTGGCAACCGGAACAATATGTACAAGGCAGGGGCCATTAATGTACACAGTGGATGTCGGGGAGAACATTGTGAGACGCCATGTCGATCAGATCTTAGCATCACAGGAATGTGTCAACCCCATGTCTTGAGTACCTGGGGATGAACCCGACATACCGGTAGCATGTACTTCAGACCCAGTAGCAGTGGAACCCGATGAACTACCCGATGAAAGGGGGTCAGAATCACCTCTGCACCAAGAACAAGAACCTCCGGAAAGGCGCTATCCTGAAAGGGTCAGGAAGCCGCCCCAAAGGCTGAATCTATAAATGGACTTTTGTTATTGAATGTACATGTAAAAATGTAATTGTTATTTGAATATTAAGGGGGTATTATTAATCTAAAAAGGGAGGAATTGTAGTGTATGTGCTTTAAGTCAGAACTACTTTTTACAGCTCCTGTATACTGTAGTTCCGGCAGTAACCACACCGGTATATAAGCTGTGCGCATGACTCTGTTCTCCAGTCGAGAGATTGCCCTCCTCCAGTAAAGACCTGTTATTTGTTTATGTACAGCATCCGTGTAATTATTTATCCACTGAACCATGGATCTAACAATAAGCCCAATCAACCCAATCTCTCCTCATACGTCATTCCTGCTAACCCAAGTATCAGTCTGGTGATTCGTCGCTGCACTCCCTCCATGGCAAGAACATCCTTCCTCAGATAAGGCGACCAAAACTGCACACAATACTCAAGGTGTGGTCTCACCAAGCTCAGATACTGGCACTGCGTAGTACAGAGGAGGGATCTGCATGTGGAGAGTCACCGGTCATGAGAGTCCTGCAGCCAGGGCAGGGGGAAAGGGTAGCGCAGGTGCAGCTCCCCGGAGGATGAGGTCGCACATGAGTTCTGCTGCAGAGGACTCAGATGACAATTTTGATGGGGCGTCCTACAGAAGAAGGGTGGTGGGCATGAACACAGAAATCCTTGGTGCATCGGCATTCCTGTCAGAGAGCCTGTTGTCACTGTCAAGGAGAATGGAGGAGTCCTGCACCAACTTTGCACAGGGCTTTGCGCAGAGATTGGAGCCCATGATTTCCAGGATAGAAGTGATGGGCAACTCCATTAGCACACTTGTGGACTGAAACATGATACAGGGTCTGATGGGCGATGTCTCAGCTTCCAATGCAGCACAGCCGGAAGTGACCCAATGTCTTTGTGCTGCAGTCGAAGCTCAGACTTCTGTCATGCAGGCTTAGCTTGCTGCCACGCAAGCTCACACTGCTGCCATCGTGGTTGAGTTTACCAGTGTTGAGAGAATAGACATTCTTATTATGAACACAGCTAGCTTTTGCTAGTTACTTTATTGAGCCATGTGGACTTGGTACAGTATCTGTAGAGATGCAGCCTTGTGCTCCTGTGTGCAGGCTGCCATCTTGACTGTTGCCTTGTGGGTAGCCTAGCCTCATGGGTAATGTAGTCTTAATGTATGTATAGCTGGTTAGTGTAGTCTTAATACATACAGCTATATACAGCTCTACTGCTCCACCTAGTGTCCACCACAGAATGACATGTTATTGATCACTACATCCCCCTTTCTTTGGAGGTTTAACAAAATCAATATCACTCAACTTTCAAGAAAACAATAAAGATAATATCAGTAACACTTTTGTTAGTGCTCTATAAACATAAACATTTTCAAAACAGTCAACGCATTTTCAAAGCTTTACATTGTACTCAAAGATTAAGTCTATCAGGCTCTTTTACTTCACGCGTGGATCTTCTCAACACGGGTAAGTCTGATGTGTCTTCATGAGATTGTTCTGGCGGTGAATGACAAGATGCAGTTGCGGCATTGTCATCAATCTGCTCTTGTATAGATCGAGGTCTCCTTGCGATCTTTGCTTGGAGAGGGTTTCAGTGTTTCCTTCACTCTTCATGCCATAACTCTCAATGTACTCAATGCACTCTTGAAAAACTGCTGGCAGCTGGATCCCATCATACAGCATAGTCCTCTCAGCAGCCTCGGCTAATGGAATACCAAAGATTGGCCTGAGGGAAGAAGGAGTATCCACCAGAACTGCTTCCTGCTCTGGTGCAGGCTTCTTCTTTTTCTTTTTCTCTTTCCACTGCTTAACAACATCTGCTGCGGTTATATCTTTGGACTTTTTCTCCTTGTGTTTTTCCTCTTTGTGCTTTTCTTCCTTTGGCTTCTCTTTGACCTTGAAGCCTTTTTCTTTCTTCTTGGAGAAACTAGGCTTTTTGAAGACATGGATACCCTTTGGCCTTTTCATCCTTGATGGGCTCTCTGCTTCATCACCTGAGTCATCTGGTCTGCTTATGGCACAGTTTATACGGTAAACTCTTTTGACCAGTTCTAAGTCCTCACAAGCTTTGTCACCTAGTATCGAATCAAGTCTTTCAGCCACAACAAAAAACATGAGATGATGCACTTTGTCTTTGACTGTCACTTTAAGTCTGCATACACCTAAGCTATCTATTTTCTGTCCATTATAGTCCTTCAGTAGTACTGACTTTTTCTGTATTTTGGGCTTTTCTTTCATATTGTTAATGTCACTCATACTGATTAAGTTTGCTTTTGCCCCAGTGTCCAGTTTCAATGTAACTAATGCTCCATTTATCTGCAGTGGGATCATCCATTTGTCCTCTTTTACTGCATTAACTTTATGTTCAGCATTGTCTATTTCTGAGGGCTGCACATTTTCTGCATCTTTTTTGATATCGTCACATGACAACATTCCTACAAAAAATGTCTCACTTAAATCAGTGTCCTCATTCACATTAACTTGTTGCCCTTTCGTTGTTGTTACTTTTGAAAAGCATTGTTTGGCAAAGTGATTCTTTCCATTACACTTTGTGCACATTTTTCCAAATGCTGGGCATTGTCTTAACTGGTGTTTGTAACCACAGCGTTTACAATTAAAAATGTCATCCTCCGATTGCTTTTCATTTCTGTTCTGCCCACGTTTCTTCCCCTTGTAGGACACAGCACCGACAGCAGCATTATCACTCATTACATTCGCATCATTATTGATTTCACTGAAAGTCTTCGCGTGATTTCGAGCTAGCTCGCTGGCTTGGCATATTTTCACCGCATTTTCCAAATTTAGTTCGGTTTCTCTCAACAGACGTTCCCTGACTTTTTTATCATGAATACCAAACACAATCTGGTCACGAATCATGGATGCTTTGAGCTCAGAAAAATTACATGTCTGTGCTTTCAGTTTCAGATCAGTTATAAAGCTAACAAAAGTCTCATTTTGTTGCTGTGTCCGAGATCGGAAGATGTATCTTTCATACGTCTCATTCTTTTTGGGAGAGCAATGTGCATCAAATTTTTTTAGCACATCTTCTAATTTTTCTCTGTTCTCCACTGGATTAAATACAAATGTATTAAATACCTCTATCACCTGTGGGCCTGCAACCGTAAGCAGCAACGCTATCTTCCTTGCGTCTGGCTTCGTACCGAATCCGATGGCTGCAATGTAGAGTTCGAATTGCTGTTTAAAAGTCTGCCAATTGTAGTCGATTTTTCCTGTGAGATTCAAACGCTCTGGTGGCTTCAAATTCTCCATGTCGCTTTTCACAATTTTCAGCAGATCTTCACCACCCTGGTACCATGTTATGTTCATTAATAAATAGACATTCTTATTAGGAACACTGCTAGCTTTTGCTAGTTACTTTATTGAGCCATGTGGACTTGGTACAGTATCTGTAGAGATGCAGCCTTGTGCTCCTGTGTGCAGGCTGCCATCTTGACTGTTGCCTTGTGGGTAGCCTAGCCTCATGCGTAATGTAGTCTTAATGTATGTATAGCTGGGTAGTGTAGTCTTAATACATACAGCTATATACAGCTCTACTGCTCCACCTAGTGTCCACCACAGAATGACATGTTATTGATCACTACAATGAGAGTCCTGCAGCCAGGGCAGGGGGAAAGGGTAGTGCAGGTGCAGCTCCCCGGAGGATGAGGTCGCACATGAGTTCTGCTGCAGAGGACTCAGATGACAATTTTGATGGGGTGTCCTACAGAAGAAGGGTGGTGGGCATGAACACAGAAATCCTTGGTGCATCGGCATGCCTGTCAGAGAGCCTGTTGTCACTGTCAAGGAGAATGGAGGAGTCCTGCACCAACTTTGCACAGGGCTTTGCGCAGAGATTGGAGCCCATGATTTCCAGGATAGAAGTGATGGGCAACTCCATTAGCACACTTGTGGACTGAAACATGAAACATGATGGGCGATGTCTCAGCTTCCAATGCAGCACAGCCGGAAGTGACCCAATGTCTTTGTGCTGCAGTCGAAGCTCAGACTTCTGTCATGCAGGCTTAGCTTGCTGCCACGCAAGCTCACACTGCTGCCATCGTGGTTGAGTTTACCAGTGTTGAAAGGGGTTTGCAGGTTGTCACAGCAGTCCAGCAATCTGTCCTCCAACAGATCATTAGGGTTGTTGAGGCACCACCCTGGGGAGTAGCAGTGGCTCCATGGAGCACCAACCTGGTGTCCTCTTTCAGGAAGACACCATTCGTCCTCCCACTACTGCCACTCCGCCAGTGCCCTTGTTGTTGCCTGTCAGACAGCAGCCCAGGCTGCTGCCGCAAATGCTGAAGTTGTGCAGCCTACAGCCGGGCCTTCTAGGCCCAGAGCTGCTCGTGGTCAAACTGCAAGGCCATCACAGTGTCCCCCACAGAAAGTCAGCAGCTTTCCACCAGCCATGCTGCAGCCACTGGGGTAGCACTTGTAGGAGCACTACACAGGCAAAAGCACACGGAAGACAGGCATTAAGGGAATGCACAAGGGTGAATAGTTGACTTTGTTACGTAGTATTGGATTGATTGATTTATAAATTTGGTCTGGAATGTATATTTTGTACTGGCTTTCATTTCAGCATTGTGGCCAAGAGGATGCTGTGATGTTCTATGACAGAGGGGTGGAAAGGTGGTGAAGTGCTGAGCAACGGCGATCTGGGGTTTCGTTCAGGGGAACCGGAGTCTGATAGCAAAATACTGCAGATGCTGGAAATCTGAAATAACAACAGAAAATGCTGGAAAAGCTCAGCAGGCCAGGCAACATCCGTGGAGAGAAATTAGAGTGACGTTTCGGGTCGAAACCCTTTTTCAAACAGGAAAGGAAATAAAATAGATCAAAGGCAGGGCTGCGATAGAACAAAAGAAGTAAAAGAAGTAAAAGAGACATTGGCCCTGAAATTAGGATCGGGAGCTTGCTGCACATGCAAGCCCCCGATGTTCACTTACCCAGCGCGCTGACATTTTAATTCTGGCCCGCATTGCATTTCCTCTGACTGGCCCGCTTGAGGTCCTGCCGCGCTGTGCGTGCGTGACCCAGCGGCATACTTAGTGCGATGAGCTGGCTGGGATCACGTGAGCACAGGGCAACCAATGGGAGGTTGCAAAAGTTCATTCATGAGTTTGACAGTAAGAGCTGTCAAACTCATGAAAACTCCTGGCCCCAAAACACTACTTAAACCTGAAAGAAAATTTAAAAAAACATTGCACTACTTAAATGAACCATAAAGAACTCTGAAAAACTATTTTAAACAATAATTTTAAAATTTGAAAAAAAAATTATATAAAAAATCGGGGCTAAAACTAAACTTACCTTACTGTAAATTGTTTAAAAATAACAAACCTGTGGAAAAAAAATTCTCAATTGCATTAATAGACCACTTACCTGAAAAACTAAGTACTTACATGTGGTTTTTCTATGCGTAAAGACCGGAGGCCTTTACACACGCGCAACTCTGAAAAAAAAAAGGAATTTCACTGCGCACGTGCTGCCTGTGCTGTCGCGCGCGTTCTGCCTCTTAACCCCTTGGGTCAGAGGACAGGAAATGCCGGTTTTCAGCGCATGCGCTGTGCATGCTGAAAACCGGCAATTCCTCCGGGCACACGCGTGAGTACCCCGTCCGTACTCACGCGTTGTGCCCGGAATTACTGGGCCAATAAGAGGTATTCAAAACCAGACGAGATGGTAATAGGACAGTGGAGACAAAAGATGGCAAGATTAGGTGTGAAGTGTACTGGCAGGATGGGAGACAGCTGCTGTGTGGGAGAGAGAAAAAAAAAGGAAAGGGGGGAAGGGAAGATCCAAAACAAAGGGGGTCACCTGTATGCATTCAATGACACACTGCACCATGGGGAAGCCCCTGGCAAAGCCACGTGTGCACTCCTCCTACTTCTCTCTAGAGAGAAGACAATGAAGTCCCCTCTCCTAGATTACAAAGCCTCTGTAACGTCCCGGATGCATCGATGGGTGGCGAACTGTGAGATGTTTGTTATGTCACCTGTTCCAGCCTGGAAGGATCCGCTAGTGAAAAAGTTCAGGGCCATGGTCACCTTGAGAGCCACTGGCAGTGCCATCGTCACCCTGCTCTGAGGCTGCTGGTCTGGTTCCAAGAGGTGACAGGGTTCTGTGATCACCTCCTTGGTGAAGCGGAGCCTCCTAATACACTGCTCCTGGCTAAGGTGCAGGTAGGAGAAGTGCTCCCTGAAGACCCAGGGTGGGTAAGGCCTCCTGCTGTGAGCCCTCCTCCTCCTCCTTCCTCTGTGAGCAGCTTGTCTTCTTTGCTCACTCTACTCCATCTCCCTGTCATGCTGCAGCGCGAGGAGGACTGCAACTAGAGCCCCCATGATTGGGAGCAAGTGGTGTACTCCGAGGCCTTCCAGTCGCAGCCAATGACTTCCCAATGCCCAGCAGCACTCCCTGCACACTTAACAACTTTAGAAATTTCTTACAACAACCCAATACTCCTGCAAACTCCGCAAGAGCCAGTACAAAAGCAATAAGCAACTTACCTCCAAGTTGGATGTATCCCTTTAAGTAACGCTGGTGGGGGTCCTTCGTGCAGCTGAACACAGGATCAGCTGTGCGTGGTTAGAAGAGGACGTTAAATGGAGCAGCGACATCAAAAATAGCAGGTCATGCGTCAAATCAGCGTAATACGCTGACTGACGTCGCGACCTGCATACTCTGCATACTGCTGGTGTACGCACATCTTGTTCACGCATCGCCCTCACCAAGATGGTGAACAGCGTGGGCTGTGCCGGAAGTGGGCGGAAGCCTTTTTTTAAAAACGGCCAATAGTACTGGCACTACGGAGTTGAATTCATGGCCCTAATTTCTCTATATTCAAGATAATAAGTTGTTACATTGTTCCAATATCCTCATAAAGAATATTCAGGTAGCTCTATTTGATAGAAATAGTAAAAGTCTGAGTTTTGTTCTTAAGGCCTTCTTCCTGTCTCTTGACCGCACTTAGAATGGTTCCAAAACCCATTGCTTAATCAGTTTCCTCTGGGAGTGTGAGTATTAGGAAATCATATTGTTTAAGATTACTTCCTTGTAAAGAAAACAAAACAAATAAAATGTGCTGTTGTTCACAGATGAATACTCCTCATTTCCCTACTGTTGAATAAAGTTTTGTTCCCATGAATCATGTTTCAGTTGATTGGCGTACCACCGGGTGTTACCGTGTGCCATTGTTTCATATTGTTTGCCTTTGGGACCTGGTAGATAGCTATGACTTCATTGATATGTATTAAATTATCACCTCGTGGAAGTGTTCTGTTGCACTAGATAACCTCTGACAACCTTGCAAAATATAGTATCCCATAGGAGGCAATAACTCTGGGAAACATTCAGCAACCTAGAGTACTCTGCCAAAAGATTAAATTGGCACATTTAAAAAATAGTTCCGATACTTACCAAATTGTAAGAGGTTGCTTTTCCCCCAAGGATTTGACAGGAGGACATTTTTGGATTTATGTATATAAGCAAAGTAAACTGATAATAACAAATATTCTACTGAGTTTGATGGGTTGAAACCAATAGTCAGTCACATTCTTCCAGCAAGATATCAATGATCACCAGGAAATTTCAGTGACTTTTACAGAAGAAAATTAGCGTAGCCATTACCCATGCAAATACAACAAGTAGGCTCGCTTGACACAAACATAGAAGATAGGAGCAGTGAAGAGATCGCAAAGTCTCTGTTTGAAGAATGGACTCCGTCGAGAATATTTTTGTGGACTTTATGGGCTGAGGGTGTTTTCCCTGTGGTGGAATCACCCTGTGCAAATGCGTGGGGGATTGGTTTGTTAAAACTGCAGAGAACGCATGGCAGTTGGCTGTGACAAAAGAACTGTCAGTCATCAATCATGTATGGGTTCTCCGGACAGTCCTGGAAAAAGGAAGGGGGCCATTGAACTTGAAGCCACTCTAATATGCAAAGCACTTCTCACCTCCATCTCAGAAGAGAAGCAGAACAATTAACCCACTGGCCTCAGCCAGCTGAAAAGGAGCCAGTTTTTTTCCCAACACAAAGACCGAAAGATATGTCCCAGACTTAGGGCCATTAATCCAATACTCATGGGTCCGAGCATGACTCATCACTGATTAAGCACTGGAGTACTTAGAAACAAAAGCATTTTAAAGATTGGCGGGAAAAGATAGGGGTAGCCAGACTACTATAAAGATAGATTCTTTTCCACCATTCTTTCTCTCCCTCGCTTCCTCGCTCCACCAAGATCGACTTAACAGGAAGTACCAGAGGAAGAAGCCGCTGAGTGAAGCGATCGAGCCAAGCTGGTAACCAGATATCCCAGGCAAGCTGGGTGAGGTGTAAGGGGCTCAGGATTTTTCTCAGAAGTGAAGCTTTTGAGCTATTCTGGGGGAGTAGCTTTGTTTGGTTCAGCCAGGCGAAGGGGTTTATGCGACTGGGTAATTCGTTGGTAGGGGTGGAATTAGAGTCCACCATAGCAAGAAGGGAATTACTGCTTGTTATAGTCCCCAGTTTTGTACGGTATGTATGTTGTTTGTAACCTGGATTTTATTCTCCACAGAGACAGTGATTTCGTTTAGTAGTGCATGTTTTAGCCAGTGTATGTTAGGCCAAATAAATACATAGATACATAGAGATAGGAACAGGAGTAGGCCATTCGGCCCTTCGAGCCTGCTCCGCCATTCAATGAGATCATGGCTGATCTTCGTCTGAGATCATAGCTGATCTTACCAGTTCAGTACCCCGTCCCCGCCTTTTCTCCGTAACCCTTAATCCCCTTAGCCTTCAGAAATATATCCAATTCTCTCTTGAAAATATTTATTGAATTAGCCTTCACAGCCCTCTGTGGCAGGGAATTCCACAGGCTCACCACTCTTTGAGTGAAGAAATTCTTCCTCATCTCTGTTTTAAATGATTTGCCCGCTATTTTTAGACTGTGGCCCCTGGTTCTGTGCTCCCCGGCCATTGGAAACATTCTCTCTGAATTCAGCCTGTCCAGGCCTGCCATAATTTTATATGTTTCGATGAGATCCCCTCTCAATCTTCTAAACTCCAGTGAGTACAAGCCCAAACTATTTAATCTCTCTTCGTAGGTCATTCCCGCCATTCCAGGTATCAGCCTGGTGAATCGCCGTTGCACTCTTTCCATGGCAAGAACATCCTTCCGCAGATGGGGCGACCAAAACTGTACACAATACTCCAGATGCGGTCTCACCAGCACCTTGTACAGCTGTAGTAAGGTATCCCTATTCCTATACTCGAACCCCCTTGATATGAAGGCCAACATACCATTTGCCTTCTTAATCGCCTGTTGCACCTGCATGCTCTCCTTCAGTGACTGGTGCACAAGAACACCCAGGTCCCTCTGCACTTCCCCATCTCCCAATCTATTGCCATTTAGATAATAATCTACCCTCCTGTTTTTACCCCCAAAGTGGATAACCTCGCATTTATCCACATTATAGTGCATCTGCCACGTATCCGCCCATTCCCCCAACCTGTCCAAATCACACTGTAGCCTCCTGACATCCTCATCAGAGCCCACCCCTCCTCCTAGTTTAGTGTCGTCAGCGAATTTGGAAATATTGCATCCAATTCCCTGATCCAGATCATTTATATATATTGTGAACAGCTGGGGTCCCAGGACAGATCCTTGCGGCACCCCGCTGGTCACTGCCTGCCACTCCGAAAACGAGCCGTTTATTCCAACTCTCTGTTTTCTATCCGCCAGCCAGTTCTCTATCCACGTTAATACTTTGCCCCCAATCCCATGAGCCTTAATTTTGCATGATAATCTTTTGTGTGGAACCTTATCGAAGGCTTTCTGGAAGTCAAGGTACACCACATCCACTGGCTCTCCCCCATCTATTCTACCAGTTACCTCCTCAAAAAATTCCAGCAGATTAGTCAAACACGATTTACCCTTTGTAAATCCATGTTGACTCTGTCCGATCCTTTCCCCATTTGTCAAGTGCTCCGCTATTTTATCCTTAATAATGGACTCTAGCATTTTGCCCACAACCGATGTAAGGCTTACTGGTCTATAATTCCCTGCTTTCTCTCTACCCCCCTTTTTAAATATTGGGGTAACATTAGCTACCCTCCAATCCACGGGTACTGTTCCCGAGTCAATGGAGTTCCGGAAGATGATCCTTAGAGCATCTGCTATCTCCAGGGCCACCTCCTTAAGTACCCTAGGATGTAGTTTATCAGGCCCCGGGGATTTGTCGGCCTTCAGTCCCCTCAACTTACCCAACACCATATCCCTAGAGATACTAATTTCTGTCAGCTCCTCCCTCTCATTAGTCCCTATGTTTGCCGATATTCCTGGGAGGTTATTTGTGTCCTCCTTTGTGAATACAGAACCAAAGTATGAGTTTAATTGGTCCGCCATTTCCTTATTCTCCATTATATATTCTCCCGAATCGGACTGCAAGGGACCGACTTGGGATTTTACCAGTCTTTTCCTCCTGATATACCGATAAAAGCTTTTGCAGTCTGTCTTTATGTTTGCTGCAAGTTTACTTTCGTATTCTATTTTCCCCTTCCTGATTAATCCCTTTGTCCTCTTTTGCTGTATCCTGTACTGCCCCCAATCTTCCGGTCTGGTGCTTTTTTTTGCCAGTTGATATGCCCTTTTTTTTGATTTTATGCTGTCCCTAATTTCCCTCGTTATCCACGGTTGAGTCACCTTTTTAGGTTTATTTTTATGCCAAACCGGTATAAACATGTTCTGGAATTCTTCCATTCTATCTTTGAATGCTTGCCATTGTCTATCCACTGTCAATCCCCCCAGAAACACCACCCAATCAATCTTACCCAATTCCCGTCTCATACCCTCGTAATTCCCTTTATTTAAGTTCTGGACCTTAGTCTCTGATTCAATTTCCTCACTCTCCATCTCGACTGAGAGCTCGATCATATTATGATCGCTCTGACCCAAGGGGCCTCGTACAATAAGTTTGATTTTTCACCGAAGCATTCCCGTCCGTGACTTATTTCATTTACACTCTGAATAATAATTCCTGGGTATAGAACTTTTGTAAGGCGGGGGGCGATTCGAACCGTCAGTCTAGCAATTGGGCTAGGATCAAAAACTGCTTACAGCAGGAATAGGCCATTCGGCCCCTTGAGCCTGCTCCGCCATTTAATGAGATCATGGCTAATCATCCAAATTCAGCACCCTGTCCCTGCTTTCTTCCCATATCCCTTGATCCCTTTAGCCTTAAGAAATATATCTAACTCCTTCTTGAATATATTTAATGAATTGGCCTCAACTGCCTTCTGTGCTAGAGAATTCCACAGGTTCTGCGTGAATAAATTCCCCCTCATCTCAGTCCTAAATGGCTTACCCCTTATCCTTAGACTGTGACCCCTGGTTCTGGACTCCCCTACCATCGGGAACATCCTTCCTGCATCTAGTCTGTCTAGTCCTGTTAGAATTTTATAAGTTTCAATGAGATCCCCTCTCATTCTTCTAAACTCCAGCGAATATAAGCCCAATCGACCCAATCTCTCCTCATACATCATTCCTGACATCCCAGGTATTAGTCTGGTGATTCTTCGCTACACTCCCTCCATGGCAAGAACATGCTTCCTCAGATAAAATGACCAAAACTGCACACAATACTCAAGGTGTGGTCTCACCAAGGCCCTGTACAACTGCAGCAAGACATCCTTGCTCCTGTGCTCGAATCCTCTCGCTACGAAGGCCAACATACCATTTGCCTTCTTAACCGCCTGCTGCACCTGCATGCTTACCTTCAGCGACTGGTGCACAAGGACACCCAGGTCTCATTGTACTTCCCCTTCTCCCAATCTATTGCCGTTCAGATAATAATCTGTCTTCCTGTTTTTGCCACCAAAGTGGATAACCTCTCATTTATCCACATTATACTTCATTTGCCATGCATCTGCCCAATCACCCAACCTGTTCGAATCATACTGGAGTTTCTCTGCATCCTCCTCACAGCACACACGCCCACCCAGCTTTGTGTCATCTGCAAACTTGGAGATATTACATCTAGTTCCCTTGTCTAGATCATTAATATATATTGGCCCAGAAATTCAGGTCGGGGGTTCCCGCGGGTGCAAGCCCCCGACCTGCACTTACCTAGCGCGCCAGCCATTGAGCTGTGGGCCCACGTGGGATTCCGATCCTGGGCCTCCTCCAACTGCCAGCACGCATTGCTTGCATATCCCAGGGGCGCAGTTAGTTCGATGCGTCCCCTGGGATCACGTGGGCCATGGAGAGCCAATGGTAGCAGGGAATGCTTCATTCATAAGTTTGACAGGAAGAGCTGTCAAACCTATAAATACTATAAGCCCCAAAACATCACTAAAATTTCAAATACATTTTTTTTTAAATCACATTTTTAAAATAACTATAAATTACGTGAAATAACTATTTTAAACAATAATTTAAATTTTTGAAAAAATTAATTACATTTTCTAACGGGGCTAAAAATAAACTTACCTTTCATTAAAGTATTTAAAAATAATAAACCTGTGGAAAAAATGTTTTAATTTTAATTAATTCACCACTTACCTTGTTAAAAGCAGACCTTGCGCCTGCTTTTTAAAAGTGTAACTGCTGGAGACTTACCCTCCAGGAGAACCCTGCAAAAAAACGTAAGTTCGATGCGCAAACGCTGCCTCTCTGGCGCATGCGTTCCACCTGTCAACCCCTTATTTCAGGGGAACGGAAGTGCCGGTTTCCTGCGCATGCGCAGTGCATGCACAAAACCGGCACTTTCGTTGGGCGTACTCACGCGTTGGGATCTGAATTTCTGGGCCATTGTGAATAGCTGGGGTCCTAGCACCGACCCCTGCGGTACCTCACTAATCACTGCCTGCGACTCAGAAAAAGACCCGTTTATTCCAACTCTTTGCTTCCCGCCTGCCAACCTGTTCTCTATCCAAGTCAGTACCTTACCCCCAAATCCATGTGATTTAACTATGCACGCTAATCTCTTATGCGGGACCTTATCGAAAGCCTTCTGAAAGTCCAAATACACCACATCCACTGGTTCTCCCTTATCTATTCTACCAGTTACATCCTCAAAAAATTCCAGTAGTTTAGTCAAGCACGATTTACCTTTAGTAAATCCATGTTGACTTTGTCCGATCCTGTCACTGTTTTCCAAGTGCTCTGCTATTACATCTTTTATAATGGACTCTAGCATTTTCCCCATTACCGATGTCAGGCTTACCGGTCTGTAATTCCCCATTTTCTCTCTACCACCTTTTTTGAATAGTGGGGTAACATTAGCTACCCTCCAATCCATGGGTACTGTTCTAAATTCCATCGAATGCTGGAAGATGATCAGCAATGCATCTACTATTTCTAGGGCCACTTCCTTAAGTACCCTAGGATGTAGATTATCAGGCCCTGGGGATTTATCAGACTTCAATCCCATCAGTATGTTACTAGCCCAACTAGAGTAGTTATGGAAAAGGACAAGGAAAAATCAAATGTAAAAACACTCAACTGGAGGAGGGCTAATTTCAATCAGTTGAAAAGAGATCTGGCCCTGGTGGACTGGAATCAAAGTTTGGCAGGTAAAACGGTAAATTATCAATGAGAAGCCTTTAAAGAGGGGATAGTTCGGGTACAGACTAGACACATTCCCACCAGGAGGAAAGGAAAGGCATCCAAAGCTAGAGCTCTCTGGATGATTAAAGGTTAAGGGGGAGAAATTTCCTACCTTAGCACCATCCGTTAAAGCGAAGAAATGTCAAGAAAGCGGCATTGGTCGCTCGTCCGCCAGCTGGTGGTTGTTCCCGGGGCATCCTCCATGTTCGAAGTCCTGTTAGTGCTGCCATTATGAAGCAGCGCCCTGCAAAAAAAAATGGCGGAGTGGTGACGTCAGTCGGCATGCAATGCCGAATTAACATCACCATGGCGAAATTTGACCCTAGCGCTGAGTTTAGCACTGGGTCCTAAACATGGCAGGTAAACCCAACGCGCAAGCAGACTGACAGAGTTTCTGTCAGCACCTCTTAAAAGGACACACACATCTTTCTGGTAATTTGGCATTTAAACTTTCGGACTGTTTTTTTTTTCATTTTATTGAAGTAGTGCCTTGCTGAGTAGATGTTAAAACATTTTTTAAGTGTGTAGGGCATGCTGCTGGATGCTTGCAAGGCCTCAGATGTTAAAGGAAGGCCTCTGAGAAGACAGAAAATGCTGCAAATACTCAGCAGGTCAGGCAACATCCGTGGAGAGAGAAACAAAGTTCATGTCTCAGGTCAAGATGCTGCCTGACCAGCTGAGTATTTCCAGCATTTTATGCTTTTATTTCAGATTTACAGCATCCACTCGCAGAGGGAAGAGGAAGATGCAGAAGAGGAAGTTGTAGAAGAGGAAGAAACAGAAGAAGAAGAAGCTGAAGAGGAGGAAGCAGAAGAGGAGGAAGCAGAAGGAAGGATGGAACCCAGACAGCCCCTTTCTGGCCGGGATATCCGGGATAGAATCATCCACCTGCAGTTCCAGTGTCCACAACCCTTTCATGATTTGTTCCACATCTTACCTTCCCTCTGTTCCTGACAATCACAGTGTCCTCTTGACCACAATGCTACAATATAAGCCACTACAAAGCAAACTTTCCAATCAAAATTTATACATCTTTCCATCCAATATAACATCAAGAAATCAATTCCTCACCCTTATGCATTCTCTTAGTGACTGTCTTGTGTGTGTGCCTTTGCCTAACCTACTGATGTCATGCAGTGCTACCCCAGTGGCTGCTGCATGGCTGGTGGAAAGCTGTTGACTTTCAGTGGTGGACACTGCAAAAGGCCTTGCTGGTCAACCTTGAGGAGCTGGTGGCTGGGAGAGTCAAAACAATCTTTTTCTTCTTCTTCACTCTCCTCTCCCTCTTCTTGGTCAACCATTGGCTGGGCAGGCTACAGTAATTGGATGTGTGAAATGAGGAAGGCACAAGGATGGAGTTGTGGTGACGGGAGGGCGGGAAAGCAAGAGGTGCATGCCAGAAGGAGGATAACATATGAGGATACCAGCATTTTGTATCCTTTCAGCCTCTCCGTTGGCATAGGGCTCAGCCATGCCCAGGCCAAGAATGGCCGGCACCGTCTCCTCCATGAGGGTGAGGTGAGGCTAGGAATGGGAGATGTGCCTCATGATTGGTACAGATTTTGGTAGGTGAGTGATTGGTGGGGGAGTGGCACTGCATTGAGCAGTGTGTGAGGCTAGTGGTGCAATTGGTAGGAGACGGCTTTTGAAGATTCATTCACTGACCTTGACCACTGGTCTGAGGTCATGAAGCTTCTTTGGGCACTGGAGCCAAGTGGTGGGGGCTACACTGCTGGCAGTGATGGCCTCGGTGATGCGGTCCCACATCGTTCTTTCTGGAGGTTCTCCTGGCCCTGTGGGTAGAGGACCTTTCTTGCAGTGTTGACCCCCTGCACAAAGCTGGAGTGCTGCGTGCGAGACCCTGGGTGCCCCTTCCCTGGCTTGCTGAGCCATTTGTGTTAGTGCTGAAGCATTTTTCTCATTTTTTGAGGTTCAGAAGGGAATTCAGCTTTAAGAGCTGGAGTCCCCCATTTGGGACTTCTTTTTAATGTTAATTTTTTTTAAACGGCAGTAAGGGCTGAAAACTGCATTTTTTCACTGAATTTTAATTCTTATTATTTCTGAATGCATTGTCCCTTTAATTCATAGCCCTTTTCGTTGCCCACAATTCCTTGTGAACTCCACAGCCTCGCTCCCAGAAGCCATAAGAAGCGGCAACACTGCTCCTGGACGGGAACTTCGGGTCGGATGCCTCCACTAACGCCACCAGGAGGGTGTTACATGGTAAGTTAGCGCTATGCTACAAATCTCCAGCCCCAGCATGAATTTTGCCCAGTAGCACTGCGGCCATTTTCAGCGGCCATAAACCCGAGTCCGTGGTGACATCGGCAGGTATCTGTCGATGTCCAATTTCTAGAGGGTTGATGAGGGTAGTGTGGTTGATGTTATGTATATGGGGGGAGAAATTCGGTTGCTTTGCGACTCCCATTAGCGCCCTCTTAGGGCGCAAAGCAACTAGCGCCTGGGCGCGGCGCCGCCAACGCAGGAGGTTAGCGGCGGCGGTAACCATTAGCGCCCCATGATGCTATGCCACCGGCAATGACGTCATCGCCGTGTGCAGCGCCCCGATCACGCCCTGGCCGTGATCTTCAGTAGCACCCCCTACCACCGGACGCTATGTCCGACTGGGTCAGGGGGCCCTACTTGTGGCCGGGGTGGCGCTAATTAAAGGCGAGGTGCCAGGCGGCCATTTTTGCTGCTGGCCGCCTGCCAGCACCTGCCTCAGTTGCCGTCCCTGGCCTCCTGATCACCCCACCCCCCACGCGGGCTCTTTTGCCGGCCCTCCGATCCCGGTGGCCCAGCTGGGCCCCGGGTCGTGCTGCGCAAGGCCCCCCCCCTTTAAGAAGGGGAGGAAGGCCTGCAATAGTGCGTGGCACTGCAGCACATAGCAGCACGATGTTCCCTCGCAGCACCCCAAGAGGGAGGCGGGGCGCTTCCCACTTGGGGGACTTCCAATGAATTTCGGCCACGGGGGCGCTAATTTTTTCTGGGCACTAAAAGTGGCACCCCAGCAAAGTTAGCGCCCCAAAGCGACTCAATTTTGGCCCCATGGAGTTTCAAATGGTGTTTGATAAAGTACCACATAATAGACTTGCTGTGGCGACACGCCACCACTGGACATAATCCGCTCACGGCGGCACGGACAGTTTAAGCAGACGCCCCCAGCCGGGGGCCCTCTATTCCAGCAACTTGTTTCCCGCAGTGACAGGCTGCCGGGAGCACTTCCTGTCTGGGGAGTATTTAAGTGGTTGCGCAGGCTTTTCCAGTTCCTCTTTGCCATGAGATTGATTAAAGCAGTTGTGTTTAACTAACTCTGGTCTCGACTCCCACGTTTGCCGCGGTATCTCAACACTGGTGACCCCGACGCTCAGGACGAATCCTAAGCTAGCATGGCGGATACAAACGCAGTCACGGTTAAACTACCGGACTTTTGGGAGAACCTGGCCGAAGCCTGGTTTGTTCAAGCCGAGTCCAGATTCCGGCTGAAACACATTACAGTCGACGCCACGAAGTACGACTACCTCGTCGCCTCTCTCACCTTCGCCACAGTCCCCAAGGTTTGGGCAGCGCTGCAGGAGCCACCAGCGGAAGGCAAGTACGAACATCTGAAGGCTGCGCTCCTTAAAAAATTTCAAACGTCCTCTTACCAGCGCAACTGCCAACTCCTCGACCTCCCCGGCCTTGGTGATGCTTCACCGTCGGATCTGCTCTCCCACATGCTGTCCCTCTGGGACGACAAAAACACCGGCGCCCTCTTTCGCACGCTTTTCATTCGGCAGCTCCCCGACAGCATCCGCCCGCTCATTGTGGAATCTGGCTCTACGGACCTGAATGAGATAGCCGAAAAGGCCGACCAGCTGCTCTCTGCGCAGTCCGCCCGCGACATCGCGCCCGACCTCACGGCAACGACCATGCGGTCTTCCCGGCCCATTAGGCCCGACCGCCCTGCCACTCCGGGTCACTGCTACTACCACACCCGTTTTGGCACTAGGGCCCAACGCTGCACGCCACCGTGCACTTTCAAACCCCCCCCCGCACCGGCCCCCACGATGGCTGCGGGGCAAAAGGGGCCTCTACTGTACGTCACCGACGACAGCACCAACCGCCGATTTCTGTGCGACACAGGGGCCCAGCACAGCATCACCCCCGCCTCCGCCCTCGAAATCCAAAGCGACGCACGGGGTATCACGCTGGCCGCAGCCAATGGCTCTGACATCCGCACATATGGCACCCGCATGGTCACGCTCGACATCGCAGGCCGCCGCTACTGCTGGGAGTTCCTCACAGCCAGGGTCCTCTGCCCACTCATCGGCGCCGACTTCCTACGTGCCCACGGCCTCCTTGTCGACATTCCGAGGCACCGCCTCGTCGACATCAACACTATGGCCCCCATCCCTGGCGCATTTACCCCGGCCCGTTCGGCCGGCCTGACGACCTACTGCCTCGCCAGAGCCACGGACGACTACTCGGCACTCCTAGCCGAGTTTCCCGCCCTCACTAACCCGACCTTTTCGGCCAAAGCCGCCAAACACGGTGTGGAGCACTATATCCCCACCACCGGCCCCCCAGTTTCTGCCCACGCCCGCAGACTCAACCCGGCCAAGCTGGAAATCGTGCGGGCCGAGTTCACCACCATGGAACAACTCGGTATCATCCGCCGCTCCAGCAGCCCTTGGGCCTCACCCCTCCACATCACCCCAAGCCCGGCGGAGGCTGGCGCCCTTGCGGGGACTACCGCCGCCTCAACGACGCCACCACCCCCGACCGATACCCGGTGCCGCACATCCAGGACTTCTCGGCCCGACTGGCCGGACGAACCGTCTTTTCCAAGGCTGACCTGGTGCGCGGTTACCACCAAGTCCCCGTACACCCCGCGGACATCCCCAAAACGGCCGTCATCAGCCCATTCGGCCTGTTCGAGTTCCTGAGGATGCCCTTCGGCCTCAAGAATGCAGCCCCGGCTTTCCAGCACCTTATGGACTCAGTCCTCCGGGACCTGAACTTCCTATTCGTCTATCTAGACGACATTCTCGTGGTCAGCTCCTCCCAACAGGAACACCTCGAACACATTCGCATCCTGTTCGGGTGCCAAGCCCAACACGGGCTCATCCTCAGCCTGGCGAAGTGCCAATTCGGCCTAACTGAGATCGATTTTCTCGGTCACCACATCACTCCTGCTGGGGCCGTCCCCCTGCCCAACAAGGTGCAGGCCGTCCAGCAATTCCCCCGCCCCAATACCATCAAGGGCCTCCAGGAGTTCCTCGGGATGGTGAACTTCTACAACAGGTTCATCCCCAGCGATGCAGCCCTCATGAAGCCCCTATACGACTCCCTCCAAGGTAAATCCGGCAAGATGGCCGTAGCCTGGACCACTGACACGTCAGCCGCCTTCGATGCCACCAAAAACGCGCTCGCTGACACCACCCTGCTCGCGCACCCGAGGGCCGATGCCTGGGTCGCGCTCACCACCGACGCCTCCGACCACGCGGTCGGAGCCGTGTTCGAGCAGTGGGTCAATGGCGCGTGGCAGCCACTTGCCTTCTACAGCCGCCAACTGCGCCCCCCGGAGGTCAAATACTCTACTTTCGACCGCGAGCTTCTCGCGCTCCACCTGTCGGTCCGCCATTTCAGGTTCCTCCTGGAGGGCCGCCCCTTCACCGTGTACGTGGACCACAAGCCGCTCACATACGCGATGGCCAAGCACACCAAACCCTGGCCCGCTAGGCAGCAACGCCAGCTCGCGGCCGTGTCCGAATTTACTACGGACATCCAGCACGTCTCCGGTAGAGACAACGTTGTCGCCAACTGCCTTTCCCGTCCCGCCATCTGCGCGAATCACCTCGCGGTCAACTACGCGCAACTAGCAGCGGCCCAGCTCACGGACCCAGACCTCCTCTCGGCGGCTACCAGCCTGCCAGGGCTACGCCTAGCCAAGGTCGCGCACGGGCCCGAAGCCACGGCAGTCACTTGCGACGTCTCACTCGGCCAACCCAGGCTGGTCGTCCCTGCAACCTGGCGCCGCCGCATCTTCGACGCGCTACACGCGCTCTCCCATCCGGGTGCCCGCGCATCCATCAAACACCTCTCCCAGCGTTTCGTCTGGCGCGGCCTCAGCAAAGATGTTCAGACTTGGGCCACGTCCTGCCTCGCCTGCCAACGGGCTAAGTTACAGCTACACACAAAAGCACCCCTGGGAGACTTCGAGGTACCCAGCCGCCGTTTCGACCACGTACACGTCGACATCGTCGGTCCTCTGCCGCCATCGCAAGGCCAAACTCATCTCCTCACGATGGTCGACCGCTACACACGCTGGCCTCAGGCAGTGTCACTGCCCTCCACCACCACAGCCGACATCGCCAGGGCGTTCGTTAACACCCGGGTCGCAAGTTTCGGCGTACCAGCCGACATAACCTCCGACAGAGGCGCCCAGTTCACCTCCGAACTCTGGACGGCCACAGCACGCAACCTCGGGGTGACGCTCCACTGAACCACAGCGTACCACCCGCAGGCCAATGGGCTGTGTGAACGCTTCCACAGGTCACTCAAGGCCTCACTCCGCGCCGGCCTGCAGGACAGTACCTGGACTGACCGCCTACCGTGGGTGCTACTAGGCCTACGCACCGCGGTCAAGGAGGACCTCCAGTCCTCGGCAGCGGAGTTAGTCTACGGACAACCGCTGCGCGTCCCAGGCGAATTCCTTCCGGAGGCTACCACGCCTTGGTCGGCCGAACAGCAGCGGCTCAACTCTTTCTCTTCCGCTCAACAGTTCGCCCCACTTCCGGTCAACCGACACGGCGAACTCGCACCTCACGTCCCGCCAAACTTACAGCAGGCACGCTTCGTCTTCGTGCGACACGACGCGCACCACGGACCCCTGCGACCCCCGTACGACGGACCGTACGAGGTACTACAAACCGGGGACAAGGTCTTCAAGCTGCGACTCGGCGACAGGGTCGACACAGTCTCCATCGACCGGCTCAAACCAGCACACACAGAACCAGGGGAACAGGACCCCGTGGCCCGACCTCCAACTAGAGGCCGACCCGCCAGCAAGCCAGCACAGCCGGTGGCGAACCGCCTGGCCCCACCAACTAGACCGGCGACCACTCAGAGCCGCTCCGGCAGAACCATTAGACCACCGTCACGACTCGTCCACTCCTCCTAAGCGGATTCTGGGGGGAGCTCTGTGGCGACACGCCACCACTGGACATAATCCACTCACGGCGGCACGGACAGTTTAAGCAGACGCCCCCAGCCAGGGGCCCTCTACTCCAGCAACTTGTTTGCCGCAGGGACAGGCTGCCAGGAGCACTTCCTGTCTGGGGAGTATTTAAGTGGTTGCGTGGGCTTTTCCAATTCCTCTTTGCCATGAGGTTGATTAAAGCAGTTGTGTTTAACTAACTCTGGTCTCGACTCCCACGTTTGCCGCGGTATCTCAACATTGCTATTATTGTTTTCCAGACTGGAGGGATGTGTGCAGTGGTGTCTTGCAGGGTCGGTGTTGGGACCACTCTTCTTGAAATATATTAATGACCCGGACTTGAGTATATGGGGAATATTTTCAAAGTTTGTAGGTGACACAAAACTCAGACATGTAGTAAAAAGCGAGGAGGAGATTAATAGACTTAGGAGGACATATAAAAACTGGTGAAATGGGGAGACTCAAGGCAGATACAACTTAACGTAGAGAAGTGCGAAGATATTCATTTTGGTAGGAAGAATAAGAGAGAATATAAACTAAATGGTACAATATTAATGGGAGTGCAGGAACAGAGAGAGTTGCGGGTGTACGTACACAAGTCTATGAAGGTGGCATGACAACTTCAAATGGCTGAAAAAGGCATATGGGATCCATGGCTTTATAAATAGAGGCATCGAGTACAAAAGCAAGGTTGTTAGGCTAGACCTTTAAAAATCACTGGTTATATCTCAGCTGGACACCACACTTTAGGAAGGATGTCAATGCCTTAGAGAGGGTGCAGAGGAGATTTGTTAGAATGGTACTGGGATGAAAGACTTCAGTTATGTGGAGAGACTGGAGAAGCTGGGGTTGTTCTCCTTAGGGCAGAGAGGGTTAAGGATAGATTTGATAGAGGCGTTCAATATTATGAAAGGTTTTGATAGAGTAAATAAGGAGAAATTGTTTCCAGTGGCAGAAGAGTCACTAACCAGAGGACACAGGTTTAAGGTAATTGGCCAAAGAAGCAGAAGCAACATGAGGGAAAAAATTATACAGTAATTTGATATGATCTGGAATGCACTGCCTGAAAGGGTGGTGGAAGCAGATTCAATAATAACTTTCAAAAAGGAATTGGATAAATACTTGAAGTGGAAACATTTTCAGGGCTTTGAGGAAAGGGCAGGGGAGTGGGACTAATTGGATAGCTCTTTCAAAGAGCCTGCACAGGCACGATGGCCTGAATTGCTTCCTTCTGTGCTGTATCATTCTATGATTCTATTATTCTATAATTCTCTTCAGCAACTTCACTGAGGAGCAATGTATGAGGCGAAGCGCCTTTGCTTCCAGATGGAGGCTGTCATGTTGATGTGTCACATGCTGCAGCCACAACTCGAGCCTCGTTGCATGGCATGGACTGCACAGCCTATGACTGTCAATGTCACCATGGTCCTTAACTTTTATGCCATGGGCTTCTTACAGACTGCAGTAGGTGAGATCAGTGACATATCCCAGTTTGCATTCCTCTGGAGGTCAGGAAGGTCACCGAGGCTCCTCTTCACCAGGAGAAACACCTACATCTCCTTCCCTATTGACAGAGATGAGAGAGAACAAGGCTTCACCCACATGGCAGGCTTCCTCAGGGTGCAAAGTGCCATACACTGCACCCCATTGTCTTGCATGCTCTCCTTCACTAGCCTGACATGTTTATCAATTGTAAGGGATTCCACTTCTCAACATGAGCACAGGCAGCTCATCGTGCGGGTCTGTGCCTGGTATCCTGGCAGCAATCATAACTCTTTCATTCTGTGCCAGTCCCCGCAGCGAATCTGGGTGGTCCTTTAAATTTCACTTACATGCAATTCCCCTCTCCCACTATTGGTATTTTCCCTCGACCCATCTGAGTTTACACCTGGAGACATGAATAATTATTCAAATTAGCTTAGAGAATTGACAGCTATTTATGCTTGACCTTATTGTTAGGGATTATTTAGAACTGATTTAGACCTGTAAACGAAAACTGGCCCCAGTATTTCATTAGTTTGCAATCAAAAAGTCAAGAAAAGAGGATGTGCGCAGTCTGCCATTGACCACACTGCAGGCTGCAAGGTGATTGGGCGGCAAAGTCAGAAGGGCACAGGGAACAACTACAAGTAGCAGTCCGCTAATAATCACTGTGCAGAACACAGGCAGCAAACTAGAACCCGAAAGGGAGAATATCTAAAAACAGCAGTCTGTGCATATACACCCTGTCTGTAACTACAGGCAGTAAAACAGACTCCAGAAGGAGGAGCAACTAGCTACAAGAGTAGTTTGTTAGTGTCTATTGTGTGAGCAACACACTCTTGTGATCTGTGCTGGTAAGAAGGGTTTGCCTTTTCATTATTGTTGCGGTTAATCTTTGAAAAATCCAATGTTTGTGATTTTGAATAAGGTGTGAGTTGAGGTGGGTTATTTTTCATTGACATGTACCCAGTGACAGTTTTACCTCAATCTTATGCTGAAATTAATTGAAAAGAGAAAGAATTATGAATTGCTGTGTAAAAATATGTACTATATGAATGCTTCAATTCCTTATACATTTTACTAGGTTATTTATATCTGAATATTCATACATTTATATCTGAGGGACATGTGTACAGATTTGTTATTGGTTTTGATGGCTATAGATCAGGTAAATAATACTTGAAACGATGAGTTGTGAATATTAGTGCTGCGGTTGGTTAGAACATCATACAATTTCACTCTATGAGCATCGATTTTAAGAGGTAATTGTGAGACTGTGTTTGCAGTATGGATGGTTGTAGCTGGGAGCATGGGCCAAAGGTAGGGCTGAAATACTATTGGGGCGATTCCGCAGCTGTCCTTCCCATCTAACGAGGCTCTGCGTCGGGTTCAGAGTCTCACAAAACCTACCCATAACGATTTAGGCAGCTGCTTTCACAATGTTAAATAATCTTCATCACTAACTTATATAAGTTTAAAAAATATTGCTGCATTAGACATTCTTTATGAGCAATATGGGAACGTTTAAAACATGGAATGCCCTACCAAAAACTGTGCTGGAAGCAGAATCCATTGTAGTTTTAAAAAGGAAATGGTGAAATATATCAAAGAGAAAAATTTTAAAGGGTATGGGGAAAGGGCAGAGGAATAGAACTAAGTGGATAAATCTTTCAGAGAACCAGCACAGGCAAGATGGGCCAAATGTGGAATAACATTTTATGATTTCTGCTAAATGTGACTTAGAGCATATAACAGCTTTAAATTATATTCCAGGATGACTTTTACAGGACATTTGGCTGCCACAGTTTACTGCACAATTTGTTGCACATATTTTGTTCCAGCAGTAAATTAATGACAGGTAGTCATTTGAAGGGTACAGTTAAGGTATTATTGGCACTTTACAATGACTTCCTGTGAATCACTTCAAATTAATTTAGACCATAGAGAATGCTAACACCAGTATCAGAATTTACATACATTTAGTGGGCAAAAGAGAATGAGGTTGAAAGTACAAAGCAAAAAGTGTGTTCTTCCGGTGAAGTGTTCTAAGCCTAAGCAAATTTGGAAAGGGTTTCAACCCTTTACTCTCAATGAGAACAAAACTATTTACAAACTAACCAAGTATTGCCGACAGATCATTAACAGTTTAACGGCATGGTGCTGAAGTTTTTATCTCCAGACATAGCAACAGCCATTACAAAAACTCTTAGTGTAGAGCCATCATTATTCCTAAAAGCTAGAAGGGTAAATTTTCAAACGGGATAACTTTCAACACTAGCCGGGGAGTAAAGCTGATGGTCTTGGATCGGCTGCTCAATTTCCCATTGCACTGACCTCAATGGAAAGGAAGATCAAGCAGGGTGCGTAACGGGCAGCTGATCCCAATCAGGTGCCAAGTTCAATGTGCCTGATTCATATCAGGGTTGAAATTCAACATCATTGAATAGGCATGAAACAGGTGCAACAATGACAAATTTAGCACTGGAAAGCCCCACACCTAATTTGCACAAGTGCCAGGGCCACTGTCAAATTTAGCAAGACCTTTATTTAGACAGCAATGGCGGCCGTCTGAAATGAGCATGGGCCTCATTACAATGCCCTAGTCATTAAATTGGTTAAAAGTAGTCAGACCTTGTGTTGTCAAAAGCTCTGAATACTTTTTCGGGCACTACAGCAGTGTAGCTAGCTGTCTTTAAAGGGACTGCTGGAGGCTGTGGAAGAATCCTTCAGGTAACTTACCTTAATGTAAGGCCCTGACCATAATTTTTCAATCCTCTCTGGCTTCAGGTGTGGTGCCGGAGGACTGCTAATGTTGTACCCTTGTTTAAAAAGGGAGAAAAGGATAGACCGAGTAATTACAGGCCAGTCAGCCTAACCTCGGTGGTGGGATAATTATTGGAAAGAATTCTGAAGGACAGGATAAATCTTCATTTAGAAAGACCGGATTAATCAAGGATAATCAGCACGGATTTGTTAAGGGAAGGTCGTGTCTGACAAACTTGATTGAATTTTTTGAGGCAGTAACAAGGAGGGTAGATGAGGGTAGTATATTTGAACTTTAGCAAGGCTTTTGATAAGGTTCCACATGGCAGACTGGTCATGAAGTTAAAAGCCCATGGGATCCAGGGCAAAGTGTCAAGTTGGATTCAAAACTGGCTCAGAGGCAGGAAGCAGAGGGTAATGGTTGATGGGTGTTTTTGTGACTGGAAGGCTGTTTCCAGTGGGGTTCCGCAGGGCTCAGTACTGGGTCCCTTGCTTTTTGTGGTATACATCAATGATCTAGTCTTGAATTTAGGGGGTATGATTAAGAAGTTTGCAGATGATACTAAAATTGGCTGTGTGGTTGATACTGAAGAAGGAAGCTGTAGGCTGCAGGAAGATATCAATAAGTTGGTCAGGTGGGCAGAACAGTGGCAAATGGAATTCAATCTGGAGAAGTGTGAGGTAATGCATTTGGGGAGGGCTAACAAGGAAAGGGTATACACATTAAATGGTAGGACACTGAGTAGTGTAGAGGAACAAAGGGACCTTGGAGTGCATGTCCACAGATCCCTGAAGGTAGCAGGCCAGGTAGATAAGGTGGTTAAGAAGGCATACGGAATGCTTGCCTTTATTAGCCATGGCATAGAATACAAGAGCAGGGGGGTTATGCTTCAACTGTATAAAACACTAGTTAGGCCTCAGCTAGAGTACTGTGTGCAGTTCTGGTCACCACATTACAGGAAAGATGTGATTGCACTAGAGAGGGTACAGAGGAGATTTACAAGGATGTTGCCGGGAGTAGAGAATCTTAGCTATGAGGAAAGACTGGATTGGCTGGGTTTGTTTTCCTTGGAACAGAGGAGGCTGAGGGGAGACCTTATTGAGGTGTATAAAATGATGAGGGGCATAGATAAAGTGGATAGAAAGGACCTATTTCCCTTAGCAGAGGGGTCAAAAACTAGGGGGCACAGATTTAAAGTAATTGGTGGAAGGTTTAGAGGGTTAGGGTTAGGGTTTGAGGGGAAATTTCTTCACCCAGAGGGCTGTGGGGGTCTGGAACTCACTGCCTGAAAGGGTGGTAGAGTCAGGAACCCTAAACACATTAAAAAAGTACTTGGATGTGCACTTGGGATGCTGTAACCTGCAGGGCTACGGACCAAAAGCTGGGAAGTGGGATTAGGCTGGATAGCTCTTTGTTGGCTGGCGCAGACACGATGGGCCGAAATGGCCTCCTTCCATGCTGTAACTTTCTATGATTATATGATAATGTGAGGCAAGAGTGCTCCTCCTGCCTCCCCATTAAGACTGCAGTCATTGCCAGTCTGTGATCACCACCTTCACAAACACACCCCCTCCACAGATTCACCTATGGGTCTCAGTCAGTGTCCGAGCTAGCTGAAAATGTTCAGGCCCTGACCAGCGAGCTATGTCGGGTCGCTCAATTGCCATCCGTGTCTCGCTGGAATTATGATGAGTAGGCCCAAGTGCTAATTTAGGACGGTTATTGGACCTCTTTGTTCTCAAGCGCCTTACCTCCATGCTGCACAAACTGTGCTCGCTTTTGAGTGCTGATGAATTTACGCCCCAACGCTCCTGACTTTCTGGTCATTAAAATTTAGTATCAGGAAATCAGATGCTGACCACCACACTGCCTTGTGCTCTAATTGAGCCAGACTCCACTTCTGAAATCTCCTAAACTTATCCCAGAGTTTAACACATTCATTACCCCCAACAAATAACAAGTATACAGGTCTTATATTTATATCTACACTTTTTCTCATAAGGAGCCGTGTTTACTTTGCTCTGCAGGCTGACCTCTACTGATCTATTTGAGAAGTTGCCAGCAGACCAACCCGTGGGAAAGTTTCCTACATATCAAACCAGATTTCTGAGATAGGCTCATTGCTTTTTAAAAAAATGTGACAACTGCTGGTAAAAGATCATGTTTATTCAGCTTGGGTTTATTCTTTTAAGCCAACTACATGTTTTGTCTCAATGCGATGTGGTTTCTGCTCTGCATCAAATCAAACTGTAAGGTGTAACCTGGGTGTGAAGTCCGGAGCTTTGAACATCAGTGTGATATTTCTAGTGACAAGCTGTGTACCTGAGATATTGCTTCATGCCAGGAATGTAAACAAAATGATCCCTGATGAATTGCCTTCTCTGTTAATTAAAGACTGTCACAGCTCTTCACTCCACCATTGGTAGCCATGCTTTCAGCCACCTAGATACCACGCTCAGAAATTCCATCCCTAAACCCCTCTGCCTCGCCACCTCCTTCTGCTCCTTTAAGACCCTGTTTAAAACCCATCTTACACTCCTTCAAGCCTCTCCTTTGGCTCGGGGTCTATTTTTCTCATCCCCTTATGAAGTGCCTTAAGCATTTTTCCATGTTAAAAAGCTATATAGATGCAAGTTGCACACAGGTTTTGATTCAAAAATTCAGGTTAGTTTGAGACATAAGCAAAAAACAAACAGACTGTTGTCACAGACATTATTTACACTTTACAACATTCTGGACTGTATATTCTTATCTTTGAAAATTAAAATTATGAGAAACTGCTGTGTCCTTATTGCACGTGTCTCCAATTTCCTGTTTGCTGCCATCCCCAACCTCAGCATTACTGTTTGAGGGTCTGTATACAAATCCCATTAATGTTTTTTCCCAGTATGATTTGGACAGGTTGGGTGATTGGGCAGATGCATGGCAGATGCAGTATAATGGGGATAAATGCGAGGTTGTCCACTTTGGTGGCAAAAACAGGAAGACAGATTATTATCTGAACGGCAATAGATTGGGAAAAGGGGAAGTGCAACGAGACCTGGGTGTCCTTGTGCAGCAGTCGCTGAAGGTAAGCATGCAGGTGCAGCAGGTGGTTAAGAAGACAAATGGTATGTTGGCCTTCATAGCGATAGGATTTGAGTACAGGAGCAAGGATGACTTGCTGCAGTTGTACAGGGCCTTGGTGAGACCACACCTTGAGTATTGTGTGCAGTTTTGGTCGCCTTATCTGAGGAAGGATGTTCTTGCCATGGAGGGAGTGCAGCGAAGATTCACCAGACTGATACCTGGGATGGCAGGAGTGATGTATCAAGAGAGATTGGGTCGATTAGGCTTATATTCGCTAGATTTTAGAAGAATGAGAGGGGATCTCATTGAAACTTATAAAATTCTAACAGGACTAGACAGACTAGATGTAGGAAGGATGTTCCTGATGGCGGGGGAGTCCAGAACCAGGGGTCACAGTCTAAGGATAAGGGGTAAGCCATTTAGGACAGAGATGAGGAGGAATTTCTTCACCCAGAGCGTGGTGAACCTGTGGAATTCTCTACCACAGAAGGCAATTGAGGCCAACTTATTAAATATATTCAAGAAGGAGTTAGATATATTTCTTAATGCTAAAGGGATCAAGGGATATGTGGCGAAAGCAGGGACAGGGTACTGAATTTGGATGATCAGCCATGATCTCATTAAATGACAGAACAGGCTTGAGGGGCCGAATGGCCTACTCCTGTTCCTATCTTCTATGTCCCTATGTTTTCTGCCCCTTGGTATTTCTCAGCTCTGCCCATATACATTCCATATCATCAGAGCTAATATCCTTCCTTACTATTGTGTTAATCTCCTCTTTAACCAGCAATGCTACCCCACCTCCTTTTCCTTTTTTCCTGTCCATCCTGAATATTGAATACCCCTGGATGTTGAATTCCCACACTTGGTCACCCTGGAGCCATGTCTCCGTAATCCCAATTATATCATATTCGTTTACATCTATTTGCGCAGCTAATTCATCCACCTTATTATGAATGCACCTTGCTTGATTTTTTAACACTCTTAGTCCTTTTAGAATTATTATTTACTGTGGCCATGTTTGATTTACACCCTTGATTTCTCTCCCTTCCACTTTTGCTTTTCTCCTTCCTGTCTTTTGTTTCTATCCATGCTTCCCTTTCCTCTGTCTCCCTGTACAGGTTCCCAACTCCCTGCCATTTTAGTTTAAACCCTCCCCAACAGCACTAGCAAACACTCCCCCTCGGACATCGGTTCCGGTCCCGCCCAGGTGCAAACCGTCCAGTTTGTTCTGGTCCCACCTCCCCCAGAACCGGTTCCAATGTCCCAGGAATTTGAATCCCTCCCCCTTGCACCATTCCTCTAGCCACGTATTCATCTGAAATATCCTTCTATTTTTACTCTGACTAGCACGTGACACTGGTAGCAATCCTGAGATTACTACCTTTTTGAGGTCCTATTTTTTAATTTACCTCCTAACTCCCTATATTCAGCTTTTAGGACCTCATCCCATTTTTTACCTATATCGTTGGTACCTATATGCACCATGATGACAACTGGCTGTTCACCCTCCCCCTCCAGAATGAGGATGCGATAAGATACTACAAAAATTAACATAGGGAGATCTTTTGGAGATCTTGTGGATAATAAGATGCTTTGGAAAAGCACTTTGGGAATTCCTGAGGATGTAATAATGTTCTGTATCATTGTAATTTGGGAGATCCTGAGGATGCTATGATGTTATATCAATGCCATTTTGGAGATTATGAGGATGTGATGAGATGCTACATGAATCCATTTTGGTTCATAAGGATGTTATGACATGGTGTTTCAATGCAACTTGCAAGATCCAGAGGAAGCTGTGTGAGAGATCATGAGAATGATAAGCTTCTGTAAGAATGCACTAAGGGAGATCTTGAGGATATAATGAGGTGCTGATAGAATCATAGAATAGTACAGCACAGAAGGGGGCCATTCGGCCCACCGGGTCTGCGCCGGCTCTTTCGAAGTGCTATCCAGTTAGTTCCATTCCCTGCTCTTTCTCCATATCCCTGCAACTTTTTCTCCTTCAAGTATTTATCCAATTCCCTTTTGCAGGCTACTGTTGACTCTGTATCCACCATCCTATCAGGCAGTGCATTCCAAAACCTAACCACTAATTGCATAATAAAGTTTTTCCTCATGTAGCCTCTGGTTGTTTTGCTAATCACCTTAAATCTGTGCCCTCTCATTGTTGACCCTTCAGCCATTGGAAACAGTTTCTCTTTATTTACTCGATCTAAATCCTTCATGATTTTAAACACCTCAATCAAATCTCCTCTTAGCCTTCTCTGCTCCAAGGAGAACAACCCAGCTTCTCTAGTCCATTCACATAACTAATTCCTCATCCCTGGAACCATTCTAGTGAATCTCGTCTGTACCCTCTCCAAAGCCTTCATGTCCTTCCTAAAGTGTGGTGCCCAGAATTGGACACAATACTCCAGCTGGGGCTGAAAAGTGTTTTATATAGGTTTAGCATAACCTCCTGGCTATTGTACTTTATGCCTCTAATTATAAAGCCCAGGATCCCATTTGCTTTATTAACTGCTTTGTTAACTTGTCCTGGCACCTTCGGAGATTTGTGCACAAACACCCCCAGGTCTCCCTCTTCTTGCATCACTTTTAGTACCATTGTCTCATCATCATTCTTCCTACCAAAATGTAACAACTCACACTTTTCTGCATTGAATTTCATCTTCCATTCCACCAGCCTGCCTATGGCCTCTTGATGTCGATTGCTTTCTTCCTCACTGTTTACTACATTTACAAGTTTCGTGTCCTCTGAAAATTTTGAAATTGTGCCTTGCACCCGCAAGTCCAAGTCATTAATCTATATCAAAAACTGCAGTGGTCCTAGTACTGAACGTTGGGTAACTCCACTCTATACTTCCCTCCAGTTCAAAAACAGCCAATTTTCTATCCATGCTGCTACTGCTCCTTTTATCCCATGGGCTTCAGTTTTACTAACTAGCCTAATATGCAGTACTTTATCAAACACCTTTTGAATGTCCATATACACATCATCAGCTGCACTGTCCTCATTCATCCTCTCTGTTACCTTACCAAAAAACTCAATCAAGTTAGTCAAACACGATTTGCCCTTAAAAATCCGTGCTGGCTCTCGTTTATTAGTCCATGCTTGTCCAAATGTTAATTTTCTCCAGGATTATTGTTTCTAAAAGTTTCCCCACCACTGACGTTAAACTAATTGGCCTGTAATTGCCAGGTTTAGCCTTCTCCATTTTTTGAACAAGGGTGTAACATTTCAATCCTCCAGACCTCTGGCACTAGCCCTGTATCTAAGGAGGATTGGAAGATTGTGGTCAAGATCTCCTCAATTTCTAACATTATTTCCCTCAGCAACCGAGGATGCATCCCATCTGGACCGGGTGACTTATCTACTTTATGTACTGCCAGCCTTCCTAGTACCTCCTCTTTATCTACTTTTATCTCATCCAGCATCCTGACAGCCTCCTCATTTACCATAGCTTTGGCAAAGTCCTCTTCCTTGGAAAACACCGATGCAAAGTGCCTCAGCCATGCCTTCTCTCTCCACCAATAGATCTCCATTTTGGCTCCTAATCGGTCCCACCACTCCTCTGACAAGCCTTTTACTATTAATATGCCTATAGCAGACCTTTGGATTCCCCTTTATGTTAGTCGTTGATCTATTCTCGTACTGTCTCTTTGCCCCTCTTATTTCCTTTTTCACTTCTCCTCTGTACTTTTTATATTCAGCCTGATTCTCCCTTGTGTTATCTAGCTGACGTCTGCCATACGCCCCCATTTTCTGCTTCATCCTGCTCTCTAATTCCTTCGTCATCCAGGGAGCTCTGCCTTTGGTTGCCCTCCCTTTCCCCCTTGTGGGAATGTACCGAGACTCTACTCGAACCATCTCTTCTATAAAGACCACCCATTGCTCCATTAGAACATAAAAACATAAGAAATAAGAGCAGGAGTAGGCCATATGACCCCTCGAGCCTGCTCCGCCATTCAATATGATCATGGCTGATCATCGACCTCAACTCCACTTTCCTGCCCGATCTCCATATCCCTTGATTCCCCTAGAGCCCAAACATCTATCTATCTCAGCCTTGAATATACTCAAAGGCTCAGCATTCACAGCCCTCTGGGCAGAGAATTCCAAAGATTCACAACCCTCTGAGTGAAGAAATTCCTCCTCATCTCAGTCTTAAATGGCCTACCCCTTATCCTGAGATTTATGCCCCCTAGTTCTAGACACTCCAGCCCGGAGAAACAACTTCTCAGCATCAACCTTGTCACTCCCCTTCAGAATCTTGTATGTTTCAATGAGATCACCTTTCATTCTTCTAAAATCCACATTTCTGCCTGCCAGTTTTTGACTCCAATTTACCCGGGCCAAATCTCTCTTCAGTTCATTGAAATTAGCCCTCCTCCAGTTAAGTATTTTTATTCTAGATTGCTCCTTTTTCTTCTCCATAATGAATCTAAACCCTATGATGCTTTGATCACTATTCCCAAGATGCTCCCTGACTGTGACATTCACCACTTGACCCACTTCATTCCCCAGGACTAGATCCAGCAATGCCTCCTTCCATGTTGGGTAGTAAACATACTGATCAAGAAAATTCTCCTGAACACACTTAAGAAATTCTTCCCCTTCTCTGCCTTTAACACAATCACTGCCCCATTCAATATTGGGGTAGTTAAATTATCTCATTATCACTACTCTATAGTTCTTGCACCTCTCAGTAACTTCTTTGCAAATCTGCTCCTCTAAGTCATTCCTACTATTTAGTGGCCCATAAAATACACCAAGTAATGTAATAGATCCTATATTGTTTCTCAACTCTAACCAAATAGATTATGGGTTAAAAATTCGGGTGATTTACACTACCTGCTACCGTCAAAATGTAGCGAAAAGACCATGGCTGCCACTCTTTCGCCAGTTGGTGGCGGATCCTGTTGTGTCTGCCATTTTCTGAGGAGATGACGGTAAGAGCAATGGCCTAGGAAATTTAAATTAAGGAGAGGTGATGTTACACGCCGACTTAACGTCACCTTAGCGCTGAGTTCAGCGCTGAGTCCTAAGCTCGCCAGGTAAACCCAGCGTTCAGCAGACTTACAGAGGCACCGTCAGCACCTCTTAAAGGGACACATACATCTTTCCTTGTCCTCACCTTCCACTCCACCAGCCTCCACATACAACGGATCATCCTCCACCATTTCCACCACCTCCAGCATGATCCCACCACCAAACACATCTTCCCCTCCCTTTTCAGCATTCCAAAGGGATCGTTCCCTTCGCGACACGCTGGTCCACTCCTCAATCACCCCCAACAGCCCCTCCCCTCCCCATAGCACCTTCCCGTGCACGCACAGGAGATGAAACACCTGCCCTTTTACATCTTCCCTTCCCACTGTCCAGGGCCCCGAACACTCATTCCAGGTGAAACGGTGATTTACTTATACTTCTTGCAATTTAGTATACTGTATTCGCTACTCACAATGCAATCTCCTCTACATTGGGAAGACCAAATGCAGATTTGGGTGACTGCTTTGTGGAACACCTCCATTCAGTTCGCAAGCGCGATCCCAAGCTTCCGGTCGCCTGTCACTTTAATTCTGCACTCCACTCCCACTCTGACCTCCCTGTCCTCGGCCTCTTACACTGTTCCAACGAAGCTCAACGTAAGCTCGAGGAACAGCACCTCATCTTTCAATTAGGCACTTTACAGCCTTCTGGACTCAACATTGAGTTCAACAATTTTAGGTCATAACCTCTGCCCCCATTTGTTCAGATGGCAGCTGTTGATGATTCCACTATTCTCACTTACACCTCTTCTAGACCCATCTTTTGTTTCTTTACTTGTCCCATTACCATCTCCTTTTGCCTTGTATCATCATCTCTTTTGTCATTTAATCTCTCCTACCTTCCACCCTATCACAGACCTTCCCTTTTGTTCTTCCGTACCCTATCTCCTTTCCCTGACACTGCATTGCTTAAAATCTGTTATATCTCTAACTTTTTCCAGTTCTGACGAACAGTCATTGACCTGAAACTTTCATTCTGTTTCTTGCTCTACAGATGCTGCCTGACCTGCTGAATATTTCCAGCAATTTCTGTTTTTATTACACACATCTTTCAGGTAAGTTTGCATTTAAGCTTTTGGACTGGATGTTTTTAGATTGTATTGAAGTAGTGGTTTGGTGCAATGCATGCTACAAGTTTTGTAAGTGTGCAGGCGGTGTTGCTGGGCACTTGCAAGGTCTCGGATGGTAAAGGAAGGCCTCTGAGAAGATAGAAAATGCTGTAAATACTCAGCAGGTCAGGCAACATCCATGGAGAGAGAAACAGAATTCACGTCTCAGGTCAAGATGCTGCCTGACCAGCTGAATATTTCCAGCATTTTATGCTTTCATTTCAGATTTACAGCATCTGTTTGCAGAGAGAAGAGGAAGACGCAGAAGAGGAAGTAACAGAAGAGGAGGAAGCAGAAGAGGAGGAAGCAGAAGGAAGGATGGAACCCAGACACCCCCTTTCTGGCCAGGATATCCGGGATGTAATCATCCACCTGTGGTACCAGTGACCACAACCCCAATTCCTCCTTCAGCATTTGTGCCGCACCTTACCTTCCCTTTGAAACTGACCATCACAGTGTCCACTTGGCCACAATATTGAAATAAAAGCCACCACAAAGCAAACTTTCCAATCCAACTCTATACCTCTATCCATCAAATATGACATCATAAAATTAATTCATCACCCTTATGCATTCGCTTAGTGATTGTCTTGCGTGTACCTTTGCCTATCCTACTGATGTCATGCAGTACTACCCCAGTGGCTGCAGCATGGCTGGTGGAAAGCTGCTGACTTTCAGTGGGGGACACTGCAAGTGACCTTGATGGTCAACCTTGAGGAACTGGTGACTGGGAGAGTCAAATCAAGTGACGGTGTTTTTTCTTCTTCTTCTCCTCCTCCTCCCTCTCCCTCTCCCTCTCCCTCTTCTTGGTCAACCACTGGCTGGACAGGCTGCATTTTTTGGGTGTGTGAAATGAGGAAGGCACAAGGGTGGAGTTGTGGTGAGGGGAGGGCGGGAAAGCAAGAGGTGTATGCGAGCAGGAGAATAACATAGGAGGATACCAGCATCTTGGATCCTTTCAGCCCCACCGCTGGCCAACTGCTCAGCCATGCCCCTGCCAAGAATGGCCAGTACCATCTCCTCTAAGGGGGTGAGGTGAAATTAGGAATGGGAGATGTGCTTCGTGATTGGTACAGATTGTTGGTAGGTGAGTGATTGCGGGGGTTTGGTGGGGAGTCATGCGTTGAGAAGTATGTGAGGCTAGTGATGCAGTTGGTAGGAGACGGCTTTTGAAGATGCATTCACTGACCTTTGTAATGTATATACCTTTAAGGGGGGGGAACTACTTTTTACAGCTCATGTATACTGTAGTACCGGCAGTGACCACACCTGTATATAGCACTGAGTAATAATCTGTACAGTTCAGTTCCAGAGTAAGCCACGTTGAGTAAACACCTGTTGTACCGTTCTCCTGCAGTCTGTGTCTTACTACTGACGGACACAACATTGGCGACGAGGCAAATTCGATCCTACCTGCAACTCTGCATCACCTCCCAGGGATTCAATCCTGGAGACCAGTAGATTGGAGGTCAAGGCCAGAGACACGGGCGTCGACCACGGGCAACCGCCCAGTCATCCAGCAGAGACTCGAGAATTGCGGGGGAGGCTGTTGAGAGCCAGGCTTGGCTTTCCAGTCGCGGTGGTCCAGCGAAACCGGCTGGCAACAGGTAGAGCGCAGACCCTTCCCGAACAGCGGCGGGCTAGAGCCCGACCGAGCGGCACAGCAAAGGGCCGAGCAGCGTCGACGGGAGAGAGCGAGAGAGTGGGCAGAGCGCACAGGGCGCAGCCGGTGTTCAGGGGCCGAGCAGCATTGAGGAGAGGGAGAGAGACGTGCAGAAACCCGCGAGGCGCCACCATTGCCACGAGGACCGCCGAGAGCGGCGTTGGCAGCAACGCAGGAGAAGCACGCGAAACCTACAGGGCGCCGCCATTGCCACGAGGACCGCCGAGAGCGGCGTTGGCAGCAGCGGGGGAGGAACGATAGCACGGGAGACGCCATTTTAAACCACACCCAAAATGCCGAAGAGTGGCAGTATCACCGCATTTGACAATGAAGTCGAAGATTGGACTACATATGTCGAATGAATAGAGGTGTACTGCAAGGCAAATGAGGTGTCAGATGACAAGAAAGCGCCGGTATTGTTAAATTTAATGGGTGCAAAGACGTATGGCTTATTACGAAATCTAGTAACACCAGCGAAGCCAATGGAAAAGAGTTTTGGAGAAATAGTGACGATACTACAGGAACATTTAAACCCCACACCGCTGCTGATAGCAGAAAGATTCAAGTTTCACAAACGGGACCAGCTTAAGGATGAAAGCAATGCTGAATATTTAACAGAACTGCGCAAACTATCGAAACACTGCCAGTTTGGAACGGGACTGGCAGATACCTTAAGGGACAAGTTTGTGTGTGTGTTTCAAAGTGAAGGAACCCAGAAACGGCTTTTATCTGAAAAGGACCTTACACTGGACAAGGCTTTCAGCACTGCAGTATCATATGAAGCAGCAGCACGGGGCGCTGCAGAGATACAACAAAGACCGCAAGAATATGGCACAAATGATATGTCATATGGAACAGAGAAGTGCTATCGCTGCGGCAGAACAACACACGACCAGAATGATTGCTGGTTCAAAGACAAAGTGTGCAGACAGTGTGGAAAAGTAGGACACATAGCGCGAGTCTGCAGGTCGGGAAAGAAAACCAGCAATAAGAAATCTCCAAAAGAAAAGTACAAGAAGGTACATAAGGTGACGGAGAATAGTTCAGACGAACAAAAGAGTGATACTGACTCCGAAAGCAGGGAGCTGAGTTGTCTGAAACTACATAATGTGATCAAAACGGAGGATCACCGAACCATTTGGGTCACTCTCAAGATAGCAGGAGTCCAGCTAAAAATGGAATTTGACACAGGATCAGCCCTAACAGTCATAAACCGATGGGACTACGAGCAGCTATTCTCACACATACCCTTGAGAGACACAAAAATTATTTTGAAGACGTACACGGGTCAAAAAGTCTACCCCAAAGGAAAAATAAGGGTGACCGTTATATATAACGGTAAGGAAACACCAAAATTAGACCTGTATGTATTGCAAGATGGAGGACCACCATTACTGGGACGTGAATGGATCCGGAAAATACAGCTGGATTGGCATTCCATACAAGCAGCACGGTGGCATAGTGGTTAGCACTGTTGCCTCACAGCGCCAGGGACCCGGGTTTGAATCCGGCCCCCGGGTGACTGTCTGTGTGGAGTTTGCACATTCTCCCCGTGTTTGCGTGGGTTTCCTCCGGTTTCCTCGCACAGTCTAAAGATGTGCGGGTTAGGTTGATTGGCTATGATAAATTGACCCTTAGTGTTAGGGGGATTAAATACGTGGGGTTACGGGGATAGGGTGGGATATGTGTTGGTGTAGGGGTTACGGGAATCGGGTGGGATATGTGTCGGTGCAGGCTCGATGGGCCAAAATGGCCTCTATCTGCACTGTGGGGTTTCTGTGATTCTGTGAAGCACTGACAGTGGCTGCCAAAAAGGATGACGACGTCACACCTGGGCGACTGTCAAAGATCCTAACCGACGCGCAAGCAGTGTTCCAGCAAGGACTTGGAACACTAAAAGGCATGACAGCAACAATTAAAATCGAAGAAAACGCAAGCCCAAAATTTTTTAAGGCCAGACCTTATGCGATCTGCCGAGCCGCCGAAGCAGAGCTGGAGAGTTTGGAACATTCAGGAGTGCTGTCCAAGGTAGACTGGAGCGAGTGGGCTACACCCATCGTCCCTGTGATGAAAAAGTCGTTGAGCAGCACGCCTGGGGAACCAAGGAAGGTTCGCATCTGTGGGGACTTTAAGGTAACAGTGAACCCAGTCCTTCACACCGTGCAATATCCACTTCCGCGGATTGAAGATATTTTCACCTCGCTATGTGGAGGGAAATGCTTCACTAAGATTGATCTCGCCCAGGCGTATCTGCAAATGGAGGTAGAAGAAGCATCAAAAAAATACCCCATAAAGGTCTCTACCAATACAACCGGCTGGTATTCGGGGTAGCATCAGCTCCGGCTATTTGGCAAAGGGCAATGGAACAAGTCCTGCAAGGGATCCAAGGGACCCAGTGTTATTTGGATGATATCCTGGTCACGGGCGAAAATGACAGTGATCACCTCGCCAACCTGGAGCAGGTGCTCACTAGATTGAAGGAATATGGGCTCCGAGCTAACCGCCCCAAATGTGAGTTTTTTAAAAAACAGATCTCGTATTGTGGCCACGTTATCGATAAAGAGGGGTTACATAAGTCCCCAGAAAAGATTGAGGCAGTAGTCAAGGCTCCAGCACCGGAAAATGTGTCACAACTGAGGTCGTTCCTCGGGCTGGTAAACTACTACCATAAGTTCTTGCCAAATTTGTCTACAATACTACACCCACTGAACACTCTACTGCAAACTGGAGTGCCATGGAAGTGGAGTGACGAATGTAAACGAGCTTTCCAGAAGAGCAAAACACTAATCGCATCGAAAGATGTATTGGCCCATTTCAACCCAGCACTACCAATTCGATTGGCGTGTGATGCGTCACCCTACGGCATTGGAGCGGTGCTGTCGCACAAATTCTCGGACGGCTCAGAGAGGCCAATAGCCTTTGCGTCACGATCACTAACCTCAGCCGAGCGTAACTACACCCAGATTGACAGGGAGGCCCTCAGCCTAGTGTGGGAAGTGAAAAAGTTCAATCACTATCTGCACGGGCAGAAATTCACCTTGCTGACTGACCACCAGCCTCTTGTCTCCATTTTTAATCTGAAGAAGGGCGTTCCTGTGATGACTGCGCAACGACTACAAAGATGGTCACTCTTTCTAGGGGCGCACCACTATGAGATTGAATATAAGGGCACGAAACAGCATGGAAATGCTGATGGGCTATCACGCCTGCCACTGCCTACTGCGGAGGAAGCACCAGCAGTGGATCCTGTCAAAATATTTCATTCGACTATAGTTGAATACCTACCGGTAACTAACACTCGTATAGAAAAGGAGACCCGAAATGACCCGACACTGTCTCTGGTATATGACTTGACGGTGAAGGGATGGCCAGCACATGGCAACTCCCTGTTGCCAGCATTCTCGACAAGAAGAGAACAGCTGTCAGTGTGCCGGGGAACCTTGATGTGTGGATCCCGAGTGGTAATTCCACCCAAGTTAAGGGATAGAGTGCTCAATGAGCTTCATGAGGGTCATCTGGAAGGGGTAAAAATGAAAAGCCTTGCTAGGGCTTATGTGTGGTGGCCGGGAATCGATAAACAAATCGAGGACCTGACCAAGAGCTGCTCAGGATGCCAGAAAGTCCAAAATGCACCACCACATGCCCCTCTACACCCATGGGAGTGGCCCTCGTCTCCATGGCAATGGGTGCATATTGATTTTGCTGGTCCATTCATGGACTCAATGTTTTTAATAGCCGTGGATGCGCACTCGAAATGGCCTGAGGTCATCAAAATGTCCTCCACCACCACGGAGAAAACTATTGTAGTCCTACGGACCATTTTTGCCAGGAACGGCTTGCCAGAACAGATTTGCTCCGACAACGGACCACAGTTTGTGTCCGAAGAGTTCCGGAAGTTTATGAAAAACAATGGGGTAAGGCATTACACATCCGCCCCGTATCATCCAGCCACAAATGGATTGGCTGAGAGGTTCGTACAAACCTTTAAGAAGGCAATAAAGGCTATGTACAATGACAACATTCCGCTGCAGCACAAGGTGGACAATTTCCTGTTCGCCTACCGGAATCCGACACATGCAGTCACCAACCAGGCCCCGGCCATGATGTTCTTTAACCGAAGGTTAAGATCTCGCCTGGATTTGCTCAGACCAAATGTACGAAGAGATGTTGAGAGTAAGCAATTCCAGCACATCCATGAGAAGCCAACAAGGAGCTTCAATGTAGGGCAACCAGTCTTGGCCCACGACTACCGAACAGAAAAATGGCAGCCAGGAACGATATGCACACGGCAGGGCCCACTAATGTACACAGTGGACGTTGGGGAGAACATCATGAGACGCCATGCTGACCAGATCCTAGAGTCACAGGAACAAGTCAACCCCATGCCTCGCCCATACGTACCTGGTGAGGAACCCAATGTACAGGTCGCATCTACCCCAGAAACAGTAGCATCGGAAGCTGATGACCCAACCGACGACAGGGTGACAGAATCGCCTCCGCAACAAGAGCGAGACACTCGGGAAAGGCGCTATCCAGAAAGGATCCTGAAGCCTCCCCAAAGACTGAATATATAAATGGACTATTTTCAGCTAACGTTGTATGTTAAAAGTGTTAATTGTAATTAGTTTGATATTCACCCCTTCTATAGATTTAGTCCATCGGGGTGATGTTTCTTAAAAGTTGGTATAAGTGAGTCTGTCAGGAGGTTTTGCAGTTCTCAGTGATCGGCGCAAAGCCGGTTGGGGTGCCTCTAGGGGAGTGGATTCTGGTTCCTCCGCTGTCCGGACCTCCGCAGTGTCTTCCAGGTTATCTGCAGTGTCCTCCAGGTTAAAGTTGGATATTGATACCCCTGGGCGTCCTGTCTCTTTGTAGTGTAGGTCTTCATCGGGTAGTCTCCCATCATTCTCTCCGCTCCCCAAGGGAGCGAGGTCTTTTATGGAAACAGTGTCCTCTCGCATACTGAGGGTTTGCATGGAGGAGCTGTACCTTTTCCACAAGGGGGTCCATTTTATGGCCTCTCACGTACTTCCGCAATAGTACTGTCCCCGGAGACGGCAGCCACGTGGGTAGAGATATGCCCGAGGTGGATTTCCGGGGGAAAACAAACATCTTTTCGTGAGGGGTAGCGTTAGTGGCAGTACATAACAGAGACCTTATGGAGTGGAGCACGTCTGGGAGGACTTCCTGCCAGCGGGAGGTCGGAAGGCCCTTTGACTTTAAGGCTAACGTGACAGCCTTCCAAACAGTAGCATTCTCCCTTTCCACTTGCCCGTTACCCCGGGGGTTGTAGCTAGTGGTTCTGCTAGTGGCTATCCCCTTCGAGAGCAAGAACTGGCGCAGCTCGTCACTCATGAATGACGTCCCCCTATCGCTGTCTATGTAGTTCGGCATGCCAAACATGCAGAATAGGTTACAGAGACACTTGATGACCGTGGCACTGGTCATGTCTGGGCAGGGAATGGCGAAGGGGAAGCGGGAATATTCATCAATGATATTGAGGAAGTAAACGTTACGGTCAGCAGAGGGAAGGGGTCCCTTGAAGTCCAGACTTAGGCGCTCGAATGGCCATGTGGCTTTGATAAGGTGTGCACGGTCAGGCCTGTAGAAACGAGGCTTGCATTCCGCACAGATGCGGCAGGCTCTGGTCACTGCCCTGACCTCCTCGATGGAGTGGGGCAGATTGCGGGACTTTATAAAATGGTATAGTCGGGTGACCCCTGGGTGACAGAGGTCGTTGTGGAGACCCTGTAATTTGTCCGTATGAATGCTGGCACACAATCCCCGCGATAGGGCGCCTGGGGGTTCATTATGGGCTCCCGGCCTGTACATAATATCATAGTCGAACGTGGGTAGTTCGATCCTCCACCTGAGTATTTTGTCATTCTTGACTTTCCCCCTTTGTTTGTTATTAAACATGAAAGCCACCGACTGCTGGTTGGTGAGCAGGGTGAAACGTTTGCCGGCTAGGTAGTGTCTCCAGTGCCGCACTGCCTCCACTATAGCCTGTGCCTCCTTCTCGACAGAAGAGTGCCTGATTTCAGGTCCCTGAAGGGTTCGGGAGAAGAAGGCCACAGGTCTCCCAGCCTGATTGAGGGTCGCAGCTAAGGCAAAGTCTGACGCATCGCTTTCGACTTGAAAGGGAATGCATTCGTCCACTGCACACACTGCAGCCCTTTCAATGTCCTGTTTAATACTGGTGAAAGCCTCCCGAGCTTCAGCTGATAGTGGGAAGGACATCGATTTAATGAGGGGCCGGGCCTTATCTGAGTAATTGGGCACCCATTGGGCATAATACGAAAAATATCCCAGGCACCTTTTTAAAGCTTTGGGATTGTGTGGCAGGGGCAGTTCCTTTAGGGGGCGTAATTGGTCAGGGTCCGGTCCAATTACCCCATCTTCCACCACACAGCCGAGGATACAGAGGCGGGTTGTGTTGAAGACACATTTGTCTTCGTTGTAGGTTAGATTCAGCTTTAGGGCAGTTTTAAAAAATCTCGCAAGATTTAGATCGTGCTGGTTGTGCCTGCAGATAGTGACATTGTCCAGATAGGGGTAGGTAGCTTGTAGTTTATTCTCGTCAACCATGCGGTCCATCTCACGTTGGAAGACCGAGACCCCATTTGTTACCCCGAAGGGCACTCTGAGAAAATGGTAGAGGCGCCTGTTCGCCTCGAAGGCGGTGTATGGGCGGTCCTCCGTTCTAATGGGGAGCTGGTGATACGCGGATTTGAGGTTGATAGTCGAGAAGACTCAGTATTGCGCAACCTGGTTGACCATTTCTGATATGCGGGGTAAAGGGTAGGCGTCCAGCTGGGTATAAATATTAACAGTCTGGCTGTAGTCAATTACCATCCGTTTCTTTTCGCTATTTTTTACTGTGACTACTTGGGCACGCCACGGGCTGGTACTGCATTCAATAATGCCTTCCCGCAGGAGTCTGTCCACTTCCGCCTTGATAAAGTGTCTGTCTTCCAGACTGTACCGTCTACTTTTGGTCGCTATGGGCCGACAGTTCGGAGCGAGATTAGCGAATAAAGAGGGCGGGCTGATTTTTAAGGTTGATAGGCCACAGACTGTGAGTGGTGGCTGGGACCCGCCATATGCTAGCGTGACACTTTCGTGGTGGCACTGGAAGTCCAGGCCCAAGATTACATTAACACAGAGTTCTGGCATCATGAGGAGTTTAAAATCCTTGTAGTCCATGCCTTTTACAGTCAGTGTTACCACACAGTAGCCCAAAATGTCCGAAGTGTGGGGCTTAGCAGCCATAGCAATTCTGCTCCGTGTAGGGGTTACCGTTAATGAGTGCCGCCGTACCAGGCTAGGGTGGCTAAAACTCTCGGTACTTCCACAGTCAATTAAACATTTCGTTAAATTCCCGTTTGCCTGTATGTCCATCATGGATTTTGTCAACGGGTGTGGCCTGGATTGATCCACCGTGATCGAAGCCACTGTTGGGCCCTGGGCGGCCGTTGAGTCGGGAAAAGATGGCGGATCCCAAGATGGCGGCCCGCACGGCACGCACGAGGTGGTGACGGAGTTGGAAATCAGATTCCCCCTGCAGACTTTGCTAAAATGCCCCTTTTTCTTTCATTTGAAGCATATAGCGTCCTTCGCTGGGCATCGTTGTCTGGGGTGCTTGGCCTGGCCGCAGAAGTAGCATTTCGGGCCTTGAGACATTGCCGCTGTAGTAGAACTCCTGGGTGAACTTCTGTGTGGGGACTCCGGCGGCGTAGAGCTGGTCTGAGACCTGGATGGGGAAGATGGCGGCCCCCTCGGCATGCACGAGGCGGTGAGGGCCGCATGGCCGGAAGAATAAGAGTCAGAGTTTTTCTGGGCCGCATCCAGCGATTGCGCAGTGGCCACTGCCCTTTTTAAGTCCAGGACCTCCTTCTCCAGCAGTCTCTGCCGGATATAATTCGATTTGAGGCCCGTGATGAAGGAATCGCGGACCAATTCGTCAGAGTACGCGTTGGCCGTCACGGCCTTGCAGTTTCAGTCCCAGACCAGGTCCTTTAGGCCCTGTAAGAAATCGTCCATTGATTCCTCTGGTCGCTGCCTGCGTGTAGCCAGCAGATGTCTGGTGTACACTTCGTTTACCGGCCTTTGGTATTGGGCCTTCAGGATAGTGATGGCCTCCGTGTAAGAGGTGGCGTCCCGGATGAACGAATAAATCCGATGACTTACGCGAGTAGTCAGTAGACTCAGTTTATCTACCTCGCTAGCGGATGAGGCCCCCGCGAAGAGTTCGAAGCATTTGAGCCAGTGTCCAAATTGATTTGATGCTTCAGCAGAATGTGGATCCAAGTCCAGACGCTCTGGTTTTAAGAGTCGATCCATCCTAGTATCCTCTAGTGATTAAAATTGATGGGCCGTCAATAACCACAAAACTAGAAGTTAGACTTAAACAAGTTGGTTTTTAATCACTATGATCAGAGCTAACATCTCAACACGCCGACTGGTTCACAGGAATGAGTCATACAGATCCTGGGATCTTTATGTAAGAGAAGTCAGGGGCGGAGCCAAGAGCCAAGACCTGGAACCTCCCAGGTTAGTCGGGAAAGAGGAAGTGAAACTATACACAGTGGGGGAGGGTAATATACATGAGTGCAAAACGAATACAGGATCAAGACAAACAGATTTCATTACAGCCACATTGAGTAAACACCTGTTGTACTGTTCTCCTGCAGTCTGTGTCTTACTACTGACGGACACAACAACCTTGACTGGTCTCAGGTCTTTGGGCACTGGTGCCCGGTGGTGGGGGCAACACTGCTGGCAGTGATGTCCTCGGTGATGTGGTTGCACATCGTTCTTTCTGGAGGGCCTCCTGGCCCCTGTGGGTAGAGGACCTCTCTTACAGTGTTGACCCTCTGCACAAAGATGGAGTGCTGCATGTGAGACCCTGGGTGCCCCGTCCCTGGCTTGCTAAGTCATTTGTGTTAGTGCTGAAGCATTTTTCTCATTTTTTGATGCGCGGAAGGGAATACAGCTTTGAGAGCTGAAAACCTGTATTTGAGAATGTTTTTTCAAATGTTAATTTTTTTTTTAAATGATAGTAGAGCTGTAAGGGATGCAAACTGCATTTTTTTACTTCATTTTTATTTTTATCAGTTCAGAAGGCCCTTTTAAGCAAATCACAATGCATTGCCCTTTTGATATTCCACAGTGTCTAGCAAATTCATAACCTCGCTTCTAGAGGCTGTTGGAAGATGCAACACCGCTTTCGGGACTGATGCCAGGAGGGTGTTACACAGTCAGGTTAGCGTTGGGCTACTAATCTTTAGTCCTCAGCGCGAAGTTTTCGCACCTACCAGTGCGACCATTTTCAGTGGCCATTAACCCGAGGTCGTGGTGACACCGGCAACTTTCATGTCGCAGTCCCTCAAGGACATTCTCTCTTTCTAGCACTGTAATATTTTCCTTAATCAAAACTGGTACCCTTCCTCTTTTTCTTCCTTCCCTATCTTTCCTGAATAAGTTGCTGTATAAATGCACTTTGGGAGATCCTGTGGATGTGATAAGGTGTTGTACGAATGCATTTTGAGAGATCCTGAGGATGATAATGTTCTAAATGAATGCACTTTAGGAAATCCTGAGGAAGTTATACGATGCTATAAAAATGTATGCAGGGAGATCCTGAGAAGGTGATAAGATTCTCTGCAATACAGTTTGGGAGGTCCTGAGCATGTGATAAGGAGCCGTATCAATGCACTTTTAGAGATCTTAGGGAAATGATGAGGTGCTGATTGAATGCACTCAGGGAGATCCTCAGGATATGATATGCTGCTGTATGAATGCGCTTTGGGACATTCTGAGGATGTATTAAGATTCTCTATGAATGCAATTTTGGAGATCATGAGGACGATAAGTTGCTTTGTAAATGCAGTTTGGGAGATCCTGAAAATGTGATAATGTAGGAACGTGGGTTCCTAACTAAAAGACTGAGTTCTACTCAGGCGATCAAACAAAACAAACTTTAATGAAACAAACAGGTTTTAACAAGAAACTGCAGGATAACATCGAATGTAGGCCTGCTCTCTTCGGAGGCTCCACGAGGACTGCTCCTGCAGTCCCGTGGCTGACGTCATGATGTCATCACGTTTTCCCGCCAGTGGGGGATCACGTGATGAACGGCGTGATGTCATCACGTTTTAACCGCGCTGTTAAAGTAACCACGCTCTGTACAGTTAAACAGCATAAATAAAGATACAGACTCAGGCTGTAGCTAACATGTTGTTAAAGGAATTATATACAAATGATCTGAGTCCTTTGGTGGCTCCGCCACATGCACCGCCCCCATAATTGTCTTTAACAGCAAAAGTGAGGCGTCGAGGAGGCCTGACAAGTCTGTCCGAGCGACTTCGGTAACCCTGCAGAGGAAGCTGATGGACGGTGGTTGAGCTGGCGCGGCGAGTGTGGTCGAGCTGGCGGGCGGCTGTGGTTGATCTGGCACGGCGGCTGCGGGCGGTCGGCCACGTTTCGGCGGTTGAGCGATGACGACTGGGCGGTCCAGGTCCAAGTGAGCCGACTTCAACCGGTCCACCGAAATGTGATCCGGCTTTCCTCCGATGTCGACCGAAAAGGATTTGTCTCCCGATTCGATGACGCGGAAAGGACCAGTGTAAGGGGGCTTGAGCGGATCCCGGTGAGCGTCGTGGCGGATAAATACGTACTCGGCGTTCTTCAGCTCAGCCGGCACATGGGAGCTCTGTAGGCCGTGATTTGATGTAGGCACCGGAGCGAAGCATCTGGCTGCTTCCTGGTGGCTGACGAGTTGCTGGGAGGCGCACCATGGCTCTGTGGGAGAAGGGAGGAAATCCCCTGGAACTCTGAGTGGCTGGCCATAAACGAGTTCCGCCGAGGACGATTGCAGGTCTTCTTTGGGCGCCGTACGAAGACCCAAAAGGACCCATGAGAGTCTGTCCACCCATCCCGCACCTTGAAGACTGGCCCGTAGGGCGGCTTTAAGCGACGGGTGGAATCGCTCGCATAGGCCATTCGCCTGTGGATGATAGGCGGTGGTGCGATGAAGTTTGGTGCCAAGCCCCTGAGCTACAGCGTTCCAGAGCTCCGAGGAAAATTGTGGCCCACGATCGGAAGAGATGTCCGCCAGTACCCCGAAACGAGCAACCCAACAGGAGATGAAAGCTCTAGCGACGTCTGCCGAAGTGGTGGAAACCAAAGGAATTGCCTCTGGCCACCTAGTGGTGCGGTCCACCATGGTGAGGAGCTGTGTATACCCATGGGAAGGCGGAAGTGGCCCCACAAGGTCCACATGCATGTGGTCGAAACAACGCTCCGGAACAGCGAACGTAGCCACTGGAGCTTTAACATGATGCTGGACCTTGGCCTTCCGGCAGACCACACAGGTGTTGACCCAGTCACGGACATCCAGGTGCATACCCTTCCAGATGAATTTCGCCGACATTAGCCATTGTGAAGCCTTCATACCAGGGTGCGACAACCCGTGTATAGCGTCAAACACTTTCCAGCGCCATGCGACTGGCACGATAGGTCGGGGAACGCCCATGGAGACGTCGCAAAGGAGCGTGGTGCCTGCGGCCTGGAAACTGACGTCGGCCACTTGGAAACTAGAGGGGACGGTTCTGTATGATTGGACCTCTGGGTCCGAGGCCTGATCCGCAGCCATGAGGGCGTAGTCAATCCCCAGGTGAACCGCATGGACCGTCGCGCGGGAGAGGCAATCCGTTACCAGGTTGTCTTTACCAGACACATGTTGAATGTCCGTGGTGAATTCAGAAATAAACGTCAGGTGACGTCGTTGACGAGCTGACCATGGTTCGGTGGTCTTGGCCATGGCGAACGTTAGAGGCTTGTGGTCGACAAATGCCGTGAAGGGACGTCCTTCTAATAAGAACCGGAAATGGCAGATGGCTAGAAAAAGGGCCAGCAACTCCCAATCGAAAGTGCTGTATTTTCTTTCATTTCTCTGTAGTTGACGGCTGAAAAACGCCAGCGGTTGCCACATGCCGTTCATCCACTGCTCCTGCACTGCGCCGATGGCGTAGTCTGACGCGTCGGTGGTAAGGGCGATGGTGGCACCTGGAAGCGGGTGCGCCAGCATGGTTGCATTGTCCAAGGCGCTCTTGGTGTTGACGAACGCCTGGTCCATCTCGGTCGTCCAGCTGATTGGATCCTTACCGGGCTTGATCTTGAGGACCTCGTACAAAGGCTGCATAAGCAGAGCCGCCTTAGGGACGAATCAGTGATAGAAATTGACCATCCCGAGGAACTCTTGCAGGGCCTTGATGGTTGGCGGGCGCGGGAAAGAGGTAACAGCCTCCACTTTCATCAGTAAGGGGACGGCGCCGTCTGATGTGATGCGGTGTCCCAAGAAATCGATCCGCTGCAGGCCGAACTGGCACTTGGCCGGGTTGATGATCAAACCGTGCTGACTGAGGCGTGTAAAGAGGGTACGCAAATGGCAGATGTGCTCTTCCTTGCTAGCGCTGATGATGAGAAGGTTGTTGAGGTAGACGAAGATGAAGTTTAGGTCTCGGAGCACGGAGTCCATCAAGCGCTGGAAAGCCTGTGCCGCGTTCTTCAAGCCAAACAGCATCTGCAGGAACTCAAAAAGGCTGAAAGGGGTGATGACTGCAGTTTTCGGGACGTCTTGCGGGTGCACGGGAACCTGGTGATACCCCCGGACGAGGTCGACTTTTGAAAAGATGGAATTTCCCCCCAAATGGGCCAAGAAATCCTGAATATGTGGGATCGGGTACGGATCAGGAGTCGTGACGTCGTTCAGGCATCGGTAGTTGCTGCATGGCCCCCAGCCGCCGCCTGGTTTCAGAACAATGTGGAGAGGTTAAGACCAGGAACTATTCGACCGGCGAATAATCCCCAAATGCTCCATCGTGTCGAACTCCGCTTTCGCAGCTGCGAGCTTGCCGGGTTCAAGCCTTCTAGCCCGTGCATAAACCGGGGAGCCAGTAGTGGTGATATGATGTTCAACACCATGCTTCGTGGGCGAGGAGGAGAAAGTGGGCCTGGTCAGCTCCGGGAACTCTCCGAGGAGCCGAGTGAAGTCATCTGGAGATGGGAACGTGCAGGCGATGGAGCGCGACACGGCGGTACCGTGGTGGCACGGAATCAAGTGGAAGGTGGCCACGTTGATCAACCGGCAGTGCCGGACATCGACGAGGAGGCCGTTGGCACACAGAAAATCCACCCCTAGGATGGCCTGCGAGACTGTGGCCGCGACGAATTCCCAATGGAAGTGCTGACCGCCAAAACACACTTGGACCCGCTGCTTTCCGAAAGTTCGAATGGCTGTGCCATTAGCCGCCATGAGGGAAAAGCCGTGGTCCCCAGCTTGCATATCGAGATTCGACGCAGGTAGGATGCTACACTGCGCCCCGGTGTCACAAAGGAAACATCGACCCGATAGGGAGTCGGTGATGAAAAGAAGTTTCCCCGAAGATCCGATGGCCATCGCAGCCGCGGAGCGCCCGTTAGACCCGGTCCTCCTTCGCTAGGAACGCTGCAGAACCTTTGGGATTTTTTGGGGCGAAAAGCTGCAGGGAGAGCGGCAGCGTCATGCTTTCGCGCCAAAACGGGCGTGGTAGGAGCACCAGCCCGCTGCAAGAGGAGCTGGAGCCACGTCTGTGGGGGATGGGCGTCTCGTGGCAGCGCAGCACTGCTGGGTTACTGTGGAAAATCTTATCTGCTTCGGCAGCAAGCTCTGCGCAGTCTGTGACCTCGGACCTGGCTAGGGCAGCCTGCACCTGCTCCGGCAGTTGGCAGAGGAATAGCTCCCGGAAGAGGAAGCATTCCGGTTCGGCACCTAAGAGTGTGAGCATTTGGCTCATGAGCTCGGCCAGTTTGGAGTCCCCGAGGCCGGGCATAGCGAGAAGCCGGCGAGCGTGTTCTGACTTCGAGAGCCCGAAGACTTGTAGCAACCGCGCCTTTAACGTACCATACTTGCAGTCAGTAGGAGGACTACCGAGGAGGCTGACGATCTGCGAGGCAGTGGCGCTATCGAAGGCGGAGACCACGTAGCAATAACGGGTCTGATCTGCGACGATGTTCCTGATGACGAACTGGGCTTTAGCCTGGATGAACCACGCGGCTGGTTGTTGCTCCCAGAACTGTGGCAGTTTCAGTGTCACGGCGTTCGTGTCCATGCTGAAGCTCTTCCGCGAAAACCGTTCACGAAAGTCGGGGTCACCAATGTAGGAACGTGGGTTCCAAACTAAAAGACTGAGTTCTACTCAGGCGATCAAACAAAACAAACTTTAATGAAACAAACAGGTTTTAACAAGAAACTGCAGGATAACATCGAATGTAGGTCTGCTCTCTTCGGAGGCTCCACGAGGACTGCTCCGGCGGTCCCGTGGCTGACGTCATGATGTCATCACGTTTTCCCGCCAGTGGGGATCACGTGATGAACCGCGCTGTTAAAGTAACCACGCTCTGTACAGTTAAACAGCATAAATAAAGATACAGACTCAGGCTGTAGCTAACATGTTGTTAAAGGAATTATATACAAACGACCTGAGTCCTTTGGTGGCTTCGCCACAATAAGATGCTTTATCAATGTGCTTTGGGATCTCTGGAAGAAAAGATAAGTTGCTGTGTCAATGCTTTTTCAGAGATTCTCAGGATGTGATAAGCTGTTGTATACTTTATATATACATGTGGGCATTGCTGGCAAGGCCAGCATTTGTTGGCCATCCCTAATTGCCCTCGAGTAGATGGTGGTGAGCCACATTCATGAACTGCTGCAGTCCGTGTGGTGAAGGTAATCCCACAGTACTGTTAGGGAGGCAGTTCCAGATTTTGACCCAGTGACGATGAAGGAACGGCGATATAGTTCTCAGTCAGCATGGTGTGAGACTTGGAGGGGAACCTGGAGGTGGTGGTGTTTCCATGCGCCTGTTGCCCTTGTCCTTCTAGCTGGTAGAGATTGTGAGTTTGGGAGGTGCTGTGGAAGAAGCTTTGGTGAGTTGCTCTAGTGCATCTTGTAGATGGTACATGCTGCAGACATGGTTTGCTGGTGGTGGAGGGAATGAATGTTTAAGGTGGTGGATGGGGTGCCCATCAAGTGGGCTGGTTTGTCTTGGATGGTGTCGAGCTTCTTGAGTGTTGTTGGAGCTGCACTCATCCAGGCAAGTGGAGAGTATTCCATTACACCCCTGACTTGTGCCTTGTAGATGGTGGAAAGGCTTTGGGGAGTCAGGAGGTGAGCCACTCACCGCAGAATACCTAACCTTCGACCTGCTCTTGTTGTCACAGTATTTATGTGGCCGGTCCAATTAAGTTTCTGGTCAATGGTGAACCCCAGGATGTTGATGGTGGGGGATTCGGCAATGGAATTTAATACAGAGAAGTGTGAGGTCATGCATTTTGGCAGAAGTAACAGGGAGAGGCAATATACACTTAATGGCACAGTTTTAAAGAGTGTGCAGGGACAGAGGGACCTGGGATTTAATATGCATAGGTCCCCGAAGGTGGCAGGACATAATGAGAGAGTGGTTAGCAAAGCATATGGGATTTTGGGCTTCATAAAATGAAGGTATTGAGTATAAAAGTAGAGAAGTTATGCTGAACCTTTATAAAGCACTGGTTAGGCCACAACTGGAGTATTGCGTCCAGTTCTGGTCACCACACTTTAGGAAGGATGTGAAGGCACTTGAGAGGGTGCAGAGCAGATTTACCAGAATGATTCCGGGGATGGGGGATCTTAGCTACAAGGACAAGTTGGAGAAGTTGTTTTCATTAGAGCAAAGGAGGTTGAGGGGTGATTTGATAGGAGTGTACGGGTTTGGATAGGCTAGATGGGGAAAGGCTGTTCCCACTAGTTGATGGTATAAGGACTAGGGGACACAGATTTAGGGGTTTGGGCAAGAGATACAGGGGGGATGTGAGGAAAACCTTTTTTACGCAGCGAGTGGTCAGGATCTGGAACTCTCTGCTGACGGAAGTGGTGGAAGCGGAGACACTCAATGTTTTTAAGGGGAGACTGGATAGGCACTTGAGGGAAATAAACTTGCAGGGCTATGGGGATAGAGTGGGGAATGGGACTGACTGGATTGCTCTACAGAGAGCTGGCATGGATTCGATGGGCCGAATGGCCTCCTTCTGTACTGTTCTGACTTTATGACTCTGCCTGGTAATGCCATTGAATGTCAAGGGACGGTGGTTAGATGCTCGCTTGTTGGAGATGGTTATTGCACGGCACTTGTGTGGCGCGAATATTACCTGCTACTTATCAGCCCAAGATGAATGTCGTCCAGGTCTTGCTGCATGCGGGCATGGACTGCTTCATTATCTGAGGAGTTGCGAATGGCACTGAACACTGTGCAGTCATCAGCAAACATCCCTACGCCTAACCTTATGATGGATGGAAGGTCAATGATGAAGCAGCTCAAGATGGTTGGGTAGGACACTGCCCTGAGGAACTCCTGCAATGATATCTTGGGGCTGTGATGATTGACCTCCAACCACCACAACCATCTTCCTTTGTGTTGGGTATGACTCCAGCCAGAGAAGAATTTACCCCCTGATCCCCACTGACTTCAGTTTTACTAGGGCTCCTTGATGCCACACTCGGTCAAATGCTGCCTTGATGTCAAGGGCAGTCACTCTCACCTCACCTCTGGAATTCAGCTCTTTTGTCCATGTTTGGACCAAGGCTGTAATGAGGTCTGGAGCCGAGTGGTCCTGACAGAACCCAAACAGAGCATCGGTGAGCAGGTTATTGGTGCATAAGTGCTGCTAGATAGCGCTGTCAATGACACCTTCCATCAGTTTGCTGATGATTGACAGTAGACTGATGGGGAGGTAACTGGCCGGATTGGATTTGTCCTGCTTTTTGTGGTCAGGACATACCTGGTCAGTTTTCCACATTGTCGGATAGATGACAGTGTTGTAGCTGTACTGGAACAGCTTGGCTAGATGCGCAGCTAGTTCTGGAGCACAATTATTCAACACAACAGCCGAGATGTTGTCAGGGCCCATAGCCTTTGCTGTATCCAGTGCGCTCAGCCGTTTCTTGATAACACGGAGTTAATCGAATTGGCTGAAGACTGGCTTCTGTGGTGGTGGGGACCTCAGGAGGAGGCCAATATGAATCATCCATTCAGCACTTCTGGCTGAAGATGGTTGCAACGCTTCAGCTTTGTCTTTTGCACTCACATGCTGGGCTCCACCATCATTGAGGATGGGGATATTCGTGGGGCCTCCTCCTCCCGTTAGTTGTTTAATTGTCCACCACCATTCATGACTGGATGTGACAGGACTGCAGAGCTTTGATCTGATCTGTTGATTGTGGAATCGCTTAGCTCTGTCTATAGCATACCACTTCTGATTTTTAGCATGCATGTAGTCCTGTGTTGCATCTTCCCCAGGTTGGCACTGCATTTTTAGGTTCACCTGGTGCTGCTCCTGGCGTGCTCTTCTACACTCCTTATTGAACCAGGGTTGGTCCCCTGGCTTGATGGTAATGTTAGTGTTGTGTTTGCAAAGATAATCCAGAGGCCATAAGCAGAGTTCAGTTCATGTTGTTTTTTAATGGCTGCTCCACACACACACTCCCAGGCAAAAGCAATCGAATACCTATACACAATACAATGATAACAGCACTATCAAATTCCAAGTGCTCAGGCCAAGGCAACCGAGTACCTATCACCAATGTCAGACATAACAGTTAGAGTGAGGGTTATGTCGGGCCATGAGGTTACAGATTGTGGTGGAATACAATTCTGCTGCTGCTGATGGCCTGCAGTGCCTCATGGACGCCCAGTTTTGAGCTGCTAGATCTGTTCTGAATCCATCCTGAATCTGCGAGAGGCACAGAGTCAACGAGAGGGGGATAAAAGGAGCAAGGAGAGGAGGCCTGGGACCAGAGCTGAGCGGCGGACCTGCAAGTGACACAGATTCGGCGAGAGGAACTCAACACAGGAGTGATGTCAGAATTCAGAAGTGACGTTTGTAGTGTATGTACCCGTCTATCTTTAAGGGAACTATTGAATGTAACCGTTCACCTTTAAGGGAACTACTTTAGGTGTGGCACTATTTGTTTGGCTTCTGTATACTGTAATACCGATAGTGACCACACCAGTATATAAGTGTTGTAGCAGGATGGCTGGGGCAGATTCGCCCGGACCTTCGAATAGTAAAGACCTGTTTGTTTGTTACTTCTGAAGTCTGTGTATTTATTAACTGCACAACCCACAGACTTTACAGTGGCGACGAGTCCGATTGTACCTTGCGGCAAGATTACCAAAGCAAGAAGAGCGTCGAAGAGAGGCAACCGCCCTCGTCGTGCTGCTGGAAGAAAACACGAGGCTGCAGCAGGAGAAAGGTGGAAGACTTAGCAACAAAAGCTTCCATTAGCAACAGGCACTGACTACCCTTCTACCACAGTGCGGAGTGAGCCGATCAGCTGGAAACAAGGCGGCCGAAGAGACTGTGAGTAGGGGAAGGTGTAGAAGTATCCGGAGGATAAGGGCAGAGCACTCGACCTCGGTCGAGGGGGAGCTGAGCCGGTCAGAAGTCGGGTCCAATGGCGTCGGGTGACAGCCGGACTGCGATCGGCGGGAAAAGCCGGGCAGCGACCGCAGCCACGAAGCGCTGAGACTGGGAGTAGGCGCGGGAAGAGAAGCCCAGCCGCAGCCGGGGAGGGAAACACCGGTCTGCGAGAGGGCTGGGAGGCGAACAGGAACCGTGCGGGTGGGAGAGAGAGACGGAGCCGAACAAGGGGAGAGAGACTGCGCGAGAGCCAGTCCAGCGGCTGAGCTGTCCTCCACCAACGGGGTACCCAGAGCCGGTAGAACCGAACGTGCGGGAGAGGGAGAGACAGAGCCGAGCAAGGGGAGAGAGACTGTGCGAGAGCCAGTCCAGCGGCTAAACTGTTCTCCACCAAGGGGGTGTACCCAGCGCCGGTAGAGCCATGCGGGCGGGAGGAAAAGACAGAGCCGGGTAAGGGGAGCTGTGCGGAAGCCAGCCAGCGGCTGAACCTGTCCGCTGTGGGGGAAGCGTACCCCTTCCACCGGGAAGAAACGCGGGAAGCCGCCATTAGGCGGAGAAGACGCCAGAAGCGGGAAACTGCCATTGAAGTGGGCGGGGTGAGAAGGAAAGAGCGGGAAACCGCCGATTTCGCGGGAAACCCGCCATCTTAGAAATAAACAAATAAATAAGAATACTTCAAGAAATACTGGTGCTGCTCCCAAGGGAAGAAAGATGCCTAAGCGAGGGAATATTAACGACTTTAATTCTGAAATAGAAGACTGGGCCACGTACGTGGAACGCATAGAGATCTATTGCGAAGCCAACAAAATAGAGGAAGACGACAAGGCGATAACATTGCTAAACTCGATGGGGGCAAAAACATACGGGCTCTTGAAGCATCTAATAACACCAAATAAACCAGCGGATCAGACCTTTGAAGAGATTGTGGCTGTGCTGAAGGACCACTTGAACCCCACACTGTTGATGCTGGCTGAACGATTCAAATTCTATGCAAGAACGCAGAAGAAAGACGAAAGCAATGCGGAATACTTGGTCGAACTGCGTAGGCTAGCGAAATACTGCCATTCAGAGGGAATCTGACAGAAGCGCTGCGGGACAAGTTCGTATGCGGATTGTCCAAAGAAGGGACGCAGAAGCGACTACTGGAAGAGAACGACCTCACACTGGACAGGGCTGTCCTTATAGCTGCATCGCACGAAGCCGCAGCGAAAGGAACGGCGGAAATGCAACTAAAGGCGGCGGCACTCGGGGTGGACCAAATTACTTCAAGCACAACAAAATGCTACCGTTGTGGGAAGACAACGCATGACCAGAATCAATGCTGGTTTAAGAACCAAGAGTGTAGGAAATGTGGCAAACTGGGTCACATCGCGAAGGTATGCCGGTCCGGGAAAAAGACCAACAATCAAAGGAAGCCACCACAAGAAAAGTACAACAAGGTACACAAGGTGGCTGAGAAGAGTTCAGACGAACAGAATTCAGACTCAGACCCAAACAACCAGGAGCTGGGTAGTCTGAGAATCCACAATGTGGGTAAAGAAACGGATCTACAGACCATCTGGGTCATACTAAAAATAGCTGGAGTCCAAGTAAGAATGGAGCTGGACACTGGATCAGCTCTACCAGTCATCAACCGAAGGGACTACCACCGGCTATTCTCTTACATACCTTTAAGAAATACCAAGTTCGTATTACAGACGTACACGGGGCATAACGTATACCCCGTGGGGAAAATAAGAGTCAAGGTGAGAGATAGGGGTAAAGAACACCCAAGAATGAACTTGTACGTATTACCTGAGGGAGGACCACCACTTCTAGGACAGGAGTGGATTAAGAAAATAGACATGGAATGGCATTACTTAAAAGCCATAATGAGGGAGGACTCGGTGCAAACTATTAGCTCAGATTCTGAAATGGATGATGATAAGACCAAGTCGAATATGGAAGACAAGGCTAAAAGGGACTTGCCGATGATGGGGAAGAAAACGAAGACATGCAGAAGGACTTATGGTACCAAGAAGAATAAAGCTGCAGAGCAGAACTCCAGGTTGACAGAGAATTCTGAGCCTGTTCAAGCAAAGGATTCATCCATGACGGAAGAACACCGAGCTCGGACGCAAACTTATGTCAAAGTACGACAACAATTAGAACAGTTGAGTGACCGTCTCGTACAAGAGATGAAAAATATGGAAAAGTTCTGGGACACCGAATGGGAGAACCTGGAAAGACAACAGAGACAGCTAGCTCAAGCAGAGAGCGACCATAGAGCCATCGTGGTCAAATACCAATCACATTCCCCTGATGCTGTTCAGGAACTAGAATATTTACAGAACGAACCAAAGGAAGAGGAATCTTCAGGGAGCCAGGATTTTATTCCAGTCCTTCTCTACGACTCCTTACAAGCAGAGTGTGAGAAGTTGAAAGAACAGTATGAACAGGCCCAGGCTACAATTCTGGAGGGGGTTAACTCGGCAGCCTCCGAAAAGCTAGTTTCAGTAGAAGCATATGAACAACTAAAGGTTGAACATGAGCAAGAAGTCCAAAGGCTGCAGGAAATTCTTGATGAGCTCAAGGCCAAGACAGACTCATCGGTAGAAGTTCCATCCATAGATGAGAAATTAGAGGTGAAAATCATGGCAGAGCATGAAAGACAGGATGTCCAAGAACTTATAAAAACATTGAAGGACACCCAAGACAAATATGAGGCGGCAATGACCGAGGTTCAACAACTTGAAGAACAGATTCAACTGGGAATCCTTTCAGTGGCAGAAAAGGAAACTGTAAGAATGGTCCCTGAACATGAACTAGAGAGCATCAGGGCGCAACTTTTCCGAGCGCTGAAAGCCAAAGTTCAAGAGGAACGTAAGGTGGAAGTATTGGAGAAAGAGGTGGATGAAATGGAGAAGACTCTGATCCACCGTGTTCCCAGGGAAGAGTTAACGGTCAGCCAACTCCTTCATATGCTGAAGGACAAGACTCTGCAAGGGGAACAATCTGAACATGAGCTTCAACCTTCAGGGGGAACGAGTTCGGAGCTCTCAAAAGTCACGGAGATAGCTGAGGTGGCAACACAAATTTTACAAGGATGCCAAAAGTACGTTGAATCACGTCAAGGTGAACAGAAGAATGTGGAAACCGTTACTTCAGTAGAAGGGTTAAATAGCCTGATAACGCAATTACCGATGGAAGGGAAGGTATTGAACTCACAAATGAGGTCCGTCATGAAGGAATGGCAGATAACCCAGGAAGAGCGGGATGAATATGAATGCATGAAGAAGGCTTTTCAAGAAAGATGTCTAGGGAAGGAACCACCGTCAGCTAACGCCCAGACAGGTGAGGAGGAAGAAGAAGTCTCTCTCGCTGGCCTAACTCAGGACGAACCCGAATATTACCATGACCTGTTGAGTGACACTGAATATTACGAGGATGTGGTCTGCCCAGCTTGTGATGAAAACTCTCAAAGTGCTGAAATCTGGATGAAGCACTTAAGGTCTAAGGAACATAGAGAGTTGGTGGCGCTACAGCTGGCAGCCGAGAAAGGAGCTCCGAGAGTTTCAAAAAGGCAGAAAAGAAAAAGAAGAAGCAGAAGATAATAACTGTCTAAAATATTAGCACTTCTACCATTCCAGGCGGGACATTACGAAAGGAGCTAAATTAGTTGAAAAACTGGAAAATGTCAAGACAGCCAGTTGGTTGTAAAAGTCCGCACTGCTGGTTCAACAGGACGAAAGTTCAAGCTGTTACGTCAAGAAAAAGGCTATGGAGGAGTCACGCTAGCCAGGTGAACCGGCTACACCAAAGAAATGTTGTTCGGAACGAGTCAAGATCAGAGACTGAATCTATGAACTGTTTCCGCAGAGACTGAACCTGTGAACTGTTTCCACTGAGATTATATCTGTAAATTGTTTTATATGACATTGACTCCACCGAGATTATATCTGTAATTTGTTTTATAGGAAGTTGAAGATATGTATGTTTAACGGGGACTCTAAGTAATAAGCTAAAAAGGGAGGATTGTAGTGTATGTACCCGTCTATCTTTAAGGGAACTATTGAATGTAACCGTTCACCTTTAAGGGAACTACTTTAGGTGTGGCACTATTTGTTTGGCTTCTGTATACTATAATACCGATAGTGACCACACCAGTATATAAGTGTTGTAGCAGGATGGCCGGGGCAGATTCGCCCGGACGTTCGAATAGTAAAGACCTGTTTGTTTGTTACTTCTGAAGTCTGTGTATTTATTAACTGCACAACCCACAGACTTTACAACGTTGGTACAAGGGAGCTGATTGGTGAGTAGCTGGTGGGTATTTTCTGTTAAGTTTTTGTTAAGTTTTAAGTGTATTTCTGCTAGGTAGTTCATAGCCTATTAATAGAGGGAGAGATTGGTGTGTAGCTGGTGAGTTTTTTGTAAAGTTTTAAGTTTATTTCTGTCAAGGTAGTTCACAGTATATTATATAGAGGCATGGCAGAGCAGCTGAGCCCCATGGAATACGCATCCTGTGCCATGTGGGAAGTCCTGGACACTTCTCGTGGCCTGGACGACCACGTGTGTGGGAAGTGTCGCCAACTGCAGCAACTCGATTCAGGGATTGAGCAGCAGCTAGAGTCACTGCAGTGCATCCGCGAGACTGAGAGTTATGTGGATAGCACGTTTCAGGAGGTGGTCACCCCACAGCTTAAGAGTGTGCAGGCAGAGAGGGAATGGATGACCGACAGACAGAAGAGGAGGACCAGGCAGGTAGTGCAGGAGTCCCCTGAGTGCGTCTCGCTTGCTAACCAGTATTTAGTTCTCTGGTTCCTCTGGGTTGTGCAGCCAGAGTCAAGCCCATGGCACCACGGGTGGCTCAGCTGTACAGGTGGGGAGGAAAAAGAGTGGGAGAGCAATAGTGGTAGGGGATTCAATAGTTAGGGGAGCAGACAGGCGTTTCTGCGGCCGCAGACGTAACTCCAGGATGGTATGTTGCCTCCCTGGTGCCAGGGTCAAGGATGTCACTGAATGGCTGCAGGGCATTCTGAGGGGGGAGGGTGAACAGCCAGAGGTCGTGGTCCACATCGGTACCAATGACATAGGTAGAAAGATGGATGAGGTCCTACAGGCAGATTTTAGGGAGCTAGGAAAGTAATTCAAAATCAGGACCTCAAAGGTAGTAATCTCCGGATTACTCCTGGAGTCACGTGCTAGTGAGTACAGAAATAGGGGGTGGGACCTGTACAAGCTGGACGGGCAGCACCTCAACAGGACTGGAACCAATATCCTCACGGCAGGGTTTGCTCGTGCTGTTGGGGAGGGTTTAAACTAGCTTGGCACGGGGATGGGAACTGAAGATTGGAGTCAGAAGGGAGAGAAGCAAAGCTGGAAATGGAAGGCAGAAAATTAGTAAGCGAGTTTGGTAGGCAGAGGAAACAAAGGCTAGAAAATAGACAACAAAGAAGTTTGGCAGTGCTAAATGGTATATACTTCAAGGCAAGGAGTTTAGGGAATAAAGCAGATGAGTTGAGGGCACAGATAGACACGTGGGAGTATAATATTATAGCTATTACTGAGACATGGCTGAAAGAAGGGCAGGGATGGCAGCTCAACATTCCTGGTTACAGGCCATTCAGACAAGATAGAGAGAGGGATGAAAAGGAGGGGGGGGTCGCAATATTGATTAAAGAATCAATTACAGCTGTGAGGAGGGAGGATATCTTAGAAGGATCATCAAATGAGGCCAATACAAAAAGAAAATACTGCAGATGCTGGACATCTGAAATAAAAACAGAAAATGCTGGAGAAGCTCAGCAGGTCAGGCAGCATCTATGAAGAGAGAAACAGAGTTAATGTTTCAGGTCGATGACCTTTCGTCAGAACTGGAAAAAAGCAGGAAATTGAGCCCACATTGGTTGAACTGAAAAACAAAAAAGAAGCAATCACACTGTTGGGAGTGTAACATAGAACTCCGAGCAGTCAGAGGGAGATAGAAGAGCAAATATGTAGGCAAATTTCTGAGACGTGCAAAAATAGGGTAGTAATAGTAGGGGATTTCATCTTCCCTAATATAAACTGGGATAAAATTAGTGTGAAAGGCATAGAGGGAGCAGAATTCTTAAAATGCATTCAGGAGAACTTTTTTAGCCAGTACGTAGCAAGCCCAACAAGAGAGGGGGCGGTTCTGGATGCAGTTTTAGGGAATGAAGCTGGGCAGGTCGAAAGGGTATCAGTGGGAGAGCATATTGGTGGTAGTGATCATAATTCAGTTAGATTTAGGGTAGCTATGAAAAAGGACAAGAATGGACCAGGAATAAAAGTTCTCAATTGGGGAAAAGCTAATTTTACTAAGCTGAGAGGTGATTTATCCAAAGTGCACTGTAGACAGAAACTTGATGGTAAATCAGTGTCAGAGCAGTGGGAGGCATTCAAGGAGGAGATAGTGAGGGTACAAAGCAAGTATGTTCCCTTAAAGAAAAACATAGAAACATAGAAGATAGAAGCAGGAGTAGGCCATTCGGCCCTTAGAGCCTGCTCTGCCATTCAATGAGATTATGGCTGATCATCCAAATTCAGTACCCTGTCCCTGCCTTCTCCCCATATCCCTTGATCCCTTTAGCCTTAAGAAATATATCCAACTCCTTCTTGAATATATTTAATGAACTGTCCTCCACCGCCCTCTGTGGCAGAGAATTCCACAGGTTCACCACTCTCTGGGTGAAGAAATTCCTCCTCATTTTAGTCCTAAATGACGTACCCCTTATCCTTAGACTATGACCCCTGGTTCTGGACTCCCCGGCCATCGAAAACAATCTTCCTGCATCTAGTCTGTCCAGGCCTGACAGAATTTTATAGGTTTCGATGAGATCCCCTCTCAATCTTTCAAACTCCAGTGAGTATAAGCCCAATCGACACAATCTCTCCTCATACGTCATTCCTGCCATCCCAGGTATCAGCCTGGTGAATCTTCGCTGCACTCCTTCCATGGCAAGTACGTCCTTCCTCAGATAAGGTGACCAAAACTGCACACAATACTCAAGGTGCGGTCTCACCAAGGCCCTGTACAACTGCAGCAAGACATCTTTGTTCCTGTACTTGAACCCTCTTGCTACGAAGGCCAACATACCATTTGCCTTGTTAACTGCCTGCTGCACCTGCATGCTTACCTTCAGCGACTGGTGCACAAGAACACCCAGGTCTCTCTGCACTTCCCCTTCTCCTAATCTATTGCCATTCAAATAATAATCTGCCTTCCTGTTTTTGCCACCAAAGTGGATAACCTCGCATTTATCCACATTATAGTGCATTTGCCATGTTTCTGCCCAATCACCCAACCTGTCCAAATCGTACTGGAGTTTCACGACATCCTCCTCATAGCATACCCTCCCACCCAGCTTTGTGTCATCTGCAAATTTGGAGATATTACATCCAATTCCCTCGTCCAGATCATTAATGTATATTGTGAACAGCTGCGGTCCTAGGACCGATCCTTGTGGTATCCCACTAGTCACTGCCTGCCACTCGGGAAACAACCCGTTTATTCCAACTCTCTGCTTTCTATCCGCCAACCAGTTCTCTATCCAAGTCGATACCTTGCCCCCAATCCCATGTGCCTTAATTTTGCACGCTAATCTCTTATGCGGGACCTTATCGAAAGCCTTCTGAAAGTTCAAATACACCACATCCACTGGTTCTCGCTTATCTATTTTACCAGTTACATCCTCAAAAATTTCCAGTAGACTAGTCAAGCACGATTTACCTTTTGTAAATCCATGTTGACTTTGTCCGATCCTGTCGCTGCTTTCCAAGTGCTCTGCTATTACATATTTTATAATGGTCTCTAGCATTTTCCCCACTACTGATGTCAAGCTTACCGGTCTGTAATTCCCCACTTTTTCTCTACCACCTTTTTTGAATAGTGGGGTAACATTAGCTACCCTCCAATCCATGGGTACTGTTCCAGAGTCTATCATGTTCTGGAAGATGACCAGCAATGCATCTACTATTTCTAGGGCCACTTCCTTAAGTACCCTGGGATGTAGATTATCAGGCCCTGGGGATTTATTGGCCTTCAGTCCCATCAATTTTCCTAACACCATTTCCCTACAAAAACTGATTTCTTTCAGTTCCACCCTTTCATCAGACCCTATGTTCCCCGGCATCTCTGGGAGGTTATTTGTGTCCTCCTTTGTGAAGACAGAACCAAAATATGTATTTAATTGCTCAGCCATTTCTTTGTTCCCCATTATAAATTCCCCTGATTCTGACTGCAAGGGACCTACGCTTGACTTCACCAATCTTTTTCTCTTCACATATCTATAAAAGCTTTTACAGTCAGTTTTTATGTTCCCAGCAAGCTTACTCTCATATTCTATTTTCCCCTTCTTAATTAATCCCTTTGTCCTCCTTTGTTGAATCCTAAACTGCTCCCAATCCTCAGGATTATTGCTTTTTCTGGCCAATTTATATGTCCTCTTCTTAGATCTTATGCTATCCCTAATTTCCCTTGTTAGCCACGGTTGAGTCACCTTTTTTGTTTTATTTTTATGCCAAACTGGGATGAACAAATTCTGTTGTTCATCCATTTGCCATTTGAATGTTTGCCATTGCCTATCCACTGTCAACCCTTTGAGTGACATTCTCCAATCAATCCTACCCAACTCGCTCCTCAGACCATCGTAATTTCCTTTATTTAAATTTAGGACCCTAGTCTCTGATTAAAAAAGGGTGGGACTAACAAATCTAGAGCTCCCTGGATGTCAAGGGGCATACAGGGTAGTATAAAGAAAAAAAGGGAAGCTTATGACAGATACGAAGGGCTCAATACTGCAGAAAGCTGAGAGGAATATAGAAAGTGCAGAGGTGAAATTAAAAAAGAAATTAGGAAAGCAAAGAGAGGGCACAAAAAATATTGGCAAGTAAAATCATTGGTAAGAAAACCCAAAGATGTTTTATAAATACATTAAGAGCAAGGGGATAACTAAAGTAAGAGTAGGGCCTGTTAGGGACCATAAAGGTAATAAAAACAGAAAATGTTGGAAATACTCAGCAGGTCAGACGGCATCTGTGGATAGAGAAACAGAGTTAACGTTTCAGGTCGATGACCCTTCGTCAGAACTGGAAAAAGTTGGAGATGGAACAGACTTTTAAGCAAGTGTAGGGGCAGGGAAAGGGGGGAGGGGAGGAAAGAACAAAAGGGAAGGTCTGTGATAGGGTGGAAGGCAGGAGAGATTAAGAGACAAAAGGGATGATGGTGCAAGGCAAAAGGAGATGGTAATGGGACAAATTAAGAAAAAAAGATGACTGGATGAAGCGTAAATGGCAATGGCAGAATGATCAACAGCTGCCATGTGAGAGAGAGGTAACCTGTGTGTGGAAGTGGAAAACATGGGTATGGTTCTTAATGAATACTTTGCATCTGTTTTCACAAATGAGAGGGATGATGCAGACATTGCAATCAGGGAGGAGGATTGTGAAATCTTAGATGAAATAAACATAGTGAAAGAGGAAGTATTAACAGGTTTAGCATTTTTGAAAGTGGATAAATCCCCAGGCACAGATGAAATGTATCCCAGACTGTTAAGAGAAGTAAGAGAGGAAGTAGCAGAGGCTCTGACCATCATTTTCCAATCCTCTCTGGCTACAGGTATAAGAACATAAGAACATAAGAAGTAGGAGCAGGATAGGATCATGGCTGATCTGAATCTAGACTCACGTCCACTTCCCTGCCCTCTCCCCGTAACCCCTATTTCCCTTATCTGCCAGGAAACTGTCTATCTCTGTTTTAAATTTATTTAATGTTGCAGCTTCCACAGCTCTCTGGGGTCGCAAATTCTATAGATTTACTACCCTCTGAGTGAAGAAGTTTCTCCTCATCTCAGTTTTGAAAGGGCAGCCCCTTATTCTAAGATTATGCCCCCAATTCTAGTCTCACCCATCAGTGGAAACATCCTCACCACATCCACCCGATCAAGCCCCCTCACAATCTTATATGTTTCGATAAGATCGCCTCTCATTCTTCTGAACTCCAATGAGTAAAGGCCCAACCTACTCAACCTTTCCTCATACGTCAACCCCCTCATCTCCGGAATCAACCGAGTGAACCTTCTCTGAACCGCCTCGAGAGCAAGTATATATTTTCTTAAATATGGAAACCAAAACTGCACGCAGTATTCCAGGTGTGGCCTCACCAATACCCTGTATAACTGCAGCAAGACTTCCCTGTTTTTATACTCCATCCCCCTTGCAATAAAAGCCAAGATTCCATTGGCCTTCCTGATCACCTGCTGCACCTGCATACTAACTTTTTGTGTTTCATGCACCAGGACCCCCAGATCCCTTTGTACTGTAGCACTTTGCAGTTTCTCTCCATTTAGATAATAACTTGCTCTTTGATTTTTTCTGCCAAAGTGCATAACCTCACACTTTCCAATATTATATTGCATCTGCCAAATCTCTGCCCACTCACTTAGCCTGTCTGGTGCCAGAGGGCTGGAGGACTGCTAACATTGTTTAAAAAGGGAGAAAGGGATAGACCAAGTAATTACAGACCAGTCAGCCTAACCTTGGTGGTGGGAAAATTATTAGTAAAAATTCTGAGGGGCAGGATAAATCTTCATTTAGAAAGATCATGGACAGTCAGCATGGATTTGTTAAGGGAAGGTAGTGTCTGACTAAGTTGATTGGATTTTTTGAGGAGGTAACAAGGAGTGTGGATGAGGGTAGTGCGTTTGATGTAGTCTATATAGATCTTAGCAAGGCTTTTGATAAGGTCCCGCATGGCAGACTGGTCACGAAAGTAAAAGCCCATGGGATCCAAGGCAAAGTGGCAAGTTGGGTCCAAAATTGGCTCAGAGGCAGGAAACAAAGGGTAATGGTTGAAGGGTGTTTTTTTGACTGGAAGGCTGTATCCAGTGGGGTTCCACAGGGCTCAGTACTGGGTCCTTTGCTTTTTGTGGTATATATCAATGATTTGGACTTGAATGTAGGAAGTATGATTAAGAAGTTTGCAGATGATACAAAAATTGGCCGTGTGGTTGATAATGAAGAAGAAAGCCACAGGAAGATATCAATGGACTGGTCAGGTGGGCAGAACAGTGACAAATGGAATTCAATCTGGAGAAGTGTGAGTTAATGCATTTGGGGAGGGCTAACTAGGCAAGGGAATGCATTATAAATGGTAGGACAATGAGAAGTGCAGAAGATCAGAGGGACCTTGGAGTGCATGTCCACAGATCCCTGAAAGTAGCAGGACATGTAGATAAGGTGGTTATCTAAGAAGGCATATGGGATACTTGCCTTTATTAGCCGAGGCATAGAATATAAGAACAGGGAGGTTATGCTTGAACTGTATAAAACACTAGTTAGGCCACAGCTAGAATACTGTGTGCAGTTCTGGTCACCACATTACAGGAAGGATGTGATTGCACTAGAGTGGGGTGCAGAGGAGATTTACGAGGATGTTGCCTGGGCTGGGGAATTTTAGTTATGAGTAAAGATTGGATAGGCTGGGGCTGTTTTCTTTGGAACAGAGGAGGCTGAGGGGAGACCTAACTGAGGTGTATAAAATTATGAGGGGTCTAGATAGAGTGATAGGAAGGACCTATTTACCTTAGCAGAAGGGTTGATAACCAGGAGTCATAGAATTAAAGTAATTGGTCGGAAGTTTAGAAGGGATTTGAAGAGAAACTTTTTCACCCAGAGGGTGGTGGGGGTCTGGAACTCACTGCCTGAAAGGGTGGTAGAGGCAGAGACCCTCGTTACATTTAAAAAGTACTTGAATATGCTCTTGAAGTGCCATAACCTACAAGGCTACAGACCAAGTGCTGGAAAGTGGGATTAGGGTGGATAGCTCTTTGTCGGCCGGCACGGACAAGATGGGCTGAATGGCCTCCTTCTGTGCTGTAAATTTCTATGATTCTTTCTATGATCCCATTTAGCATGGTGGTAGTGCCACACAAGGTGATGGAGGGTGTCCTCAGTGTGAAGATGGGACTTCGTCTCTACAATGACGGTGCGGTGGTCACTTCTACTAATGCTGTCATGGATAGCTGCATCTGCGACAGGTAGATTGGAGTGGACGAGTTCAAGAAGGTTTTTCCCTCGTGTTGGTTCTCTCACCACCTGTCGTAGGCCCAGACTGGCAGCTATGTCCCTCATGACTCGGCCAGCTTGGTCAGTAGTGGTGCTACCGAGCCACTCTTGGTGATGGACATTGAAGTCCCCCACCCAGCGTACATTCTGTGCCCTTGCTACTCTCAGTCAATCTTCCAAGTGATGTTCAACATGGAGGAGTACTGATTCATCAGCTGAGGGAGGGCAGTAGGTGGTAACAATGCACTTTGGGACATCCTGAGGAAGTTCTAAGGTGCTTTATTAATGCATTTTGGGAGTTCCTGAGGATGTTATGAGCTGTTGCATTAAAGCACTTTGGGAGATGCTGATGATGTGGTAAGCTGTTGTATCAATTCACTTTGCGGGGTCCTGTTGATGTGAAAAGGTGCTGTATGAATTCAGTTTGGGAGATCCTGAGGGTGTTAAGATGCTATATAATGCACTTTTGGAGATCCTGAGAATGAGAGAAGGATCAGTACAAATGTATTGGGAAATCCTGAGGATGTTATAAGGTGCTGTATCAATGGACTTTGGGAGATGCTGAAGAAGTCATAAACTGCTGTATGAACGTCAATTTGAGAGGTGTTGTGGATGTGAAAATGTGCTGTATGAATGCACTTTGGGAGAACCTGAGGATGTTTTATGATGTGATATGACTGCACCTTTGGAGATCCTGAGGATGAGAAAAGGGACTGTCCAAATCCACTAGGAGATCCTTAGGATGCTATAAGGTGCTGTATGACTGCACTTTGGTAGATCCTGAGGATGTGATAAGGGGCTTTATAAATGCATTTTGAGATCCTGAGGATGTTTTAAGATGCCATAAAAATGCACTTAAGGATATTCTAAGGATGTGATAACATTCTTTACGAATACAGTTTGGGAGATCCTAAGCATGTGATAAGGTGCCATATATAAATGCACGTTGCAGATCCTGGGGTTATGATATGGTGCTGTACGAATGCAGTTTGGGAGATCCTGGCGATGTGATATGGTGCTCTGTGAATGCAGTTTGCAGATCCTGGGGGGTGTGATGTGGTGCTTTATGAATGCTGTTTGGGAGATCCTGGGGGTGTGATATTGTGCTGTACGAGTGGAGTTTGGGAAATCCTGGGGGTGTGACATGATGCTGTAAGAATACAGTTTGGGAGATCCTGGGGGTGTGACATGATGCTGTAAGAATACAGTTTGGGAGATCCTGGGGGTGTGATATGGTGCTGTATGAATACATTTTGGGAGATACTGGGGGGTGTGATATGGTGCTGTATGAATACAGTTTGGGAGATCCTGGGGGTGTGATATGGTGCTGTATGAATACATTTTGGGAGATACTGGGGGTCAGATATGGTGCTGTATGAATGCAGTTTGGGAGACCATGGGTGTGTGATATGGTGCTGTATGAATGCAGTTTGGGAAATCCTTTGGGTGTGTGATATGGTGCTGTATGAATACAGTTTGGGTGATCCTGGGGGTCAGATATGGTGCTGTATGAATGCAGTTTGGGAGACCATGGGTGTGTGATATGGTGCTGTATGAATACAGTTTGGGAGGTCCTGGGGGTGTGATATGGTGCTGCATGAATACATTTTGGGAGATCCTGGAGTGTGATATGGTGCCGTATGAATACTGTTTGCAGATCCTGGGGGTGTGATATGGTACTGTAAGAATGCAGTTTGGGAGATCCTGGGGGTGTGATATGGTGCTGTATGTATTCAGTTCGGGAGATCCTGGGAGTGTGCTGTATGAATACAGTTTGGGAAATCCTGGGTGTGTGATATGGTCCTGTAAGAATGCAGTTTGGGAGATCCTGGGGTGTGATATGGTGCTGTGTGAATAATGTTTGGGAGATCCTGGGGGTTTGATATGGTGCTGTATGAATTCATTTTGGGAAATCCTGGGTGTGTGATATGGTCCTGTAAGAATGCAGTTTGGGAGATACTGGGGGCGGTGATATGGTGCTGTATGAATACAGTTTGGAGGATCCTGGGGGGGTGTTATGGTGCTGTATGAATACAATTTTGGAGATCCTGGGGGTGTGGCATGATGCTGTATGTATTCAGTTTGGGAGATCCTGGGAGTGTGAAATGGTTCTGTATGAATACAGTTTGGGATATCCTGTGTGTGTGATATGGTTCTGTATGAATACAGTTTGGGATATCCTGTGTGTGTGATATGGTTCTGTATGAATTCTGTTTGGGAGATCCTGGGGGTGCTATATGGTGCTGCATGAATTCAGTTTGGGAAATCCTGGGTGTGTGATATGGTACTGTATGCAGGCAGTTTGGGGGATCCTGGGGGTGATATGGTGCCGTATCAATACAGTTTAGGAGCTGCTGGGTGTGATATGGTGCTGTATGAATACAGTTTGGGAGATCCGGGGCGTGTGATATGGTGCTGTATGAATACAGTTTGGGAGATCCGGGGCGTGTGAAATTGAGCTGTATGTATACAGTTTGGGAGAACCTGGGGGTGTGATATGGTGCAGTGTGAATACAGTTTTGGAGATCCTGGGGATTTGATATGATACTGTATGGATACAGTTTGGGACATCCTGTGTGTGTGATATGGTGCTGTATGAATACAGTTTGGGATATCCTGCGGGTGTTATATGGTAATGTATGAATGCAGTTTGGGAAATCCTGGGGGTGTGATATGGTGCTGTACAAAGGCAGTTTTGAGATCCTGGGGGGTGATATGGTGCTGTATGAATACAGTTTGGGAGAACCTGGGGGTGTGATATGGTGCTGTATTAATTCAGTTTGGGAGATCCTGGGGGTGTGATATGGTGCTATATGAATTCAGTTTGGGAGGTCCCGGGGGTGTGATATGGTGATGTATGAATGCAGTTTGCAGATCCTGGGGTGTGATATGGTGCTGTAGCAATGCAGTTTATCGATCCTGGGGGTGTGATATGGAGCTGTATGAATTCAGTTTGGGAGATCCTGGGCGTGTGATATGGTGCTGTATGAATGCAGTTTGGGAGATCCTGAGGGTGTAATATGGTGTTGTAGCAATGCAGTTTATCAATCCTGGGGGTGTGATATGGTGCTGTATGATTACAGTATGGGAGATCCTGGGGTTGTGATATGGAGCTGTATGAATTCAGTTTGTGAGATCCTGGGAGTTTGATATCAGGCTGCATGAATTCAGTTTGTGAGATCCTGGGGGTGTGATATGGTGATGTATGAACACAGTTTGCAGATCCTGGGGGTGTGATATGGTGCTGTATCAATACAGTTTGGGAGATCCTGGGCGTGTGATATGGTGATGTATGAATACAGTTTGCAGATCCTGGGGGTGTGATATGGTTCTGTATGAATACAGTTTGGGAGGTCCTGGGGGTGTGATATCTTGCTGTATGAATGCTGTTTGCAGATCCTGGCGGTCTGATATGGTGCTGTATGAATTCAGTTTGGGAGATCCTGGGCGTGTGATATGGTGCTGTATGAATACAGTTTGGGAGATCCTGGGGATGTGATATGGTGCTGTATGAATACAGTTTGGGAGGTCCTGGGGGTGTTATATGGTGCTGTAATATTGCACTTTGCGAGATCATGAGTTTAATGTATTATCACATGGTTTGCGACATAGTTTCTCACATGGTTGCGTTTGAGCATGCTCAGTTCGCTCTGGAATGGTAAAGCAAGATCATGAACTAACAACTGATCCTGTCTCTGTCCTTCATTTGTTCTATATCCATATATTACATAGAAACATAGAAACAGGGTAGGAGCAGGAGCAGGCCATTCCGCCCCTCAAGCCTACTCCGCCATTCAATGAGATCATGGCTGATCATCCAAACTCAGTACCCTGTCACTGCCTTCTCCCCATATCGTTTGATCCCTTTAGCCTTAAGAAATATATCCAACTCCTTCTTGAATATATTTAATGAATTGGCCTCTACTGCCTTCTGTGGTAGAGAATTCCATAGGTTCACGACTCTCTGGGTGAAGAAATTCCTTCTCAGCTCTGTCCTAAATGGCTTACCCCTTATCATTAGACTGTGACCCCTAGTTCTGGACTCCCTGACTATCGGGAGCATTCTTCCTACATCTAGTCTGTCTAGTCCTGTTAGAATTTTATAAGTTTCAATGAGATCCCCTCTCATTCTTCTAAACTCCAGTGAGTAAAAGGCCAATTGTCCCAATCTCTCCTCATATGTCATTTCTGCCATCCCAGGTTCAGTCTGGTGAATCTTTGCTGCACTCCCTCCATGGCAAGAACATCCTTCCTCAGATAAGGTATCCAAAACTGCACACAATACGCAAGGTGTGGTCTCACCAAGGCCCTGTACAACTGCAGCAAGACATCCTTGTTCCTGTACTCGAACCCTCTCACTATGAAGGCCAGCATACCATATGCCTTCTTAACCGCCAGCTTTGTGTCGTCCGCAAACCTGGAGATGTTACATCTAGTTCCCTCGTCTAGATCATTAATATATATTGTGAATAGCTGGGGTCCTAGGAACGATCCCTGCGGTACCCCACTAGTAACTGCCTGCGACTCGAAAAAAAAAACGTTTATTCCAACTCTTTGCTTCCTGTCTGCCAACCAGTTCTCTATCCAAGTCAGTACCTTGCCCCCAATCCCATGTGCCTTAACTTTACACGCTAATCTCTTGTGCGGGACCTTTTCGAAAGCCTTCTGAAAGTCCAAAGTCCAAATACACCACATCCACTGGTTCTTCCTTATCTATTCTACCAGTTACATCCTCAAAAACTTCCAGTAGATTAGTCAAGCACAATTTACCTTTTGTAAATCCATGTTGACTTGTCCAATCCTGTCACTGTATTCCAAGTGCTCTGCTATTCCATCTTTTATAATGGTCTCTAGCATTTTCCCCACGACCGATGTCAGGCTTACCGGTCTATAATTCCCCATTTTCTCTCTACCACCTTTTTTGAATAGTGGGGTAACATTAGCTACCCTCCAATCCATGGGAACTGTTCCAGAGTCGACAGAATTTTGGAAGATGACCAGCAATGCATCTACTATTTCTAGGGCCACTTCCTTAAGCACCCTAGGATGTAGATTATCAGGCCCTGGGGATTTATCGGCCTTCCATCCCATCAATTTCCCTAATACCATTTCCCTACAAATACTGATTTCATTCAGTTCCTCCCTCTCATTAGACCCTATATTCCCCGACATCTCTAGGAGTTTATTTGTGTCCTCCTTTGTGAAGACAGATCCAAAGTATATATTAATTGGTCTGCCATTTCTTTGTTCCCCATTATAAATTCCTCTGATTCTGACTGCAACGGACCTACGCTTGACTTCACCAATCTTTTTCTCTTCACCTATCTATAGAAGCTTTTACAGTCAGTTTTTATGTTCGCTGCAAGCTTACTCTCATGCTCTATTTTCCCCCTCTTAATTAATCCCTTTGTCCTCCTTTGCTGAATCCTAAACTGCTCCCAATCGTCAGGTTTACTGCTTTTTCTGGCCAATTTATATGTCCTCTCCTTGGATCTTATGCTGTCCCTAATTTCCCTTGTTAGCCACGGTTGAGTCACCTTTTTTGTTTTATTTTTATGCCAAACTGGGATGAACAAATTCTGTAGTTCATCCATGCGATCTTTAAATGTGTGCCATTGCCTATCCACCGTCAGCCCTTTGAGTAACATTCCCCAATCAATCCTACCCAACTCGTGCCTCATACCACCGTAGTTTCCTTTATTTAAATTCAGGACCCTAGTCTCTGAGTCAACTACTTCACTCTCCATCTTAATGAAGAATTCTATCATATTATGATCGCTCTGCCCCAAGGGGCCTCGCACAACAAGATTGCTAATTATTCCTTTCTCATTACATAATACCCAGTCTAAGATGGCCTGATCTCTAGTTGGTTCCTCGATATATTGTTCCAGGAAACCATCCCGTATACACTCCAGGAATTCCTCCTCCACAGTGTTTTTACTAATTTGGTTAGCCCAACCTATATGTAGATTAAAGTCACCCATGATAACTGCTGTGCCTGTAGTGTATGTACTTTGCAGAAGGAACTATATTCTGCAGCCCCTGTATACTGCAGTACCAATAGTGACCACCCCTGTATATAAGCCTGTGTAGTAACATTTGCATAGTAGTTCCAGGTTGCCTCCATTCAGTAAAGACCTGTTATAATCAACTCCTGCAGTCCGTGTCTCAATTATACATGGACATAATACTGGCGACGAGCAGATACGAACTTACCTACAGTCTGCACCACCTCATGGGGATCCATGAAGCAAAGTTATCAGAGGTCGAGGCCAGAAGGAAGAAAGAAACAGAAGAAACGGGCGTCAACCGTGGGCATCCGCCTCTGAGTCAGCGGAGTTGAAGATTCGCAGGAGAGGCTGTCGAGAGTGGGGCTTGGTTATCCTGTCGATGGTGCTTCAGCTAATCGGGCTGGTGGCAGGTAGTACACTGATCCTTCCTGGGCTGCGGCGGTCTAGAGCTCGAGCGGGTGGCTTTGTAACGGGGCCGAGCAGCGTTGTCGGGAAGAGGATATAGAGGGTGGAGCACACAGGGCGCGGCCGGTGCTACGAAGCCGGGCAGCGTACAGACCCGAGAAGAGGGAGGCAAGAGTCCCGCAGGGTTGTTCCGACGATGGGGAAATAATAAAAATTAAACGCGCAGAAAGCTGCGAGGAGCTGCAGTTTGCCACGGGAACCGCGGAGAGCGGCGTTAGCAGCAGCACGGGGGGGAAGTGCGTGAAGACCATAGGGCGTCGCCATCAAGGCATAAAGCGCTAGCAACAGCGGAGAAGACAGAAAGCGCGGGAGGCGCCATCTTAATCCAGCGGGGAAGAAGGCAAAGCGCGGGAGGCGCCATTTTGTTAAATCGGGGAAGAAGGCAAAGTGCGGGAGGCGCCATCTTAGATTTCCAAGATGCCGAAGACTGGCAATATCACTGCCTTCGATAATGCAATCGAAGACTGAACCACGTGTGTGGAAAGAGTCGAGGTATATTGCGAGGCAAACGAAGTAGCCGATGAGAAAAAGGCATCGGTACTGCTAAACTTAATGGGCGCAAGAACGTACAGCCTATTGCGGGACCTGATTACTCCAGCCAAACCGAAGGCGAAGAGTTTTAACGAAATTGTTGCTATCCTACAGGAACACCTAAATCCTACACCGCTGCTGATAGCAGAAAGATTTAAATTCCACAGGAGAAATCAGCATAAAGATGAGAGCAATGCTGATTACCTTACGGAACTACACAAGCTATCAAAGCACTGCCAGTTTGGAGCAGGACTGGCAGATACCTTACGGGACAAATTTGTCTGTGGACTCCTGAGTGAAGGAACCCAGAAGAGGTTACTCTCAGAGAAAGAGCTGACGCTAGATAAGGCTTTCAGCGTGGCAGTATCATACGAAGCAGCAGCAAGGGGAGCTGCGGAAATACAGCAAAAGCCACAGGAATACGGCACCCACGAATGACATGGGGATTTACAAAATATTATCGCTGCAGCAGAACAACTCATGACCAGAAGGACTGCTGGTCCAAGGACAAAATATGCAGGCAATGCGGAAAGATGGGACACATTGCACGAGTTTGCAGGCCTGAGAAGAAGACCAACGACAACAAAAAGGCTACTAAGGAACCGTACAGGAAAGTACAAAAGATGGCGGACAGTAGTTCCGAAGACCAGATGAGCGATAGTGAATCCGGGAACAAGAGACTAAGCTGTCTCAAACTTCACAACGTAATCGCAAAAGAAGATCACCGAACCATTTGGGTCACCCTCATGATAGCAGGGTCCCAAATCAAAATGGAATTGGATACAGGATCAGCTCTAACCATCATGAATCGACGAGACTACGAGCGGCTATTCTCACACATACCCTTGAGAGAGACATCCATTGTCTTGAAGACGTATACGGGGCAAAAGGTATACCCCAGAGGAAAAAAAAGGGTGCCTGTCGAATACAACGGCAAGGAAAGACAGAAATTGTATCTGTACATACTGCAAGATGGTGGACCACCGTTATTGGGACGTGAATGGATCAGAAAGATAAGTTTAGACTGGCACTCCATTCAGGCACTGACAGTGGCTGGTAAAAAGGATGACAACGTCACTCCTGGCCAATTGTCAACAATCTTAGCTAACGCCAAAGAGGTATTTCAACAAGAACTGGGAACTCTTAAAGGCGTAACCGCCTCGATAAAAATAGAAGAGAATGCAATTCCCAAGTTTTTCAAAGCAAGACCGGTACTGTATGCAATTCGCCCAGCCGTCGAGGCAGAGCTGGAGAATCTGAAGAATGCAGGCATGTTATCTAAGGTAGACTGGAGCGAGTGGGCGACACCCATCGTTCCTGTGATGAAGAAAACGTTAAACAATAAGTCTGAGGAGCCAAGGAAGGTTCGCATCTGTGGGGACTTCAAGGTGACGGTGAACCCAGTCCTTCACACAGTACAATATCCTCTTCCAAGGATAGAAGATATCTTCGCCTCACTATCTGGAGGGAAGCGTTTTACAAAAATTGACCTAGCACAAGCATATTTGCAGATGGAGGTTAAAGAATCCTCTAGGAAGTATCTCACGATAAACACTCACAAAGGTCTTTACCAGTATAATCGACTGGTATTCGGAGTAGCATCAGCTCCAGCGATATGGCAAAGAGCGATGGAACAAGTCCTGCAAGGAATTCCGGGGACTCAGTGTTACTTGGACGACATCCTAATGACAGGTGAAGATGACAGTGAACACCTTGCCAACCTAGAGCAGGTGCTCACTAGACTACGTGAACATGGGCTACGGGCCAATTGCCCCAAGTGCGAGTTTTTTAGGAAACAGATATTGTATTGTGGCCACGTGATTGATGAAGAGGGGTTACATAAGTCCCCTGACAAAATTGAAGTGGTAGTTAAGGCTCCAGCGCCTGAAAATGTGTCGCAACTGAGGTCATTCCTCGGATTGGTGAATTACTACCATAAGTTTTTGCCGAATTTGTCCACAATTCTGCACCCACTGAACGCCCTACTACAAACTGGAGTAGCATGGAAATGGAGCGATGAATGTAAGCGGGCCTTTCAGAAGAGTAAGGACCTAATCACTTCAAGAGAATTATTGGCTCACTACAACCCATCACTACCGATAAGACTGCCGTGTGATGCGTCTCCCTACGGCATTGGGGCAGTACTGTCACATAAATTCCTTGATGGTTCAGAGAGGCCGATAGCTTTTGCGTCATGCTCGTTAACTTCAGCCGAGCGTAACTACGCCCAGGTTGACAGAGAGGCCCTCAGCCTGGTGTGGGGGGTGAAGAAGTTCAATCACTACCTGCACGGTCAGAAATTTACTCTACTTACTGATCATCAACCTCTTGTCTCCATTTTCAACCCTCAGAAGGGCGTACCGATAATGACAGCACAACGGCTACAGAGGTGGTCCCTTTTCCTAGGGGCACACCAATATGACATCGAGTACAATGGAACTAAACAGCATAGGAATGCTGATGGATTATCGCGCCTACCGTTGCTGACGGTGGAAGAAGAAGAACTTGCAGTGGATCCAGTGGAGATATTCCACTCGACCATAGTCGAATGTCTCCCTGTGACGAATGCAAACATAGAAAAGGAACCACAAAATGACCCGACACTCTCTTGGGTCTATGATTTAACGGTGAAGGGATGGCCAGCACATGGCGAACCACTGCTGCCAGCATTCTCGCCAAGAAGGGAACAGCTGTCAGTGTGCAGAGGAACCTTGATGTGTGGATCCAGAGTAGTAATTCCACCCAAATTGAAGGATAGAGTGCTCAATGAGCTTCATGAGGGTCACCTGGGAGGGGTAAAAATAAAGAACTTAGCCAGAGCGTTTGTGTGGTGGCCGGGAATCGATAGAGAAATCGAAGAGATCACCAAGAGCTGTACAGGATGCCAGAAGGTCCAAAACGCCCCACCACAAGCCCCTCTAAATCCATGGGAGTGGCCCTCATCTCCATGGCAAAGGGTGCACATTGATTTTGCTGGTCCATTTATGGACTCGATGTTTTTAATTACGGTGGATGCACATTCAAAGTGGCCAGAGGTAATAAAAATGTCCTCAACCACCACAGAAAAAACTATCACAGTCTTACGAACCATATTCGCCAGGAATGGGCTGCCTGAACAGATTTGCTCCGACAATGGACCACAGTTTGTGTCTGAAGAGTTCCGGAGGTTCTTAAAGAACAATGGTGTTAAGCATTACACATCCGCCCCATATCATCCAGCCACTAATGGATTGGCCGAGAGGTTTGTTCAAACATTCAAGAAGGCTATCAAAGCAATGTGTAATGAAGATATACCCCTACAGCACAAGGTGGATAACTTCTTGTTTGCCTACCGGAATACGACACATGCGGTTACCAACCAAACTCCAGCCATGATGTTCTTCAATCGAAGACTACGATGCCGCTTGGATTTGGTTAACCCAAACATCAGAAGAGATGTGGAGAACAGGCAGTTTCAGAATATGAATGAAAGGCCGACCAGGAGTTTTAAGATAGGTCAACCAGTTTTGGCCCGGGACTACCGCACAGAGAAATGGCAGCCAGGAACGATCTGTACACGGCAAGGACCTCTAATGTATACCGTGGACATTGGAGAGAGCATTGTAAGACGCCATGCTGACCAGATTCTGGAGTCACTGGGAAACGTCAACTCCACACCACAATCTGATACACCTAGCGATGAAACCGAAGTACCAATTGCATCTACCTCAGAATCGGTGATATTGGAAGCAGATGAACCAAACAACGACATTGATCCCGACTCAACGTTGCCAGAAGAACCTGATACCCCAAAGAGGCATTATCCAGACAGAATCAGGAAGCCTCCTCAAAGACTGAACTTATAATTGCTTAACTTCAACTAATGTATCTAGCAACTGTAATTGTAAATATGTTATTTCATTGTTAAACGAATGTTATGTACTGTTTATCTAAAAGGGGAGGAATTGTAGTGTATGTACTTTGCAGAAGGAACTATATTCTGCAGCCCCTGTATACTGCAGTACCAGTAGTGACCACCCCTGTATATAAGCCTGTGTAGTAACATTTGCATAGTAGTTCCAGGTTGCCTCCATTCAGTAAAGACCTGTTATAACCAACTCCTGCAGTCCGTGTCTCAATTATACACGGACATAATAGTGCCCTTATTGCATGCGTCTCTAATGTCCCGTTAAATGACATCCCCAACCTCCGCATTACTGTTTGAGGGTCTGTATACAACTCCCACTAACGTTTTCTTCCCCTTGGTATTTCTCAGCTCTACCCATATAGATTCCATATCATCAGAGCTAATATCCTTCCTTACAAATGTGTTAATCTCCTCTTTAACCAGCAATGCTACCCCACCTCCTTTTCCTTTTTGCCTATCTTTCCTGAATATTGAATACCCCTGGATGTTGAGTTCCCAGCCTTGGTCACCCTGGAGCCATGTTTCCGTAATCCCAATCATATCATATCCGTTTACATCTATTTGCGCAGCTAATTCATCCACTATATTATGAATGCTCCTCGCATTAAGACACAAAGCCATCAGGCTTGTTTTTTTAACACTCTTAGACCTTTTAGAATTATTATTTACTGTGGCCATGTTTGATTTAAACCCTTGATTTCTCTGACTGCCACTTTTGCTTTTCCCCTTCCTGCCTTTTGCTTCTATCCTTGTTTCCCTTTCCTCTGTCTCCCTGCACAGTTTCCCAACCCCCTGCCATTTTAGTTTAAACCCTCCCCCACAGTACTAGCAAACACTCCCCTTAGGACATCAGTCCCAGTCCTGCCCAGGAGCAAACCGTCCAGTTTGTACTGGTCCCACCTCCCCCAGAACCGGTTCCAATGTCCCAGGAATTTGAATCCCTCCCCCTTGCACCATTCCTCTAGCCACATATTCATCTAAAATATTCTTCTGTTTCTACTCTGACTAGCACGTGGCACTGGTAGCATCCTGAGATTACTACCTTTGAGGTCCTATTTTTTAAATTTACCTCCTATCTCCCTATATTCAGCTTTTAGGACCTCATCCCGGTTTTTACCTATGTCGATGGTTCCTATATGCACCACGATAACTGGCTGTTCACCCTCCCCTTCCAAAATGCTCTGCAGCCGCTCTGAGACATCCTTGACCTTTGCACCAGGGAGGCAACATACCGTCCTGGAATCTCGTTTGCGGCCGCCGAAACGCCTATACATTCCCCTTACAGTAGAATCCCCTATTACTATAGCTCTCCCATTCTTTTTCCTCCCGTCCTGTGCAGCAGACCCACCCATGATGCCAGGAAGTTGGCTGCTGCTGTCTTCCCCAGATAAGCCATCTCCCTTAACAATATCCAAAGTGGTATATCTGTTTGAGAAGGGGATGGCCACAGGGGACCCCTGCACTACCTGCCTGCGCCCACTACTCTGCCTGGCGGTCACCCATTCCCTTCCTGCCTGTGCCGCCTTTACCTGCGGTGTGACCAACTCATTAAACGTGATATCCACAATTTCCTCAGCATTGCGAATGCTCCAGTATGGATCCATTCGCAGCTCCAGCACTGCAATGCAGTCTGCCAGTAGCTGCAGCTGGATACACTTCCCGCACACATGGTCGTCAGGGACACAGGAAGTGTCCCTGATTTCCCACATAGTGCAGGAGGGGCATACCACAGTGCCGAGCTGTGCTGCCATGACTTACCCTTTAATTAATTCAAATTAAACTAAATCAAATCAATCCCACCAATTACACTACAATTAAATGATATACTCAAGGGCCCTTGTTTACCAGCAGTCCCCACTACACAACAGAGACCTTAGCAACTACAAACCACTAAATTTAAGTTTGGGAAAAAGCGAGAAAGAGAGAAATACTCACCAGCCAATCACTTACCTGCTTTCTGGTGACGTCACACTTCGATTACTTTTTACTTCGATTACTTTTTACTTCTCTCTCTCCTCTCGCTGACTCTGTGCCTCTCGCAGGTCCACCGCTCAGCTCCGGTCCCAGGCCTCCTCTCCGCGCTCTCTTTATCCTCCTCTCACTGACTCTGTGCCTCTTGCAGGTCCACCGCTCAGCTCCGTTTCCAGGCCTCCTCTCCGCGCTCTCTTTATCCTCCTCTCACTGACTCTGTGCCTCTTGCAGGTCCGCCGCTCAGCTCCGTATTATGCTGCCAGATGAGGTTCAGGGGCTCAGAGGAAGAAAATAAATGAGGCCATGAATCCGCAGTTTATTAATCTCCTGACCCCGCTCCCACCGACCTGCAGCTCCTTACGTTTTTGGTGATGAGAATGGGATCCAAAAACCATTTTTAGGGATCATGGAATGACAGTGTTCAACATTGGAGTTGAAAAGTTTATGGTGAAATTGTGACACCTAAGCTGAATTTTTTGCGAATTGTCTGTGCTCGCCTTCGGGTGTATGTATACACAGCAAGAGTGGCGTTGGTTCTCACATGTACTCAGGTAGCGTGCTGAGTGACTGTTCAATGGGTTCAGCACAATCATGGCCGCACCTACAGGATTCATCGGATGCCTTGGCATGTATGTCCGAGCTCGCGAACCATTCAGTTCTTACATTGAGTGGATGGAGATTTTTTTTTAAGGCTAATAACATTATGGAGACCAAAGGTGCAGATGATCTCAAAATTAAATAATACGTGAACGTAAAAAAACAATTTTTCACAGAGATCAGGCCAGATGTCTACGGGCGTTGGCAAACCCACTCGCGCCAGGGAAAGTAAAGGATGTGTAATTTGAAGACATTGTCGAGAAACTCGAGGACCATTTCGACCCAAAGCCATTAGAAATAGCAGAGAACTATAAGTTTGGTACCAGAAACCAAAAACAAAGTGAAACCATCAGTGAGAATATTGTAGTTCTTAAAAACCTGTCTTTGCATTGTAACTTCGGCATATTTTTGGATCGTGCGTTGCAAGATAAGTTTGTGTGTGGACTGATGGATGAGCGCGCACAGTCCAAGTTACTGAACATGCTGAACCAAACATTTGACATAGCATTCAAAATTGCCCTATCTATGGAGATGGTGTCTAAGAATGCTAGGGAGCTCCGTCCAACTCAAGTGACTTGTGCAGTTGAGGTCTACAGTCAACAATCCACTGCCAAATGTAAAGTTGTGAGACCGAGTCTAAAGCAAGTCGGTGAGAGCAGTTCAGTGAATTGTTATCGCTGCAATGGAAATCACTCACCACAGTCCTGCCAATACAGAAATGCAAAGTGTTTTCACTGCCAGAAGGAAGGCCATATTTCAACAGCTTGCAGAGCTAGATCTAAAACAGGAAGTAATTACAATTCTAGTGGCAATGCAAAGCAGCGACAACAAAAGGGAGGAATTCACAATATTGAAGTGAACACACCTGATGTTGAAGAACTAGGCATCTACAGTATCTATGCAACTAGCGGCAACACTAGCAGTCGGGAGAAAGACATCCATCCAAAACTTTTGATCAACGAGCAATATATTGATATGTATATTGACATGGCGCCGGACATCTCATGAGTAAGGAACACATATGAGAGTAAGTTTAATCAAATACCACTTACAAAGAGTACCGTAGAGTTAAAAATCAACTCTGCAGAAATCCTAGCGACTTGTGGACAAATGGAATGTACAGTTCAGCACAATGGCCAGTCAGTAAAGCTGCCTATTGTAGCGAGCTACAACAACAGGTCAACTCTCATGGGCAAAGACTGGTTGAAAATGTTAAAACTAGACTGGAAAAACATCTTCAGTGTAGATGCTTCAAACCTTTCACCCCACCGGCCTCCACATTCAACGGATCATCCTCCACCATTTCCGCCACCTCCAACGTGATCCCACCAAAAAATGGATCTTCCCCTCCCCTCCCCTTTCAGCATTCCGTAGGGACCGCTCCCTCTGAGACACCCTAGTCCACTCCTCTATCACCCCTAGCACACCTTCCTCCTCACCCGGCACCTTCCCGTGCAAGCACAGGAGATGCAACATCTGCCGTTATACCTCCTCCCTTCCCACTGTCCAGGGCCCCAAACACCCCTTCCAGGTGAAACAGCGATTTACTTGTACTTCTTGCAATCTAGTATACTGTATTCGCTGCTCACGATGCGGTCTCCTTTACATTGGGGAGACCAAACGCAGATTGGGTGACCGCTTTGCAGAACACCTCCGTTCAGTCCGTAAGGGTGACCCCGAGCTTCCGGTCGCCTGTCCTTTCAATTCACCGCCCCATTCCCACTCAGACCTCACCAATGCCTCTTGCATTGTTCCACGGAAGCTCGAGGAACAGCACCTCACCTTCCGATTAGGCACTTTACAGCCTTCCAGACTCAATATCGAGTTCAACAATTTCAGATCATAACCTCGGCCCCTATCATATTTTTATATATTTTTTATCCACACTTTTGGTTTGTGCCTTTTCCATTTTTTTTCTCTCCCACATGGCAGCTGTCTTTCACTCTGCCAGTGCATTTCACACTTCATCTAGAGCCATCCTTTGTTTCTTTACCTGTCCTATTACCATCTCGTCTAGCCTTGAATATCTCTTAATGTCTCTTCACCTCTCTCACAGACCTTCCCTTTTGTTCTTTCATCCCCTCCCCCATTTCCCAGCCCCCAAACTTGCTTTTTAATCTGTTTCATTTCCTGCTTTTTTCTCAGTTCCGATGAAGGGTCTTCGACCTGAAACATTAAGTCTATTTCTCTCTCCACTGATGTTGCCTGGCCTGCTGAGTTTTTCCAGCGTTTTCTGTTGTTATTTCGGATTTCCAGCATCCGCAGCATTTTGCTATCGTATTAGTGTTTGGTTCACTGCCACACCTCTTCTAGGAATGCCTACCTTGAAGAAGTTCTGCTCTTCTCTTTGACGGGATCTCCGTTTGGCTCTTCAACCTTATTCATCTTCATTGCTTTCAGTTTGATCAGGTATCTGCCAAGACTCGGTTTCACAGCCACATCATTTTCCTCAGCAACTGCCTCCGGTTCCGACTTATTCCACGTGGATTCCAACTAAACTTCCACCCTACGTTTCGGATTCACCCAGGATTACAAATATCCAAGATATTCAACGTTCCTCGAACTACTGCTCTCGCCGCATCTTGAGATCCACGCTCAACGCCATGCTGCGCCACATGAACACTCTCGACCTCTCTCTTCAGCAGCACCGACTCACTCTATCTGAAAGCTGTCCTGGTCCGCAGTTCCATTTTATCCTTCGCCTCATCCGGCGCTTTAACAAAATACTTTTTTTCTTCCTTTCCGATGTCAAGGATCGCAAGCTTCATCAACTCTTGAACACCAATGCCCCTCTGGAACCTTCTTCCCCTTCACTTTCCTCTGACCCCCCTTCTCCCAATCTCACCCCCTGCCGCGTTTTCACTATCCCCTCTGACCTTCTACTCTCTGACCCCGAACGATCAGTCCTCAGCAAAGGCCTGAGCTTCATCCCCTTACGCCCCCACCTCAATGAATTTCGAGCTCAGCACGATGCTGAGCTCTTTTTCCGCTGCCTTCATCTCCGTGCCCACTTCTTTGGCCAATAGTCTTCCCCCCGCACAACTGACCCTTTCTCCCACTTTCAGAATTCCCGTTCTACCTGGACCCCTCCCTCTGGCCTCTTACCCTCTCTAGATCTTTTCATCGCTAACTGCCGCCGTGACATCGGCCGTCTCCATTTCTCTGCTCCCCTCACTCACTCCAACCTACCTCCCTCTGAACTTGCAGCACTCCATTCTCTCAGATCCAACCCCGACATTGTCATTAAACCTGCTGACAAGGGTGGTGCTGTTGTTGTTTGGCGAACCGAGCTCTACCTAGCGGAAGCTGAACGCCAACTCTCCGACACCTCCCCCTACCTCCACCTGGACCATGACCCCACTACCGAACATCAAACCACCGTTTCCAAGATTGTCACTGTCCTCATCTCCTCTGGAGATCTTCCCCCCACGGCCACCAACCTCATAGTTCCCCAACCCCGCACAGGCCACTTCTACCTCCTTCCCAGGATCCACAAACAGGACTGCCCTGGTAGACCCATCGTTTCAGCCTGTTCTTGCCCCACGGAACTTATCTCTTCCTATCTCGACCCTATCTTTTCTCCCCTTGTCCAGTCTCTTCCCACCTACATCCGCGACTCTTCTGACGCCCTCCGCCAATTTAACGGTTTCCAGTTCCCTGGCCCCAACCGCCTCCTTTTCACCATGGACGTACAATCCCTCTACACCTCCATCCCCCACCAGGATGGCCTGAGGGCACTCCACTTCTTCCTTGAACAGAGGCCCAACCAGTCCCCATCCACCACTACACTCCTCCACCTGGCTGAACTTGTTCTCACATTGAACAACTTCTCCTTTGACTCCACTCATTTCCTCCAAATTATACGTGTTGCTATGGGTACCCGCATGGGTCCTAGCTATGCCTGCCTTTTCGTGGGATATGTGGAACACTCTTTGTTCCAGTCCTACTCGGGTCCCCTCCCTCACCTCTTTTTCCGGTACATTGATGCCGTTTCCTGCTCTCGCCCTGAACTAGACAATTTCATTCACTTTGTCTCCAATTTCCACCCTTCCCTCACCTTCACATGGTCCATCTCCATCTCTTCCCTTCCCTTCCTCAACTTCTCCATCTCCATCTCTAGGGATAGGTTATTGACCAACATTCACTACAAGCCCACTGACTCCCACAGCTACCTGGACTATACTTCCTCCCACCCCGCCTCCTGTAAGGACTCTATTCCATTCTCCCAGTTTCTCTGTCTTCGCCGCATCTGCTCCGATGATACCACCTTCCACACCAGTGCTTCCGACATGCCTTCCTTTTTCCTCAACCGAGGATTCCCCTCTACATTGGTTGTCACGGCCCTCGACCGCGTCCGTTCTATCTCCCGCAGTTCTGCCCTCACCCCTGCCCCTCCTTCCCGGAACCACGATAGGGTTTCCCTTGTCCTCACCTTTCACCCCACCAGCCTCCACATTCAATGGATCATCCTCCGCCACCTCCAACATGATCCCACCAACAAATGCATCTTCCCCTCCCCTGCTCTTTCAGCATTCCGTAGGGACCGCTCCCTCCGAGACACTCTAGCCCACTCCCCTATCACCCCCAGCACCCCTTCCCCTGCATAGAAACATAGAAGATAGGAGCAGGAGTAGGCCATTCGGCCCCTTGAGCCTGCTCCGCCATTCAATGCGATCATGGCTGATCATACAAATTCAGTACCCTGTTCCTGCTTTCTCCCCATATCCCTTGATCCCCTTAGCCTTAAGAAATATATCTAACTCCTTCTTGAATATATTTAATGAATAGGCCCCAACTGTCTTCTGTCGTAGAGAATTCCACAGGTTCACCACTCTCTGGGTGAAGAAATTCCTCCTCATCTCAGTCCTAAATGGCTTACCCCTTATCCTTAGACTGTGACCCCTGGTTCTTGACTCCCCCACCATCGGGAACAGCCTTCCTGCATCTAGTCTGTCTAGTCCTGTTAGAATTTTATAAGTTTCAATGAGATCCCCTCTCATTCTTCTAAACTCTAGCAAATATAAGCCTAATCGACCCAATCTCTCTTCATATGTTATTCCTGCCATCCCAGGTATCAGTCTGGTGAATCTTCGCTGCACTCCCTCCATGGCAAGAACATCCTTCCTCAGATAGGGCGACCAAGACTGCACACAGTACTCAAGGTGTGGCCTCACCAAGGCCCTGTACAACTGCAGCAAGACATCCTTGCTTCTGTACTTGAATCCTCTCACTATGGAGGCCAGCATACCATTTGCCTTCTTAAACGCCTGCTGCACCTGCATGCTTACCTTCAGTGACTGGTGCACAAGGACACCCAGGTCTTGTTGCACTTCCCCTTTTCCCAATCTATTGCCGTTCAGATAATAATCTGCCTTCCTGTTTTTGCCACCAAAGTGGATAACCTCGCATTTATCCACATTATACTGCATCTACCATGTATCTGCCCAATCGCCCAACCTGTCCAAATCATACTGGAATTTCTCTGCATCCTCCTCACAGCACACACGCCCACTCAGCTTTGTGTCGTCTGCAAACTTGGAGATATTACATCTAGTTCCCTTGTCTAGATCATTTCACCTGGCACCTTTCCGTGCAAGCGCAGGAGATGCAACACCTGCCCTTATACCTCTCCCCTTCCCACTGTCCAGGGCCCCAAACACCACTTCCAGGTGAAGCAGCGATTTACTTGTACTTCTTGCAATCTCGTATACTGTATTCGCTGCTTACGATGTGGTCTCCTCTACATTGGGGAGACCAAACGCAGATTGGGTGACCGCTTTGCGGAACACCTCCCTTCAGTCCGTAAGGGTGACCCCGAGCTTCCGGTCACCTGTCATTTCAATTCACTGCTCCATTCCCACTCAGACCTCACCGTCTGCAGCCGCTTGCATTGCTCCACGTAAGCTCAATGTAAGCTCGAGGAACAGCACCTCATCTTCCGATTAGGCACTTTACAGCCTTCCAGACTCAATATCGAGTTCAACAATTTCAGATCATAACCTCGGCCCCTATCATATTTTTACATATTTTTTATCCACACTTTTGGTTTGTGCCTTTCCCATTTTTTTCTCTCCCACATGGCAGCTGTCTTTCACTCTGCCAGCGCATTTCACACTTCATCTAGAGCCATCCTTTGTTTCTTTACCTGTCCTATTACCATCTCATCTCGCCTTGAATATCTCTTAATGTCTCTTCACCTCTCACAGACCTTCCCTTTTGTTCTTTCATCCCCTCCCCCATTTCTCAGCCCCCAAACTTGCTTTTTAACCTGTTTCATTTCCTGCTTTTTTCTCACTTCTGACGAAGGGTCTTCAACCTAAATGTTAACTCTGTTTCTCTCTCCACGGATGTTGCCTGGCCTGCTGAGTTTTCCAGCGTTTTCTGTTGTTGTTTCGGATTTCCAGCATCCACAGTATTTTGCTATTGTAAGTACGAAAGCATGCTCACAGACAGTTATGAGGGCATCACTGGGTATGACGCGCATATCTGCATCAAGTCCAATGCCTGTCTATTGTAAGGCAAGGCCGGTCCCTTATGCATTGAAGAGTCAGATGGAGAAAGAGCTAGAGAAACTGAGAGAGAATAGAGTGTTAGTAAAATCTGACTAAAGTGAATGGGCTACCCCGATTGTGGTAGTGCCCAAAGCAGACAAAACTGTACACTTGTGTGGTGACTACAAAGTTACTATCAACCAAGCAGTTGACGATGAGCAGCACCCGTTACCTACATCACAAGATTTGTATGTAGAACTCTCTGGGTCAAAAGTTTTCTCTAAGCTTGACCTGTCACACGCTTACGCTCAGCTGAATGTTGACAAAGAGAGTCACTAGTATCTCACTATCAACACACACAAGGGACTGTACTCATACACCAAGCTGCCATATGATGTAAAGTCCTCCCCCGAAATCTTCCAGTCTACGATGGATAAGATTTTGCAAGGAATTCCACATTGCTTATGCAATCAAGACGATGGGCTGATTGCAACAAGCAGTGAGGAAATGTTAGATTTAGTGCTTCAAAGGTTGAATTCCCACAATGTCAAATTGAAAAGAAACAAATATGCTTTTGTGCAGCCCGAGGTTGTGTACCTTGGTCTGAAAGTTGATGTAAATAGCTTGCAACCAGTTAAGGAAAATGCTGTTATCAATGCTCAAAAGCCACAGAACGTGTCTGAGTTAAGATCTTTCCTTGGAATGGTCCAGTGCTATGCACGTTTCTTACCTGAGTTAGCGACCATGCTAGCTCCATTGCATGAGCTCATCAAGAAGGATGTCCAGTGGAAGAGGACAAAAGTGCAACAGGAAGCTTAAGACGCTTGTAAGAGAAGTCTCTCTAGCGATGCTCTACTTGCGCACTATGACATACAGCATGAGTTTAAGTTAACATGTGATGCTTCTAGTTATGGTTATGGTGTGGGAGCTGTCATAAGCCATGTAATGGATGACGCCCAAGAGAAACCAATCGCGTTTGCATTGCGAACCCTCACAAAGAGAGAAAGAAACTATGCGCAAATTGAAAAGGAAGTACTCGCCATAGTGTTTGGAATCTCGAAATTCCAACAGTTCCTGATCGGCAGAAAGTTTACCCTGATAACTGATCACAAACTGCTCCTAGCAATATGGGGGCCCAAATCTGCCATCCCTGCAATGGCCACATCAAGAATGTTACATTGGGCAGTGTTGTTGCACTGTGGCATAGTGGTTAGCACTGTTGCCTCACAGCGCCAGGGACCCGGGTTCGAATCCGGCCTCGGGCGACTGTCTGTGTGGAGTTTGCACATTCTCCCCGTGTTTGCGTGGGTTTCCTCCGGGTGCTCCGGTTTCCTCCCACAGTCCAAAGATGTGCGGGTTAGGTTGATTGGCTATGATAAATTGACCCTTAGTGTTAGGGGGATTAAATACGTGGGGTTACGGGGATCGGGTGGGATATGTGTTGGTGTAGGGGTTACTGGGATCGGGTGGGATATGTGTCGGTGCAGGCTCGATGGGCCGAAATGGCCTCTATCTGCACTGTGGGGTTTCTGTGATTCTGTGAATATGACTACACGATTGAATATCGCACTTCAAAGCAAAACGCAATCGCAGATGCCTTGTCCAGGTTACCACATGAGGATTCATGTGTTGGGAGTGAAGGTGAGATTTTCACATTAGGTCCAGTTGACAAAGACTTTTCTGTGAATGCAACTGAGATTGCAGATGAGACTAAAAAGGACTCAGTACTGAAAAGAGTGTATGAAAACAGCTTTAATGGACGGACTGATCAGTGTATGGGCACAGAATTGAAACCATTCCATAACTGTTGTACTGAATTGTCTTGTGGAGAAACAGGATTGTGGTACCTACTTCATCCTGCATCAGCAATCTTTCAGCCACCACAGCAAACTCAAGGATGGCTGCTGGGAGACCAGGGCTATCTGCTCTCCACCTGGCTGATAACTCCCCTCTGCAATCCCAACACTCGTGCCCAGCACTCATATAATGAGAGCCATGCTTCCACCAGGAACATCATGGACCAGGCCATCAGGCTGCTGAAGCAGTGGCTCTGCTACCTTGACCGCTCGGGAGGAGCCCTCCAGTAGCTGAGTAGCTGAGCGAGTGTCCCATTTCGAGGTGGTCTGTTGCATGCTCCACAACTTGGCCATCATGAAGACGCAGCCGTTGTTAACAGGGATTGTGGGACCACCTCAGCAGGAGGAGGAGGGAGGAGGAGGAAGAGAGGCAAGAGGAAGAGGATGAGGAGGGAGGGAGGAGGCAGGATCCCAATCCACCTTCCGACAGGCTATCCGTGAATGGCTCATTAGACTCCGATTCCAACGAATGAAACCCCAGATCCCCATTGCTCACCACATCCCCATCATACCATCCCTCTGTCACGGAATATCACAGCGTCCTCCTGGGTACAAAACTGAAATGAGAGCCACCACAAAACAAAGATTCCAAACAAAATTATTAAATTGATCAAGAATCACCACACAGTAACGAAAGGAACTATTCACCCTTGTGCACTCCCTTAGTGCCTGTCATCCGGGTGCCCTTTCCTGCTCTAGTGCTCCCCCAATGGCTGCAGCATGGTTGGTTGAAGGCTGCTGAGTTTGCATGGGGACGATTTGCAGGGCGACCTGAAGCAGCTCCGGACCTAGAAGGCCCAGTTGCAGACTGCACCACCTCGGCATGGATAGCAGCAGTCTGGGCTGGCTGGGTGACAGGCAGCGATGAGGACAATGGCGGAGTGTCAGTGGTGGGAACAGGAATGCTGTCATCCCGGGAGAGCAAAGCAGATTCCTGCTCCACTGACCCACTGCCACTCCCCTGGGGCGTAGCCTCAGCATTCCTAGCAATGTGTTGGAGCAGAGATTGCTGGGCCGCTGCGACACCCTGCAAGACCCGATCGACAGTGATAAACCCAGCCACGATGCCACCAAGCAGAGACTTCATGAGAGTGGTCTGCACTTCCACTGCAGCACTACGACATTGGGTCGCTTCCGCTTATGCACCCATCACACACACCATCATGTCTGGGTTGGCACAGTCTCTTCGGGAGTCTTCCATCATTTCCAGCCTGGAAATCCTGGGCTCCAAGCTCTGCACAGAGCCCAGTGCAATGTTGGAGGCGGACTCCTCCACACTCCTTGATATTGGCACAAGGCACTCTGGCAGGCTGGCCATTGCACCTAGCAATTCAGTGTGCATGCCCATCACACTTCTTCTGAAGGCCGCCCTATTGAGATCCTCATCTTAGTCGTGTGCGGCAGAACTCTTGCGCAAACTCGCCCTCTGGGGAGCTGGCTCCCGAGCTATCCTTTCCCCCTGGCCTTGCGGCAGCCCACTCATCCTCGGTGCCTCACCTGTGTGGATCGCACTACTTCAACTAGGCTCTAAAGTATGCGTAGTGCCAGTTTCTGAGCTGGTGTCTGCGAGTGACAGATTCAGTGATGCTGTGTCTTCTTCTTCCTCTTCTTCTCCCCCCTCGCTCTAATGCGTGATAACAGAATCCCAGCACTGTTCCACCCACCTAATGAAGCTAATAAGAATATAAGAACATAAGAAATAGGAGCGGGAGTAGGCCATTTGGCCCTTCAAGACTGCTTCGCCATTCAGTAAGATCATGGCTGATCTTCTACCTCATCTCCACTTTCCTGCACTATCCTCATATCCCTTGCTTCCTTTAATATCCAAAAATCTATCGATTTCAGTCTTGAATATATTCAACGACTTTTTAAAAAATTCGTTTATGGGATGTGGGTGTCACTGGCAAGGCCAGCATTTATTGCCCATCCCTAATTGCCCTTGAGAAGGTGGTGGTGAGCTGCCTTCTTGAACCGCTGCAGGCCGTGTGGTGAATGTACTCCCACAGTGCTGTTTGGTAGGGAGTTCCAGGATTTTGACCCAGCGACGATGAAGGATCGGCGATATACTTCTAAGTCAGGATGGTGTGTAACTTAGAATCATTGAAAGTTACAGCATGGAAGGAGGTCATTTCGGCCCATCGTGTCCACGCCAGCCAACAAAGAGCTATCCAGCCTAATCCCACTTCCCAGCTCTTGGTCCGTAGCCCTGCAGGTTACAGCATCCCAAGTGCACATCCAAGTACTTTTTAAATGTAGTTAGGGTTCCTGCCTCTACCACCCTTTCAGGCAGTGAGTTCCAGACCCCCACAACCCTCTGGGTGAAGAAATTTCCCCTCAAATCCCCTCTAAACCTTCCACCAATTACTTTAAATTTGTGCCCCTTGGTTTTGGACCCCTCTGCTAAAGGAAATAGGCCCTTTCTCACCACTTTATCTAAGCCCCTCATAATTTTATACACCTCAATAAGGTCTCCCCTCAGCCTCCTCTGTTCCAAGGAAAACAAACCCAACCTGTAGTGTATGTAACTGTTCTACCTTTAAGAGAACTATTGTATGTAACCGTTCACCTTTAAGAGAACTATTTTAGGTGTGGCACTACTTTATCTTGGCTGCTGTATACTGTAATACCGACGGTGACCACACCGGTATATAAGTGCTGTGTCAGGATTTATTGGGCAGATTCGCCCTGACCTTCGAATAGTAAAGTCCTGTTAAAGTTACTCTTGTAGTCTGTGTATTAATTCGCCATAATACCTACAGACTTTACAGTGGCGACGAGTTCGATCTTTCCCTGCGGCAACAATACTTCCGAAGCAGTTAACGAGCGTCGAGAAGAGGCACCCGCCCTCGTCGTTCTGCTGAGAGAAAACTCGAGTCTGCAGAGCAAGGAAGAAGGAAGAATTCAGACACGAAGCCTTCCATCAGCAACAGGCACTGATTGTCCCTTCTGCCACGGTGGTGAGTGAGCCGATCAGCACGAGAAGCAAGTCGGCCACGGTGACACTGAGTAAAGGGGAAATAAAAAAATAAACGGAGGATAAGGGCGGTGAACTCGACCACGGTTGGGGGAAAGGAGCCGGACAGAAGTCAGGCCCAGAGGCGCTGAGACTGGGGCAGCGTGGAGCACGGAAGCCGCGGTACAAGCGGGCTGGGAGACGCAACGGCGTCGTGAGACAGCTAGACCGCGACCGGCGAAAAAGGCCGGGCAGCTACCGAGGCCACGAGGCGCTGCGACCGGGATCGTAAGGCGCGGGAAGATATAAAAATAAATAAACCGCGGGGAACTCAGCCGCAGCCGGGGAGGAAAGCACCGGACTGCGAGAGGGCTGGGAGGCGCGATTGGAGTGAAAAAGGCCGGGCAGCGACCGAGGCCACGAAGCGCTGCGACCGGGATCGTAAGGCGCGGGAAGATATAAAATTAAATAAATCACGGAGAACTCAGCCGCAGCCGGGGAGGAAAGCACCGGACTGCGAGAGGGCTGGGAGGCGCGATTGGAAGCCGCTGAGGGAGAGACAGAGCCCGAGCGAGCGGGAGAGACAGAGCCCGAGCGAGGGAGACTGAGCGAGATCCAGCCAGCGGCTGAAACTGTTCGCCGTCAACGGGTTGTACCCAGCGCCGGTTGCCCTGCTGAGAAAAGGGAACAACAGAGCCCGAGCGAGGGAGACTGAGCGAGATCCAGCCCAGCGGCTGAAACTGTTCGCCGTCAACGGGTTGTACCCAGCGCCGGTTGCCCTGCCGAGAAAAGGGAACAAGGAACGCACTGAAGCTGACGCGCAGGCTGCGAACCCCGAAAGCCAGCGGTCGTCGCCCGAGGGAAAAGCTTACCCCTCCCGCCAGGGGAAGAAACGCGGGAAGCCGCCAGTAGGCGGGGAAGACGACAGAAGCGGGAAACCGCCATTTTGAAAGTGGGCGGGGGAAGAAGACAAGCGCGGGAAACCGCCATTTTGAAAAAAAAAGTTAAAGAAAAATTTCGTGTTTGTTTCGCAGAAAGATAGGGAGAGATAGTGAAGATGCCTAAGCATGGTAACATCAACAACTTCGATTCCGAGGTGGAAGATTGGGCCACGTACGTAGAACGTATCGAGATATATTGTGAGGCCAATAAGATAGCAGATGATGATAAAGCTCTCACCTTATTAAACACAATGGGGGCAAAGACATACGGGCTATTGAAGCATCTTCTATCACCAGCTAAACCGGCGGATCAGACTTTCGCTAATATTGTTGCTGTCCTGAAGGATCATTTGAACCCCACACCACTGATGTTGGCGGAACGATTCAAATTCTATGCGAGAACGCAACGGAAAGAGGAAAGCAACGCGGAATACTTGGTCGAACTGCGTAGACTAGTGAAACACTGCCAGTTTGGGGAAAATCTGACAGAGGCTTTGAGAGACAAGTTCGTGTGCGGGTTGTCGAAGGAAGGAACACAAAAGCGTCTGCTAGAAGAGAACGATCTCACACTTGATAAGGCTGTCCTTATTGCAGCATCGCACGAAGCCACAGCGAGAGGCACAGCGGAAATGCAGCTGAAGGCAGCGGTACTCAGTGTGGATCAAATTACTTCGGGTACATCGAAATGTTATCGTTGTGGGAAGACAACACACAACCAGAACCAATGCTGGTTTAAAAACCAGGAATGTAGAAAATGTGGCAAACTTGGTCACATAGCTAAGGTATGCCGGTCAGGAAAGAAGACCAACAACAACAAAAAAAAGTCACCGCAGGAAAAGTACAATAAGGTACACAAGGTGGCTGAGAAGAGTTCAGATGAACAGAATTCGGATTCAGACCCAACCGTTCAGGAACTGGGTAGTCTGAGAGTTCACAATGTGAGTAAGGAAGCTGACCTGCAAACTATCTGGGTCATGCTAAAAATAGCCGGAGTCCAAGTGAAAATGGAATTGGACACAGGATCAGCCCTATCCGTCATAAGTCGAAGGGATTACAACCGGCTATTCTCACACATACCCTTGAGAGATACCAAGATCGTATTGCAGACATACACGGGGCAGAAAGTATACCCCATGGGAAAGATAAAAGTCAAGGTGAGAGACAGGGGCAAAGAACACCAAGGAATGTATTTATATGTACTACCTGAGGGAGGTCCACCACTTCTGGGACGGGAGTGGATCTGGGAAATAAACATGGAATGGCACTATTTAAAAGCAATAATGAGTGAGAACTCGGTGAAGACAATCAGCTCAGACTCTGAAACGGATGACGATAAGACCAACCCAGGTGCGAAAGACAAGTTTAAAATGGACTTGCTGACTAAGGTTGGAAAAACGAAGGAGTGCATAAATGCTTATGCTTCAGAGGAGAACAAAGTTTCAGAACAGAATTCCACTTAACAACAACAACATAGTTTGACAGAGAATTCTGAGTCTGTCCAGTTTACAGATATGCACAATTCTGAGGAACACCGGGCTCGAACTCAACTCCATTTCAAATTACAACAGCAATTAGAACAATTGAGTTGCCATTTCGAACAAGAGATGAAAGCAATGAAAAAGTTCTGTGACACAGAGTGGGAGAACCTGGAAAGACAACAGAAACAGCTGATGGAGAAAAAGGAGCAGGAGCACACAAACCGTCGGGGCAAGGAGGCCAAACGAATCAAAGCTGATTCGGTTTCAGAAGGTGCGTGCTTTAATCTGGTGGAGCAAGAGGTTCAGCAACTGAAAGCGCTTGTTAGCGGATTGCAGGCAGAAAAGACTGATTTGGTCGCCATGAACTCCGAGCTCCTACTGAAGTTGGGTGCAGCATCACCGGACGATTCAAGTGGGGAAATTCGAATGGTGGAGGCTGCGGATGATGGCGAAGTAGAAACAGCAAAGGAGCCCCAGGGCAAGGTTATAAACAGCCCTGCAGCTACTGGGAAACGTATGAGGTCAGAAGAGTTAACGGTCAGCCAACTCTTTCATATGCTGAAGGACAAGACTCTGAAATGGGAACAAATTGAACATGAGTTTAAATCTTCAAAGGAGAGGGGTTTGGAGTTAACGGTCAGCCAACTCCTTCATATGCTGAAGGACAAGACTCTGAAATGGGAACAAATTGAACAGGAGTTTAAATCTTCAAAGGAGAGGGGTTTGGAGCTCCCAAAAGTTATTGAAATAGCTGAGGTTGCAACACAGACTGAGAAGATGACAGCAGAGCAACCCTTGGATGCCAAAAGTACGCTGACTCACGTCAATGTTGAACAACAGAAGGTTGAAACAGCTGCTGCAGTAGAGGGATTGAATAGTCCGATCAACCAATCTCCGAATGAAGTTGAAGTATTGAAATCACAAATGACGTCATTATTAAAAGACTTGCAGGAAGCCCAGAAAAAGCTGGATGAAGCTGAACGCCTGAAGAAGTCTCTTCAGGAAAGATGTCTGGATTTGGAACAAAAGCTGGCTAATGTCCAGCTGGGTATGGAGGAAATAGAAGACCCTCTCACTGGCCTAGCTCAAGATGACACCGAATATTACCATGACCTGTTGGACGACATCGAATATTACGATGACCTGTTCTGCCCAGCTTGTGATGAAAACTCCCAAAGTGCAGAAACCATGAAGAATCACAAAAAGTCTAAGGAACATCGGGAGATGGTGGCGCTACTACGGAAAAAGGAGGACGAGAAGGAGGAACTATGCATGCAGCTGGCAGCTGACAGTGGAGCCCAGAGAGTCTCCAAGAAGCAGAAAAGGAAAAGACGAAGCAGAAGATGATGATCATCTGGACCATCATCATCACTATTAGATCACGCACGGGGTCCCTTCGAACGGAGCCAAATCAGTTTGGAAGTAGAAAAACTTCCCAAGGTACTCAAGTTTTTACAAGCCAACAATGCTGGTTCAGAAGGACGGAAGTTCAAGCTGTTAAGTCCAGTGAAGGACTATTGGATGAGTCACTCCAGCAACGTGAACCGACTACACCACAGGGAACTGCTACACCACTGAGGTGTTGTCAGGACCGAGTCAAGAAGCACGGAAGGCGCATCCACCGAGATTGAATCTGTGAACTGTTTTCCGCAGAGACTGAATCTATGAACTGTTTCCCGCAGAGACTGAATCTGTGAACTGTTTCCGCAGAGACTACATCTGTGAACTGTTTTAACATGAAGTTTTAACATGAAGATGTGCAGGTTAGGTTGATTGGCTATGATAAATTGACCCTTAGTGTTAGGGGGATTAAATACGTGGGGTTACAGGATAGGGTGGGATATGTGTTGGTGTAGGGGTTACGGGGATCGGGTGGGATCTGTGTCGGTGCAGGCTCGATGGGCCGAAATGGCCTCTATCTGCACTGTGGGGTTCCTGTGATTCTGTGTGATTCTGTGATATGTTATGATGTTATGTTTAATGGGGAATAAGTATGTTGTAAGCTAAAAAGGGAGGATTGTAGTGTATGTAACTGTTCTACCTTTAAGAGAACTATTGTATGTAACCGTTCACCTTTAAGAGAACTATTTTAGGTGTGGCACTACATTATCTTGGCTGCTGTATACTGTAATACCGACGGTGACCACACCGGTATATAAGTGCTGTGTCAGGATTTATTGGGCAGATTCGCCCTGACCTTCGAATAGTAAAGTCCTGTTAAAGTTACTCTTGTAGTCTGTGTATTAATTCGCCATAATACCTACAGACTTTACACAACCTATCCAATCTTTCCTCATAGCTAAGATTCTCTACTCCCGGCAACATCCTTGTAAATGTCCCCTGTACCCTCTCTAGTCCGTCTCTAGTGCAATCACATCTTTCCTGTAATGTGGTGACCAGAACTGCATGCAGTACTCTAGCTGAGGCCTAACTAGTGTTTTATACAGTTGAAGCATAACCACCCTGCTCTTGTATTCTATGCCACGCCCAATAAAGACAAGCATTTCGTATGCCTTCTTTTCAAATCAAATCAAATCAAATCAAATCAACTTTTATTGTCATTGTTAGTGCACAAGTGCAGTACAACAAAATGTAGGCTTGCGGCTCCCGAGAGTGTAAATCACCTTATCTACCTGGCCTGCCACCTTCAGGGATCTGTGGACATGCACTCCAAGGTACCTTTGTTCCTCTGCACTACTCAGTGTCCTACCATTTAATGTGTATACCCTTTCCTTGTTAGCCCTTCCCAAATGCATTACCTCACACTTCTCCAGATTGAATTCCATTTGCCACTGTTCTGCCCACCTGACCAATTTATTGATATCTTCCTGCAGCCTACAGCTTCCTTCTTCAGTATCAACCACACAGCCAATTTTAGTATCATCTGCAAACTTCTTAATCATACCCCCTAAATTCAAGTCTAGATCATTGATGTATACCACAAAAAGCAAGGGACCTAGTACTGAGCTCTGCTGAGCCCCACTGGAACCAGCCTTTCAGTTACAAAAACACCCATCAACCATTACCCTCTGCTTCCTCCCTCCGAGCCAGATTTGAATTCAACTGGACACTTTGCCCTGGATCCCATGGGCTTTTAACTTTGTGAACATTTTGCCATGTGGAACCTTATCAAAAGCCTTGCTAAAGTCCATATACACTAGATCAAATGCACTTAGGGGGGAACTTTGAGATGGTGCTGTTCCCATGCGCCTGCTGCCCTTGTCCTTCTAGGTGGTAGAGGTCGCAGGTTTGGGAGGTGCTGCCGAAGGAGCCTTGGCGAGTTGCTGCAGTGCATCTTGTAGATGGTACACACTGCAGCCATGGTGCACCAGTGGTGGAGGGCGTGAATGTTTAAGTTGGTCGACGGGGTGCCAATCAAGCGGACTGCTTTGTCCTGGATGGTGTTGAGCTTCTTGAGTGTTGTTGGAGCTGCAAGTGGAGAGTATTCCATCACACTCCTTACTTGTGCCTTGTAGATGGTAGAAAGGCTTTGGGGGGTCAGGAGGTGAGACACTCGCTGCAGAATACCTAGCCTCTGACCCGCTCTTGTTGCCACAGTATGTGGCTGGTCCAGTTAAGTTTCTGGTCAATGGTGACCCCTAGGATGTTGATGGTGGGGGATTCAGCGATGGTAATGCTGTTGAATGTCAAGGGGCGGTGGTTAGACTCTCACTTGTTGGAGATAGTCATTGCCTGGCACTTCTGTGGTGCAAATGTTACCTGCCACTTATCAGCCCAAGTCTGAACGTCGTCCAGGTCTTTTTACATGCGGGCATGGACTGCTTCATTATCTGAGGAGTTGTTTGTGGATGTGTGGAGAAGATGCTGTGTGAATGCACTGGGAGATCCTGAGGATGTGATAAGGTGCTGTATAAATGTACTTTGAGACATTCTGAGGCTTATTACAAGGTACTCTATAAATGCAAGTTCCATAGTGATTGTACAGCATTTGCTGCTCATATTAGGACCATTTCTGCAATTGTAAGAAAAATAGTTAACGAGCAGGTAAACAAAAAGATTAACTGCAACTAAAATCCATCTTAACTTCCAGAATCTCAGTATTCAATCATTTACATTGTAAGCAGATACTTCATCAGGGTTAATTGGGAAAAGGGTGAGCAGATGGACATCTAGAAAAGGATTTAGATTTTGAATCCAACAGCCCTAGGCTGAAATGGACATGTGCTATTCATGTTTCTGTTACTTTTCCTTTGCAGGTACGGCACATAGGTTTGTGCAGTGATGAGTGACTGGAGCTTTTTGGGCAACATCCTTGAGCAGGTGCAGGAGCAATCCACAGTGGTGGGCAAGGTATGGCTGACTCTCCTCTTCATCTTCCGAATCCTTATTTTGGGGACAGCAGCAGAGTCCTCCTGGGGTGATGAGCAGTCTGACTTTAACTGTGACACACTACAGCCTGGCTGTGAAAATGTATGCTATGATAAGGCTTTTCCCATCTCCCACGTCAGATATTGGGTCCTTCAGATCATATTTGTTTCAACACCCTCTCTTATCTATATGGGCCACACCCTGCACACTGTGCGTATGGAAGAGAAGCAAAAGCTTAAAGAAGAAAATAGCCACACCAACAAAAATGGAGAACCCCTCTTCCAGGATAAAGAATATTTGTTAGAAAAGACCAAAGTGCCAACAAAAGATGATGCAATTGGCAAAATTAGACTGAAAGGAGCCTTGTTGTGTACATATGTGTGCAGCATACTAATTCGGACAATAATTGAAGTGGCTTTTATAGTTGGTCAATATCTAATCTATGGAATTTTTCTGAAACCAATGTACCATTGCAAACGATGGCCTTGCCCTAACCCGGTCAACTGCTACATATCCAGGCCTACAGAGAAGAACATCTTCATAATATTTATGTTTTCAGTGGCAGGGATTTCCCTTTTACTTAGTCTGGCTGAATTGCATCATTTGGGATGGAAGAAACTCAAGGAAGGACTAAGCAACAAATATTACTTACAATCTAGTTCTGAGTCCACCAAGTTCCAGAAGGATCCTGGATCTCAAACAGTATATCACAATGAGCTGAAGCGCTCTTCACCCTATAGCTACACACCTCCTCCTGATTTCAATCAATGTGTGATACCCCACAGTGATGGATGTAATCCTTTTAGTAACAAGCTAGCCAGTCAACAAAACTGTGACAATTTTGCAACGGAAAGGGATAGAGGGCACAACGATATACCAAACGGACCATTTCTTCATTTGAATTATATGCAAGATTGTGAGTCTCCAAATACATCGGCTGTGGAAATAAGGAGAAATGAAAGTTTAAGCAAAGATAAGCCATGCTTAAGCAATTGTAGTCGATCAAGTAGCAAGGCAAAGTCAGATGACCTGACAGTATAGAGGTAATTTTGTGAAGCAAGGCTCCCCTCATAGAGTCTCGCAAGATAGGAGTTGAAGAGTGGGTTGCGATTTAAAAAAGGGCGATTCTGTGACCCATGTTCCCATCTTGAAAAGCTGTATGACAGTGGTGGAGCTTCACAAAGTTACTCCTTTTAAGTGACTCCTGCAAATGTTCCCAAAGCAATCTTACACTGACTTACTGGTTTTTACAACCAACTTCGTCTCATGCATGTATTTAGTAATTATGGAATGGTCACGTTCTAAATTAACTCTGTTTTTGTTAGTGAGATATACATCACTAGAGTTTTAAACTGTGCTAATTAAATAAGAAAATGATCAATTATACTTCTCATTAATGTATATCCAATTTGCACATCAGTGGTATATTTTCACTTTCATCAACTGGGCAGTAATCTGCCAAGCGGATTGCCCACTCGTAGAACCCGGTCAATTTTCATTCTATTGATTTTAAAGGCATGAAAATCAAACAGCATTTAGGGTGGGTGATCAGTTTTGCCAGATTATTGCCCAGGTGGTGAAGGTGAAAATTATGCCGCTCTGAATCTCTGCTAATAATATAATCTGTTATATTGATTACTTCCTTTCTTAAATGACACAACCTAAACTGCTTTGTTACAAAAAATAAATGTTCTGTTGCCCTGTTCATTTTGGCTGCAGAGGGAGAGTCATTAAGCACTGAACTACTTTTGGTTCCATTGGGAGGAAGACATTAATTAAGATTTTATTTTAAATGTACTCTTTAGCTACTTGGTGAACATACACAATATTGCAAACATTTAGGTCTGTACTTTTGCATGGTAAAAAGGCCTTTTTTTAAATTGAAAAGCAAAGGTGAAGGGCCAAGTCCCACAATGCAGGACATCAGCAGTTTGAAGAGCCCAAATCCACAGTGCAGGAAATCAACAAGGGAAAAGGCCAAGCCCCACAGTATAGGAGATCAACACACTGAAGGGTAAAGGTCCACAGTGCAGGAAATCAACAAGCTAAAGAAACTAGGCCCAAAGTGCAGGAGATCAACAAGCTAAAGGGACAAGGCCCAGAGAGCAGGAAATGAACACAGTGAAGGGACAAGTCCCAAAGTGCAGGAAATCAACAAGGTGAAGGGACAAGGCCCACAGTGCAGGAAATCAACAAGGTGAAGGGACACAGCCCACAGTGCAGGAAATCAACAAGGTGAAGGGACAAGGCCCACAGTGCAGGAAATCAACAAGGTGAAGGGACAAGGCCCACATTGCAGGAAATCAACACGGTGAATCGACAAGGCCCACAGTGCAGGGGATCAACAAGCAAAACTGATAAGATCTACAGGGCAGGAAATGAACACAGTGAAGGGACAAGGCCCAAAGTGCAGGAAATCAACAAGGTGAAGGGACAAAGCCCACAGTGCAGGAAATCAACAAGGTGAAGACACAAGGCCCACAGTGCAGGAAATCAACAAGGTGAAGGGACAAGGCCCACAGTGCAGGAAATCAACAAGGTGAAGGGACAAGGCCCACAGGGCAGGAAATGAACACAGTGAAGGGACAAGGCCCAAAGTGCAGGAAATCAACAAGGTGAAGGGACAAAGCCCACAGTGCAGGAAATCAACAAGGTGAGGGGACAAGGCCCACAGTGCAGGAAATCAACAAGGTGAAGGGACAAGGCCCACAGTGCAGGAAATCAACAATGTGACAAGCCAAGGCCCACAGTGCAGGAAATCAACAAGGTGAAGGGCCAAGGCCCACAGTGCAGGAAATCTACAAGGAGAAGGGTCAGGGCCCACAGTGCAGGACATCAACAAGATGAAGGGCCAAGGCCCACAGTGCAGGACATCAACAAGATGAAGGGCCAAGGGCCACAGTGCAGGAAATCAACAAGGTGAAAGGCCAAGACCAACAGTGCAGGAAATCAACAAGTTGAAGAGACAAGGGCCACAGTGCAGGTAATCAAAAATGTGATGGGACAAGGCCCACAGAGCAGGAAATCAAGAAGCGAAAGCGACAAGGCCCACAGTGCAGGAAATCAACAAGCTAAAGGGACAAGGTTCAAACTGCAGGAGATAAACAAATTAAAGGTTCAAGGCCCACAGTGCAGGAAATCAACAAGCTAAAGCGACAAGGCTCAAACTGCAGGAGATAAACAAACTAAAGGACGAAGGCCCACAGTGTAGGAGATCAACAAGCTGAAGGGTCAAGGCCCACAGTGCAGGAAATCAACATGGTGAAGGGCCAGGGCTCACAGTGCCGGAAATCAACAAGGTGAAGGGCCAAGCCTCACAGTGCAGGAAATCAACATGGTGAAGGGCCAGGGCTCACAGTGCCGGAAATCAACAAGGTGAAGGGCCAAGCCTCACAGTGCAGGAAATCAACATGGTGAAGGGCCAGGGCTCACAGTGCAGGAAATCAGCAAGGTGAAGGGCCAAGGCTCACAGTGCAGGAAATCAACAAGGTGAAGGGCCAAGGCTCACAGTGCAGGAAATCAGCAATGTGAAGGGCCAGGGCTCATAGTGCAGGAAATCAGCAAGGTAAAGGGAGAATGGCCACAGTGCAGGAAATCAACAAGGTGAAGGGCCAGGGTTCACAGTGCAGGAAATGAACAAGGTGAAGGGCCAGGGCTCACAGTGCAGGAAATCAGCAAGGTAAAGGGAGAAGGGCCACAGTGCAGGAAATCAACAAGGTGAAGGGCCAGGGCTCACAGTGCAGGAAATCAGCAATGTGAAGGGCCAGGGCCCACAGTGCAGGAAATCAACAAGGTGAAGGGCCAGGACTCACAGTGCAGGAAATCAACAATGTGAAGGGCCAAGGCTCTCAGTGCAGGAAATCAACAAGATAAAGGGAGAAGGGCCACAGTGCAGGAAATCAACAAGGTGAAGGGCCAGGGCTCACAGTGCAGGAAATCAGCAAGGTGAAGGGCCAGGGCTCACAGTGCTGGAAATCAACATGGTGAAGGGCGAGGGCTCACAGTGCAGGAAATCAACAAGGTGAAGGGCCAGGGCTCACAGTGCAGGAAATCAACAAGGTGAAGGGCCAGGGCTCACAGTGCAGGAAATCAACAATGTGAAGGGCCAGGGCCCACAGTGCAGGAAATCAACAAGGTGAAGGGCCAAGGCTCTCAGTGCAGGAAATCAACAAGATAAAGGGAGAAGGGCCACAGTGCAGGAAATCAACAAGGTGAAGGGCCAGGGCTCACAGTGCAGGAAATCAGCAAGGTGAAGGGCCAGGACTCACAGTGCAGGAAATCAGCAATGTGAAGGGCCAGGGCCCACAGTACAGGAAATCAGCAAGGTGAAGGGCCAGGGCTCACAGTGCAGGAAATCAACAAGGTAAAGGGAGAAGGGCCACAGTGCAGGAAATCAACAAGGTGAAACATAGAAACATAGAAGATAGGAGCAGGAGTAGGCCATTCGGCCCCTCAAGCCTGCTCCGCCATTCAATGCGATCATGGCTGATCATCCAAATTCAGTACCCGGTCCCTGCTTTCTCCCCATACCCCTTGATCCCTTTAGCCTTAAGAAATATATCCAACTCCTTCTTGAATATATCTAATGTATTGGCCTCTACTGCCTTCTGTGGTAGAGAATTCCACAGGTTCACCACTCTCTGGGTGAAGAAATTCCTCCTCATCTCAGTCCTAAATGGCTTACCCCTTATCCTTAGACTGTGACCCCTGGTTCTGGACTCCCTGACCATCGGGAACATCTTTCCTGCATCTAGTCTGTCCAGGCCTGTCAGAATTTTTTAAGTTTCAATGAGATCCCATCTCATTCTTCTAAACTCCAGCGAGTACAAGCCCAATCGACCCAATCTCTCCTCATACGTCATTCCTGCCATCCCAGGTATCAGCCTGGTGAATCTTCGCTGAACTCCTTCCATGGCAAGAACATCCTTCCTCAGATAAGGTGACCAAAACTGCACACAATACTCAAGATGTGGTCTCACCAAGGCCCTGTACAACTGCAGCAAGACATCCTTGTTCCTGTACTCAAACCCTCTCGCTACAAAGGCCAACATGCCATTTGCCTTCTTAACCGCCTGCTGCACCTGCATGCTTACCTTCAGCGACTGGTGCACAAGGACACCCAGGTCTCTTTGCACTTCCCCTTCTCCCAATCTATTGCCATTCAGATAATAATCTGCCTTCCTGTTTTTGCCACCAAAGTGGATAACCTCACATTTATCCACGTTATATTGCATCTGCCATGCTTTTGCCACGACGACCCGCTGTAGCACGGCGGCCGGCAGCTCCTCGTCGGGAGGCTCTGAGGTCGAACTGGTCGGAGGGAATGCGGCCAGCGTACCGAGGTCGGGAAAAGCAGGCCCTGGAAGGTCGGACACCACGGGAGGCTCGGAGGTCAGACCGGGTGGAAGGAGGGCCAGGGAGAAGCAGGCCCCGGGACGTCGGTACCACGGCGGCTGAAGATTGTCGGGCAGAAGTGCGGGAAAGGCGGAGCGAGGCGAGAGCGGACCCTATTGTGATGGCGCCGATGAAGATGGCTGCCGTCCTTGCGGGCTCCGTGCGTGCCAGGCAGCTAAGTGTCCTTTGCTGATTGGTGTGCTTGTCTCGTTAAGAAAAAAGCATTTCACTGATTGGATTTCACTTGTTGTATTTGGTTATGTGACAAATAAAATTGAAATTGAAATTGTCCAAATCATCCTGGAGTTTCTCTGCATCCTCCTCACAGCACACACGCCCACCCAGCTTTGTGTCATCTGCAAATTTGGAGATATTACATCTATTTCCCTTGTCTAGATTATTAATATATATTGTGAATAGCTGGGGTCCAAGGACCGATCCCTGCGGTACCCCACTAGTCACTGCCTGCCACTCGGCGAAAGACCCGTTTATTCTAACTCTTTGCTTTCTGTCTGCCAACCAGTTCTCTATCCAAGTCAATACCTTGCCCCCAATCCCATGTGCCTTAACTTTGCATGCGAATCTCTTATGCGGGATCTTATCGAAAGCCTTCTGAAAGTCCAAATACACCACATCCACTGGTTCTCCCTTATCTATTTTACCAGTTACATCCTCAAAAAATTCCAGTAGATTAGTCAAGCATGATTTACCTTTTGTAAATCCATGTTGACTTTGTCCGATCCTGTCGCTGTTTTCCAAGTGCTCTGCTATTACATCTTTTATAATGGACTCTAGCAATTTCCTCACTACCGATGTCAGGCTTACCGGTCTGTAATTCCCCGTTTTCTCTCTACCACCTTTTTTGAATAGTGGGGTAACATTAGCTACCCTCCAATCCATGGGCACTGTTCCAGATTCCATTGGATGCTGGAAGATGATCAGCAAAGCATCAACTATTTCTAGGGCCACTTCCTTAAGTACCCTAGGATATAGATTATCAGGCCCTGGGGATTTATTGGCCTTCAATCCCATCAATTTCCCTAACACCATTTTCCTACAAATACTGATTTCTTTCAGTTCCTCCCTTTCATCAGACCCTATGTTCCCTGACATTTCTGGGAGGTTATTTGTGTCCTCCTTTGTGAAGACAGAACCAAAAAACGTATTTAATTGTTCTGCCATTTCTTTGTTCCCCATTATAAATTACCCTGATTCTGACTGCAAGGGACCTACGCTTTACTTCACCAATCTTTTTCTCTTCACATATCTATAAAAGCTTTTACAGTCAGTTTTTATGTTACCTGCAAGCTTACCCTCATATTCTATTTTCCCTTTCTTAATTAATCCCTTTGTCCTTTGTTGAATCCTAAACTGCTCCCAATCCTCAGGTTTACTGCTTTTTCTGGCCAATTTATATGTCCTCTCCTTGGATCTGACGCTATTCCTAATTTCCCTTGTTAGCCACGGTTGAGTCACCTTTTTTGTTTTATTTTTATGCCAAACTGGGATGAACAAATTCTGTAGTTCATCCATTCGGTCTTTGAATGTTTGCCATTGCCTATCCACCATCAGCCCTTTGAGTGACATTCCCCAATCAATCCTACCCAACTCACGCCTCAGACCATCGTAGTTTCCTTTATTTAAATTTAGGACCCAAGTCTCTGAGTCGACTCCTTCATTCTCCATCTTAATGAAGAATTCGATCATATTATGATCGCTCCGACCCAAGGGGCCTCGTACAAGATTGCTAATTAATCCTTTCTCCTTACATAATACCCAGTCTAAGATGGCCTGATCTTTGGTTGGTTCCTCAACATATTGGTCCAGGAAACCATCCTTTAAACACTCCAGGAATTCCTCCTCCACAGTATTGTTCCTAATTTGGTTAGCCCAATCTATGTGTAGATTAAAGTCACCCATGATGACTGCTGTGCCCTTATTGCACGCTTCTCTAATTTCCCTTTTAATGCCATCCCCAACCTCCGCATTACTGTTTGGAGGTCGATATACCACTCCCACTAATGTTTTCTGCCCCTTGTTATTTCTCAGTTCTACCCATACAGCTTCCACATCATCAGAGCTAATATCCTTCCTTACAATTGTGTTAATCCCTTCTTTAACCAGCAATGCTACCCCACCTCCCTTTCCTTTTTGCCTATATTTCCTGAATATTGAATACCCCTGGATGTTAAGTTGCCAGCCTTGGCCACCCTGGAGCCATGTTTCAGTAATCCCAATCAAATCATATTCGTTTACCTCTATTTGCGCAGCTAATTCATCCACCTTATTACGAATGCTCCTCGCATTAAGACACAAAGCCTTCTGGCTTGTTTTTTTAACGCTTTTAGACCTATTAGAATTATTATTTACTGTGGCCATGTTTGATTTAAACCGTTGATTTCTCTGACTGCCACTTTTGTTTTTCTCCTTCCTATCTTTTGCTTTTGTCCTTGTTTCCCTTTCCTCTGTCCCCCTGCTCAGGTTCCCAACCCCCTGCCAGTTTAGTTTAAATCCTCCTCCAGAGCACTAGCAAACACTCCCCCTAGAACATCGGTCCTGTCCCTGCCCAGGTGCAAACCGTCCGGTTTGAACTGGTCCCGCCTCCCCCAGGACTGGTTCCAATGTCCCAGGAATTTGAATCCCTCCCCCTTGCACCATTCCTCTAGCCACGTATTCATCTGATATACCCTTCTATTTCTACTCTGACTAGCATATGGTACTGGTAGCAACCCTGAGATTACTACCTTTGAGGTCCTATTTTTTAATTTATCTGCTAACTCCCTATATTCAGCTTTTAGGACCTCATCCCGCTTTTTACCTATACCGTTGGTACCTATATGCACCACGACAACTGGCTGTTCACCCTCCCCTTCCAAGATGTTCTGCAGCCGCTCTGAGACATCCTTGACCCCTGCACCAGGGAGGCAACACACCATCCTTGAGTCTCGTTTGCGGCCGCAGAAACACCTATCTATTCCCCTTACAATCGAATCCCCTATTACTATAGATCTACCCCTCTTTTTCCTCCTGTCCTGTGCAGCAGTGCCACCCCTGGTGCCAGGAAGTTGGCTGCTGCTGCCTTCCTCTGATAAGCCATCCCCCACAACAGTACTCAAAGTGGTGTATCTGTTTGAGAGGGGGATGTCCACAGGGGACCCCTGCACTACCTGTCTGCACCTAGTACTCTGTCTGTTGGTCACCCATTCTCTTTCTGCCTGTCCAACCTTTGCCTGCGGTGTGACTGATGTGCATCAATAAATCCGAGACTCGATGTTAGCGAAACAAAACAAGGCTTTTATTGACTTAGAAGGTAACACACAGAGGAGAGGTATCTTCCATCCAGAGGTCTGCCATAGTGGATGTGATGCAGGCTGGGCCAGCTTACATAGGGGCCAGGTATGGGCGGAGCCCTACACACAGTACAATACAATAGTGAGGAAACGGAACTGAGGTAAGGGAAATGAAACTGAAACCAACCACAGTCACAGGCAGAGAATACCAATGAGTGATGAATGGAATATTTCATCACATTCACCCCTTCTATAGATTTAGTCTGTTCGGGGGTTTGATAGTCCTCTGCGACCGACGTGGCTGTTGTGGTGCCGCGGGTGTCGGCTGGGTGTCCCCGGTGGCCTCCTGGGTCTCTGCCGGGGGTGCTGCCAGGGTTGTTGAAGGGGTAGTTGGTGGGGGTACCGTTGGTCAATGTTCTTCCGGGGGTGATGAAAGAGTAGTGGGTGAGTAAGAGTTGCTGTGATCGTTGTTGCTGCTGTTGTCGTGGTTGTTGTCGTTACCGGCTGGGGCGACGTCTTTTGTGGACACGGTGTCCTCCCTTCCGTCGGCGTGCCAGACATACGCGTATTGGGGGTTGGCGTGGAGTAGGTGCACTGACTCCACGAGAGGGTCCGTCTTGTGGCCCCTCACATGCCTTCGCACGAATACCGGACCCGGGGTGGAGAGCCATGATGGCATGGATACGCCTGAGGTGGATTTCCGGGGAAAGACAAACATTCGCTCATGAGGCGTGGCATTAGTGGCAGTACACAATAGCGACCGTATCGAATGGAGCACATCTGGGAGGACTTCCTGCCAGCGGGAGATAGGGAGGCCACCCACTACTCTTTCATGATTAGTACTTTAAAATTATCGTACACAGTTCCGTTAACAGACAATTGTACCGTGCAGTAACCCATAATGGTCGATGTCTGGGTTTTATCAGTCATAGAGATGGTACCCCGAGTAGGGACCACCTTTAGGGAGAGTTGTTGTGCCAGTTCAGGGTGGATAAAGCTCTCTGTGCTTCCACTGTCAATTAAACATTTAGCCCCGCACCCGTTTACCTCGATGTCCACCATTGATTTGGATAGCGGGTGCGGCCTGGTCTGGTCCACTGTGACCGATGCCACTGTAGGGCCCTGATTGAGACAAGATGGCGTCCACGCTGTCTGCTCACAAGATGGCGGACCCCACGAGGTCGGGCAAGATGGCGTCCAAGATGGCCGCTCCCACGGCGCACACGCGGCGGTGGCGGGTTTTCCGGAGGGGTTCCCTCTGCACACCTTCCCGAAGTGCCCCTTCTTACCGCACTTAAAGCAGGTGGTGCCTTTCGCCGGGCACAGGTTTCTGGTGTGCTTCGGCTGCCCGCAGAAGTAGCAGTTGGGTCCCCGATGCGTCGCGGCTGTCGTAGGGCTTCTGGGGGGAGAGCGGGGCCCCGGCGGTGTCGGGCTGCCGGGCGGGGAAGATGCCTTCCAAGATGGCGGCGCCCTTGGTGCACACGTGGCGGCGTGGACGGCGCGTGCTGAAGAGTAGGCGTCCGAGTTTCTCTGGGCCACATCCAGGGATCGCGCTGTGTCCGCAGCCTGTTTCAGGTCCAATCCCGTTTTTTCCAGCAGTCTCTGCCGGATGTAAGTGGAGCTGAGGCCTGTGATAAAGGCATCGCGAACAAGCTCGTCAGTGTACACTGCGGCTTTTACATCTTGGCACTTGCAGTCTTTGCCAAGCGTTTTCAGGGTGCCTAGGAACTCCTCCACCAATTCCCCAGGTCGCTGTGCGCGAGTAGCGAGCAGATGCCTAGCATACACCTCATTCGTAGGCTGCTGGTAATGCACCTTTAAGATGTCGCAGGCGGCCGGGTACGTGTCGGCGTCTTGGATGAGGGGGTAAACCCGGTGGCTTACCCAATTCCGCAGAATTCCGAGTTTCATACTCGCAGCGTCCGTAGCGTCTTTGACGGCTGCGGAATTGTCCAGGAAGAATTCCATACACATAAACCAGTGTCCGAAGCATGCCGATGTGTCCAAAGCATGCTGATCCAAATCCAAACGTTCGGGTTTCAAGAGTTGATCCATTGTGTTGAAAATTAAGTCAATAAAATTGATGTGCCTCAATAAATCCGAGACTCGATGTTAGCGAAACAAAACAAGGCTTTTATTGACTTAGAAGGTAACACACAGAGGAGAGGTGTCTTCCATCCAGAGGTCTGCCGTACTGGATGTGATGCAGGCTGGGCCAGCTTACATAGGGGCCAGGTATGGGCGGAGCCCTACACACAGTACAATACAATGGTGAGGAAATGGAACTGAGGTAAGGGAAATGAAACTGAAACCAACCACAGTCACAGGCAGAGAATACCAATGAGTGATGAATGGAATATTTCATCACAGTGACCAACTGATTAAACGTGCTATTCACGACGTCCTCAGCCTCATGAATGGTCCAGTATGAATCCAATCGCAGCTCCAGTACCGCAATGCGGTCTGCCAGTAGCTGCAGCTGGACACACTTCCTGCACACATAGTTGTCATGGACACAGGAAGTGTCCCTGAGTTCCCACATAGCGCAGGAGGAGCATACCACGGCACTGGGCTCTCCTGCCATGAGTTACCCTTTAATTAAATGCAATTAAATTAAATCAAATCAATCCCACCAATTACACTACAGTTAAGTAGTATATTTAAGAGCCCTGTTTTATAAACAGTCCCCGCTGCACTACAGAGACTTTAGAAACTATAAACCACGGAGATAAAGTTTATAAAGAGAGAAATACTCACCAACCAATTACTTACCTGCTTTCTGGTGATGTCTCACTTCGATTACTTTTTACTTCTCTCCCTCTGAGATTGGAGATTGGTAAGCCTACCTGAGCCTCTGGGGCCTTTTTATAGTCGCCACTCTGCGATTCCCGCCGAGATTTCTCCCGCTGATGCACTGAGGCCTACCTGAGCCTCTGGGGCCTTTTTATAGTCGCCGCTCTGCGATTCCCGCCAAGATTTCTCCCGCTGATGCACTGAGGCCTACCTGAGCCTCTGGGGCCTTTTTATAGTCGCCGCTCCGCGATTCCCACCGAGATTTCTCCCGCTGACACACTGAGGCCTACCTGAGCCTCTGGGGCCTTTTTATAGTCACCGCTCCGCGATTCCCGCCAAGATTTCTCCCGCTGATGCACTGAGGCCTACCTGAGCCTCTGGGGCCTTTTTATAGTCGCCGCTCCGCGATTCCCGCCAAGATTTCTCCCGCTGATGCACTGAGGCCTACCTGAGCCTCTGGGGCCTTTTTATAGTCGCCGCTCCGCGATTCCCGCTGAGATTTCTCCTGCTGATGCACTGAGGCCTACCTGAGCCTCTGGGGCCTTTTTATAGTCGCCGCTCCGCGATTCCCGCTGAGATTTCTCCCGCTGATGCACTGAGGCCTACCTGAGCCTCTGGGGCCTTTTTATAGTCGCCGCTCCGCGATTCCTGCCAAGATTTCTCCTGCTGACGCACTGAGGCCTACCTGAGCCTCTGGGGCCTTTTTATAGTCGCCGCTCCGCGATTCCCGCCAAGATTTCTCCCGCTGATGCACTGAGGCCTACCTGAGCCTCTGGGGCCTTTTTATAGTCACCGCTCTGCGATTCCCACTGAGATTTCTCCCGCTGACGCACTGAGGCCTACCTGAGCCTCTGGGGCCTTTTTATAGTCACCGCTCTGCGATTCCCGCCGAGATTTCTCCTACTGACGCTCTGAACAAGGGACAAGGGCCCACAGTGCAGGAAATCAGCAATGTGAAGAGCCAAGGCCCACAGTGCAGGAAATCAACAAAATGAAGGGCCAAGGCCCACAGTGCAGGAAATCAACAAAATGAAGGGCGAGGGCCCACAGTGCAGCAAATCAATAAGGAGAAGGGCAAGGGCCCAAAGTGCAGGAAATCAAAACTGTGTAGTATCAACGCTCACAGAGCAGGAGATCAACAAGCTAAAGGGACAAGTCCCAAAGTACAGGAAATCAACAAGGGGAAGGGACAAGGCCCACCATGCAGGAGATCAACAAGCTAAAGGGACAAGGCCCAGAGTGCAGGAAATCAAAACAGTGAATGAACAAGGCCCACAGAGCAGAAGATCAATAAAATAAAGTGACAAGGCCCAAAGGGCAGCGCATCTACACAGTGAAGGGATTGGCTCACATTGCAGGAAATCATAAAGTTAAGGGCCAATGCTCACCGTGCAGGAGATCAACAAGGTGTAGGGCCTGGTCCCACAGTGCAGGAAATCAACAGGATGAAGGGACAAGGCCCACAGTGCAGGAGATCAACAAGCTAAAGGGACAAGTCCCACAGTGCAGGAAATCAACAGGATGAAGGGACAAGGCCCACAGTGCAGGAAATCAACAAGCTAAAGGGACAAGTACCACATTGCAGGAAATCAACAGGATGAAGGGACAAGGCCCACAGTGCAGGAAATCAACAAGCTAAAGGGACAAGACCCACAGTGCAGGGGTTCAACAAGCTAAAGGGACAAGTCCCACAGTGCAGGAAATCAACAAGGTGTAGGGCCTGGTCCCACAGTGCAGGAAATCAACAGGATGAAGGGACAAGACCCACAGTGCAGGAAATCAACAGGATGAAGGGACAAGGCCCACAGTGCAGGAGATCAACAAGCTAAAGGGACAAGGCCCACAGTGCAGGAGATCAACAATCTAAAGGGACAAGTCCCACAGTGCAGGAGATCAACAAGCTAAAGGGATAAGGTCCACAGTGCAGGAAATCAACAAGGTAAATGGACAAGGCCCAAAGAGCAGGTGATTAACAAGCTAAAGGGACAAGGCCCACAGTGCAGGAGATCAACAAGCTAAAGGGACAAGTCCCACAGTGCAGGAGATCAACAAGCTAAAGGGACAAGGCCCACAGTGCAGGAAATCAACAAGCTAAAGGGACAAGGCCCACAGTGCAGGAAATCAACAAGGTAAAGGGACAAGGCCCAAAGAGCAGGTGATTAAGAAGCTAAAGGGACAAGGCCCACAGTGCAGGAAATCAACAAATGAAGGGACAAGGCCCACAGTGCAGGAGATCAACAAGGTAAAGGGACAAGGCCCAAAGAGCAGGTGATTAACAAGCTAAAGGGACAAGGCCCACAGTGCAGGCGGTCAACAAGGTGTAGGGCCTGGTCCCATAGTGCAGGAAATCAACAGGGTGAAGGGCCAAGGGCCGACAGTTCAGGACATCAACAAGATGAATGGCCAAGGCTCACATTAGAGGAAATCAACAAGGCAAGGGCCAAGGCACACACTGCAGGAAATCAGCAAGGTGAAGGGCCAAGCCTCACAGTGGAGGAAATCAACAAGGTGAAATGCCAAGTCTCACTGTGCAGGAGATCAACAAGCTAAAGGGACAAGGCTCACATTGCAGGAAATCAACAAGGTGAAGGGCCAAGGCCCACAGTGTCGGAAATCAACAAGGTGAAGGTCCAGGGCCCACAGCGCCGGAAATCAACAAGGGGATGGGCCAAGGGCTCACACTGCCGGAAATCAACAAGTTGATGGGACAGGGCCCACAGTGCAGGAAATCAACAGGGTGAAGGGACAAGGGCCAGAGTGCAGGAAATCAACAAGGTACAGGGACAAGGGCCACAGGGCAGGAAATCAACAAGGTGAAGGGACAAGGCCCACGGTGCAGGAAATCAACAAGGTGAAGGTCCAGGGCCCACAGCGCCAGAAATCAACAAGGGGCTGGGCCAAGGGCCCACAGTGCAGGAAATCAACAAGTTGAAGGGACAGGGCCCACAGTGCAGGAAATCAACAAATGAAGGGACAGGGCCCAAAGCGTAGGAGATCAACAAGCTAAAGCGACAAGGCCCACAGTTCAGGAGCTTAACAAGCTAAACGGACAAGGCCCACAGTGCAGGATATCAAAAATGTGAAGGGTCAAGGCTCACAGTGTAGGAGGTCAACAAGCTAAAGGGACAAGTCTCACAGTGTAGGAAATCAACAAATGAAGGGACAGGGCCCACAGTGTAGGAGGTCAACAAGCTAAAGGGACAAGTCTCACAGTGCAGGAAATCAACAAATGAAGGGACAGGGCCCACAGTGTAGGAGGTCAACAAGCTAAAGGGACATGGCCCAAAGAGCAGGTGATTAACAAGCTGAAGGGACAATGCCCAAAGCGTAGGAGATCAACAAGCTAAAAGGACAAGGCCCACATTTCAGGAGGTTAACAAGCTAAACGGACAAGGCCCACAGTGCAGGAGATCAAAAAGCTAAAGTGTCAAGGCACTCAGTGCAGGAAATCTACAAGGTGAAGGGCGAAGGCCCACAGTGCAGGGTATCAACAAGGTGAATGGCCAAGGCTCAGAGTGCAGGAAATCAAAAAGTTAAGGGCCAAGGCTAACAGTGCAGGAGATCAACAATCTAAAGGGAGAAGGCCTACAGTGCAGGAGGTCAACAAGATGAACGGCCAAGGCTCACAGTGCAGGAAATCAACAAGGTGATGGTCCAGGGCCCACAGTGCAGGAAATCAACAAGGGGAAGAGCCAAGGGCCCACACTGCAGGAAATCAACAAAGTTAAGGGACAAGGGCCACAGTGCAGAAAATCAACAAGGTGAAGTGACAAGGTCAACGGTGCAGGAAATCAACAAGTTGAAGGGACAGGGCCCACAGTGCAGGAAATCAACAAGTTGAAGGACAAGGGCCCACAGTGCAGGATATCAAAAATATGAAGGGTCATGGCCCACAGTGCAGGAGATCAACAAGCTAAAGGGACAAGTCCCACAGTGCAGGAAATCAACCAATGAAGGGACAGGGCCCACAGTGTAGGAGGTCAACAAGCTAAAGGGACATGGCCCAAAGAGCAGGTGATTAACAAGCTAAAGGGACAAGGCCCATAGTTCAGGAGGTTAACAAGTTAAATGGACAAGGCCCACAGTGCAGGAGGTTAACAAGTTAAATGGACAAGGCCCACAGTGCAGGAGGTTAACAAGTTAAATGGACAAGGCCCACAGTACAGGAGATTAACAAGCTAAAGGGACAAGGCCCACAGTGCAGGAGGTTAAACAGCTAAAGGGACAAGGCACACAGTGCAGGAGATTAACAAGCTAAAGGGACAAGGCCCACAGTGCAGGAGGTTAAACAGCTAAAGGGACAAGGCACACAGTGTAGGAAATCAACAAAATGAAGGGCGAGGGCCCACAGTGCAGGAAATCAAAACTGTGAAGTATCAACGCCCACAGAGCAGGAGATCAACAAGCTAAAGGGACAAGGCCCAGAGTGCAGGAAATCAAAACAGTGAATGAACAAGGCCCACAGAGCAGAAGATCAATAAAATAAAGTGACAAGGCCCAAAAGGCAGCGCATCTACACATAAAAGGGATTGGCTCACATTGCAGGAAATCATATAGTTAAGGACCAATGCTCACCGTGCAGGAGATCAACAAAAAGAAGGGCCAAAGCTCACAGTGCAGGAAATCAACAAGGTGTAGGGCCTGGTCCCACAGTGCAGGAAATCAACAGGATGAAGGGACAAGGGCCAGAGTGCAGGAAATCAAAAAGGTAGAGCGACAAGGGCCACAACGCAGGATATCAAAAATGTGAAGGGCCAAGGCCCACAGTGCAGGAAATCAACAAGCTAAAGGGACAAGGGCCACAGTGTAGGAGGTCAACAAGCTAAAGGGACAAGGCCCAAAGAGCAGGTGATTAACAAGCTAAAGGGACAGGGCCCACAGTGCAGGAAATCAACAGGGTGAAGGGCCAAGGGCCCACAGTGCAGGACATCAACAAGATGAATGGCCAAGGCTCACAGTACAGGAAATCAACAAGGTAAGGGCCAAGGCTCACACTGCAGGAAATCAGCAAGGTGAAGGGCCAAGCCTCACAGTGGAGGAAATGAACAAGGTGAAACGCCAAGGCTCACTGTGCAGGAAATCAAAAAGTTAAGGGCCAAGGCTCACAGTGCAGGAGACCAACAAGCTAAAGGGACAAGGCCTACAGTGCAGGAGATCAACAAGGTGTAGGGCCTGGTCCCACAGTGCAGGAAATCACCAGGGTGAAGGGCCAAGGGCCCACAGTGCAGGACATCAACAAGGTGAACGGCCAATGCTCACAGTGCAGGAAATCAACAAGGTGAAGGGCCAAGCCTCACAGTGCAGGAGATCAACAAGGTGAAGGGACAATGGCCACAGTGCAGGAAATCAACAAGGTGAAGGGCCAAGCCTCACAGTGGAGGAAATCAACAAGGTACAGGGCCAAGCCTCACAGTGCAGGAAATCAACAAGATGAAGGGACAAGGCCCACGGTGCAGGAAATCAGCAAGGTGAAGGTCCAGGGCCCACAGTGCAGGAAATCAACAAGTTGAAGGGACAGGGCCCACAGTGCAGGAAATCAACAAGTTGAAGGGTAAGGGCCCACAGTGCAGGATATCAAAAATGTGAAGGGTCAAGGCCCACAGTGCAGGAGATCAACCAATGAAGGGACAGGGCCCACAGTGTAGGAGGTCAACAAGCTAAAGGGACATGGCCCAAAGCGTAGGAGATCATCAAGTTAAATGGACAAGGCCCACAGTGCAGGAGATCAACAAGCTAAAGGGACAAGGCCCACAGTGCAGGAGGTTAAACAGCTAAAGGGACAAGGCACACAGTGCAGGAAATCAACAAGGTGAATGGCCAAGGCTCAGAGTGCAGGAAATCAAAAAGTTAAGGGCCAAGGCTAACAGTGCAGGAGGTCAACAAGGTGTAGGGCCTGGTCCCACAGTGCAGGAAATCACCAGGGTGAAGGGCCAAGGGCCCACAGTGCAGGCCATCAACAAGATGAATGGCCAACACTCACAGTGCAGGAAATCAACTACGTAAGGGCCAAGGCTCAAACTGCAGGAAATCAGCAAGGTAAGGGCCAAGGCTCACAGTGCAGGAAATCCACAAGGTGAAGGTCCAGGGCCCACAGTGCCGGAAATCAAGAAGGTGAAGGGCCAAGGCTCACAGTGCAGGAAATCAACAAGGTGAAGGGCCAAGTCCCAGAGTGCCAGAAATTTAAAAGGTGCAGGGCCAAGGGCCACAATCCAGGAAATCAACAAAGTGAAGAGCCAAGGCCCACAGTGCAGAAGATCAACAAGCTCAAGGTTCAAGGCTTACAGTGCAGGAGGTCAACAAGTTGTAGGGCCTGTTCCCACAGTGCAAGAAATCAACAAGGTGAAGGGACAAGGCCCACTGTGCAGGAGGTCAACAAGCTAAAGGGACAAGGCCCAAAGAGCAGGAGATCAACAATCTAAAAGGACAAGGCCCACAGTGCAGGAGGTTAACAAGCTAAAGCGACAAGGCCCACAGTGCAGGAGATCAAAATGCTAAAGGGTCAAGGGACACAGTGCAGGAGGTCAACAAGGTGTAGGGCCTGGTCCCACAGTGCAGGAGGTCAACAAGGTGAAGGGACAAGGCACACAGTGCAGGAGGTCAACAAGGTGAAGTGCCAAGGCTCACATTGCAGGAGACCAAAAAGCTAAAGGGACAAGGCCTACAGTGCAGGAGGTCAACAAGGTATAGGGGGAAAAATTCAGTTGGTTGCGCTTCCCGTTAGCGCCTTAAGAGGGTGCCAAGTGGGGCGCAAAGCAACTAGCGCCCGGGCACGGCGATATCTGCGCCTCTCGCGAAATTGACTGGACATGTTGCGGCGGCACTAAACAATACCGCCCGATCTCCTGCGCACGCAGATCTTGACGTCATTCCAGAGTGCAACGCCCTTGTGACGCCCCGGAACGGAAATTGAGTGGCGCCCCCCTCCTTTCCGCCTGGCGCAACCAAGGACAGATTGACTTGAACGCTTCCCAGTCGCTGTGGGGCTGGGGGGCACTATTTGAAGGGGGCCTCTTCCTGGCTTTTGTGTGGTAGCCATTTTTGCACCACTCGTTCTGAGAGAGAGAGAGAGATTTTGAGAGAGACAAAGCGAGAAAGAGAGGCTTCTGCATTGAGTCAACGCTGTCCGAGGTAGTTTTGGCTTCTGACCATAACTTTGCAGGTACTTTCCTTTTTGACCTTCATAACTTTGATTGCCTAGATACTATGGGGGCTGCAATGGGTGGGAATGTTGTCCTTCTCCATTACATTCGGAGGGCACAGAGACGCAGAGAGAGAGTGGCAATCATGGCCAGACTGAGGAGGGTCAACAGGCCTCTGTACAGGAGACCTTACCCTCCCAGGGTTTTTCGCCAACAGTTCTCCTACATTAATATGTCTGAGAAGCAGTGTTTGTGAAGGCTGCGCTTCAGCAAGGAGGTGGTGCCTGAGCTCTGCCACCTGCTTCAGCCAGATCTGCAGCCTCAACTGAGGAGCAGGACGTCTCTGTCGGTGGCAGTGAAGATAACAGTGGCTCTCAACTTTTACGCCACTGGCTCATTTCAATCAGCTACTGGGGACATCGCCAATATTTCCCAGTTTGCGGTGCATTGCTGCATCCGTCAGGTCACAAATGCCCTCTTTAAAAGGAGACGAGAGTACATCTCTTTCCCCATGACCCCGGACAAGCAGCAAGAATGCGCAACGGGCTTTGCGATGATAGCGGGCTTCCCCTTCGTGCAGGGTGCCATTCACTGCACGCATGTGGCTTTGCGTGCGCCGCATGAGAATGCCGAGGATTTCCGTAACCGAAAGGGCTTCCATTCCTTAAACGTTCAGTTGGTCTGTGACCACAGACAGCTGATACTCGCTGTCAATGCCCATTTTCCTGGCAGCAGCCACGATGCCTTCATCCCGCGCCAGACTTCCGTGGCAAACCTTTTCCAGGCACCACATCACCCAATAGGTTGGCTTTTCGGGGACAAGGGATATCCTCCGTGCACCTGGCTGATGACACCGCTCCATATGCCCAACACCCCTGCTGAGCTGCGATACAACGAGAGCCATCAAGCTACCAGGAACATCGTTGAGCACACAATCCGCGTGCTCAAGCAACGGTTCCGCTGTCTGGACCATTCTGGAGGAGCCCTTCAGTACTCGCCTGAGCGAGTCTCCCACTTCGTTGTTGTCTGCTGCATGCTGCATAACCTTGCAATCCTCAGGACCCAGCCAATGCCACCAGGCATTGGAGCACCAGCAGAGGAGGAGGAGGAAGAGGAGGAGGAAGATGAGGAGGATGATCATCAGCAGCACCAAGGTGGGAGGGAGGCACATAATGTACAAAGTGGAAGGGCCGTCCGTCAAAGGCTCATAGCAAGTCACTTCTAGGCCCCCTCTGAGGAAATGACTTCTGCCATTCAAACAACTTGAATGAAACCATCCCGCAACCCCTAAGCTGGTCAAGGGAACAATGATTGCAAAGACCAAACATGTACATTTTGAATACAGACACTTCCATATTTGACAAACTCTGTGTGTCTCATTTCCGCATGACAAACTAATAGAAAGAAACACATTAAAAAAGTCATTAACATAACTGGCTCTCACAACCTGGAGACAATGTCCAAAATAGTTACAAAAATTTGGCCACGAAACTCGGCCCTTAATAAAACAATGAAAATCATTTTGTCACAACTCCTACTTTGTGCCCTTCGAGGGTGATCTCCTTCCCTTGCGAAATTCCCCCCTTCCCACCCTGCAGCTCCTCTGTAATGGGACCCCAGTGGCTGGAGCAAGGCTAGTGGAAGGCTGCTGATTGTCACAACCTGAGACTGCAGATGCCCTTGAAGAATGGCCTGGACCAGCTCTGGGCATGGAGGGCCCGGCTGCAGACTGCACCAACTCTGCATGGGCGGCAGCAGTCTGTCCTAAAGGCGGTGGCAACTGCAGTGGAGAAGTGCCAGTGGTGGCAGCAGGAATGCTGTCATCTTGAGAGAGGACAGCAACTCCCTGCTCGACCGACACATGGGCACGCCCACGGGGCAGCACTTCAGCATCCATAGCAATCTGATGGAGCACAGATTGCTGGCCTGCTGCAGCGTGGTGAGAGCCCCGGGGAAATGTGCCCGATCCAGCAAGGGTGGCAGCAGTCAGTGCTCGCGTGGCCTCAGTCTGCGTCTGCATGAGACCAGCCACTGACTGCATTGCAGCACTAAGCATTTGCGTGGCAGCCGCCTGTGCTACACCGAAGTGCTCCACACTCCTTGCCAGTGATTCAATGGATTCGGGCACCCTTGCCACTGCAGCCATGAGCTCAGTGTGCCTGTGCTCCGCCTGGGCGCTCATTTCAGCGAGGACCCACTCCTCCTCTGCGTCCAGTGCAGCAGGACTCGATGGCATACTCTCCCTCCGGGGAGAAGGCCCCCGAGCTTCCCTACCCCCATCTCGTTGCAGCAGTCCTCTGGGTCCTGGAGCTTAACCCTCATCAGACCATTCCCCCCTGCTCCCCTCCAGGGAAGGCATGTTCCCAGTGTGGGTATGGGCTGCCTCGGAAGAGGGTGGCGCTGATGCTCCGGCTTCCTCCTCCTCGCCTTCAACTTCACTCCCACTGGCAGCTTGAGGGCCCGTCTCCTCACCTGGTGAATCACTATTTGAAAGCAGGGAGATACAAGAGTGGCTTTAGTGTGAGGACAGGGTGGCAGCAAGGGAGGCATGAGTGCAACGATTTAGTGATTTGGATTGAAAGTGTCAAAGGCTGCTGTTGTGAGGAACAAGTGGAAGGAGAGAGGACAAAAAGGTGATGACCTTACCATTGCTGTCCAGAACGGGGTTGGCGTCTCCAGTGGCGATGGGACCAAGCACCTGGCTTGCCACAATCCTGTGGACGTGCTCCTCAAGATCGCTGAGGGGTTGCAGCTGAGGCCGCCCTCCACCGTTCCGTTGCTGCTGTCTCCTATTATGAGACAGCTTGGCCTGCAAGAAAAAGGACGGCGTCTGAGTAAATACACAGCCATGGTCTTGCCTGAAATGCCTGCCATAGTTGAATAGCTCTTACTGTATGCAGACATGGTCTTGCCTGAAATGCCTTCCATAGTTGAATACCCCTTACTGTATGCAGCCATGGTCTTGCCTGAAATTCCTCCCATAGTTGAATAGCCCTTACTGTATGCAGCCATGGTCTTGCCTGAAATGCCTGCCATAGTTGAATAGCCCTTACTGTATGCAAAGTGTGGAATGTGTGTGTGTGTTTGATGAAAGGGCCATAGGAGTTGGATGAGTGTTGGGCATTGGGGCTTTTAAGACCCTCTGGCCATAAAGTGAGGTTGAGATGGAGGGATGGAGAGGTTTTGAAAAAAAGGCACTCACCCTGACGACCCAAGTGAGGTCGTTGAACTTTTTCCTACATTGGATATGGGTCCTAGGCACCATGCTGCTTGAGGAGACTCTCTGAGCCACCTCCCTCCACACTCTTCTGTACTCGCGTGGCAAAGGCTTCCTGACACTCTCTGGGTACAGAATAGATCTTCTGCACTCCACCGCGCCAACCAGAGCCTCCAAGGCCCGCTCGCAGAAGCACTGTGCTCGCTCCCTGGCTCTCTCCTGTAGGGGGTGGCGTGTGCCCAGTCAGTTATGCCCCTGACTGCCTGTGAGCAGTTCAAATTGCTCCCACTCCCCTGGGTTCTCGACACCGGACTTAGATACAGGCGGCGATACAGAAAACGAGTAGACAAATGGTTTGGATGTGAGAAAACCAAGATTTTATTAAAACAGAAGTAAGAATTACAAATACTGGAAAAAGTCACTATGTAGTTACAAGCTTATCAAAAGAATATACTTAAATGGGAATGGGGAACACACAGCATATCGAGGGAACAACACACATTAACAAAATCCCTTAACCCTTATCCCACCTATAATACCTAACTAGATTAAGCTAAGAGGGGCCAGGAATTCATGCTCACCAAGTCAAAATCTGCTGAGTTATAACGGTTGTGGGGTTTTGGGGTTCACTCTTTGTGCCCTCTGGAGCTTGCTGTCGTCACGTGGTCTCAGGGCATGGCAAGGGCGTTGTCCCGGTAAAGTACCCCAAGATTAAAGTCTTTGCTTGGGTACTTTACCTCGCAGGGATGATAGTTCTTCTTTTCGGGTGGCGGTTGAATGTTGCATGAAGATAGTCGAAGGTCGGTTGGATTGAAGGCCCGATTATTCGAAGCGTTCTTCAATCTTCTTCAAAATCATCTCGTCTGATTTCATCTCATCTCATCTCGTCTCGTCTCGTCTCGTCTCGTCTCGTCGCCTGGCCCGGCCTGGCCTGGTCTGCCCGCGTTCGCCTGGTGCTGTGCCGGCATCCCTGATGGATTTGGGGAAGCCACGGGCAGTGGCTAGGTGGCAAGCGCAGGAGGAAGGGAGAGCGCAAACAAGCAAGCCAGCAAGCAAGACAACGTGGCTACCAATGGGCCTATAATTATACTCCCATTGAAAACCCTTATCTGCGCGCCAAATCAGGTCAGTCTATTGTCCAACTTTTGGCGGGCTCTTATAACTGATTATACCAATCTAAGTTAACTGGCTTTAGATGGCCATTTATCGCACCTAATGGCCCCGATGTCCGGGCTGTATTGTCATTAATGCATTTTAATCGGCCTGTGCAGCTTTGGTGGCTTCCTTAAGCTGTTTCCGATTATTTATGCGGACAAACTAATGGCCTTATGCTTAGGGCTAACTGGGTTGATCTGTTTCGATCTGACGAAATGCATATTCAATGTTTGCCTAGCTGTCTGGCTTTTCAAACACAATGTCCTTTTCACACAAATGCATTTTAAGTTTCGATTTCCCAAAGCTGCTTGCTTGTGCTGCAGAGTCCAAGCTTGTAAAATCTTACAGGCTTTTGGTCACAAGGTGTGGATGCCATCTTTTGGGTACCCTTTTTAAATTGTCCATACAGGGTCCCTTTTATTAATAACCTTGGGGGAATGTGGGAATTTTGAGAACCTTACACTCCATAGTCCTTGGCTGCAAGATTTAGCCACAGGTCTGCCCAGGCCGAGATTCAAGGCTCCAATGAGAAGGGTGTGGCTGCAGAGCAAGATCGACCCTCCCCTTTAAGAACTGACTGGTGCCAGTGTGTCTGTGTTCAATCGCTAACTGACAGAACCTGCGCTGCGCCCGCCCTCTGAGGTAGTGCCTCGCTCCTCGGCCTTAGCGCCTTAAGAGAGGTGCGTAGCGCCTGATTTAGTGCTCCAATCACCTCCAGGGATGATAAAAGCCAAGTTTACTGTCGGAAGCGATAATTAGCACCAGGCGCTAAACTTTGCGCTCCGCCAATAATGGCGCCCCATATGGGGCGATACCGAATTTTTCCCACATAGTGCCTGGACCCACAGTGCAGGAAATCAACAGGGTGAAGGGCCATGGGCCCACAGTGCAGGAAATCAACAGGATGAAGGGCTAAGGCTCACAGTGCAGGAAATCAACAATGTGAATGGCCAAGGCTCAGAGTGCAAGAAATCAGCAATGTGAAGGGCCAAGGCTCACAGTGCAGGAGATCAACAAGCTAAAGGGACAAGGCTTACAGTGCAGGAGGTCAACAAGGTGTAGGGCCTGGTCCCACAGTGCAGGAAATCACCAGGGTGAAGGGCCAAGGGCCCACAGTGCAGGACATCAAAAAGATGAACAGCCAAGGCCCACAGTGCAGTAAATCAACAAGTTAAGGGCCAAGGCTCACAGTGCAGGAGATCAATAAGCTAAAGGGACAAGGCCTACAGTGCAGGAGGTCAACAAGCTAAAGGGCCTGGTCCAACAGTGCAGGAAATAAACAGGGTGAAGGGCCAAGTGCCCACACAGCAGAACATCAACAAGATGAACAGCCAAGGCTCACAGTGCAGGAAATCAACAAGGTAAGGGCCAAGGCTCACAGTGCAGGAAATCAGCAAGGTAAGGGCCAAGCCTCACAGTGCAGGAAATCAACAAGGTGTAGTGTCAAGGCCCACATTGCAGGAAATCAGCAATGTGAAGGGCCAAGCCTCACAGTGCAGGAAATCAACAAGGTGTAGTGTCAAGGCCCACAGTGCAGGAAATCAACAATGTGAAGGGCAAAGGCCCACAGTGCAGGAAATCAACAATGTGAAGGGCCAGGGCTGACAGTGCAGGAAATCAACAATGTGAAGGGCCAAAGGTCCACAGTGCAGGAAATCAAGAATGTGAAGGGCCAAGGCCCCGATTTTCGGCTCGTGTGGGGAATGGTCGGATTTCCCCGAATGTGGGGTTTCTGACACACTTAAAAAAGTGTCAGCCAGTTCCACGCAATTTTCCCTCAAGTGGCCAATTAATTCCCAGCATGTGGGAAGCCTTGCTAATTGTCCAATTCGAGTCAGAAATCCCCACACTATGATGTCATCATTCGTCGTGCTTTCAAAGTGTCCAGCAAGCTTCTCCACCTCTGCAGGCTTCTCAACCACTCTTGCACAATGGCAGAGGAGCCTGCACCAGCGGCTGCCAGCGGCAGAGGCCGAGCTGCCTTCAAATTCGACGAGGCTTCACTGCAGGCATTATTGGATGGGGTTAGGGCCCACAGGGAGGTCCTCTTCCCTAGGTCAGGGAGGAAGAGGCCTCCCACTGAGACCAATGCTGCATGGATGCAGGTGTCAGCAGATGCCAACTCGCTGGGAGTCACCAGAAGAACCTTGGCATTACATCTCTATCTCCTTCCTTTACTCCCCCACAGTACCATCCAGAGCCCCCGTCCTCACTGTGGAGGAGGAAGAGGCTGTGCAGCCAGACTCTTCAGAGGAAGCTCCAACCTCTGAGGGCGCAGTGTCAGCAGAAGTAAGCACACCCAGCACCAGCGCAGACACTCACACCTCGGGGGGACCTTCGGGACATAGAATAGTGTTGTCACCTGGTGTTTCACAGCTCACAAATGAGCTTCAGCAGATTCTGGAGACAGGGACAGCAGTGGAGAGTCCTCGTCAGAGGGCGCAGGACTCTGCCAGCTCAGCTCAGCTCAGCTGCATGTCGACCCTTTGCCTCTGGGTCCATCCGCAAGAGAAGAGGTGATGGATCTCCATTCACAGATGCAGGAGTCTCTGGCAGGTTTTGTCTCCAGGGTCGCTGCGAGTGTGGAGCGAATGGAGGAGTCCATAGCGACCATGAGCAGAGCCTTTGTGGAGTCATTGGCGCATGAACGCATCACCATGGAAAGGTTGGCAACCTCCATGCAGGAGATAACTCGCCAGGGTACGGAAAACATGGTGAGTGCACATAAGAGAATGACATCTCTTGAGGAGCGTTGGCCATCTGTTGAACAGAGAAACCAGATCTTCATGGAAGTCCTTCTGAGTAGGACTGCCAGTGCAGAAATGGGTCCCCATGGCCCCCTAAAGCGTAGCAAGGTGCTCTTAAGCCACTTCCAAGCGCTGGCCCCTTCCGGCCTGTGCAGCTTCAGGTGAGTGAGCAGCAGCCTGGTGCCCCTGGTGCTCATCCTGCTGTTACTGGTTCTGCTGCTACCGCCTCTGCTGTTGGAGATCCTCTAATGCCAGGAAGGGAATGTACCAAAGGCCTCCCATGCTTCTGGCAGATGCCTCCGTTGAGGAGGTGCTGAGTTAGAGTGGTGAAAGGGGCTTCCCAGGAGCTCACACTGGAGAAGTGTGTGAGGCTCCAACTTTCTACAGCTGCTCCTAAGGCTTCAAAAAGTCCCCCCAAGCCTTGATCAACAAGGTCCTGCAGCCTGCAAATGCTGCCTATTTAAATGTCTTCAGCCCTCAGCGACCTGCTGCTGCAAGCAAGCAAGCAAGCCAGCTGTTTTCACGCCAGCTCTCAGCGGCGGGGTTCCCCGCAGGCGGGTTTCAGGTGGGGAAAGCCCCAAAGTCGCAACGGCATGGGAAAATCCACTTCAACAAGCAGATAATTGCTTGTTAGTGCTCCGACGACCAGTCCCGCCAGCGGCGTCCGGGACTGAAGCGGGGCGCGCGGAAACGGCAGTCCGAAAGTCGGACGGGGCGGGGAATCAGGCGGGGGGGGTCCCGACCCACTTTTTTGCCGATTTTCAGCCCCCGGCCGCATGAAAAGCCGCCCGACGGCAGCCAGAAAATCGGGGCCCAAGGGTCCGCAGTGCAGGAAATCAGCAATGTGAAGGGCCAAGGCCCACAGCGCAGGAAATCAACAAGGTGAAGGGCCAGAGCCCACAGTGCAGGAAATCAACAAGTTGAAGGGACAAGGCCCACAGTGCCAGAAATCAACAATCTGAAGTGAGAAGGCTCAAAGTGCAGGAAATCAACAATGTGAAGGGCAGAAGGCTCAAAGTGCAGGAAATCAACAAGGTGAAGGGCAGAAGGCTCAAAGAGCAGGAAATCAACTAGGTGAAGGGCAGAAGGCCCACATTGCAGTAAATCAAAAAGGCGAAGGGCCAATGGCCCACAGTGCAGCAAATCAAAAAGGCGAAGGGCCAATGGCTCACAGTGCAGGAAATCAATAAGGTAATGACAAGGCCCACAGTGCAGGAAATCAACAAGGTGAATGGCCAAGGCCCACAGTGCAGGAAATCAACAAGTCTAAATGGACATGTTCCACAGTGTAGGAAATTAACAGGGTGAAGGGACAAGGCCCACAGTGCAGGAAATCAACAAGTTGAAGGGCCAAGGCCCACAGTGCAGGGAATCTACAAGGTGTAGGGCCTGGTCCCACAGTGCAGGAAATGAACAGGGTGAAGGGCCAAGGACCCACAGTGCAGGAAATCAACAAGCTGAAGGGACAAGGCCCACAGTGCCAGAAATCATCAAGGTGAGGCGACAAGACTCACATTGCAGGAAATCAGCAATGTGAAGGGCCAAGGCCCACAGTGCCGGAAATCAACAAGGTGAAGGGCCAGGGCCCACAGTGCAGGAAATCAACAAGTTGAAGGGACAAGGCCCACAATGCCAGAAATCAACAATCTGAAGTGACAAGGCTCAAAGTGCAGGAAATCAACAAGGTGAAGGGCAGAAGGCTAAAAGTGCAGGAAATCAACAAGGTGAAGGGCAGAAGGCTCAAAGTGCAGGAAATCAACTAGGTGAATGTAATGATATCAGCAAATAGTGATGGTATTTGCCTGTTTGATTATGATGCCTTACCAGCATGTTTGCCTGATTGATTACTTATGCCTGACCAGCAGAGGGCAGGTGACAGAGACAAGCAGTTTAGTTTTAGTTTCACTTTAGAGGGATCACTAGCATGGTGACTCCTGTAATGCTGTTTAAAAGAGTTGAACATACTTTAGATTAAAAGACATTCTCTTTCATAAATGTCTCGTCATTGAACCCACATACAAATCAATACATGGTGTCAGAAGTGATTGAAAGAGATGAAGAGGAAAAATCTGAAGTTAAATCAGCTCTCCACATATTAGCAAGCCAAAAGAGAACATCGTTACTTACCATTGGAGAATAGATAACGAAGTGAAAAAATGGAAGATTTGCTCCCACCGGCGAAGCTTCAGTTGACAGGTAATGTGGCTGAAAATTGGAGGAGATTCAAACAACGTGTGGGGTTGTATTTAGCGGTAATCGGAGCTGACAAGAAAAGTGATAAAAAGAAATCGTCAGTGTTCTTACATGTCGTGGGTGATGAAGTGCTGGAGATGTATAATAACTTCACATTCGCTGCTGATGGAGACAAAATGAAGCTAGATAAAATAATGGAACAGTTTGAGGCCTACTGCATACCTAAACATAACGTGACATTTGAGAGGCACAGATTTTTCACATGTGTACAGAAAACGGGTGAGACTATTGATCAGTATGTAACTGAACTGAGAAACCGAAGCAAAACATGTGAATTTGGGGGACTGACAGACTCGCTGATAAAAGACAGACTGGTGTGTGGTATTCCAGATAATGGTCTAAGGGAAAGACTGCTAAGAGAGCAAAATCTAGACCTGGGAAAAGCCATAGCACTGTGCAGGGCTACAGAGACTGTGAAGTCGCAGGCAAAGGAGCTGTTCAGTGACAGTAGCTGCAACGTGGATGCAGTGAGAATGAACGGACACAAACCGTTTAACAAAAAGAGCGCCAATGTGAAAAAAGAGGCGTGGCCAGCGAACGAAAATCAAAGGGACAATCGAATGTCATGTAGTCGATGCGGTACACAGCATACACCAAAAAAGTGTCCAGCATATGGTAAAAAATGCAATAGTTGCAACAAAAACAACCATTATGCCCGTTGCTGTAAGAATCAAGTGCAACAAAGCAAGGTCCATGCAGTAGATGAAAGCGAGATAGAGGAGTTCAATGTAGATGTTGTGTCTGAAAACAAAGAAGAAAAAAGAGACTGGATGTTGACACTAAAAGTGAATGACACACACATTCCATTTAAATTGGACACTGGAGCAAAAGTTAATGTGATATCAGAGACTGATTTTAAGAAAATTAGACCCAGACCAAAGATACATGGAATAAAAGTGAAAGTGACAGGATACTCAGGTACTGATATACCAGTGAAAGGAAGATGCATTGTCAAAGTGACACACAAGGACAGAGAGCACACGCTAGCATTAATCATGGTGCCAAAGGATGTGCAAGCCATACTAGGTTTAATAGCCTGTGAGAGACTGAACCTGGTAAAGAGAGTCCTCGTTGTGGAAAGCAAAGGAGAGACAGTCTATGATGAAGTCATGAAAGAGTATAACGACCTATTTAAGGGTCTAGGCTGCCTTCCAGGAGAACACATGATCAGAGTAGATAAAAGTATGCCAACGGTCATACATCCATGCAGAAAAGTTCCGTTTGCTCTTCAAAAGCAACTGAAGGCAGAGTTGGACAGGATGGAAAGCCTGAATGTGATTCAGAAGATAGATGAGCCAACTGAGTGGGTGAGTTCCCTTGTCGTTGTGGACAAAAAGAATGGAAAGCTCAGAATTTGCCTGGATCCAAGAGATCTAAACAGAGCAATAAAGAGAGAGCACTTCAAGCTTCCTACACGTGAGGAAATCATGTCACAGTTTGCAAATGCAAAGTATTTCAGCAAGTTAGATTCATCATCAGGATTTTGGCAGATGAAGCTGGATGAAGCAAGTTCAAGACTGTGCACGTTCAACAGTCCATTTGGCAGATACAGATTCCTAAGGTTACCATTTGGCATAGCCTCAGCTCCTGAAGTGTATCACAAAACTATCCATATGATCTATGAGCACCTGGAGGGAGTTGATACATCAATGGATGACATCATAGTATGGGGAACCACGAGAACTGAGCATGACGAGAGACTGAAAAAAGTGCTGGAAGCAACAAGGAAAACAAACCTGAAGCTGAATAGAGAGAAATGCCAGCTCGGGGTGACAGAACTGACATTCGTGGGAGATATCCTTAGCAGTGAGGGCATCAGACCAGATCCCAGAAAGGTGTCCGCCATCGAGAATATGCCAAAGCCACAATGCAAAAAGGACATGCAGAGGTTTAATGGAATGATCAACTACATGGGTAAATTCATATCCAACCTCTCAGAAAAGATGGCGCCACTGAGAAGACTAACTGAAAAGAACATAGAATGGGAATGGAATCATGAGCATGAGAAGTCATGGAGCGATCTAAAGAAACTGCTCACAGAGGAACCAGTTCTGAGGTTTTATGACCCAGCGAGACCCATCAAGATATCATCAGATGCATCACAGAGTGGGCTCGGTGCCGTTCTTCTGCAAAAATATGATGACTGGCAACCTATTGCATATGCATCGTGCTCAATGACAGACGCGGAGACGCGATATGCTCAAATAGAAAAGGAGCTGCTCAGCATCACATACGCCTGTGAAAGATTTCACCAGTTTGTGGTAGGACAAGCAATCAGTGTAGAGACTGACCATAAGCCCTTGATTGCATTGTTCCAAAAGCCACTAAATAGCTGTCCGCTTAGAATACAAAGAATGATGATCAGGCTGCAACGCTATACACTGAATGTTGCGTACACACCGGGTAAGCTGATGTATACAGCAGAGACGTTGTCCAGAGCTGTTGACCCAAGTGAGCCCGCAAACACCAAAATGGATGAAAAAGTGAACGCCTATGTGGACATGATCACAAGTGCACTGCCCATAGCAGATGCAAAAATGGAGCTCATAAAGACTGAGACAAACAAAGATGAAACAATGAGACGACTGAGGAAAAGCATCTTGGATGGATGGCCCAACATGAAGCAAGACTGCTCACCTGACATGGCAGAGTACTGGAACTGCAGGGCGGAACTATCAGTGGTCGAAGACATCATCTACAAAGGAAGTAAAATAGTTATCCCAAAGAGTCTGAGAAAAGAGATGCTAAAAAGGATCCATGGAGGACAGCTGGGAATCGAAAAGTGTAAGAAAAGAGCACGAGAGGTGATGCACTGGCCACGAATCAACCAAGATGTGACAAATGAGGTGTCAAACTGCACAATATGCCTGAAATATCGAGCAAGCAATCCGGTAGAACCACTAAAGCCACACCCAGCGCCAGACAGACCTTACCAGAAGGTAGGCGCTGACCTATTCGTATGTCAAGGGAAGGACTATCTTGTAGTCACAGACTATTATTCCCTGTATCCAGAGGTTTGTAGACTGTACACCACCACTGCAGATGCTGTGATAACATGTATGAAAGCCATATTCTCCAGACATGGCGTGGCAAGCGAGGTCTTCACAGACAACGGACTCCAGTTTTACAATGCAAGTTTCCAACACTTTGCCAAAAAGTGGGACTTTGTCCACACAACGTCAAGTCCTCACTTTCCACAGTCAAATGGACTAGTGGAAAAATCGGTCCAGACAGTGAAAAGACTGATGTACAAGGCAAAAGACAGTGGAACTGACTTCTACCAGTGCATGCTTGTATACTGCACAACGCCGCTCGAGTGTGGTATGTCACCAGCCCAACTCCTTATGGGACATCAGCTAAGGTCAAGCCTACCCACCCCGGAGAACCTCCTGAAAACAAAAGAGGGGGAGAAAGTGAGGAAGTTCAAAGAACAACAGAATGAAAAGCAAAAGTACTTCTATGACAGAGGAACACAAAACCTACCTGAACTCCACACTGGTGACCAAGTAAGGTTCAAAGACAAAACAAACAAATGGACTCAGAAGGGAACTGTCCTGAGTGAAGTTCAACCAAGATCATACACCATTCAGACAGATGAGGGTGCTGTTCTGCGAAGAAATCGTCGCGATCTTCTCATGGGACCAGCCACAGCAAGTCAAAAGACTGATACTGTTGAACAACCTGATCACACAGCAGGTCAAAAGACTGATACTGTTGGACAACCTGATCACACAGCTGAGAAACCATCATCTGAGGCCTTCGATAAAGTCCCGCACAGGAGACTGGTCAAGAAGGTAAGAGCCCATGGAATCCAGGGTGCCTTGGCACATTGGATACAAAACTGGCTTAGTGGCAGAAGGCAGAGGGTGATGGTCGAAGGTTGTTTTTGTGACTGGAAACCTGTGGCCAGTGGGGTACCACAGGGTCCCTTGCTGTTTGTGGTCTACATTAATGACTTGGATATGAATGTAAAGGGTATGATCAGTAAATTCGCGGATGATACTAAAATTGGTAGGGTGGTAAATAGCGAGGAGGGTAGCCTCAGTCTGCAGAACGATATAGATGGGTTGGTCAGATGGGCGGAACAGTGGCAAATGGAATTTAACCCGGAAAAGTGCGAGGTGATGCACTTTGGGGGGTCTAACAAGGCAAGGGAATACACAATGAATGGTAAGACCCTAGGCAAGACGGAGGGTCAGAGGGATCTGGGTGTGCAGGTACACAGATCCCTGAAGGCGGCGGAACAGGTGGATAAGGTGGTAAAAAAGGCATATGGGATACTTGCCTTCATTAGCCGAGTCATAGAATATAAGAGCAAGGAGGTTATGATGGAGCTGTATAAAACACTGGTTAGGCCACAGCTGGAATACTGTGTGCAGTTCTGGTCGCCACACTACAGGAAAGATGTGATCGCGTTAGAGAGGGTGCAGAGGAGGTTCACCAGGATGTTACCAGGGCTGGAGCGCTTCAGCTATGAAGAGAGACTGGGCAGATTGGGTTTGTTTTCCTTGGAGCAGAGGAGGCTGAGGGGGGACATGATTGAGGTGTACAAAATTGTGAGGGGCATAGATAGGATGGATGCTGAGGAGCTTTTCCCCTTAGTAGAGGGGTCAATAACTAGGGGGCATAGATTCAAGGTAAAGGGAGGGAGGTTTAGAGGGGATTTGAGAAAGAACTTTTTCACCCAGAGGGTGGTTGGAGTCTGGAACTCACTGCCTGAAAGGGTTGTGGAGGCAGAAACCCTCACAACATTTAAGAAGCATTTGGATGAGCATTTGAAATGCCATAGCATACAAGGCTACGGGCCAAATGCTGGAATATGGGATTAGATTAGACAGGGCTTGATGGCCGGCATGGACACGATGGGCCGAAGGGCCTCTATCTGTGCTGTATTACTCTATGACTCTATGACTCTAACAACTCAGATTCAAGGACAATCAATCAGAAAATCCTCAAGACGCGTGAAGCCTCCTGAGAGACTCATTGAGCAAATTTAAGGACTATTGTTATAGAAGGAAGTAATGTTATCTTATTCTTTCTTCAAGTTCTAGTGTATTTACATATTTCATGTGAACACACAAAGCAAGGTTAAAAAACCTTGATAATGATAATGTTAATGTAAGTTCATTAAGTGTTACAGTTAAAATGCAGAATAATACAAAGAAAACATGTTGTTAGATAAAAGTAAAATACTTTTGTTTTAAGAAAGGGAGATGTAATGATATCAGCAAATAGTGATGGTATTTGCCTGTTTGATTATGATGCCTTACCAGCATGTTTGCCTGATTGATTACTTATGCCTGACCAGCAGAGGGCAGGTGACAGAGACAAGCAGTTTAGTTTTAGTTTCACTTTAGAGGGATCACTAGCATGGTGTCTTCTGTAATGCTGTTTAAAAGAGTTGAACATACTTTAGATTAAAAGACAATGGCCTAGAAATTCACTGGCCTTAGCGCCGCTTTTGAGGCGCTAGAGGGCCTAGCGCCGACGTTATGGCCAGTTTAGAAATTGACAGGGGCCCTAAATCGGCGTTAGGCCGGTAGCGCTGCGCCGGCACCGATGACGTCATCGGTGTGCGCAGCGTCCCAGTTGCCATGGTAACCCGCCCGAACTCGGAAATTGAGTTGCGGCCGCCTCGCCCGTGGCAGCCGCAAGCAACGTTCTGGCAGAGGTGCCTTACAGAACTTTGCGCCGGCGCATTAAAGGCCCCGCGGCGGCCGGCCGCTTTCCCGCCGGCCGCCTGGCCGCAGCTCCCTCCCCGGACATCCCCCCCCCCCCCGGAACAGAAGCAAGCCCGGCACTTGTCCGAGGTGCCGGGCTCATTTTTAAAAAGATTATCGCGGGCCGCGGCCGGGTGCAGGCAGCTCCTCCTTAACGGAAGGAGGAGGCCTGCACTTCCCGAGCCTGCCGCACCGCAGCGGGCACCGCAGCGCCGGAATAGTGCCGCGATGCGGCGCGTGGCGCCAGTTTTGAGGCGCTGAGACCCCTCAGTAGCGCCGGCAGCCGTTTGGGCGCGGCGCTACTGAATTTTTGGCGCGGGCAGGGGGACTTAGCGCCGGCACTAACTTCCGGCGCTAAAGCCCTCGCTGCGCCAAAACCGAATTTCTAGGCCATTCTCTTTCATAAATGTCTCGTCATTGAACCCACAAAGATATCAAAACAGTGAAGTGCAGAAGGCCCACATTGCAGTAAATCAAAAAGGCGAAGGGCCAATGGCCCACAGTGCAGGAAATCAAAAAGGCAAAGGGCCAATGGCTCACAGTGCAGGAAATCAACAAGGTAATGACAAGGCCCACAGTGCAGGAAATCAACAAGGTGAATGGCCAAGGCCCACAGTGCAGGAAATCAACAAGTCTAAAGGGACATGTTCCACAGTGTAGGAAATCAGCAATGTGAAGGGCCAAGGCCCACAGTGCCGGAAATGAACAAGGTGAAGGGCCAGGGCCCACATTGCAGGAAATCAGCAATGTGAAGGGCCAAGGCCCACAGTGCCGGAAATGAACAAGGTGAAGGGCCAGGGCCCACAGTGCAGGAAATCAACAAGTTGAAGGGCCTGGTCCCACAGTGCAGGAAATGAACAGGGTGAAGGGACAAGGCCCACAGTGCCAGAAATCAACAAGGTGAGGCGACAAGACTCACATTGCAGGAAATCAGCAATGTGAAGGGCCAAGGCCCACAGTGCAGGAAATCAACAAGGTGAAGGGCCAAGGGCCCACAGTGCAGGAAATCAACAAGGTGAAGTTCCAAAGCTCACAGAGCAGGAAATTAACAAGGTGAAGGGACAAGGGCAACAGTGCAGGAAATCAACAAGGTGAAATGCCAAGGGCCCACAGTGCAGGAAATCAACAAAATGAAGAGCCAAGGGCCACAGTGCAGGAAATCAACAAGGTGAAGGCCCAAGGCTCACAGTGCAGGAAATCAACAAGGTAAGGGCCAAGGCTCACAGTGCAGGAAATCAGCGATGGTAAAGGCCAAGCCTCACAGTGCAGGAAATCAACAAGGTGTAGTGTCAAGGCCCACATTGCAGGAAATCAGCAATGTGAAGGGCCAAGGCCCACAGTTCCAGAAATCAACAAGGTGAAGGGCAAAGGCCCACAGTGCAGGAAATCAACAATGTGAAGGGCCAAAGGTCCACAGTGCAGGAAATCAACAATGTGAAGGGCCAAGGTCTCGATTTTTGGCTCGTGTGGGGAATGGTCGGATTTCCCCGAATGTGGGGTTTCTGACACACTTACAAAAGTGTCAGTCAGCTCCACGCAATTTTCCCTCAAGCGGCCAATTAATTCCCAGCATGTGGGAAGCTTTGCTAATTGTCCAATTCGAGTCAGAAATCCCCACACTATGATGTCATCATTCGTGGTGCTTTCAAAGTGTCCAGCAAGCTTCTCCACCTCTGCAGGCTTCTCAACCACTCTTGCACAATGGCAGAGGAGCCTGCACCAGCGGCTGCCAGCGGCAGAGGCCGAGCTGCCTTCAAATTCGACGAGGCTTCACTGCAGGCATTATACGATGGGGCAAGGGCCCACAAGGAGGTCCTCTTCCCTAGGTCAGGGAGGAAGAGGCCTCCCACTGAGACCAATGCTGCATGGATGCAGGTGTCAGCAGATACCAACTCGCTGGTAGTCACCAGATGAACCTTGGCATTACATCTCTATCTCCTTCCTTTACTCCCCCACAGTACCATCCAGAGCCCCCGTCCTCACTGTGGAGGAGGAAGAGGCTGTGCAGCCAGACTCTTCAGAGGAAGCTCCAACCTCTGAGGGCGCACCCAGCACCAGCGCAGACACTCACACCTCGGGGGGACCTTCGGGACATAGAGTAGTGTTGTCACCTGGTGTTTCACATCTCACAAGTGAGCCTCAGCAGATTCTGGAGACAGGGCCAGCAGTGGAGACTCCTCATCGGAGGGCGCAGGACTCTGCCAGCTCAGCTCAGCTGTGCTGCATGTCGACCCTCTGCCTCTGGGTCCATCCACAAGAGAAGAGGTGATGGATCTCCATGCACAGATGCAGGAGTCTCTGGCAGGTTTTGTCTCCAGGGTCGCTGCGAGTGTGGAGCGAATGGAGGAGTCCATAGCGACCATGAGCAGAGCCCTTGTGGAGCCATTGGCGCATGAACGCATCACCATGGAAAGGTTGGCAACCTCCATGCAGGAGATAACTCGCCAGGGTACGGAAAACATGGTGAGTGCTCATAAGAGAATGACATCTCTTGAGGAGCGTTGGCCATCTGTTGAACAGAGAAACCAGATCTTCATGGAAGTCCTTCTGAGTAGGACTGCCAGTGCAGAAACGGGTCCCCATGGCCCCCTAAAGCGTAGCAAGGTGCTCTCAAGCCACTTCCAAGCGCTGGCCCCTTCTGGCCTGTGCAGCTTCAGGTGAGTGAGCAGCAGCCTGGTGCTCCTGGTGCTCATCCTGCTGTTCCTGGTTCTGCTGCTACCGCCTCTGCTGTTGGAGATCCTCTAATGCCAGGAAGGGAATGTACCAAAGGCCTCCCATGCTTCTGGCAGATGCCTCCGTTGAGGAGGTGCTGAGTTAGAGTGGTGAAAGGGGCTTCCCAGGAGCTCACACTGGAGAAGTGTGTGAGGCTCCAACTTTCTACAGCTGCTCCTAAGGCTTCAAAAAGTCCCCCCAAGCCTTGATCAACAAGGTCCTGCAGCCTGCAAATGCTGCCTATTTAAATCTCTTCAGCCCACAGCGACCTGCTGCTGCAAGCAAGCAAGCCAGCTGTTTTCACGCCAGCTCTCAGCGGCGGGGTTCCCCGCAGGCGGGTTTCAGGTGGGGAAAGCCCCAAAGTCGCAACGGCACGGGAAAATTCACTTCAACAAGCAGATAATTGCTTGTTAGTGCTCCGACGACCAGTCCCGCCAGCGGCGCCGGGACTGAAGCGGGGCGCGCGGAAACGGCAGTCCGAAAGTCGGACGGGGCTGGGAATCAGGCGGGGGGTGTCCCGACCCACTTTTTTGCCGATTTTCGGCCCCCGGCCGCATGAAAAGCCGCCCGACGGCGGCCAGAAAATCAGGGCCCAAGGGTTCGCAGTGCAGGAAATAAGCAATGTGAAGGGCCAAGGCCCACAGTGCAGGAAAGCAACAAGGTGAAGGGCCAGGGCCCACAGTGCAGGAAATCAACAAGTTGAAGGGACAAGGCCCACAGAGCCAGAAATCAACAATCTGAAGTGACAAGGCTCAAAGTGCAGGAAATCAACAAGGTGAAGGGCCAGGGCCCACAGTGCAGGAAATCAACAAGTTGAAGTTCCAAAGCTCACAGAGCAGGAAATCAACAAGGTGAAGGGTCAAGGCTCAGAGTGCAGGAGATCAACAAGCTAAAGTGACGAGGCCTACAGTGCAGGAAATCTACAAGGTGAAGGGACAAGGGCAACAGTGCAGGAAATCAACAAGGTGAAGGGCCAAGGGCCACAGTGCAGGAAATCAACAAGGTGAAATGCCAAGGGCCACAGTGCAGGAAATCAACAAGGTGAAGGCCCAAGGCTCACAGTGCAGGAAATCAACAAGGTAAGGGCCAAGGCTCACAGTGCAGGAAATCAGCGATGGTAAAGGCCAAGCCTCACAGTGCAGGAAATCAACAAGGTGTAGTGTCAAGGCCCACAGTGCCAGAAATCAACAATGTGAAGGGCCAGGGCCCACAGTGCAGGAAATCAACAATGTGAACGGCAAAGGCCCACAGTGCAGGAAATCAACAATGTGAAGGGCCAAAGGTCCACAGTGCAGGAAATCAACAATGTGAAGGGCCAAGGTCCCGATTTTCGGCTCGTGTGGGGAATGGTCAGATTTCCCTGAATGTGGGGTTTCTGACAAACTTAAAAAAGTGTCAGCCAGCTCCACGAAATTTTCCCTCAAGTGGCCAATTAATTCCCAGCATGTGGGAAGCTTTGCTAATTGTCCAATTCGAGTCAGAAATCCCCACACTATGATGTCATCATTCGTGGTGCTTTCAAAGTGTCCAGCAAGCTCCTCCGCCTCTGCAGGCTTCTCAACCACTGTTGCACAATGGCAGAGGAGCCTGCACCAGCGGCTGCCAGCGGCAGAGGCCGAGCTGCCTTCAAATTCGACGAGGCTTCACTGCAGGCATTATTGGATGGGGTTAGGGCCCACAGGGAGGTCCTCTTCCCTAGGTCAGGGAGGAAGAGGCCTCCCACTGAGACCAATGCTGCATGGATGCAGGTGTCAGCAGATGCCAACTCGCTGGGAGTCACCAGAAGAACCTTGGCATTACATCTCTATCTCCTTCCTTTACTCCCCCACAGTGCCATCCAGAGCCCCTGTCCTCACTGTGGAGGAGGAAGAGGCTGTGCAGCCAGACTCCTCAGAGGAAGCTCCAACCTCTGAGGGTGCAGTGTCAGCAGAAGTAAGCGCACCCAGCACCAGCGCAGACACTCACACCTTGGGGGGACCTTCGGGACATAGAGTAGTGTTGTCACCTGGTGGTTCACAGCTGACAAGTGAGCCTCAGCAGATTCTGGAGACAGGGACAGCAGTGGAGAGTCCTCGTCAGAGGGCGCAGGACTCTGCCAGCTCAGCTCAGCTGTACTGCATGTCGACCCTCTGCCTCTGGGTCCATCCACAAGAGAAGAGGTGATGGATCTCCATGCACAGATGCAGGATTCTCTGGCAGGTTTTGTCTCCAGGGTCGCTGCGAGTGTGGAGCGAATGGAGGAGTCCATAGCGACCATGAGCAGAGCCTTTGTGGAGTCATTGGCGCATGAACGCATCACCATGGAAAGGTTGGCAACCTCCATGCAGGAGATAACTCGCCAGGGTACGGAAAACATGGTGAGTGCTCATAAGAGAATGACATCTCTTGAGGAGCGTTGGCCATCTGTTGAACAGAGAAACCAGATCTTCATGGAAGTCCTTCTGAGTAGGACTGCCAGTGCAGAAACGGGTCCCCCTGGCCCCCTAATGTGCAGCAAGGTGCTCTCAAGCCACTTCCAAGTGCTGGCCCCTTCTGGCCTGTGCAGCTTCAGGTGAGTGAGCAGCAGCCTGAAGCTCCTGGTGCTCATCCTTCTGTTCCTGGTTCTGCTGCTGCCGCCTCTGCTGTTGGAGATCCTCTAATGCCAGGAAGGGAATGTACCAAAGGCCTCCCATGCTTCTGGCAGATGCCTCCGTTGAGGAGGTGCTGAGTTAGAGTGGTGAAAGGGGCTTCCCAGGAGCTCACACTGGAGAAGTGTGTGAGGCTCCAACTTTTTACAGCTGCTCCTAAGGCTTCAAAAAGTTCCCCCAAGCCTTGATCAACAAGATCCTGCAGCCTGCAAATGCTGCCTATTTAAATCTCTTCAGCCCTCAGCGACCTGCTGCTGCAAGCAAGCAAGCCAGCTGCTTTCACGCCAGCTCACAGCGGCGGGGATCCCCGCAGGCGGGTATCAGGTGGGGAAAGCCCCAAAGTCGCAATGGCACGGGAAAATCCACTTCAACAAGCAGATAATTGCTTGTTAGTGCTCCGACGACCAGTCCTGCCAGCGGCGGCAGTGACTGAAGCGGGGCACGTGGAAACGGCAGTCCGAAAGTCGGATGGGGCGGGGAATCAGGCGGGGGGGGGACCCGCTTTTTCGCTGATTTTCGGCCCCCGGCCGCATGAAAAGCCGCCCGACAGCAACCAGAAAATCGGGGCCCAAGGGTCCGCAGTGCAGGAAATCAGCAATGTGAAGGGCCAAGGCCCACAGTGCAGGAAAGCAACAAGGTGAAGGGCCAGGGCCCACAGTGCAGGAAATCAGCAAGTTGAAGGGACAAGGCCCACAGTGCAGGAAATCAACAAGCTGAAGTTCCAAGGCTCACAGTGCCAGAAATCAACAATCTGAAGCGACAAGGCTCAAAGTGCAGGAAATCAACAAGGTGAAGGGCCAATGGCCCACAGTGCAGGAAATCAAAAAGGCGAAGGGCCAATGGCTCACAGTGCAGGAAATCAACAATGTAATGACAAGGCCCACAGTGCAGGAAATCAACAAGTTGAATGGCCAAGGCTCACAGAGCAGGAAATCAACAAGGTGAAGGGTCAAGGCTCAGAGTGCAGGAAATCAAAAAGTTAAGGGCCAAGGCTCACAGTGCAGGAGAGCAACAAGCTAAAGGGACAAGGCCTACAATGCAGGAAATCTACAAGGTGAAGGGACAAGGCCCACAGTGCAGGAGATCAACAAGCTAAAGGGCCAAGGGCCACAGTGCTAGAAATCAACAAAATGAAGGGCCAATGCCTCTGTGCAGGAATTCAACAATTTGAAGGGACAAGGCCCACAGTGCAGGAAATCAACAAGCTGAAGTTCCAAGGCCCACAGTGGAGGAAATCAACAAGTCTAAAGGGACATGGTCCAGAGTGTAGGAAATTAATGGAGTGAAGGGCCAAGGCCCAAAGTGCAGGAGGTCAACAAGCTGAAGGGACAAGGCAAACAATGCAGGAAATCAACAAGGTAAGGACCAAGGCTCACAGTGCCAGAAATCAACAATGTGAAGCGACAAGGCTCAAAGTGCAGGAAATCAACAATGTGAAGCGACAAGGCTCACAGTGCCAGAAATCAACAAGGTGAAGGGCCAACACCCATGTGCAGGAATTCAACAAGTTGAAAGGACAAGGCCCACAGTGCAGGAAATCAAGAAGGTGAAGGGCCAAGCCTCACAGCGTAGGAAATCCACAAGGTGAAGGGCTAAGGCCCACAGTGCCGGAAATCAACAAGGTGAAGGGCCAGGGCCCACAGTGCAGGAAATCAACACGGTGAAGAGGCAACGGCTACAGTGCAGGAAATCAACATAGTGAAGAGCCAAGGCCCACAGTGTAGGAATTCAAAAAGTTGAAGGGACAAGGCCCACAGTGCAGGAAATCAACAAGTTGAAGGGCCAAGGGCCCACATTGCAGGAAATCAACAAGGTGAAGGGCCAAGGGCCCACAGTGCAGGATATCAACAAAATGAAGAGCCAAGGGCCACAGTGCAGGAAATCAACAAGGTGAAGGTCCAAGGCGCAGAGTGCAGGAAATCAACAAGGTAAGGGCCAAGGCTCACAGTGCAGGAAATCAACAAGGTCAGGGCCAAGTCTCACAGTGCAGGAAATCAGCAACGTGAAGGGCCAAGTTTCACAGTGCAGGAAATCAACAAGCTAAGGGGACAAGGCCTACAGTGCTGGACATCAACAAGGTGTAGGGCCTGGTCCCACACTGCAGGAAATGAACAGGAGGAAGGGCCAAGACTCACAGTGCAGGAAATCAACCAGGTGAAGGGCCAAGGCCCACAGTACAGGAAATCTACAAGGTGAAGGGCCAAGGCTCAGAATGCAGGAAATCAAAAAGTTAAGGGCCAAGGCTCACAGTGCAGGAGGTCAACAAGCTAAAGGGACAAGGCCGACAGGGCTGGACATCAACAAGGTGTAGGGCCTGGTCCCACAGTTCAGGAAATCACCAGGGTGAAGGGCCAAGGGCCCACAGTGCAGGACATCAACAAGATGAACAGCCAAGACTCACAGTGCAGGAAATCAGCAAGGTAAGGGCCAAGCCTTACAGTGCAGGAAATCAACAAGGTGTAGTGTCAAGGCCCACATTGCAGGAAATCAGCAATGTGAAGGGCCAAGGCCCACAGTGCCAGAAATCAACAATGTGAAGGGCCAGGGCCCACAGTGCAGGAAATCGACAAGATGAACAGCCAAGGCTCACAGAGCAGGAAATCAACAAGGTGAAGGGTCAAGGCCCACAGTGCAGGAAATACAACAAGTTAAAGGGAGAAGGGCCATTGTGCAGGAAATCAACAAGTTGAAGGGACAAGAGCCCACTGTGCTGGAAATCAGCAATGTGAAGGGCCAAGGCCCACAGTGCCGCAAATCAACAAGGCGAAAGGACAGGGCAAACAGAGCAGGAAATCAGCAATGTGAAGGGCCAAGGCCCACAGTGCAGGAAATCTACAAGGTGAAGGGCCAGGGCCCACAGGGCAGGAAATCAGCAAGTTGAAGGGACAAGGCCCACAGTGCAGGAAATCAACAAGCTGAAGTTCCAAGGCTCACAGTGCCAGAAATCAACAATCTGAAGCGACAAGGCTCAAAGTGCAGGAAATCAACAAGGTGAAGGGCCAATGGCCCACAGTGCAGGAAATCAAAAAGGCGAAGGGCCAATGGCTCACAGTGCAGGAAATCAACAATGTAATGACAAGGCCCACAGTGCAGGAAATCAACAAGTTGAATGGCCAAGGCTCACAGAGCAGGAAATCAACAAGGTGAAGGGTCAAGGCTCAGAGTGCAGGAAATCAAAAAGTTAAGGGCCAAGGCTCACAGTGCAGGAGAGCAACAAGCTAAAGGGACAAGGCCTACAATGCAGGAAATCTACAAGGTGAAGGGACAAGGCCCACAGTGCAGGAGATCAACAAGCTAAAGGGCCAAGGGCCACAGTGCTAGAAATCAACAAAATGAAGGGCCAATGCCTCTGTGCAGGAATTCAACAATTTGAAGGGACAAGGCCCACAGTGCAGGAAATCAACAAGCTGAAGTTCCAAGGCCCACAGTGGAGGAAATCAACAAGTCTAAAGGGACATGGTCCAGAGTGTAGGAAATTAATGGAGTGAAGGGCCAAGGCCCAAAGTGCAGGAGGTCAACAAGCTGAAGGGACAAGGCAAACAGTGCAGGAAATCAACAAGGTAAGGACCAAGGCTCACAGTGCCAGAAATCAACAATGTGAAGCGACAAGGCTCAAAGTGCAGGAAATCAACAATGTGAAGCGACAAGGCTCACAGTGCCAGAAATCAACAAGGTGAAGGGCCAACACCCATGTGCAGGAATTCAACAAGTTGAAAGGACAAGGCCCACAGTGCAGGAAATCAAGAAGGTGAAGGGCCAAGCCTCACAGCGTAGGAAATCCACAAGGTGAAGGGCTAAGGCCCACAGTGCCGGAAATCAACAAGGTGAAGGGCCAGGGCCCACAGTGCAGGAAATCAACACGGTGAAGAGGCAACGGCTACAGTGCAGGAAATCAACATAGTGAAGAGCCAAGGCCCACAGTGTAGGAATTCAAAAAGTTGAAGGGACAAGGCCCACAGTGCAGGAAATCAACAAGTTGAAGGGCCAAGGGCCCACATTGCAGGAAATCAACAAGGTGAAGGGCCAAGGGCCCACAGTGCAGGATATCAACAAAATGAAGAGCCAAGGGCCACAGTGCAGGAAATCAACAAGGTGAAGGTCCAAGGCGCAGAGTGCAGGAAATCAACAAGGTAAGGGCCAAGGCTCACAGTGCAGGAAATCAACAAGGTCAGGGCCAAGTCTCACAGTGCAGGAAATCAGCAACGTGAAGGGCCAAGTTTCACAGTGCAGGAAATCAACAAGCTAAGGGGACAAGGCCTACAGTGCTGGACATCAACAAGGTGTAGGGCCTGGTCCCACACTGCAGGAAATGAACAGGAGGAAGGGCCAAGACTCACAGTGCAGGAAATCAACCAGGTGAAGGGCCAAGGCCCACAGTACAGGAAATCTACAAGGTGAAGGGCCAAGGCTCAGAATGCAGGAAATCAAAAAGTTAAGGGCCAAGGCTCACAGTGCAGGAGGTCAACAAGCTAAAGGGACAAGGCCGACAGGGCTGGACATCAACAAGGTGTAGGGCCTGGTCCCACAGTTCAGGAAATCACCAGGGTGAAGGGCCAAGGGCCCACAGTGCAGGACATCAACAAGATGAACAGCCAAGACTCACAGTGCAGGAAATCAGCAAGGTAAGGGCCAAGCCTTACAGTGCAGGAAATCAACAAGGTGTAGTGTCAAGGCCCACATTGCAGGAAATCAGCAATGTGAAGGGCCAAGGCCCACAGTGCCAGAAATCAACAATGTGAAGGGCCAGGGCCCACAGTGCAGGAAATCGACAAGATGAACAGCCAAGGCTCACAGAGCAGGAAATCAACAAGGTGAAGGGTCAAGGCCCACAGTGCAGGAAATACAACAAGTTAAAGGGAGAAGGGCCATTGTGCAGGAAATCAACAAGTTGAAGGGACAAGAGCCCACTGTGCTGGAAATCAGCAATGTGAAGGGCCAAGGCCCACAGTGCCGCAAATCAACAAGGCGAAAGGACAGGGCAAACAGAGCAGGAAATCAGCAATGTGAAGGGCCAAGGCCCACAGTGCAGGAAATCTACAAGGTGAAGGGCCAGGGCCCACAGGGCAGGAAATCAGCAAGTTGAAGGGACAAGGCCCACAGTGCAGGAAATCAACAATCTGAAGTTCCAAGGCTCACAGTGCCAGAAATCAACAATCTGAAGCGACAAGGCTCAAAGTGCAGGAAATCAACAAGGTGAAGGGCCAATGGCCCACAGTGCAGGAAATCAAAAAGGCGAAGGGCCAATGGCTCACAGTGCAGGAAATCAACAATGTAATGACAAGGCCCACAGTGCAGGAAATCAACAAGTTGAATGGCCAAGGCTCACAGAGCAGGAAATCAACAAGGTGAAGGGTCAAGGCTCAGAGTGCAGGAAATCAAAAAGTTAAGGGCCAAGGCTCACAGTGCAGGAGAGCAACAAGCTAAAGGGACAAGGCCTACAATGCAGGAAATCTACAAGGTGAAGGGACAAGGCCCACAGTGCAGGAGATCAACAAGCTAAAGGGCCAAGGGCCACAGTGCTAGAAATCAACAAAATGAAGGGCCAATGCCTCTGTGCAGGAATTCAACAATTTGAAGGGACAAGGCCCACAGTGCAGGAAATCAACAAGCTGAAGTTCCAAGGCCCACAGTGGAGGAAATCAACAAGTCTAAAGGGACATGGTCCAGAGTGTAGGAAATTAATGGAGTGAAGGGCCAAGGCCCAAAGTGCAGGAGGTCAACAAGCTGAAGGGACAAGGCAAACAGTGCAGGAAATCAACAAGGTAAGGAAAAAGGCTCACAGTGCCAGAAATCAACAATGTGAAGCGACAAGGCTCAAAGTGCAGGAAATCAACAATGTGAAGCGACAAGGCTCACAGTGCCAGAAATCAACAAGGTGAAGGGCCAACACCCATGTGCAGGAATTCAACAAGTTGAAAGGACAAGGCCCACAGTGCAGGAAATCAAGAAGGTGAAGGGCCAAGCCTCACAGCGTAGGAAATCCACAAGGTGAAGGGCTAAGGCCCACAGTGCCGGAAATCAACAAGGTGAAGGGCCAGGGCCCACAGTGCAGGAAATCAACACGGTGAAGAGGCAACGGCTACAGTGCAGGAAATCAACATAGTGAAGAGCCAAGGCCCACAGTGTAGGAATTCAAAAAGTTGAAGGGACAAGGCCCACAGTGCAGGAAATCAACAAGTTGAAGGGCCAAGGGCCCACATTGCAGGAAATCAACAAGGTGAAGGGCCAAGGGCCCACAGTGCAGGATATCAACAAAATGAAGAGCCAAGGGCCACAGTGCAGGAAATCAACAAGGTGAAGGTCCAAGGCGCAGAGTGCAGGAAATCAACAAGGTAAGGGCCAAGGCTCACAGTGCAGGAAATCAACAAGGTCAGGGCCAAGTCTCACAGTGCAGGAAATCAGCAACGTGAAGGGCCAAGTTTCACAGTGCAGGAAATCAACAAGCTAAGGGGACAAGGCCTACAGTGCTGGACATCAACAAGGTGTAGGGCCTGGTCCCACACTGCAGGAAATGAACAGGAGGAAGGGCCAAGACTCACAGTGCAGGAAATCAACCAGGTGAAGGGCCAAGGCCCACAGTACAGGAAATCTACAAGGTGAAGGGCCAAGGCTCAGAATGCAGGAAATCAAAAAGTTAAGGGCCAAGGCTCACAGTGCAGGAGGTCAACAAGCTAAAGGGACAAGGCCGACAGGGCTGGACATCAACAAGGTGTAGGGCCTGGTCCCACAGTTCAGGAAATCACCAGGGTGAAGGGCCAAGGGCCCACAGTGCAGGACATCAACAAGATGAACAGCCAAGACTCACAGTGCAGGAAATCAGCAAGGTAAGGGCCAAGCCTTACAGTGCAGGAAATCAACAAGGTGTAGTGTCAAGGCCCACATTGCAGGAAATCAGCAATGTGAAGGGCCAAGGCCCACAGTGCCAGAAATCAACAATGTGAAGGGCCAGGGCCCACAGTGCAGGAAATCGACAAGATGAACAGCCAAGGCTCACAGAGCAGGAAATCAACAAGGTGAAGGGTCAAGGCCCACAGTGCAGGAAATACAACAAGTTAAAGGGAGAAGGGCCATTGTGCAGGAAATCAACAAGTTGAAGGGACAAGAGCCCACTGTGCTGGAAATCAGCAATGTGAAGGGCCAAGGCCCACAGTGCCGCAAATCAACAAGGCGAAAGGACAGGGCAAACAGAGCAGGAAATCAACAAGGTGAAGGGCCAAGGCCCACAGTGCAGGGAATCAACAAAATGAAGGGCCAAGGGCCCACAGGGCAGGAAATCAACAAGGTGAAGGTCCAAGGGCCCACAGTGCAGGAAATCAACAAGATGAAGGGACAAGGCCCACAGTGCAGGAAATCAACAAGGTGAAGGGCCAAGTGTCACAGTGCAGGAAATCAACAAAATGAAGGGCCAAGGCCCATGTTCAGGAATTCAACAAGTTGAAGGGACAAGACCCACAGTGCAGGAAATTAACAAGTTGAAGGGACGACACCCACACTGCAGAAAATCAACAAGGTGAAGGACCAAGGCCCACAGTGCAGGAAATCAACAAGTTGAAGGGACAAGGGCCACAGTGCAGGAAATCAACAAGATGAAGGGACAAGGGCCACAGCGCAGGAAATCAACAAGATGAAAGGCCAGGGCCCACAGTGCAGGAAATCAACAAGTTGAAGGGACAAGGGCCACAGTGCAGGAAATCAACAAGCTGAAGTTCGAAGACCCACAGACCAGGAAATCAACAGGATTTGGGCCAAAGCTCACTTTGCAGGAAATCACTAATGTAAGGACCAAGGCTCACAGTGCCAGAAATCAACAATGTGAAGCGACAAGGCCCACAGTGCAGGAAATCAAGAAGGTGAAGGGACAGGGCCCACAGTGCAGGAAATCAACAAGCTGAATTCCAAGGCTCACAGAGCAGGAAATCAACAAGGTAAGGGCCAAGGCTCACAGTGCTAGAAATCAACAATGTGAGGCGACAAGACTCACATTGCAGGAAATCAGCAATGTGAAGGGCCAAGGCCCAAAGTGCCGGAAATGAACAAGGTGAAGGGCCAGGGCCCACAGTGCAGGAAATCAACAAGTTGAAGGGCCAAGGGCCCACAGTGCAGGAAATCAACAAGGTAATGGGAGAAGGGCCACAGTGCAGGAAATCAACAAGCTGAAGTTCCAAGGCTCACAGAGCAGGAAATCAACAAGGTGAAGGGTCAAGGCTCAGAGTGCAGGAAATCAAAAAGTTAAGGGCCAAGGCTCACAGTGCAGGAGATAAACAAGCTAAAGGGACAAGGCCTACAGTGCAGGAAATCTACAAGGTGAAGGGACAAGGGCCACAGTGCAGTTAATCAACAGGGTGAAGGGACAAGGGCCACAGTGCAGGAGGTGAACAAGCTTAAGGGCCAAGGCCCACATTGCAGGAATTCAACAAGCTGAAGGGACAAGGACCACAGTGCAGGAATTCAACAAGCTGAAGGGACAAGGACCACAGTGCAGGAATTCAACAAGCTGAAGGGACAAGGACCACAGTGCAGGAAATCAACAAAATGAAGGGCCAACGCCCATGTGCAGGAATTCAACAAGTTGAAAGGACAAGGCCCACAGTGCAGGATATTATAGTAATCTGGGATGTTATGATTAAGGTTAACCACCAGGTGGTGCTGTAGCCAGTGTTGCCACTAGTTAAGGTCAGGGGGTTGCTTCCTGTCAAGGTCAGCAAAGGTGAAATGCCAGGATGCAGGATGCAGGTCTGTATGTGTGCTACACAGTTGTTAATAAAGTGTACAGACTAATTCTAATATCTCGCCTCTTCGAGTTCTTGTTTCACTACATGGATTTATCACATTTGGCGACGAGGTAAAAGGATACTGCATGAAAAAGTGAAGTCTGCCGGGACTTTTAAAGAACAAACTCACAAGCTAAAGTTAGCTGCAAATTGGACAGAAGCATGGCTGCCACGGTAGGAACGGTCTCCGCTTTTGATATTCAAGCACAAACCTGGGAGGAATACTGTGAAGTGTTGGGTTATTTCTTCGAAGCAAATGAAATAAATGATGCTGGAAAAAGGAAAGCCATTCTGCTTAGTTCGGTGGGAAGACAAACCTACAGTTTGATGAAGAATCTGCTCAGTCCTGAAAAGCCTGGAGACAAATCAATTGTTGAATTAGTGGCCTTGCTCAAAGAACATTTCAACCCCAAGCCTAGTGAGATTGTACAGTGGTTCAAGTTTAATTCAAGGAACAGAAAAGAGGAAGAGAGTGTAATGGACTATGTAGCAGTGTTGCGTAAATTGGCACAAGATTGCAATTATGGAAACAACCTGAAGGAAATGCTGAGAGATAGGCTAGTTTGCGGAATAATGGATGACCGAATGCAGCGTAGATTATTATCCGAGACTGGGCTTACTTATGAAAAGCATTGGAACTTGCTCAAGCCATAGAGACAGCGAACCAAGATGTAAAAGAAATACAGGGTTCAGACAGGGCTAATGCTAAGGTCAGGTTGTTGTGCACAAGTTGAACATGCCTCAGAAACCACAACGTGAGCATGTGAAGGCATGTTATAGATGCAAGGGCGATCACCTGGCGAGTGAATGCCAGTGTCTGGAGAAAAAGTGCCACAAGTGTGGGAAACAAGGACACATAAAATGAGCATGCAGGACAAAATCACCTGTGGAGGAATCCAAACCAAAAGGGGGAGGAAAGCAAAACCAAGGAAGAGAAGTGAAAAAACATGGAGCACACCACATCAGTGGGGAAGCTGAGGAAGAAGAGGACAAGTTCATAATGTATAGCATGTTAGAGAACATTCCAAAAGTGGCTCCTATCACATTGCAACTGACAGTAAATGACTCTAAGGTGAACTTTGAAGTCGATACAGGGTGCGGTGTAACCATAATGAACAAAGCAAAGTACTCAAAATTGTGGAAACGTGCAAAAGTTCCAGAGTTAAAGTCTTGCTCTCTGCATCTTAAAGCATATACAGGTGAACGAGTAGCTACATTAGGTACAGCTAATGTAACTGTGCAACACAGGGACACAGTGGAACAGCTACCTGTAGTTATAGTATCGGGAACCGGACCAAACCTGTTAGGTCGGGGCTGGATAAAAGAACTTAAATTAGTCTGGGGAGCAGTAAATCAAATAGATGAGGGCAAACAGTTGACTTTGCAAGAAGTGTTGAGTGAACATGAGAATGTGTTCAAGGAGGAACTTGGCACATTTAATGCCCCCCCAGCTAAGATTTATGTAGACAAGGAGGCACCGCCAAGGTTTTTTAAATAATGACCTGTGCCTTATGCCATGAAACCAAAGGTAGAGGGTGAGCTTTCTTGCAGCTCCAGAGGACAGAGTTTTGATGTTGGAGGACACTGACACGGCACTTGTGACTGCAGAGCAAGTAAGAACATGGACAGGTAAAGATCCAGTACTGTCTAGAGTTCAAGAATATGTGGTGAGGGCATGGCCACAGCATCTGGAAGGGGCTGACTTCACACCCTACAGTGTCAGGAAAACAGAGCTGAGTGTGCAGGATGGTTGCGTGTTGTGGGGAGCACGAGTGATTATTCCACAGCCAGCATGACAGTCTATCCTAGGGCAACTGCATCAGTGTCATCCTGGGGTCTCGCGTATGAAAGCCTTGGCTAGGAGTTACTTGTGGTGGCCAAAGCTAGATGAGGAGATAGAAAATCTAGTCAAGACACGCAGCACTTCTCAGGCACACAGGAAGGCACCAGCAGCGGCTCCTCTCCACCCCTGGGAGTGGCCGGATAAACCATGGAGAAAATTGCACTTAGATTATGTGGGTCCATTCATGGGGAAGATGTTCCTCATAATCATTGATGCACATTCCAAATGGATGGATGTTTATCCTGTTAATTCTGCTTCCTCCACTACTACTATAGACTGCCTGCATCAGAGCTTCAGTAATCAAGGGCTACCGGAGGTCGTGGTAAGTGACAATGCCACTTGTTTTGTGAGTACAGAGACAAAAGAGTTCATGAGGAAAAATGACATAGTGCAGGTGACCTCGGCTCCATATCATCCGTCCTCAAATGGACATGTGGAGAGAGCCGTACAAACATTTAAAGAGATGATGAACAAAAGTGCAGAAGGCAGTTTTGCAGCCAAAGTGTCACGGGTTCTGTTCAGCTACAGAATAACACCTCAATCCACCACAGGACTCTCTCCTGCTGAGATATTATTAGGTCGTAGACTACGCTCCACTCTTGACCTTGTTCACCCAGACCTAAAAAGGAAAATGGAAAACAGACAAACCAAACAAAAAGAGAACCATGACAAAAGAACAAAGAGCCGAAGTTTTTGAGAAGGAGATGCGGACCTTACCAAGAATTTCAGTTATGGACCAAAGTGGATTCCTGGCTTCATAGACTCAATGACAGGTCCAGTATCATACAAGGTCATGTTGGGAGATGGCAGGGTAATACGCAGACATGTAGATCAGATACTTCCCAGACAAGGGGAAATTGAATTGAAGGTTCCAGAGGCAATGGCTGAGGGCAGGTTTGCCCCCATTTATTCAAGTGCATCTGTGGTGCCACCACCATGAACAGAGACAATTCCACAGGAACCCATTTGTCAAGAGGAAACCATCGTTGCAGAGTCAGATACTCTGAGCACTGCTCAGGAACAGCTGGTGGCTTCACCACAAACAAGCAGGGACTTTACTGTTAGACATTCACAAAGGCATCGCAAGCCACCAGAGAGATTGATACTGACCTGTTAGATTCATCAAGTATGGAACATGGTGAAGGAGACTTCTTATGTGACCCTTAGGAATGGTTGTTTGTTAAGAAATTCATACTGAAATCTTAAGGGGAGGAGGAATATAGTAATCTGGGATGTTATGATTAAGGTTATCCACCAGGTGGTGCTGCAGCCAGTGCTGCCACTAGTTAAGGTCAGGGGGTTGCTTCCTTTCAAGGTCAGCAAAGGTGAAATGCCAGGTTGCAGGATGTAGGCCTGTATGTGTGCTACACAGTTGTTAATAAAGTGTACAGACTAATTCTAATATCTCGCCTCTTCGAGTTCTTGTTTCACTACATGGATTTATCACAGAAATCAAGAAGGTGAAGGGAGAAGGGCCACAGTGCAGGAAATCAACAATGTGAAGCGACAAGGCCCACAGTGCAGGAAATCAAGAAGGTGAAGCGACAAGGGCCAGAGTGCAGGAAATCAACAAGCTGAAGTTGCAAGGCTCACAGAGCAGGAAATCAACAAGGTAAGGGCCAAGGCACACAGTGCCAGAAATCAACAATGTGAGGCGACAGGGCCCACAGTGCCGGAAATGAACAAGGTGAAGGGCCAGGGCCCACAGTGCAGGAAATCAACAACTTGAAGGGCCAAGGGCCCACAGTGCAGGAAATCAACAAGGTAATGGGAGAAGGGCCACAGTGCAGGAAATCAACAAGCTGAAGTTCCAAGGCTCACAGAGCAGGAAATCAACAAGGTGAAGGGTCAAGGCTCAGAGTGCAGGAAATCAAAAAGTTAAGGGCCAAGGCTCACAGTGCAGGAGATCAACAAGGTGAAGGGACAAGGGCAACAGTGCAGGAAATCAACAAGTTGAAGGGACAAGGCCCACAGTGCAGGAAATCTACAAGGTGAAGGGACAAGGGCCACAATGCAGGAAATCAACAAGTTGAAGGGCCAAGGTTCACGGTACAGGAAATCAACAAGTTGAAGGGCTAATGCCCACATGGGCAGGAAATCAACAAGGTGAAGGGCTAAGGCTCTCAGTGCAGGAGACCAACAAGGTGAAGGGACAAGGCCCACCGTGCAGGAGATCAACAAGCTAAAGGGCCAAGGGCCACATTGCAGGAAATCAAGAAAATGAAGGGCCAAAGCCCACGTGCAGGAATTCAACTAGTTGAAGGGACAAGGCCCACAGTGACAGAAATCAACAAGGTGAAAGGCCAAGGGCCACAGCGCAAGAAATCAACAAGGTGAAGGGATAGGGCTAACAGTGCAGGAAATCAACAAGGTGAAGGGCCAAGGCCCACAGGGACAGAAATCAGCAAGGTGAAAGGATAGGGCTAACAGTGCAAGAAATCAACAAGCTGAAGAGCCAAGGCCCACAGTGCAGGAAATTAACAAAATGAAGAGCCAAGGCCCACAGTGCAGGAAATTAACAAACTGAAGAGCCAAGGCCCACAGTGCAGGAAATTAACAAAATGAAGAGCAAAAGCTCACAGTGCAGGAAGTCAACAAGATGAAGGGACAATGCCCACAGTGCAGGAAATCAACAAAATGATGGGCCAAGGGCCACAGTATAGGTAATCAACAAGGTGAAGGGCCAATTCCCACAGTGCAGGAGATCAACAAGCTAAAGGGCCAAGGGCCACAGTGCTGGAAATCAAAAAGCTGAAGTTCCAAGGCCCACAGTGGAGGAAATCAACAAGGTGAAGGGACATGGTCCACAGTGTAGGAAATCAACAAGGTGAAGGGACAAGGCCCACAGTGCAGGAAATCAACAAGGTGAAGGGACAAGGCCCACAGTGCTAGAAATCAACAAGCTGAAGTTCCAAGGCCCACAGTGGAGGCAATCAACAAGTCTAAAGGGACATGGTCCACAGTGTAGGAAACCAACAAGGTGAAGGGACAAGGCCCACAGTGCAGGAAATCAACAAGCTGAAGTTCCAAGGCCCACAGTGGAGGAAATCAACAAGTCTAAAGGGACATGGTCCACAGTATAGGAAATTAACGGAGTGAAGGGACAAGGCCCACAGTGCAGGAGGTCAACAAGCTTAAGGGCCAAGGACCACAGTGCAGGAGATCAACAAGGAAAAGGGACAAGGACCACAGGCAGGGGGTCAACAAACTAAAGGGACAAGGCCCACACTGCAGGAAATCGACAAGGCAAAGTGCAAAGGCTCACAGTGCAGGAGATCGAAAAGTTAAGGGCCAAGGCTCACAGTGCAGGAGGTCAACGAGGTGTAGGGCCTGGTCCCACAGTGCAGGAAATCAACAGATTGAAGGGCCAAGCACCAACAGCGCAGGAAATCAACAAGGTGAAGGGCCAAGGCTCAAAGTGCAGCAAATCAACAAGGTGAAGGGCCAAGGGACCACAGTGCAGGAAAACAACAAGGTGAAGGGACAAGGGACATAGTGCAGGAAATCAACCAGGTGAAGGGTCAAGGGCTACAGTGCAGCAAATCAACAAGGTGAAGGGCCATAAGAACATAAGAACATAAGAAATAGGAGCAGGAGTAGGCCAATCGGCCCCTCGAGCCTGCTCTGCCATTCAATAAGATCATGGCTGATCTGATCCTAACCGCCAATCTACAATCACAGAACCATCTCCTGAATCTAACAGAATTAGACACACGAAAAAGGAGCAGGATCAGGCTACACGGCCCCTGGGCCCGCTCCGCTACCCACAGGGCCATGTCCGATCCGAACCTAGACTCATGTCCAAATTCCTGCCCGCTCCCCGTAACCCTTAATTCCCTTTACTTCTAGGAAACTGTCTATTTCTGTTTTAAATTTATGTAATGATGTAGCTTCTACAGCTTTTTGGGGCAGTATATTCCATGGACCTACCACCCTCTGAGTGAAGTAGTTCCTCCTCATCTCAGTTTTGAAAGAGCAGCCCCTTATCCTAAGACTATGCCCCCTAGTTCTAGTTTCACCCATCATCGGGAACATCCTCCTCGCATCCACCCGATCCAACCCCTTCACAATCTTATATGTTTCAATAAGATCGCTTCTCATTCTTTTGAACTCCAATGAGTAGAGTCCCAATCTACTCAACCTCCCCTCATATGTCCATCCCCTCATCCCCGGGATTAATCGAGTGAACCTTCTTTATACTGACTCGAGAGCAAGTATGTCTTTTCTTAAGTATGGACATCAAAACTGTATGCAGTATTCCAGGTGCGGTCTCACCAATACCTTGTACAACTGAAGCAATACCTCCCTATTTTTATATTCTATCCCCCTAGCAATGAAAGCCAACATTCCATTGGCCTTCTTAATCACTTGCTGCACCTGCATACTAACCTTTTGAGTTTCGTGCACCAGGACCCCCAGATCCCTTTGTACTTCAGTACTTTCCAGTTTCTTGCCATTAAGATAATAACTTGCTCTACGATTTTTCCTGCCAAAGTGCATAACCTCACACTTTCCAGTATTGTATTCCATCTGCCAAATCTCTGCCCACTTACTTAGCCTGTCTATGTCCCCTTGCAGGTTTTTTATGTCCTCCTCACTCACTACTTTCCCTCCCATCTTAGTATCATCTGCAAACTTTGATATGTTACACTCGGTCCCCTCCTCCAAATCGTTAATATAGATTGTAAAGAGTTGGGGACCCAGCACTGACCCCTGTGGAACACCACTGGTTACTGATTGCCAGTCTGAGAATGAACCATTTATCCCAACTCTCTGTCTTCTGTTAGATAGCCAATCCTCTATCCATGCCAGAATATTACCTCCAATCCCGTGATTTTTTATCTTAAGCAATAATCTTTTGTGTGGCACCTGGTCAAATGCCTTTTGGAAGTCTAAATACACTACGTCCACTGGTTCCCCTTTATCCACCCGATATGTTACTTCCTCAAAGAACTCCAGTAAATTTGTCAAACATGACTTCCCCTTCATAAAACCATGCTGACTTTGTCCTATTAAATTATGATTATCCAAATGTCCTGTTACTGTCTCCTTAATAATGGACTCCAAAATTTTACCTAACACAGATGTTAGGCTAACCGGTCTATAGTTTCCAGCCTTCTGTCTACTGCCCTTTTTAAATAAGGGTGTTACATTAGCAGTTTTCCAGTCTGCCGGGACCTTTGCTGAGTCCAGGGAGCTTTGGAAAATTATTACCAATGCATCCACAATCCCTACCGCCACTTCCCTCAAGACCCTAGGATGTAAGCCATCAGGTCCAGGTGATTTATCCGCCTTGAGTCCCATTATTTTACCGAGTACCACTTCCTTAGTGATTTTGATCGTGTTTAGCTCCTCCCCCCATAGCCCCCTGTTTGTCCAGTGTTGGGATATTCTTAGTGTCCTCTACTGTAAAGACTGATACAAAATATTCATTCAGTGTTTTTGCCATCTCCACATTTCCCACCATTAATTTCCCGGTCTCATCGTCTAAGGGACCAACATTTACTTTAGCCACCCTTTTTCTTTTTATATAACTATAAAAACTCTTGCTATCTGTTTTTATATTTTTTGCTAATTTACTTTCATAATCTATCTTCCCTTTCTTAATCAATCTTTTTGTTATTTTTTGCTGTCTTTTAAAGTTTTCCCAATCCTCTATCCTCCCACTAGATTTGGCTACCTTATATGCCCTTGTTTTTAGTCGAATACTATCCTTAATTTCTTTACTTAGCCACGGATGGCTGTCTTTTCTTTTACACCCTTTTCTTCTCAGTGGAATATATATTTTTTGGAAGTTGTAAAATAACTCCTTAAATGTACACCACTGATCATGTATCGTCTTACCCTTTAATCTATTTTCCCAATCCACTCTACTCAATTCCGCTCTCATACCTTCATAGTCTCCTTTATTCAAGCTTAGCACGCTTGTTTGAGATCCAACCTTCTCACCCTCTAATTGAATATGGAATTCAACCATGTTATGGTCACTCATTCCAAGGGGATCCTTTACTAGGACATTTTTAATTAATCCTGTCTCATTACACAGGACCAGATCTAAGGTTGCTTGCCCCCTGGTCGGTTCAGTTACATACTGCTCAAGAAACCCATCCCTAATACACTCAATGAACTACAGTGCAGGAAAGCAACAAGGTGAAGAGACAAGGGACATAGTGCAGGAAATCAACCAGGTGCAGGGTCAAGGGCCACAGTGCAGGAAATCAACAAGGTGAAGGGACAAGGCCCACAGTGCAGGAAATCAATAAGGAGAAGGGTCAAGTCCCACAGAGCAGGAGATCAACAAGCTAAAGGGACAAGTCGCACAGTGCAGGAAGTCATCAAGGTGAAGGGACAGGGCCCACAGTGCAGTAAATCAACAAGCTGAAGTTCCAAGGCTCACAGAGCAGGAAATCAACAAGGTAAGGGCCAAGTCTCACAGTGCCAGAAATCAACTATGTGAAGCAACAAGGCTCACAGAGCAGGAAATCAACAACGTGAAGCGACAAAACTGACAAGGTGAAGGGCCAAGGCTCATAGTGCAGGAACTCAACATGTTGAACGGCAAAGGGCGCACAGTGCAGGAAATCAACAGGATGAAGGGCCTAGGCCCACAGTGCAGGAAAACAACAAGAGGAAGGGATAAGGGCCACAGTGCAGGAACTCAACAAGTTGAAGTGACAAGGCCCACAGTGCAGGAAATCAAAAATGTGATGATATAGGTAAAAAACGGGATGATGTCCTAAAACCTGAATATAGGGAGTTAGGAGGTAAATTAAAAAACAGGACCTCAAAAGTAGTAATCTCAGGATTGCTACCAGTGCCACGTGCTAGTCAGAGTAGAAATAGAAGGATATTTCAGATGAATTCGTGGCTAGAGGAATGGTGCAAGGGGGAGGGATTCAAATTCCTGGGACATTAGAACCTGTTCTGGGGCAGGTGGGACCAGTACAAACCAGACGGTTTGCACCTGGGCAGGACCGGGACCGATGTCCTTGGGGGAGTGTTTGCTAGTGCTCTGGGGGAGGGCTTAAACTAAAATGGCAGGTGGTTGGGAACCTGAGCAGGGAGACTGAAGAAATGGAAACAAGGCTAGAAGCAAAAGAAAGGAAGGAGAAAAACAAAGGTGGCAGTCAGAGAAATCAAGGGTTTAAATCAAACATGGCCACAGTAAATAATAATTCTAAAAGGTGTAAGAGTGTTAATAAAACAAGACTGTGTCTTAATGCGAGGAGCACTCGTAATAAGGTGGATGAATTAGCTGCGCAAATAGAGGTAAACGGATATGATATGATTGGGATTACGGAAACATGGCTCCAGAGTGACCAAGGCTGGGAACTCAACATCCAGGGGAATTCAATATTCAGGAAAGACAGGCAAAAAGGAAAAGGAGGTGGGGTAGCATTGCTGGTTAAAGAGGGGATTAACACGATTGAAAGGAAGGATATCAGCTCTGATGATGTGGAATCTGTATGGGCAGAACTGAGAAATACCAAGGGGCAGAATATGTCAGTGGGAGTGGTATACAAACCTCCAAACATTAATGCGGAGGTTGGGATGGCATTAAACTGGAAATTAGAGAAGCGTGCAATAAGGGCACAGCAGTTATCATGGGTGACTTTAATCTACATATAGATTGGGCTAACCAAATTAGTAACAATAATGTGGAGGAGGAATTCCTGGAGTGTATACGAGATGGTTTCCTAGACCAATATGTCGAGGAACCAAATGGAGATCAGGCCATCTTAGACTGGGTATTATGTAATGAGCAATCTTGTTTTGCGAGCGATCATAATATGATAGAATTCTTCATTAAGATGGAGACTGAAGTAGTTGACTCAGAGACTAGGGTCCTGAATTTAAATAAAGGAAACTATGATGGTATGAGGCATGAGTTGGGTAGGATTGATTGGGAAATGTCACTCAAAGGGTTGACGGTGGATAGGCAATGGCAAACATTCAAAGATCGCATGAATGAACTACAGAATCTGTTCATCCCAGTTTGGCATAAAAATAAAACAAAAAAGGTGACTCAACACTGGCTAACAAGGGAAATTAGGGATAGCATAAGATCCAAGGAGACGACATATAAATTGGCCAGAAAAAGCAGTAAACCTGAGGATTGGGAGCAGTTTAGGATTCAGCAAAGGAGGCCAAAGGGATTAATTAGGAGGGGGAAAATAGAGTATGAGGGTAAGCATTCAGGGAACATAAAAACTGACTGTAGAAGCTTTTACAGATATGTGAAGAGAAAAAGATTGGTGAAGTCAAGCGTAGGTCCCTTGCAGTCAGAATCAGGGGAATTTATAATGGGGAACAAAGAAATGGCCGACCAATTAAATACATACTTTGGTTCTGTCTTCACAAAGGAGGGCACAAATAACCTCCCAGAGATGTCGGGGAATATAGGGACTAATGAGAGGGAGGAACTGAAAGAAATCAGTATTTGTAGGGAAATGGTGTTAGGGAAATTGACGGGATTGAAGGCCGATAAATCCCCTGGGCCTGATAATCTACATCCTAGTGTACTTAAAGAAGTGGCCCTAGAAATAGTAGATGCACTGCTGGTCATCTTCCAAAATTCGATAGAATCTGGAACAGTTCCCATGGATTGGAGGGTAGCTAATGTTATCCCACTATTCAAAAAAGATGGTAGAGAGAAAACGGGGAACTTTAGTATGCCTGACATCGGTAGTGGGGAAAATGCTAGAGTCCATTATAAAAGATGTAATAGCAGAGCACTTGGAAAACAGTGACAGGATCGGACAAAGTCAACATGGATTTACAAAAGTTAATTCATGCTTGACTAATCTACTGGAATTTTTTGAGGATGTAACTGGTAGAATAGATAAGGGAGAACCAGTGGATGTGGTGTATTTGGACTTTCAGAAGGCTTTCGATAAGGTCCCGCATGAGAGATTAGCGTGTAAAGTTAATGCACATGAGATTGGTGGCAAGGTACTGACTTGGATAAAGAACTGGTTGGCAGAGATGAAGCAAAGAGTTGGAATAAACGGCTCTTTTTCCGAGTGGCAGGCAGTGACTAGTGGGGTACCACAGGGATCGGTCCTAGGACCCCAGCTGTTCACAATATATATTAATGATCTAGACAAGGGAACTAGATGTAATATCTCCAAGTTGCAGATGACACAAAGCTGGGGGTGCGTGTGTGCTGTGAGGAGGTTGCCAAGAAACTCCAGTATGATTTGGACAGGTTGGGTGATTGGGCAGATGCATGGCAGATGCAGTATAATGTGGATAAATGCGAGGTTATCCACTTTGGTGGCAAAAACAGGAAGACAGATTATTATCTGAACGGCAATAGATTGGGAGAAGGGGAAGTGCAGTGAGACCTGGGTGTCCTTGTGCACCAGTCGCTGAAGGTAAGCATGCAGGTGCAGCAGGCAGTTAAGAAGGCAAATGGAATGTTGGACTTCATAGCGAGAGGGTTCGAGTACAAGAACAAGGAAGACTTGCTGCAGTTTTACAGGGCCTTGATGCGACCACACCTTGAGTATTGTGTGCAGTTTTGGTCATCTTATCTGAGGAAGGATGTTCTTGCCATGGAGGGAGTGCAGCGAAGATCCACCAGACTGATACCTGGGATGGCAGGAATGACGTATGAGGAGAGATTGGGTCGATTGGGCTTATACTCGCTAGAGTTTGGAAGAATGAGAGGGGATCTCATTGAAACTTATAAAATTCTAACAGGACTGGACAGACTGGATGCAGGATGGATGTTCCCGATGGCCGGGGAGTCCAGAACCAGGGGTCACAGTCTAAGGATAAGGGGTAAGCCATTTAGGACAGAGATGTGGAGGAATTTCTTCACCCAGAGAGTCGTGAACCTGTGGAATTCTCTACCACAGAAGGCAGTGGAGGCCAATTCATTAAATATATTCAAGAAGGAGTTGGATATATTTCTTAAGGCTAAATGGATCAAGGGATATGGGGAGAAGGAGGGACAGGGTACTTAATTTGGATGATCAGCCATGATCTCATTGAATGGCAGAGCAGGCTCGAGGGGCCGAATGGCCTACTCCTGCTCCTATCCTGTTTCTATGTTTCTATGTTAATCTCCTGCTCTTTGGGCCTTGTCCCTTTCACTTTTTGACCTCCTGCACTGTGAGCCTTTTCCCTTCACTCTGTGAATTTCCTGCACTGTGGACAATGTCCCTTTAGACTTGTTGATTTCCTGCACTGTGGGCCTTGGCCATTCACCTTCTAGATTTCCTGCACTGTGGGCCTTGCCCTTACCTTGTTGATTTCCTGCACTGTGGGCCCTTTGCCCTTCAACATGTTGAATTCCTGCACTGTGAGCCTTGGCCCTTCACCTAGTTCATTTCCTGCTCTGTGAGCCTTGTTGCTTCACATTGTTGATTTCTGGCACTCTGAGCCTTGACCCTTCACCTTGTTGATTTCCTGCTCTGTGAGCCTTGGAACTTCAGCTTGTTGATTTACTGCACTGTGGGCCTTGGCCCTTCACTGTGTTGATTTCCTGCACTGTGGGCCTTGTCCCTTCACCTTGATGACTTCCTGCACTGTGAGACTTGTCCCTTTAGCTTGTTGATCTCCTGCTCTTTGGGCCTTGACTCTTCACATTTTTGATTTCCTGCACTGTTGGCCCTCGCCCTTCTCCTGGTTGATTTCCTGCACTGTGGGCCCTCATCCTTCTCCTTATTGATTTCCCGCACTGTGGGCCCTCGCCCTTCTCCTTGTTGATTTCCCGCACTGTGGGCCCTCGCCCTTCTCCTTGTTGATTTCCTGCACTGTGGGCCCGCACCCTTCTCCTTATTGATTTTCTGCACTGTGGACCCTTTGCCCTTCAACATGTCGAATTCCTGCACTGTGAGCCTTGGCCCTTCACCTAGTTCATTTCCTGCTCTGTGAGCCTTGTTGCTTGTAGCATTTGTCAGGCTCAAGGAAGATCTGCAGACGGCACCAGCTCTAGGGGCCATAGATGGGGGGAAAGAGTTCTTCCTGGAGGTGGCAGCCAGCGGGGACAGCCTGAGTGCTGTGCTGCTCCAAGAGCGGCATGGCAGGCTGAGGACGGTGGGCTACTCCTCCAGGATACTCACGGGTGTGGAGAAGAGCTACTCCAATTGTGAGAGGCACCTTTGGCCACACATTGGGCTGTGAAAAGATCGTTGATCTTCACAGGCACCTCTCCCATCACCATCCTCACCCATCACACGCCCACTCAGATGCTCCTGGATGGGAGAATCAAGGATGGGACAGTGAGCAGTGCCTGCATTGCTCGCTGGACCCTGCTTCTCTCACAGATGGACCTGAAAGTAAAAGGGCTCTGCGAGCCAAAGCTCGCAGCTAACTTGGTATATCCTGGAACAGCCCACCGGTGTTCCATAGAAGGGGTTCGGGAAGTGGACATAGGTTTGCGGGCCGGGATACACCCCACAGGCCGCGAAATCTATGTGGACGGCTCCAGCACAGTATCTGCTGGTGAGCGACTCACAGTGTGTGGAGTTTATGACCCAGCGGCGAACATTGCCCGGGCAATTAAGCTCCCCAGCACCATGAGTGCCCAGCAGGCTGAACTGTCCGTGGTAGTGTACGTCGTTACACAACCCGAAATCTTCCCCACCCCATACACGATTTGCTCGGACAGCATGTTCACGTGCAATTCATGTATGGAGTACCTGGCCATCTGGTCCCGCCGCGGATACACCTCCGCTGACGGGAGACCCCTCACGGTGAAACCCCTGCTGGAGAAAGTCTTAGCAGCAGTGGGGGAGGAAGGGGAGGTTTTCATCCATAAGGTGAAAGCCCATTCCTCTGCAGAAACCCATAGTCAGTGCAACCAGAAGGCCGACGTGCTAGCTAAGGAGGGTGCCCGCACAGGCACTTTCTGGGACCCATATGGGTCCAGACACATAGCAGCAGTCATAGGTAGGAATGGGACACAAGAGAGTGCAGGGGTAGTTTTAGCCCCGGACCTTAAGACGCTCCAAACCCAAGACCCCGTCCTCAAGGCAGTCCTCAGTGCAGTGACTGAGGGAAAAAGGGTAGAGGGCCCTTACGGCACAGCAGCCCTCTCCATGAAGGAAGGCATGCTGTTTAGGGGAGAACATGGGTGGTACCACAGCAGCACCGGAGGGAATTCCTTCAACTGGCCCATGAAGGTCCAGGAGCGGGGCATCCCGGGCCTGAGACCACCTGGCAGCGGGTGGAACAGGCGGGATGGTGGCCAGGACTCAGGGAAGATGTCCGCGAGTTCTGCGCCAGCTGTCTGGTGTGTGCTGCCAACAACCCTGACCCCCACAAAAGAAAGGTACCTATGGGACACATCAGGAGGGTAGAGGGACCATGGCAGTCGATCCAGGTCAACTACATCAGGCCCTTACCCACCGCCCAGGGAGGCTATAAGTACTGCTTAGTCCTGGTAGATGTGTTCACGAAGTGGGTAGAAGCCTGCCCTTGCAGAACGGCCACAGCTCTGGGTACAACCAGGATCCTGGTCAGGGAGTTGTTCTCGCGATGGGGGCTACCACAGTATGTGGAGTCCGACCAAGGGAGTCACTTTACCGGGCAGGTCATGCAGGATACCCTTATGGTACTTGGCATTGAGGGGAAATGGCACGTTGCACACAACCCACAGCCCTCAGGGATTGTGGAGAGGATGAACAGGACCTTGAAGGAAAGGTTGAGGAAAGAGACGGTGGACACACCTAGAAAATGGGCAGAGGTCCTACCGTTGGTCCTGATGGGGATCTGAGCCAGCCAGTCAAAAAGCACGGGCTGATGGCTGGCCGAGTTATGCGGACCCCCACCCATGTCCTAGCCCCAGTGCTCACAGAAGGTCAGCTCAGGGAGGTGAACCGGGACAGGTTCGCCAGGAACCTCTTCAAGCACCTTAAACAGGTCCATGAGCAGGCGGCTGGGAACTTGGGAAGGCAGCATCGGAGTAATCGATTGCTGTTAGAATCTCGAAAACACCACGGGGGAGAAATTCGGTTGGTAGTGCCAGCGATTAGCGCCTAAAGAGCCCGAGATTCAGGGCGTTACCCAATTTTCGGGCGGGTGCAGTGAACCCAGCGCTTCCTGCCATACTGAGTAGCCTTTTAGCGCTGGCACTAAATCTTTGCGCCCGCTTGCGGGCGCAGGCAGATCATGACGTCATTTCAGTGTGCAACGCCTTTTTGGCACCCCGGACTGGAAATTCAGTGGCGCCCCCCTCCGTTCCGCCTGGCGCTATTAGTGACAGTTGGATGGAACGTTACCAGGTCCTTCTCGGACTCGGGGGGCGCTCTTTAAAGGGGACAGCACTAGTATAAAAGTGGCAGCCATTTGGGGTGGCCATCCTGCTCGCTGCTGGAGAGAGTTGCAGACCTTAAGTTGGAGAACGATCTTCTCATTGAGCCAGCGGAGCCTTGGGACCTTCAGCCCTGTCCAGAACAGTTTGATTGTGAGAGATTACTGCGTCTTACTCGTCTGACATAATAATGGGAGCAGCTTTGGAGGGGAACGTCCTCCTGGCTGAACAACTGGCAAGGGCACAGAGACGGAGGGAGAGAGGGCCGGGATTGGCCAGAAGGAGGAGGGGCAATGGACGTCGCCAAATCCGACCATACGCTGCCAGGGTTTTCAGGCAGCAGGTGTCATACCTTACCATGTCGGAGGAGCGCGAAGGCTCAGATTCGGGAAGGATGTTGTGACTGAGCTGTGCCACCTGCTTGCTGAAGATCTGCAGCTGCGGCTACGGTGCAGGACCTCTCTGTCGGTGCAGGGGCCATTGATTGCACACACGTGGCTTTGCGGGCGCCATTACAGAATCCCGAGGAGTTCCGCAACCGCAAGGGGTTCCACTCCCTCAATGTGCAGCTGGTCTGTGACCACCGGCAGATGATAATGGCGGTCAATGCACAATTCCCTGGCAGTAGCCACGACGCGTTCATCCTGCGCCAGACCTCAGTGGCTGACCTTTTTGAGGCCCCGGCTCACCCACGAGGCTGGCTTCTTGGCGACAAGGGCTATCCTCTCTGCCCATGGCTCATGACCCCGCTCCGTTTGCCCAGCACCCCGGCAGAAGAGCATTACAACAACAGCCATCAGGCGACCAGGAACATTGTGGAGCACACAATTGGTGTACTGAAGCAGCGTTTCCGTTGTCTCGACCATTCGGGGGGCGCCCTCCAGTACTCGCCGGAGCATTTGGCATGCATCGTTGTTGTCTGCTGCATGCTCCACAACCTGGCCATTCGACACACCCAGCCAATGCCAGCCGACCCTCAAGGTCCAGCAGAGCAGGCGGACGAGGAGGAGGAGGAGGAGGAGGAGGAGGAGCATGCGGACGAGGAGAAGCAGGAGGAGGAGGAGGAGGAGGAAGAGGGGAGGGCTCCAGAAACTGGAAGGGCCGTTCGTCAGAGGCTCATAAGGACTCGATTCTAGGCCCCTCTGACGGAATGCTGGGTGTGATTGGAACAACGCCCTTCGGTTCGCAGTAAGCCTATGAAGGCCACCATGATTGTAAATAGTCTACAGCTCCATTGTAAATAAAACATTTTCTTTATTTTCAAAAAAGTGCTTCCTTCCAGCATGACAACGTAATGGCAACAGAAAGCATAACTAACAAACAAACAGATAACTGTCTGGCAAACCGGCGAGACTAACCAAAACATAACAAACAAACACAGCAGGTGTGGACGGCCTTGAATTCGAAAAAAGAGATGTCTTAGCACCTCCCTCTACTGTTGACCCCTTGATGGAGACCGACTTCTGTTACGAGGTCGGCCACTTCCCTCCCTGCAGCTCCTCCGTAATTGGACCCCAGTGGCTGCGTCAAGGCTGGGGGACGCCTGCTCAGTGTCTGGAAGCGCTGAAGCCCCTGATGGATGGCCTGGACTGTAGTGTATGTACCTTTAAGAGCCCCTGTGTACTGTAATACCAGTAGTGACCACTCGGGTATATAAGCCTGTATAGCGTCTTGTATCTTTTAGTTCACCTCCAGACTTTGTTCAGTAAACACCTGTTAAACCAACTCCTGCATTCCGTGTCTCCATTAACACACGGATACAACAGTGGCGACGAATTGGAAACGGACTTACCTGCAATTCGGCAGCACCTCAAGGAGATCGATTCCTCAGACGAAGGTCGAAGAAAAAAAAAACCTGTGAGTTCACCAGCAAGCCGGGCTGGTGGCAGGTACTGCATTAATCCTTCCTGGGCGGCGGGCTGGGGCTCGATCGGGTGGCTCTGCAGCGGGGCCGAGCAGCGAGTCGGAAGGCGGAGGCAAACAAAGACGGAGGGTGGAGCACTCGGGAGACGAACGGCGCTGCAAAGCAGGTCGGCGTTCGGACCAAGCAGAGGGAGGGAAAAGTCCCAGAGAGTCCGGCGGGAACGAGTCTCCAACTATTAAAAATATCTGTGTAAATAAAAACCATGGAGAACAGTGCTGTCAGCAGCGGCAGCGGCGGGAAAGCGCGGAAGGCGCCATTTTTTTCACGGCAGGGAAGAAAGGAAAGCACGGGAGGCGCCATTTTTGATTTTCAGGATGCCTAAGACTGGCAATATTACTGCTTTCGATAGTGATATAGAGGATTGGACCACATATGTGGAAAGAGTGGAGGTAGCATAGTGGTTAGCACTGTTGCCTCACAGCGCCAGGGACCCGGGTTCGAATCCGGCCTCGGGTGACTGTGTGGAGTTTGCACATTCTCCCCGTGTTTGCGTGGGTTTCCTCCGGGTGCTCCGGTTTCCTCCCACAGTCCAAAGATGTGCGGGTTAGGTTGATTGGCTATGATAAAATTGACCCTTAGTGTTAGGGGGATTAAATACGTGGGGTTACGGGGATAGGGTGGGATATGTGTTGGTGCAGGCTCGATGGGCCGAAATGGCCTCTATCTGCACTGTGAGGTTTCTGTGTGATTTCTGTGTGATATTGCACAGCGAATGAAGTAGAGGATGATAAAAAGGCATCAGTACTTCCAAATCTGATGGGCGCAAGGACATACGGGCTGTTACAAAACTTAATCACTCCAGCCAAACCGATGGACAAGAATTTTAAGGAGATTGTTGATACCCTACAGGAACACTTAAACCCAACACCGCTGCTGATAGCGGAACGATTCAAATTTTTCAGGAGGAATCAGCACAAGAATGAAAGTAACGCTGATTACCTCACCGAATTAAGAAAGCTGTCAAAGCACTGCCAATTCGGGGCAGGACTGGCAGGTTCTCTACGAGACAAATTCGTCTGCGGTCTCCTAAGTGAAGGAACACAAAAAAGGCTACTTTCTGAGAAAGATTTGACACTAGACAAGGCTTTCAGTGTGGCTGTATCATACGAAGCAGCAGCAAGAGGAGCTGCAGAGATACAACAAAAGCCACAGGACTTCGGCACCCATGAAATGACACGGGGTTTCGAGAGATGTTATCGCTGCGGCAGATCCACCCATGACCAGAGGGACTGCTGGTTCAAGGACAAAGCATGCAGGCAATGCGGAAAGATGGGACACATCGCACGTGTATGCCAATCTGGAAACAAAAAATCCACTGACAGAAATAAAATCAATAAGGAAAAGTACAGAAAGGTACAAATGATGACGGACAGTAGCTCCAAAGACCAGAAGAGCGATAGCGACTCCGGAAACAAGAGACTAAGCTGTCTCAAATTACATAATGTAATTGCCAAAGAAGATTACCAGACCATTTGGGTTACCCTCACGATAGCGGGGTCCCCAGTTAAAATGGAGCTAGATACAGGATCAGCTCTGACCGTCATAAGTCGATGGGATTACGAGCGGCTATTTCCGCATATACCTTTGAAAGACACATCCATTATCTTGAAGACATATACGGGGCAGAAAGTATACCCCAGAGGGAAAATAAAGGTGCCTGTTGTATACAACGGCAAGGAAATACAGAAGTTGTATTTATACGTTCTGCAAGATGGTGGTCCACCGCTGTTGGGACGTGAATGGATCAGGAAGATACGTTTAGACTGGCACTCCATTCAGGCACTGACGGTGACCAGTAAGAAAAAAAATGATGATGACGTCATACCTGAATGATTAAAAGACATCTTGGCCAATGCCAAAGAAGTGTTTCAACAGGAACTAGGAACCTTGAAAGGCGTCACCGCCTCAATAAAAGTAGAAGATGCGGCAATTCCCAAGTTTTTTAAGGCAAGGCCGGTGCCATACGCAATTCGTCCAGCAGTCGAGGCAATGCTGGGGAATTTGGAAAAGGCAGGCGTGTTATCCAAGGTAGATTGGAGTGAGTGGGCAACACCCATCATCCCGGTCATGAAGAAAACGTTGAATAATGATAAATCTGAAGAACAGAGAAAAATTTGCATCTGTGGGGACTTCAAGGTGACTGTAAACCCGGTCCTTCACACGGTACAGTATCCTCTTCCGAGGATAGAAGATATTTTCGCCTCACTATCCGGAGGGAAACGTTTCACCAAAATTGACTTGGCACAGGCATATCTACAGATGGAGGTTGAGGAGGCCTCTAAAAAGTATCTCACGATAAACACACACAAAGGCCTGTACCAGTACAATCGACTGGTTTTCGGAGTAGCATCAGCTCCAGCTATCTGGCAAAGAGCTATGGAGCAAGTCCTGCAAGGGATTCCGGGGACTCAATGCTACCTAGACGACATCCTTGTAACAGGAGAAACCGACAATGAGCACCTTGCCAATTTGGAGCAGGTGCTCACTAGGCTGAGAGAACGGGGCCTACGAGCAAATCGCCCCAAGTGCGAATTTTTCCAGAAACAAATATCATATTGTGGCCATATAATTAACGAAGAAGGGTTGCATAAGTCACCTGAAAAAATTGAAGCGGTCATAAAAGCCCCAGCACTTGAAACTGTCTCACAATTAAGGTCGTTCCTGCGATTGATAAATTACTATCATAAATTTTTACCGAACTTGTCAACTGTTCTGCACCCTCTTAATGCACTGCTACAAACGGGAGTAATTTGGAAATGGAGCGAAGACTGTAAACGTGCCTTCCATAAATGCAAAGGCTTGATCACGTCCAAGGAAGTGTTGGCTCATTACAACCCATCACTGCCAATCAGACTGGCGTGCGATGCATCCCCTTACGGCGTAGGAGCGGTATTATCGCATAGATTCCCTGATGGCTCGGAGCGGCCATTGAACTCAGCTGAGCGTAACTATGCCCAAATCGACAGGAAAGCACTCAGCCTGGTGTGGGGAGTGAAGAAATTCAACCATTACCAGCACGGACAAAAATTTACCTTGTTGACTGACCATCAACCCCTCGTCTCCATATTCAACCCTAAAAAGGGCGTTCCCATTATGACAGCGCAAAGGCTACAGAGGTGGTCCCTTTTCCTAGGGGCACACCAATGTAACATAGAATACAAAGGAGCAAAACAGCATGGGAATGCTGACGGTTTATCGCGCCTACCGTTGCCAACGGTAGAAGAGGCACCTACAGTGGACCCAGTGGAGATGTTCCACTCAACCATAGTGGAATGTCTACCAGTAACAAATTCTACCATTGAAAAGGAAACGAGAAATGACTCGACTCTTTCATGAGTCTACGATTTAACGGTGAAGGGATGGCCAGCACATGGTGAACCACTGTTGCCAGCATTCTCGCAAAGAAGAGAACAGCTGTCAGTGTGCCGAGGAACCTTGATGTGTGGATCCAGAGTGGTGATTCCACCCAAACTCCAGGATAAAGTGCTAACGGAGCTTCACGAGGGGCATCTGGGTGGAGTGAAAATGAAGAACCTCGCCAGCGCGTTTGTGTGGTGGCCAGGTATCGATGGAGACATCGAAGAAATGACCAAGAGCTGTCTAGGATGCCAGAAGGTCCAAAACGCCCCACCACAAGCCCCTCTACATCCATGGGAATGGCCCTCATCTCCATGGCAAAGGGTACATATCGACTTTGCTGGTCCATTTATGGACTCAATGTTCTTAATCGCGGTTGATGCACACTCCAAGTGGCCGGAGGTAATAAAGATGTCCTCCACCACCACGGAAAAAACCATCACAGTATTTGTGGTGTATGTAACCTGTTCCACCTTAAGAGAACTTAAGCCTGTTCCACCTTAAGAGATGTACTACTTTCTCTGGCTGCTGTATACGTAATACCGGTGGTGACCACCGGTATATAAGCACTGTGTAGTAATATTGTATTTAGTATAGTAATCCGGTGCTTCACACGGTGCAGTATCCGCTTCCGCGGATTGAGGATATTTTTGCTTCGTTGTCTGGCGGGAAACACTTCACCAAGGGCACGGTGGCATAGTGGTTAGCACTGCTGCCTCACAGCGCCAGGGACCCGGGTTCAAATCTGGCCTCGGGCGACTGTGTGGAGTTTGCACATTCTCCCCGTGTTTGCGTGGGTTTGCTCCGGGTGCTCCGGTTTCCTCCCACAGTCCAAAGATGTGCAGGTTAGGTTGATTTGGCTATGATAAATTGACCCTTAGTGTTAGGGGATTAAATACGTGGGGTTACGGGGGTAGGGTGGGATATGTGTCGCTGCAGGCTCAATGGGCCGAAATGGCCTCTATCTGCACTGTAGATTCTGTGATTCTGTGAAGATAGACGTAGCGCAGGCGTACTTGCAGATGGAGGTTGAAGAAGAGTCACGCCAATACCTCACGATCAACACGCATCGAGGTTTGTACCGATACAATAGGCTGGTTTTTGGAGTGGCATCGGCTCCAGCAATTTGGCAGAGGGCCATGGAGCAGGTATTACAGGGAATTCCAGGCACACAATGTTACCTGGACGATATTCTGATTACAGGTGATGGTGATGAAGAACACCTCGCAAACTTGGAACTGGTGCTCAACAGACTGAAAGAGTATGGACTTAGAGTTAATCGGCAGAAATGTGAGTTCTTTCAGAAGCGGATCTCGTACTGTGGTCATGTCATTGACCGGGAGGGGCTTCATAAGTCACCTGACAAGATAGAGGCAGTTGTAAAGGCTCCCGCTCCGGATAATGTCTCTCAGTTGAGGTCGTTTCTAGGATTGATTAACTATTAACATAAATTTCTACCAAATCTATCCACGGTACTGCACCCGCTAAACGCTCTTTTACAGAAGGGGGTACCATGGGAATGGAGCGAAAACTGTAAGAAGGCATTTCGCAAAAGCAAAGAATTGATCACCTCAGAGGAAGTGTTGGCTCACTTCAACCCGACACTGCCTATTCGGTTGGCTTGTGATGCTTCTCCATATGGTATTGGGGCAGTACTCTCACACAAGTTGCCAAATGGCACGGAAAGGCCAGTCGCGTTTGCATCCAGATCATTGACCTCTGCTGAGCGCAACTATGCGCAGATCGATAGGGAGGCTCTCAGCCTTGTATGGGGAGTGAAGAAGTTTAATCATTACCTGCAGGGCCAAAAATTCACACTTCTGACAGACCATCAGCCGTTGGTATCCATTTTTAACCCTAAGAAGGGTGTTTCAGTGATGACAGCACAGCGTCTCCAGAGATGGTCCCTTTTCCTAGGGGCACATCAATATCAAATAGAATTCAAAGGTACGAAGCAGCATGGCAATGCTGATGGGCTGTCGCGCCTGCCACTACCTGAAGAAGAAGAAACGACGAAAGTTGACCCTGTTGAGTTATTTCATTCGACCATCATCGAGTGTTTACCAGTCACCAATGCAAATATTGAAAGAGAAACCAGGAACGACCCGAAACTGTCCAGAGTCTACGAGGTGACAGTGAAAGGATGGCCAACACGTGGTGATCCTCTGTTACCGGCATTCTCGGCAAGGCGAGACCAGCTGTCCATCTGCCATGGTACTTTGATGTACGGGACAAGAGTGATTATTCCTCCCAAGTTAAGGGAAAGAGTTCTAAAAGAACTGCATGAAGGTCATCTGGGGGGAGTTAAGATGAAAAGTCTTGCTAGGGCTTATGTATGGTGGCCGGGTATTGACCAACAGATAGAGGAGTTGACGAAAAGCTGCGCTGGGTGCCAAAAAGTGCAAAATGCACCTCCGATCGCACCACTACACCCATGGGAATGGCCTTCAGCCCCATGGCAACGCGTACATATTGACTTTGCTGGTCCATTCATGGACTCAATGTTCCTAATTGCGGTGGACGCACATTCCAAATGGCCAGAAGTGATCAAGATGAATACCACTACTTCATAAAAGACAATTGCGGTGTTAAGAACAATATTCGCAAGGAACGGATTGCCAGAACAGATCTGTTCGGACAACGGACCACAGTTCGTGTCGGAAGAATTCCAAAAATTCTTAAAGAAGAATGGGGTGAAACATTATACCTCTGCCCCATATCATCCGGCGACAAGCGGGTTGGCCGAGAGATTTGTCCAAACATTCAAAAAGGCAATAAAGGCCATGAACGATGATCAGATTCCGCTACAGCACAAGGTGGACAATTTCCTAATGGCATATCGAAACGCCGCTCATGCAGTGACTAACCAAAGTCCTGCCATGATGTTTTATAACAGGAGGTTGCGGTCCAGGTTGGACTTGTTAAAACCAAATGTGCGGAGGGAAGTGGAAAACAAACAGTTCCGGCATATTAATAACAAGACCACTCGAAGTTTCGACGTAGGACAACCAGTGTTGGCAAGGGGCTATGGAAACGAAAAATGGCAGTCCGGAACAATTCGGGCCAGACAAGGACCTCTGATGTACACAGTAGATATTGGTAACAATGTGATAAGGCGTCATGCGGATCAACTGGTAGAATTGAGAGCAAGGGTCGAACCCATGGTTGCGACAGAGACAACTGTGGAAGACGTTAATGAACCTGAAGCATCTACCTCGGCAGGGAATGTACCTGATGATGATAACACCCAATGCATGGGAGACCAACTAGAGGAGTCACCTCAGCAACAGGAATCAGAGACCACTGAAAGGCGTTATCCAAACCGAATCAGAAGGCCTCCTGAGAGACTGAACCTTTGAACTGTTTATACCTGAAGTTATATATGTTATTATGTTATGTTAAATGGGGATATGACTGTTTAGCTAAAAAGGGAGGATTGTGGTGTATGTAACCTGTTCCACCTTAAGAGAACTTAAGCCTGTTCCACCTTAAGAGATGTACTACTTTCTCTGGCTGCTGTATACGTAATACCGGTGGTGACCACCGGTATATAAGCACTGTGTAGTAATATTGTATTTAGTATAGTCCTGACCTCCAACCAGTAAAGACCTGTTGAACTTTAATCTTGTAGTCTGTGTTAGTAATTACAACTAGAACACACACACTTAACAGTATTAAGGACCATATTTGTCAGGAGTGGTCTGCCTGAACAGATCTGTTCTGATAATGGACCGCAATTTATGTCCGAAGAATTCAGGAAGTTCTTAAAAAACAATGGGGTTAAGCACTACACGTCCGCCCCATACCATCCCGCCACCAATGGATTGGCTGAAAGGTTTGTCCAGACCTTCAAGAAGGCCATAAAGGCCATGGGTAATGAAGACATAAATCTACAGCATAAGGTAGATAACTTCTTGTTTGCGTACAGGAATGCAACACATGTGGTTACAAACCAAACTCCCGCCATGATGTTTTTCAATAGAAGACTAAGATGCCGGCTGGATTTGATCAAGCCAAACATCAGAAGGGACGTAGAGAACCGACAATTTCAAGGCATGAATGAAAGGCCAACTAGAACCTTCCAGATAGGTCAACAAGTTTTGGCCCGGGACTACCGTACCGAGAAATGGCAGCCTGGAACTATTTGCACACGACTAGGACCGCTGATGTATACCGTAGACATTGGAGAAAGCATAATAAGGCGCCATGCTGACCAGATCATAGAGTCATCCGAAAAGGGACAACCTACACCACAACTCTATACGCCTAATGATGAAGCAGAGATACCCATAGTATCTACCTCCGATCCGGTGATACTGGAACCAGATGAACCCGACACTGGCATTCAAGCCGAATCGACCTTGCCAAAAGAACCTACTACACCACCGAAAACTACTACACCACCGAGGCGTTATCCGGACCGAGTCAGGAAGCCTCCAGAGAGACTGACTTATAATTGATTAACTGCAGCAAATGTGTAGATTATTGTTCTTGTAAACATGTTAATTAATGATTACTTAAAATGTTATGTACTAATTATCTAAAAGGGGAGGAATTGTAATCATAGAGTCATAGAGTTTTACAGCACAGAAAGAGGCCCTTCGGCCCATCGTGTCTGCGCCGCCCTTCCATCCCTGTCCAGTCTAATCCCATTTTCCAGCATTTGGTCCATAGCCTTGTATGCAATGGCATTTCAAGTGCTCATCCAAATGCTTCTTGAATGTTGTGAGGGTTCCTGCCTCTACCACCCTTTCAGGCAGTGCGTTCCACATTCCAACCACCCTCTGGGTGAAAAAGTTCCTCCTCAAATCCCCTCTAAATCTCCTGCCCCTTACCCTGAATCTATGCCCCCTTGTTATTGACCCCCCTACTGAGGGGAAAAGTTCCTCTTTATCTACCCTATCTATGCCCTTCATCATTTTGTACACCTCAATCAGGTCCCCCCTCAGCCTTCTTTGCTCCAAGGAAAACAACCCCAGCCTGTCCAGCCTCTCTTCATAGCTGAAGCGCTCCATCCCAGGTAACATCCTGGTGAATCTTCTCTGCACCCTCTCCAAAGCAATCACATCCTTCCTATAGTGAGGCGACCAGAACTGCACACAGTACTCCAGCTGTGGCCTCACCAGCGTTTTGTACAGCTCCATCATAACCTCCCTGCTCTTATATTCTATGCCTCGGCTAATGAAGGCAAGTATCCCATATGCCTTTTTAACCACCTTATCTACCTGTTCCGCTGCCTTCAGGGATCTATGTACATGTACACCAAGGTCCCTCTGACCCTCTGTACTTCCTAGCGTCCTACCACTCATTGTGTATTCCCTTGCCTTATTTGTCCGTCCAAAATGCATCACCTCGCACTTTTCAGGGTTAAATTCCATTTGCCACTTTTCCGCCCATCTGACCAACCCGTTTATATCGTCCTGTAGCCTGAGGCTTTCCTCCTCACAATTTACCACCCCACCAATTTTCGTGTCATCTGCGAACTTACTGATCATACCTTTTACATTCTCATCCAAATCATTTATGTAGATCACAAACAACAAGGGACCCAGCACCGATCCCTGAGGTACCCCACTGGACACAGGCTTCCAGTCACAAAAGCAACCTTCGACCATCACCCTCTGCCTCCTGCCACTCAGCCAGTTTAGGATCCAACGCGCCAAGGCACCCTGGATCCCATGGGCTCTTACCTTCTTGACCAGTCTCCTATGCGGGACCTTGTCAAAAGCTTTACTGAAGTCCATGTAAACCACATCCACAGCATTTCCCTCATCCACCCCCCTAGTCACCCCCTCGAAAAATTCAATCAGATTTGTCAGACATGATTTACCCTTGACAAAGCCATGCTGACTATACCCGATTAATCCTTGCCTCTCCAAGTGGAGACTAATTTTTTCCCTCAGAATTTTTTCCAATAATTTCCCTACCACAGATGTTAGACTCACTGGCCTGTAATTCCCTGGTTTATCCCTGCTACCCTTCTTGAATAATGGTACTACGTTAGCTGTTCTCCAGTCCTCTGGTACATCCCCTGTGGCCAGAGAGGTTCTGAAAATTTGTGTCAGAGCCCCTGCAATCTCCTCCTTTGCCTCCCACAGCAGCCTGGGATACATCTCGTCTGGGCCTGGGGATTTATCCACTTTTTGGCCTGCTAAAACCGCTAGCACCTCCTCCCTCTCGATGCTAATATGTTCAAGTATGTCACAGTCCCCTTGCCCGATTTCTATGTCTGCATCGTCTTTCTCCATAGTGAACACAGATGCAAAAAATTCATTTAATACCCCGCCTACATCATCTGGCTCTACACACAGATTGCCACTTTGGTCCCTAATGGGCCCTACCCTTTCCCTGGTTATCCTCTTGCCCTTAATATACTTATAAAACATCTTAGGATTTTCCTTTATTTTGCTCGCCAGTGTTATTTCATGGCCCCTCCTTGCCCTCCTAATTTCTTTTTTAAGTATGCCCCTGCACTTTTTATACTCCTCTAGGGCTTCTTCCATCTTTAGTCTTTTGTAACTGCCAAAAGCCCCCCTTTTATTTCTGATGCATTTTTGTATATCCCTTGTCATCCAAGGTTCCCTTTGCTTGTTAGTCCCACCCTTGACCTTTACAGGAACATGTTGGCGTTGTACTCTCTCTATTTCCCTTCTGAAAATCTCCCACTGTTTTGATGCGGATTTTCCTATAAGTAGCTGCTCCCAGTCCACTTTGGCCAGATCCTGCCTTATCATATTAAAATCGGCCTTCCCCCAATTTAGAACCCTAATTTCCGGGCCGTCTTTGTCTTTTTCCATGACCACCTTAAATCTCACCGAATTATGGTCACTGTCGCCAAAATGCTCTCCTACTGACACTTCCACCACTTGCCCGGCTACATTCCCCAGAATTAGATCCAGTACCGCCCCCTCTCTTGTAGGACTTTCTACATGCTGGCTCAAAAAGCTCTCCTGGATGCACTTTAAGAATTCTGCACCCTCTAAGCCTTTCACACTCTGACTATCCCAATTTATATTGGGGAAGTTGAAATCCCCCACTATTATTACCCTATTATTTTCGCACTTCTCTGCGATTTGCCTACATATCTGTTCCTCTATCTCCCCCTGACTGTTTGGGGGCCTATAGTACACTCCCAGCAAAGTGCTTGCCCCCTTTTTGTTTTTAAGTTCTACCCATATGGCCTCATTAGAGGAACCCGCTAATATATCATCCCTCCTTACAGCAGTAATTGACTCCTTAATTAATATTGCAACACCCCCTCCTCTTATACACCCCCCTCTGTCTCGCCTGAAGATTCTATACCCCGGAATATTCAGCTGCCAGTCCTGACCCTCCCTCAACCATGTCTCCGTGATAGCACAAATATCGTACTCCCATGTATTCAACAACAACTTCAGTTCATCCACCTTTTTTACAAGACTCCTTGCATTAAAATAAATGCCCTCCAGCCCTGCCATATTCCCTTTTGCCTTCAAATATTTGCTCTGCCTTCCCAGCTGACTTGTTTTTTCCTGTGTATTTGTCTGTAAATCACCCCCTACTATAGCTCCACTCTGTACCCCATCCCCCTGCCAAGTTAGTTTAAACCCCCCGCAGCAGTGCTAGCAAACCTCCCCGCAAGGATGTTGGTTCCCCTCTGGTTCAGGTGTAAACCGTCCGACTTGTACAAGTCCCACCTTTCCCAGAAGCAGACCCAGTGATCCAGGAAACTAAAGCCCTCCCTCCTGCACCATCCCTTTAGCCACGCATTCATCTGTTCTATCTTCCTATTCCTATACCCACTAGCACGTGGCACCGGGAGTAATCCAGAGATTACAACCTTTGAGGTCCTGCTCTTTAATCCTTCACCTAGCTCCCTAAATTCTTGCTGCAGGACCTCATCCCTCTTTTTACCTATGTCGTTGGTACCAATGTGGACCACGACCTCTGACTGTTCACCCTCCCCCTCCAGAATGCCCTGCAGCCGCTCAGTGATATCCTTGACCCTGGCACCAGGGAGGCAACAAACCATCCTTGATTCACGTCTACGGCCACAGAAACGCCTATCTGTTCCCCTTACTATAGAATCCCCTACCACTATTGCTCTCCCACTCTTTTCCCCCCCTTCCTGGGCAGCAGGAGCACCCCCAGTGCCAGGAAGTTGGCTGCTGCTGCCTTCCCCTGGTGAGTCATCCCCCTCAACAGTATCCAAAGCGGTATACTTGTTTGAGAGGGGAATGGTCACAGGGGTCTCCTGCACTACCTGCCTGCTTCTATTGCTCCGCCTGGTGGTCACCCATTTCCTGTCTTCCTGTGTAGCCCTTCCCTGCGGTGTGACCAACTCACTAAACGTGCTATCCACCTTTGTGTGTACCTTTAAGAGCCCCTGTGCACTGTAATACCGGTAGTGACCACTCGGGTATATAAGCCTGTATGGCGTCTTGTATCTTTTAGTTCACCTCCAGACTTTGTTCAGTAAACACCTGTTCAACCAACTCCTGCATTCCGTGTCTCCATTAACACACGGATACAACATGGACGACCTCTGGGCTTGGAGGTCCCGGAAGCTGGCTGCTCCAACTGGGCATGGCTGGAAGCAGTCTGCCCTGCAGGTGGTGGCAGCTGCACTGCTGACGTTCCAGCGGTGGCATCAGGAATGCTCACATGCCGAGAGAGGACACCTGCACCGTGGTCGGCCGATACACTGGCACTCTGACGGGGCCGCACCGGATCAGCCGCCACAATCGACTGCTCCACAGATTCATGGCCTGCTGTGGTCCTGCAAGGGCCTGGGGTGATCCTGCCTGACACAGCTAGGGTGGCAGCAGTGAGTGTTCGCGTGGCCTCAATTTGCGTGTGGACGAGGCCAACAAGTGACTGCGTGGCAGCAGTGAGGACCTGCCTGGCAGGTGCCAGTGCTTCGGAGAAGCCCTGGACAGTCCTTTCCACTGCTTCGGACAAGGCCGGAACAGTCCTTTCCACTGCTTTGGACAAGGCCGGAACAGTCCTTTCCACTGCCTTGGACAAGGCATGGACAGACCTTTCCACTGCTTCAGACAAGGCTGGAACAGTCCTTTCCACTGCTTCGGACAAGGCCGGAACAGTCCTTTCCACTGCCTCGGACAAGCCCTGGACAGACCTTTCCATTGTTGCTCCGAAGCCCTGGACAGACCTTTCCATTACTGTCCCGAAGCCCTGGACAGTCCTTTCCATTGCTGCCCCAAAGCCCAGCACACTCTTTGCCAGTGTGTCGATCGACTCAGGCATCCTCCCCACTGCAGCCATAAGCTCAGTGTGCCTGAGCCGGGCCTGGGCGCTCATATCGGCAAGGCTACGCACCTCCTCTGCACTCTGTGCAGCAGTCATCGTGGCCTGCCTCGCCCTCCGGGGAGACGGCCCCCAAGCTTCCCTACGTCCCTCGCGTTGCTGCAGCCCGCTGGTTCCTGCAACTGGCTCCTCATCAGAGCCCCCCCCCTCCCCTCCAGGGAACTACTATCCCCAGTCTCCAGATGCGTTGGCTCCCCTGAGGCTGGCACGGATGGTCTGGCTTCCTCCTGATCATCACCTCCAGAGGCACTGGCACTGGCAGCCTGAGGGGCCGGCTCCCGAGCTGATGATGCAGCATCTGAAAGCAGGGAGGTTGAAGAGTGGCTTTAGCAAAAGGACAGCTTGGCAGCAAGGGATGCAAGAGTGCGGCAATGCTATGACATGGGTCCACAGTGAGAAAGCATGCTGGCGGGGGGAGAAAGTGGAAGGAGACAGCTGTAAAAGATGAGAACCTTACCATCGCTGTCGACAATGGGGTGCAGTGGTGACAGGACCACTCAGACGTCCTCCAACAATCTGGTGCACTCTCTCCTCGAGATCTGTCAGAGTCTGCAGTTGAGGACGACCTCCTCCGGTGCGAAGCTGGTCCTTGCGGTTCCTCGCCAGCTTGGCCTGCAGGGGAAAGGACGGGAAGTGATGTTACATGATGCCCTGAGTTATCATCTCATGCCCCCTATGTGGAAGAGCCCTTACATGATGCCCTGAGTTATCATCTCATGCCCCCCATGGTGGAAGATCCCTTACATGATGCCCTGATTTATCATCTCATGCCCCCCATAGTGGAAGAGCCCTTACATGATGCCCTGAGTCAAATGTGCATGTGTGTGCCCAGAAAGGGCCATGGGTGCTTGCTGACAGATGGCCATTGGGGCATAGCGCACCCTGTAGCCATAAAGTCAGGTGCAAATGGAGGGATGCAGAAGTTTGCATAAACACCACTCACCTTCATGACCCGAGTGAAGTCGTTGAATTTCTTCCTGAACTGCACAGGGCTCCTGGTCGCCATGCTGCTGGAGTTGACCCTCTGAGAAACATCCCTCCAAGCTCGTTGGTAGTCCTTATGATTAGGCCTCCTGCCACTGCGGCCACCAATTCCTCCAGAGCCTCATAGGTGAAGCGCTCTGCTCTCTGCCTCGCCCTCTCCATCTGCTCCAAGTCTTTTGCGACAGAGAAGGGCCTGCTCCGATTTTCAGGCCTACAAGGCGCAGAGTGTGGATGTTGGAGCTGACTGACCCATCCCTTTAAGAGCTGGTCGGCGCCTGGAAGTCTCGTGGTCATCGGTAATTGAGAGCACCTGCGCTGCGCCCGCCCGCCCCGATATTGGGTTGCGCCGGCATGTTAGCGCCTTAGGAGTCCTGTGTAATGCCTGAACTCGCGCCTCAATCACCTTTAGGGGCGCTGCAACCCAATATCGTGCGAGGTGGCGATAAGTTGCGTCTGGCTATAAAATTTGTGCAGCGCCAATTCTAACACCCCAAGCGGGGCTATACCCAATTTCTAGGCCCACGAGTGGGAGATAGGTGATCAGGTTATGGTGAGGAATTTTGCTAGGGTAGGAAGTCTAGAACCATTATACATGGGGCCCTACAGCATTGTAGACAAGGCAAGCCCCATGGTATACGCCATAAAGATGCCCCGGCGCATCAAATGGTTCCATATTAACCAATGCAAATTGTTTAAGCCCGAGAAAAGAGAACAGCCAGTTGGGGCAAGGTCTGAGGATAGAAATCCTCAGCGTGCAGCAGGAGCAAACTCATAGACTGCACAGGCAGGTGCTGTGGCTTGTTTTAGGGGAGGAGCCATCCCACCCACCATTTGGGAACTCCCCCACTCCTCTGGGATTTAGATGAGGTGGGATGTGAGGGTGAAGACCCTGCCCCGACCCAGATTTAGACGAGGTGGGACCTGAGGGTGAGGACCCCCAGCCTGCAGCACCAGGCTGCATAGAGACAGAACAGCTATATCAGGCCCTGTTAAAAGAAATGTTTAGGAAATTCTACGAGTTCGATTTTGCCAATGTAGACAAGACAGAACTGGACACTACACACACAGAGTGTTTTGGTAATGCGGGGAGACAAAGAAGGGGAACCTGGAATGATGTTTTCACAGCGTTTAACACAGGATCCTCTGTTATAAACAGCCTGGATGACATAGAATTGCAGACACAGATAAACAGTTTGAAAATACAATTGCGAAAAATCTTAAATGATGAAAATACCGCAGTAGACACGAGGACCAGGCTAGGGTTTAAACTAAAATGGCAGGGGGCTGGGAACCTGAGCAGGGAGACAAAGGAAAGGGAAACAAGGATAGAAGCAAAAGACAGGAAGGAGAAAAACAAAGGTGGCAATCAGAGAAATCAAGGGTTTAAAACAAACATGGCCACAGTAAATAATAATTCTAAAAGGTCTAAGAGCGTTAAAAAAACAAACCTGAAGGCTTTGTGTCTTAATGCAAGGAGCATTTGTAATAAGGTGGATGAATTAGCAGCGCAAATAGAGGTAAATGAATAGGATATGATTGGAATTATGGAAACATGGCTCCAGGGGGACCAAGGCTGGGAACTCAACATCAAGGGGTATTCAATATCCAGGAAAGATAGGCAAAAAGGAAAAGGTTAAAGAGGGGATTGCTGGTTAAAGAGGGGATGAACACAATTGTAAGGAAAGATATTAGCTCTGATGATCTGGAATCTGTATGGGTAGAACTAAGAAATAACAAAGGGCAGAAAACATTAGTGGGAGTGGTGTATAGACCCCCGAACAGTAATGCAGAGGTTGGGGATGGCATTAAAAGAGAAATTAGAGAAGCGTGCAATAAGGGCACAGCAGTCATCATGGGTGACTTTAATCTACATATAGATTGGGCTAACTAAATTAGTAACAATACTGTGGAGGAGGAATTCCTGGAGTGTATGGTTTCCTGGACCAATATATCGAGGAACCAACTAGGGATCAGGCCATCTTAGACTGGGTATTATGCAATGAGAAAAGATTAATTAGCAATCTTGTTGTGCGAGGCCCCTTGGGTCGGAGCGATCATAATATGATAGAATTCTTCATTAAGATGGAGAGTGAAGTAGTTGACTCAGAGACTAAGGTCCTGAATTTTAAAAAAGGGAACTATGAGGGTATGAGGCGCGAGTTGGGTAGGATTGATTGGGTAATGCCACTCAAAGGGTTGACGGTGGATAGGCAATGGCAAACATTCAAAGATCGCATGGATGAAATGCAGAATTTGTTTATCCCAGTTTGGCATAAAAATAAATCAAAAAAGGTGACTCAACCGTGGCTAACAAGGGAAATTAGGGATAACATAAGATCAAAAGAGAGGACATATAAATTGGCCAAAAAAAGCAGCAAACCTGAGGATTGGGAGCAGTTTAAGATTCAACAAAGGAGGATAAAGGGATTAATTAAGAGGGAGAAAATAGATTATAAAAGTAAGCTTGCAGGGAACATAAAAACTGACTGTAAAAGCTTTTATAGCTATGTGAAGAGAAAAAGATTGGTGAAGTCAAGCGTAGGTCCCTTACAGTCAGAATCAGGGGAATTTATAATGGGAACAAAGAAATGGAGACCAATTAAATACATATTTTGGTTCTGTCTTCACAAAGGAGGACACAAATAACCTCCCAGAGATGTCGGGGCACTAATGAGAGGGAGGGACTGAAAGAAATCAGTATTTGTAGGGAAATGGTGTTGGGGAAGTTGACGGGACTGAAAGCCGATAAATCCCCAGGGCCTGATAATCTACATGCTAGGGTACTTAAGGAAGTGGCCCTGGAGATACTAGATGCAATGCTGGTCATCTTCCAGAACTCGATAGACTCTGGAACAGTTCCCATGGATTGGAGGGTAGCTAATGTTACCCCACTATTCAAAAAAGATGGTAGAGAAAAAGCAGGGAATTATAGACCAGTAAGCCTGACATCGGTAGTGGGGAAAATGCTAGAGTCCATTATAAAAGATGTAATAGCAGAGCACTTGGAGAGCAGTGATGAGATCGGGCTAAGTCAACATGGATTTACAAAGGGTAAATCGTCCTTGACTAATCTACTGGAATTTTTTGAGGATGTAACTGGTAAAATAGATAAGTGGATGTGGTGTATTTGGACTTTCAGAAGGCTTTCGATAAGGTCCCGCATAAGAGATTAGCTTGCAAAATTAAGGCAAATGGGATTGGGGGCAAGGTATTGACTTGGATAGAGAACTGGTTGGCAGATAGAAAGCAAAGAGTTGGAATAAACGGGTTGTTTTCCGAGTGGCAGGCAGTGACTAGTGGGGTACCGCAAGGATCGGTCCTAGGACCCCAGCTGTTCACAATATATATTAATGATCTGGACGAGGGAATTGGATGTAGTATCTCCAAATTTGCAGATGACACAAAGCTGGGTGGGAGGGTATGCTGTGAGGAGGATGTCGTGAAACATCAGTAAGATTTGGACAGGTTGGGTGATTGGGCAGAAACATGGCAAATGCACTATAATGTGGATAAATGTGAGGTTATCCACTTTGGTGGCAAAAACAGGAAGGCAGATTATTATTTGAACGGCAATAGATTGGGAGAAGGGGAAGTGCAAAGAGACCTGGGTGTTCTTGTGCACCAGTTGCTGAAGGTAAGCATGCAGGTGCAGCAGGCCGTTAAGAAGGCAAATGGTATGTTGGCCTTCGTAGCAAGAGGGTTCGAGTACAGGAACAAGGATGTCTTGCTGCAGTTGTTCAGGGCCTTGGTGAGACCACACCTTGAGTATTGTGTGCAGTTTTGGTCGCCTTATCTGAGGAAGGCTGTTCTTGCCATGGAAGGAGTGCAGCGAAGATTCACCAGGCTGATACCTGGAATGTCAGGAATGATGTATGAGGAGAGATTGTGTCGATTGGGCTTGTACTCACTGGAGTTTAGAAGATTGAGAGGGGATCTCATTGAAACCTATAAAATTCTGCCAGGCCTGGACAGACTAGATGCAGGAAGGATGTTCCTGATGGCCGGGGAGTCCAGAACTAGGGGTGATAGTCTAAGGATAAGGGGTAAGCCATTTAGGACTGAGATGAGGAGGAATTTCTTCACTCAGAGAGTGGTGAACCTGTGGAATTCTCTGCCACAGAGGGCGGTGGAGGCCAGTTCATTAAATATATTCAAGAAGGAGTTGGATATATTTCTTAAGGCTAAAGGGATCAAGGGATATGGGGAGAAGGCAGGGACAGGGTGCTGAATTTGAATGATCAGTCATGATCTCATTGAATGGCGGAGCAGGCTCGAGGGGCCGAATGGCCTACTCCTGCTCCTATCTTCTATGTTTCCACGTTTCTATTACGTTCCATTTAAAAGAGATCATTGCTGAGCTGGAGAAGCACACAAAGACTGTAAATGCCCTTATAAGAGAGGACAGGAATGCTTCAGATCAAGCTGCATAGAATGAGGCGTGCATACGGTACGGGGCATGGTTGCTGGGCGAGGGCTGCAGCAACCTGGAGGATTTAAAACAGGGTTTAGTCCCCTCCTGGATCAGCAACAAGCACCTCGCAGCCGTCCATCCATTTAAGAATGCATTGAGCCTGTGTCAATTCTGGCTAGCTTCTGAGGCCTATCCAATCCCAGTAGATTGTAGGCGCTCTAACCACACTATCATGGGGATAGTAGTGAGGATGCCAGCCATGGGTGGGACAGCCCGACCCGCACCAATATACAGGGTAGAGAACATTGGAGTCATTCAAGGGGGTGCACACATCCGTTTCACAGCGGTCCCGCCTTATGTCATAAAGTGGGTGCACGCTATGACAGGTACTGACCTCTTGTGGTGCCGGAGCCGGGGAGCTCACATAATACTGTGTCCCCAGCACTTGAATGCCTATTCAAAACCACAGTGCGGGTTTAAAGCTGCTGGCGCAAAAATCAATAAACTGTACCATGGAGGTAATGGCACAAGACCATGTTCCCCCACAGGGGGTGGGACATATTGTGTCACCACAGGTGCGCCCCACTACCAGCATGGACAGTTTCTGCTTTAAACCCGAGGCAGAAGTTCAAGTGGCCCAGGAACGAATTGTCCCCATTCCTGAACCCTCCACTGTTCACCTCACTGTAAAAGAGAATTTCACCAACCTACAAAAATATGTAGCACATTTCGGCTCTGAAATCCCCCCTCTACCAGAGCATCTGACCAAGATACTAAAAGCAGTAATCGTCTCACAAAAACATTCCTACACGTTAGAGCAGAAGACAGTAGAGATAGGGGCCAAGATTTTGGACATTGTAGTTCCACCCTGGTGGGACATTTTTGAAAATATAGAGGTCCCTTCATGGGTTAGAATGGCTTCCCACATTCTCGTGGTTTGCCAGCTGGGAATAGTATTGTACCTAGTGTGCACTCAGTGCAAGGGAAAAGGCCAAATACTAGAATTCCGAAACCAGAGGACGTGGAAGGAGCATTATGTTAAGTTGGCGGGAGATACACCTGTTTGAATCTCTTCATTTCATATTTCTGAATAAAGATTTTTTTTGGTGTGTTTGTTACTTTTAATAAAGACTTTGGCGTGTTATTTTAATAAAGATGTGTGTATACCAAGTGGTGCAGGGGTGTTGGACCCCCTCCATGCTTGGATGTGTGTAAATAATTGTATTTTGCCTATGTATGCTTATGTACACTACATTTTCAAAGAATGGGAAATGCATGTGTCATGGGATTTTAGATAGGTAATTACAGTGAAGATTGGCTGTGGAGGGTCGGAATTTTGTTCACCTTCATAAGTATGATATTTAAAGCGAGTTTTAGTATCAACAGGGGGGAGTGTAGGGTTCTCAAAATTCCCACATTCCCCAAAGTTAGTAATAAAGGGGCCCTGAAGGACAAAGTTAGTAATAAGGGTACCCTAAAGAAAATGGCTTCTGGAACTCGTGGCAGAAGCCTGCTAGATTGGAAAGCAGGGCCCTGCAAAAACGGCAGGTCAAATTCAAAAGGGCTTTGAAAAACCTGACATGCCTGGGCCTGTGAGAGACTTGTTATTTCTGAAGCCAGACAACTAGATAATGCAGAATATGCATTTTTCATTTTGAAACCAATCAACTCAGGAAAGACTTAATCTCGAACCCATCAAACATTGCATAAATAATCGGGTACAGTTCAAAGTAGCTACCAAGCCAGGAAGACGCCGATTAAACATTATGAATAACAAACACCGAGACATTAAAGATCATTTAGCAACGGGGCAACCATCCAAAAAAGCAGTTAAGGTGAATGACTATAATCACTTTAACGAGCCCGCCAAAAATCGGACAAAGAACTAACCCTGATTTGGCGCACAGACAACAACCTCCAAAATAGTATAATTGTCGGCCCACCGGTAACCAAAAGTGTGCAACAAGCGGACAAGCGAGGCGAGATGAACGGCAAGGCCAACAAACAAGCAGAGAAGGGCAGCGTAGAGAAGCGTTGGGGACGAGCAGGCTCACGCTCAGGTCCAGGGATACTTGGAACTCAAAGAAGCAGAACGACCACGAGCACCGCGGTAACAAAGGGCCAGGTAAACCATACCTTCAGATCATTACCAATGCACAGGTAATGATCTAGGCCACCGCGACCGAACCGACACCGAACCCCAACCGCAACAAGACTTCGACAATCAGACCACCACCAGAAGAACAAAACCCAAAGTTTTCCACTCTACAAGGTAAAGTACCCAACAAAGACTTTACTCCCTATCTCTAACGGAGAAAAGAGGGTACTTTACTCAGCCGACTCCACCACCGCGCCCTGGGACCATGTGATGACGGCAGGCCCCAAAGGACACAAAGAGTGAACCCCAAAACCGCCACCGGCTTGATCGACAGGATTCGTCCTCTCCAGAAACCCTTATTGGTGAACATAATCCCTGGCCTCTCACAGCACAATTTAGTCAGATATTGGGGGTTGGACAAGGGTAGGGGAATTATTACTGTGATTTTCCCTCGATGTGCTGTGTTTTCCCCATTCCTAATTAAGTGTACTCTTGTATGCCTGTAACTATTCCAGTAATTTTCAGTTTTGTGATTTTATTGTGCCTTTAATAAAAATACGGTTTTCTTGTACCAAACCAGTTGTCTACTCCAATTCTGTATCGCCGCCTGTACCTAAGTCCGGTGTCTAGAACCCAGGGGTGTGGGAGTGATTCGAACCACTGAAAACCCAGTCAGGGGCTGTGGTAAACCAATGGTTGTATTCCACTGTGTACATGCCTGGACATGCCTCGGCTGACTCCTCCCACAAGTCCTAGTATAAAGGTGACTGCTCCCCAGCCCTTTGTATTTCTGGACCGGTCGACCACTCGAGGCAGACCTTCATTCTTTTGTTAATAAAAGCCTTCAGTTACTCTCTTAACTCTCAGTCTTTCATGAGTAATTGATAGCGCATCAATTTTATTAACAAAATTTTTATAATGGAGAAGATCCTCACACCAGCATGCCTGGACTTAGATCATCGGGAGGCAGACTCATCCACCAAGTTTACTCACTGGCTTAAGTGTTTCGAAAAATTCCTGACCGCCTCCGCAGCAATCAAATCGGACGAGGACAAACTGGATGTCCTGACCTCCAAAGTGAACCACCGAGTGTACTCGGTCATCCAAGACGCGACCTCGTACGCGGACGCTATCAAGCTCCTCAAGGACCAGTACACGCGCCCAGTGAACGAAGTGTACGCCAGGCACCTTCTGGGGAGTCGTAAACAACAACCTGGGGAATCGACCGTGGAATACCTTCAGGCACTGTCTGTGCTTGGCCGGGCCTGTGGTTGTAAGGATGTAAAGGCCGCCGTGTACACAGAGGAACGTATCCGGGACGCTTTTGTAGCGGGCCACAGATCCAATTACACCCGACAGCGACTGTTGGAGCAGAGTGACCTCGACCTCAACAAGACCTCTGAACTCGCACTATCATTGGATGCAGCCTACCGGGGCATGGATGCCTACTCCGCTGCACTGTGGACGCCGCGGGGAATGACAGCCTGGGACACGGTAGGACCGCCTCATAGCGCCGTGCCACCCCAGCCACACCCCAGCAACGGCCCAACTACCGCAGCAGTGTCCCAAGGCCAGACAGCACTGCCCCAAGGCCAGAAATGCTGCTTCTGTGGCCAGGCAAAACACCCCAGAGCGCGCTGCCCGGCGAAAAACGCGATCTGCTCGGGCTGCGGGAAGAAGGGACACTACGCTAACGTCTGCAGGGCCAAAGCCACCCCAAACCCCAGCAGCGCCGCATGTGGGCCATGCGGGCCGCCATCTTGGGCCTCCCCGGCCATGTGCGAACCACCGGTACAGCAGCCATTTTGGACGCCTCCAGCCACATGGGGATCATGGACGCCGCCATCTTGGACGACAGCCAGAACGCAGCAGGCCCCCAACACCGCCTCATCTGATACCCGCAGCGACACACCGACCCCTACGCTGGCATCCGTTACACTGGACCAAGCGAGACCGCACCAGCTGGCCAGTTCCACAATGGACATTAAGGTAAATGGCCACGATACAATCTGCCTTTTTGACTCTGGGAGCACGGAGAGCTTCATCCACCCCGACATGGTGCGGCGTTGCTCTCTCCCAGTCCTGCCTGCGCACCAGCGGATTTCTATGGCCTCCGAGTCCCAGTCGGCGGACATCGGCGGCTACTGCGTAGTGACACTCGTAGTAGACGGGACCGTGTACGATCATTTTAAACTTCTGGTCCTGCCCGACCTCTGCGCTGCCGTCCTGCTGGGGTTAGATTTTCAGTGCCACCTTAAAAGTGTTACGATGGCGTACGGTGGACCCCTACCCCCACTCACAGTCCGCAGCCTGCAGCTCCCAAATTGCCCGCCGCGCACCAGGTGCAACCTCTCCACACTCAGAGTCACCCCCCCCACACTGTTTGCTAACCTCACCCCCGACTGTAAGCCCATCGCCACAAAGAGCAGGCGATACAGTGCCGGGGACAGGGTTTTCATTAAAACCGAAGTGGAGCGGCTCCTGAAGGAAGGGATTATTGAGGGCAGCACCAGCCCCTGGCGAGCCCAGGTTGTGGTCGTTAAGACCGGCGAGAAGCAGCGCCTGGTCATCGACTACAGCCAGACAATAAATCGCTACACCCTGCTGGACGCCTATCCACTCTCCCGCATAGCTGACATGGTCAACCAGATCGCGCAGTACCGCGTCTTCTCGACCATTGACCTGAAATCAGCGTACCACCAGCTCCCTTTCTGCCCTGAGGACCGCCAGTATACTGCCTTTGAGGCAAACGGCCGCCTCTACCACTTCCTTAGGGTTCCCTTTGGCATCACCAACGGGGTCTCCGTCTTCCAAAGGGAGATGGACCGGATGGTAGATCAAAATGCGCTGCAGGCCACTTTCCCATATCTGGACAATGTGACCATCTGCGGCCGTGACTTGCAGGACCATGACGCAAACCTCAAAAAATTCCTCCGCACCGCCCAACTCCTGAACCTGACATATAACAAGGAGAAGTGCATATTCCGCACAAACCGCCTCGCCATCCTTGGCTGTGTTGTGGAACACGGAGTCATCGGCCCCGACCCCGACCGGATGCGTCCCCTTATGGAACTCCCACTGCCCCACTGCCTCAAGGCCCTGAAGAGGTGCCTAGGGTTTTTCTCCTATTATGCCCAGTGGGTCCCCTACTATGCGGACACGTCCCATCCGCTGATCAAGTCCACCTCTTTTCCCTTGATGGCAGAGGCCCGCTTAGCCTTCCACCGTATCAAGGAAGACATTGCCAAAGCCACCATGCACGCAGTGGACGAATCCATCCCCTTCCAGGTGGAAAGCGACGCGTCCGACTTTGCCCTGGCCGCTACCCTCAATCAGGCGGGGAGACCCGTGGCCTTCTTTTCACGAACCCTCCAAGGCCCGGAGACCAGACACTCCGCTGTTGAGAAGGAGGCCCAGGCGATTGTGGAGGCTGTGCGTCATTGGAGGCACTACCTGGCCGGAAAACGATTTACCCTGCTCACTGACCAACGTTCAGTTGCTTTCATGTTTAACAACAAGCAGAGGGGCAAAATCAAAAATGACAAGATCTTGAGGTGGAGAATCGAACTTTCCACCTACAATTACGAGATCTTGTACCGGCCCGGGAAGCTCAATGAACCCCCGGATGCGCTATCGCGTGGCACCTGCGCCAGCGCGCAGATCAATAGACTGCGGGCCCTCCACAATGACCTCTGCCACCCGGGGGTCACCAGGCTCTTCCACTTCATCAAGGCCCGCAACCTGCCTTACTCTATTGAGGAGGTCAGGACCATGACCAGGAACTGCCAAGTCTGCGCTGAGTGCAAACCGCACTTTTATAGACCAGACAGGGCCCACCTGATAAAAGCCACTCGCCCCTTCGAGCACCTGAGCGTTGATTTTAAAGGGCCTCTCCCCTCCTCCGACCGCAATGTGTACTTCCTCAATATTATTGATGAGTACTCCCGTTTCCCGTTCGCCATCCCCTGCCCGGACATGACCAGTGCCACGGTCATTAAATGTCTGAATGACCTCTTCACCCTGTTCGGTTTCCCCAGCTATATCCATAGCGACCAGGGCTCATCGTTTATGAGCGATGAACTCCGTCAGTACCTGCTAACTAGGGGTATTGCCACAAGCAGGACCACCAGTTACAACCCCCGGGGGAACGGACAGGTGGAAAGAGAAAATGCGACAGTTTGGAAGGCCGCCCTGCTAGCCTTAAAGTCGAGGGGCCTTCCAACCTCCCGCTGGCAGGATGTGCTCCCCGATGCGCTCCACTCTATTCGGTCACTGCTCTGCACTGCCACTAACGCCACCCCTCATGAGAAAATGTTTGTCTTCCCAAGGAAGTCCACATCGGGGACATCGCTACCGCCATGGCTGACGTCCCCAGGGCCGGTCCTACTGAGAAGGCACGTGAGGACCCATAAAACGGACCCCCTGGTCGAGAGGGTCGACCTCCTCCACGCCAACCCCCAGTATGCTTACATTGCATACCCGGACGGGCGGGAGGACACAGTCTCCATAAGAGACCTTGCACCCTCGGGGGCCGCAGTAACCCACTACTCACTACCACACCCGCCCCACGATCCGATATCCAGCCCAAGCAGACGGCAGGCCTGGGCCCCGCGACCCACTCGACATCTACGAGGACGACACGCCTGTGCCACAGCCCACGCAGGACTCGACGCCGGAAGCTCCACTACCCCTGCCGTCGCCACGCCGATCACAGCGGCAGACAAGACCTCCGGAGAGACTCCAATACACTAACTTTTAATACACTTCACCCCGCCGGACTCAATTTTAAACAAGGGGTGAATGTGGTAAACCACTGTTTGTATTCCACTGTGTACATGCCTGGACATGCCTCGGCTGACTCCTCCCACAAGTCCTAGTATAAAGGTGACTGCTCCCCAGCCCTTTGTATTTCTGGACCGGTCGACCACTCAAGGCAGACCTTCATTCTTTTGTTCATAAAAGCCTTCAGTTACTCTCTTAACTCTCAGTCTTTTATGAGTAATTGATAGCGCATCAGGGGCAAAACTGACTGCACACACACCATCCCCTACAGGGCAGGAGGCCAACAAGCGAAGGGGCAAGACCCATAGAGCAGAAAATCAAGAAGGTGAATTGCCAAGGCTCACAGTGCAGGAAATCAACAAGATAAAGGGATCAGGCTTACAGTGCAGGAGGTCAACAAGGTGTAGGGCCTGGTCCCATAGTGCAGGAAATCAACAGGTTGATGGGTCAAGGGCCAACAGTGTAGGAAATCAACAAGATGAAGGCCCAAGTCTCACTGTGCAGCAAATCAACAAGGTAAGGGCCAAGGTTCACAGTGCAGGAAATCAACAAGGTGAAGGGCCAGGTCCCACGGTGCAGGAAATGAACAAGGTGAAGGGCCAAGGGCCAACAGTGCAGGAAATCAAAAATGTGAAGGGTCAAGGCCCACAGAGCAGGAGTTCAACAGGCTAAAGGGACAAGTCCCATAGTGCAGGAAATCAACAAGGGGAAGGACCAAGGCCCACAGTGCAGGAAATCAACACAGTGAATGAACAAGGCCCAAAGTGCAGAAGATCAACAAACTAAAGGGACAAGTTCCAAAGGGCAGGATATCTACACAGTGAAGTGACTAGGCCCACAGTGCAGGAAATTAACAAGGTGATGGGGCAAGGCTCACAGTGCAGGAGGTCAACTGGCTAAATGGACAAGGCCTACAGTGCAGGAGTTCAACAAAGTATAGGACCTGAACCCACAGTGCAGGAAATCACCAGGATAAAGGGCCAAGGGCCCACAGTGCAGGAAATCAACAAGATGAAGGGCCAAGGCTCACAGTGCAGGAAATCAACAACATGAAGGGCCAAGACCCACAGCGCAGGAAATCAACAAGGTGAAGGGCCAGGGCCCATATTGCAAAAAGCAAAAAGCTAAAGGTACAAGGCCCAGAGTGCAGGAAATCAACAAGCTAACGGTACAAGGCCCACAGTGCAGGAAATCAACAACATGAAGGGCCAAGACCCACAGCGCAGGAAATCAACAACATGAAGGGCCAAGACCCACAGCGCAGGAAATCAACAAGGTGAAGGGCCAGGGCCCATATTGCAAAAATCAACAAGCTAAAGGTACAAGGCCCAGAGTGCAGGAAATCAACAAGCTAAAGGTACAAGGCCCACAGTGCAGGAAATCAACAACATGAAGGGCCAAGACCCACAGCGCAGGAAATCAACAACATGAAGGGCCAAGACCCACAGCGCAGGAAATCAACAAGGTGAAGGGCCAGGGCCCACATTGCAAAAATCAACAAGCTAAAGGTACAAGACCCACAGTGCAGGAGCCCAACAAGCTGAAGGACCAGGGCTCACAGTGCAGGAGGTGAACAAGCTGAAGGGACAAGGCCCACAGTGCAGGAGGTGAACAAGCTAATGAGACAATTCCCACAGTGGAGGAGATCAACCTGCTAAAGGGACAAGGCCCACAGTGCAGGAGATCAACAGGCTAAAGTGATGAGGCACAAAATGCAGGAGATCAATAAGCTAAAGTGACAAGGCCCAAAGTGCTGGAAATTAACAGAGTGAAGGCCCAAGGCCCACAGTGCTGGAAATCAACAAGGTGAAGGGCCAGGGTTCACTGTGCAGGAAATCAACAAGGTGAGGGGGGAAGGGCCCACAGAGCTGGAAATCAACAAGGTAAGGGCCAAGGCTCACAATGCAGGAAATCAACAAGGTAAGGGCTAAGGGATCACAGTGCAGACGATCAACAAGCGAAAGCGACAAAACCCACAGTGCGGGAAATCAACAAGCTAAAGGTACAAGGACCACAGTGCATGAGATCAACACAGTGAATGGACAAGGCCCACAGTGCAGAAGATCAACAAGGTGAATAGCAAGGGCCACAGTGCAGGAGATCAACAAGCTAAAGGGACAAGGCCCACAGTGCAGGGAATCAACAAGCTAAAGGGACAAGGCCCACAGTGCAGGAGATCAACAAGTTCAAGGGCCAAGGTCCACAGTGCAGGAAAGCATTGAGGTGAAGGGCAAAGGCCCACAGTGCAGGAAATCAACTAGGTGAAGGGCCAAGGCCCACCATGCAGGAAATCAATAAGTTGAAGGGCCAGGGCCCACAGTGCAGGAGATCTTCAAGCTAAAGGGACATGACCCACAGTGCAGGAGATCAACAAGGTGAAGGACCAAGGCCCACAGTGCAGGAAATCTTCAAGCTAAAGGGACAAGGCCCACAGTGCAGTTGATCAACATGGTGAAGGGCCAAGACACCATGCAGGAAATCAACAAGCTAAAGGGACAAGGACGACAGAGCAGGAAATCAACACACTGAATGGTCAAGGCCCACAGTGCAGAAGATCAACAACGTGAAGGGACAAGGCCCACAGAGCAGGAAATGAACAGACTAAAGGGACAAGGTCCATAGTGCAGGAAATCAACAAGGTAAAGGGACACGGCCCACAGTGCAGGAAATTAACACAGCGAACGGACAAGGCCCACAGTGCAGGAAATCAACAGGCTAAAGTGACGAGGCACAAAGTGCAGGAGATCAATAAGCTAAAGGGACAAGGCCCACAGTGCAGGAAATCAACAAGGTGAAGGGCCAAGGCCCACAGCGCAGGAAATCAACAAGGTGAAGGGCCAAGGCTCACAGTGCAGTAAATCAACAAGCTAAAGGGACAAGGCCTAGAGAGCAGTAAATTAACACAGTGAAGGGACAAGGCCCACTGTGCAGGAAATCAACAAGGTGAAGGGAAAAGGGCCCACAGTGCAGGAAATCAACAAGGGCCATGGCTCACTTTACAGGAAATTAACAAGGTGAAGGGGGAAGGGCCCACAGAGATGGAAATCAACAAGGTAAGGGTCAAGGCTCACAGTGCAGGAAATCAACAAGGTAAGGGCTAAGGCTCACAGTGTAGGAAATCAACAAGGTAAGGGCTAAGGCTCACAGTGAAAGAAATCAACAAGGTAAGGGCCAAGACTCACAGTGCAGGAAATCAACAAGGTGAAGGGCCAAGGCCCACAGTGCAGGAAATCAACAAGTTGACAGGCCAAAGCCCACAGTGCAGGAAATCAACAACATTAAGGACAAAGGCTCACAGTGCAAGAAATCATCAAATTAAAGGGACAAGGCCCACAGAGCAGGAAATCAACACAGTGAATGGACAAGACCCACAGTGCAGAAATCAACAAACTAAAGGGACAAGGCCCACAGGGCGGGGCATCTACAAAGTGAAGGGCCAAGGCTCACAGTGCAGGAGATCAACAAGTTGAAGGGCCAACAGCCACCGAGCAGGAAATCAACAATGTGAAGGACCAGGGCTCACAGTGCAGGAGGTAAACAAGCTGAAGGGACAAGGCCCACAGTGCAGGAGGTGAACAAGCTAATGAGACAATTCTCACAGTGGAGGAGATCAACCTGCTAAAGGGACAAGGCCCACAGTGCAGGAGATCAACAAGCTAAAGAAACAAGACCCACAGTGCTGGAAATTAACACAGCGAAGGGACAAGGCCCATAGTGCAGGAGATCAACAGGCTAAAGTGATGAGGCACAAAGTGCAGGAGATCAATAAGCTAAAGTGAAAAGGCCCAAAGTGCAGGAAATTAACAGAGTGAAGGCCCAAGGCCCACAGTGCTGGAAATCAACAAGGTGAAGGGCCAGGGTTCACAGTGCAGGAAATCAACAAGGTGAAGGGCCAGGGCCCACAGTGCAGGAAATCAACAAGGTGAAGGGCCAAGGCCCACAGTGCAGGAAACCAACAAGGTGAAGGGGAAAGGGTCCACAGTGCAGGAAATCAACAAGTTAAGGGCCATGGCTCAATTTGCAGGAAATCAACAAGGTGAAGGCGGAAGGGCCCACAGAGCTGGAAATCAACAAGGTAAGAGCCAAGGCTCACAATGCATGAAATCAACAAGGTAAGGGCCAAGGGATCACAGTGCAGACGATCAACAAGCGAAAGCGACAAAGCCCACAGTGCAGGAAATCAACAAGCTAAAGGGACAAGGACAACAGTGCATGAGATCAACACAGTGAATGGACAAGGCCCACAGTGCAGAAGATCAACAAGGTGAATACCAAGGGCCACAGTGCAGGAGATCAACAAGGTGAATACCAAAGGCCAACAGAACAAGAGATCAACAAGGTGTAGGGCCAAGGCCAACAGAGCAGGAAATCAACAATGTGAAGGACCAAGGCCCACAGAGCAGGAGATCAACAAGCTAAAGAGACAAGGCCCACAGTGCAGGAGATCAACAAGGTCAAGGGCCAAGGGTTACAGTGCAGGAAATCATTGAGGTGAAGGGCAAAGGCCCACAGTGCAGGAAATCAACTAGGTGAAGGGCCAAGGCCCACCATGCAGGAAATCAATAAGTTGAAGGGCCAGGGCCCACAGTGCAGGAGATCTTCAAGCTAAAGGGACAAGGCCCACAGTGCAGGAGATCAACATGGTGAAGGGCCAAGACAACATGCAGGAAATCAACAAGCTAAAGGGACAAGGACGACAGAGCAGGAAATCAACACACTGAATGGTCAAGGCCCACAGTGCAGAAGATCAACATCGTGAAGGGACAAGGCCCACAGAGCAGGAAATGAATAGACTAAAGGGACAAGGTCCATAGTGCAGGAAATCAACAAGGTAAAGGGACACGGCCCACAGTGCAGGAAGTTAACACAGCGAACGGACAAGGCCCACAGTGCAGGAAATCAACAGGCTAAAGTGACGAGGCACAAAGTGCAGGAGATCAATAAGCTAAAGGGACAAGGCCCACAGTGCAGGAATTTAACAGAGTGAAGGCCCAAGGCCCACAGTGCAGGAAATCAACAAGGTGAAGTGCCAAGGCCCACAGTGCAGGAAATCAACAAGGTAAAGGGCCAGGGCCCACAGCGCAGGAATTCAACAAGCTAAAGGTACAAGGCCTAGAGAGCAGTAAATTAACACAGTGAAGGGACAAGGCCCATTGTGCAGGAAATCAACAAGGTGAAGGGCCAAGGCCCACAGTGTAGGAAATCAACAAGCTAAAGGGACAAGGCCTAGAGAGCAGTAAATGAACACAGTGAAGGGCCATGGCTCGCTTTGCAGGAAATTAACAAGGTGAAGGGAAAAGGGCCCATAGTGCAGGAAATCAACAAGTTAAGGGCCATGGCTCACTTTGCAGGAAATTAACAAGGTGAAGGGGGAAGGGCCTGTTGTGATCAATAACATGTCATTCTGTGGTGGACACTAGGTGGAGCAGTAGAGCTGTATATAGCTGTATGTATAAGACTACACTACCCAGCTATATATTATATTAAGACTACATTACCAATGAGGCTAGGCTACCCACAAGGCAGCAGTCAAGATGGAAGCCTCTACAAGATGCTGTACAAGTCCACATGTGCTCAATAAAAGTAGCTAGCAAAAGCTAGCTGTGTTCATAATAAGAATGTCTAAGTTATTAATGAACATAACATGGTACCAGGGTGGTGAAGGTCTGCTGAAAATTGTGAAAAGCGACATGGAGTATTTGAAGACACCAGAGCGTTTGAAACTCACAGAAAAAATCGACTACAATTGGCAGACTTTTAAACAGCAATTCGAACTCTACATTGCAGCCATCGGATTCGGTATGAAGCCAGATGCAAGGAAGATAGCGTTGCTGCTTACGGTTGCAGGCCCACAGGCGATAGAGGTATTTAATACATTTGTATTTAATCCAGAGGAGAACAGAGGAAAATTAGAAGATGTGCTAAAAAAATTTGATGCACATTGCTCTCCCAAAAAGAATGAGACGTATGAAAGATACATCTTCCGTTCTCGGACACAGCAACAAAATTAGACTTTTGATAGCTTTATAACTGACCTGAAACTGAAAGCACAGACATGTAATTTCTCTGAGCTCAAAGCATCCATGATTCGTGACCAGATTGTGTTTGGTATTCATGATAAAAAAGTCAGGGAACGTCTGTTGAGAGAAACCAAACTAAATTTGGAAAATGCGGTGAGAATATGCCAAGCCAGCTAGCTAGCTTGAAATCACACGAAGACTCAGTGAAATCAATAATGATGCGAATGTAATGAGTGATAATGCTGCTGTCGGTGCTGTGTCCAACAAGGGGAAGAAACGTGGGCAGAACAGAAATGAAAAGCAATCGGAGGATGACATTTTTAACTGTAAATGCTGTGGTTACAAACACCAGTTAAGACAATGCCCAGCATTTGGAAAAATATGCACAAAGTGTAATGGAAAGAATCACTTTGCCAAACAATGCTTTTCAAAAGTAAAAACGACGAAAGGGCAACGCGTTAATGTGATTGAGGACACTGATTTAAGTGAGACTTTTTTGTAGGAATGGTGTCATGTGACAATATCAAAAAAGATACAGAAAATGTGCAGCCCTCAGAAATAGACAATGCTGAACATAAAGTTAATGCAGTAAAAGAGGACAAATGGATGATCCCACTGCAGATAAATGGAGCATTAGTTACATTGAAACTGGACATTGGGGCAAAAGCAAACTTAATCAGTATGAGTGACATTAACAATATGAAAGAAAAGCCCAAAATACAGAAAAAGTCAGTACTACTGAAGGACTATAATGGACAGAAAATAGATAGCTTAGGTGTATGCAGACTTAAAGTGACAGTCAAAGACAACGTGTATCATCTCATGTTTTCTGTTGTGGCTGAAAGACTTGATTCACTATTAGGTGACAAAGCTTGTGAAGACTTAGAACTGGTCAAGAGAGTCTACCATATAAACTGTGTGTGGTGATTATTCTTTATGTTTAGTAAGAAGTATTGTGATTGGTTGTTTGTTTCCTGCCTTGGGATATGTGCTGTAATCTCATTGGTAGTTGATGTCATGTGATTTGTGGTGGCCATCTTAAATTCAGTTCTTTCCAGCCTTTAGTTGGGACTGGGTGTTGAAGATGTGCTACCGGATTTTTAAGTTAATAAAGCCTAGATTAGAAAGGCAAATCTATTCTTTATTTCAATTTATTAACTTTATGTCAGAATGGAGCGATATCTTCAACCAGAACGATTCAATGCTGACCCTAATTCTGCAGGAGTGGATGATAAATGGAAACATTGGTATTGTACATTTAAAAACTTTTTGGGTGTGTTGGATCAAGAGCCTCTAAATAAGCTGAATATGCTGATCAACTACATTGCTCCGGATGTGTATAAGTATATTTTGGACTGTAAAACTTACGAAGTGGCTATTTCTACATTGGAAAAGATTTTTGTTAAACCAAAGAATGAGGTATTTGCACGTCACCTTCTATCTGCCCATAGGCAGCAGGTGGGAGAATCTTTGGATACTTATTTACAAGCACTTCGGTGCCTTAGTGTTAACTGTAATTATAAGGCCGTGACGGCTGAAGAATATAAGGTAGAATCGGTACGGGATGCTTTTATTAATGGATTACTGTCCAGATCAATTCGTCAGCGGTTGTTAGAAAATAAGACTTTGGATCTTAAGAGTGCTTTTGAGCAAGCTTCTACATTGGATGTGGCTCAGAGAAGTTCGGATTCTTATGCTCTTTTTAATCGGCCTGAGACTGTGGTTTCGACAGTTCCGGATGAAAAGGAATTATTTGGACTTAATAGGAGTGGTTTACTAGATTCTGAAACAGTTTCTACTTCAGTGGCTGTTGCCTCGAGGATTCAGAAGTGTTATTTTTGTGGGAACGTCCGGCACCCTCGTCTGAAGTGTCCTGCTCGGGAGGCTGTGTGTAGTAAATGCGGCAAGAGAGGTCATTACGCACGTGTGTGTAAATCATCAGGTTCAATTACCTCCTCTGTGACTATTCAGCCTTTAGATAGGGCGTTTATTGCATCAATTTCTGCTGCATTTGCTCATGGCCTAAACAAAGCTATAGTTACGGCCCAAGTTAATGGGTTGGAAGTGAAGGCCCTTATAGATACGGGCAGTACCGAGAGTTTTATAAGACTTCAGTTTGCAAAGGAGAAGCATTTGCAAATTTCGCCTGTTTCCTATCAGGTGTGTATGGCTCAGACGACTCTCACTTCACAAGTAGCTGGTTGTACGTTGTGAAATTGATTCTTCTAGGTAATACGTATACTGATATACGCCTATCTGTTTTGCCTAATCTCTGTGCGGATATTTTGATTGGTCATGATGTGCTTCAGTTACACGAGAGTCTCAGTCTTTCATTTGGAGGGACTAAGCCACCTTTATCTATTTGTGGATGTAGGGGGTTTCTCTTGCTCGTTCTGGTCTCCTGCCAGGTTTCGTGCAATAATTACCCTTGAGTGGTTCGACCCACTACCCCTACGGTTCTAGACCTTGGACTTAGATGCAGAGAACAGTAGTGCAGAGAAAGAACTCAATAGACCAGGTTGAATAGCACGAAATGGATGCTTTTATTTTTAAACAGTTTGAAGCATTACAAAATACATGTCATAGGCACAGATTAAAGTAACTACAATCATGCACAAATTTATGAACTTGACTCTATGGAAATGGGGAACACACGGCACATCGTAAAAGGGGAAACACATTACGAATTACCCTTAACTCCCTCCCCTATACCTAAACTAAGTTTCGACCTGGGGAACCTGGGATCATGCTCACCACTCTCGAAATCGCGAAGAAGGGGGTTCGCAGCCTTTTGGCACCGCTTTCCGTCGTCACGTGGATTTGGAAGCTTCTGGCGCAGTCGATGTTTTCTTTCCCTCGAGGTGGTGGGGTAGACACAGCCTCGATGAGCACTCGTCAAGGTTGAGATCCGCTATTTGGGTTCATTTAGCAGACCTAGATGCAGGCTGTTGAAGAAGTGCATGCACATGGAAGAATCTTGCCGGCCTGGATCACCGGTTTTCCAGAGGGTTTCTTCTCCGTCGGCCTGGGTCGTCGATGATCTCCCGACCTCAGTACCCGGGCCACCCTCGTCGTCTTCTCGTCGTGGCCGAGCCTTGTTTGGCTGAACACCGACCACGGTGTCCTTTTACCGAAACCGTCCGTCTTTAAAAAGACGAAAACGTTTTCATTGATGTTGCATCTGCCGAAGTGGAAGAGGCACCGATCCTGGCACCGTCCATCCTTCGTTCGTTCCTTATGGGCGAAGTCCCTGAAGAGAAAATCTGAAGTCGTCCAAGAAGAAGCAGCCGTCGTTCAGTCAAGCGAAGTTGTTCCCGTAGAAGTCAAGCGAAGTTGCTCAAGTAACCCGAAGTCCGAAGTAACTTAGATGGACTTTCAATCCATAGTTATACTCTTTTGGGACAGTCTTATCTCCCGCCAGATCATAGTCCTGTCTTTGTATTAATTTTGGCGGGCAGAAATCTCTGCAGGGGCGCTTTGTCTTGTAACGGAGCCGGTGATAACTTAAACTGGCCTTCCTGGCCGATAATGTCTTTCAATGTCTTTTGCATTGTCACCGTGGCTCGGTTCGCATATTGATCGGTCCGGAGATTTTCCTTGATGGCTGCTAAACGGTTTTTCCTTTGTACAATAAATGGGTATAAGTGTTTTTGCATTGTCCACCCATATCTTGATGGGCCCCATCCTGTACTTAGAATCCATTGAATATGTATGCTGTTTCTCTGAGTTTCAGTTCCCAGATACTGGCTTTCGCGGGCTTACTGTCTTCAATCCACAAGCCTGTCTGGCTTGCAGTAACAGAAATAAAATGGTTCAGAAACTGATCACGGGGCCTGGCGGCCATTTTGTATGCCCTTTTATCAAAGGTTTTTCTGTGCAAGCTTACTTTGGTCAATAAACAGTCTTATTTTATCCAGTTTTCTTGCGTGATTTTTGCTGAAAATTGCAAATCTTACAGGCCCCCCTGTGATACTGATAGCTTGCTTAAAGTATCAATAATCCTTGATGAGCAGATTTTCCCTGATTCCCCACATCGAAACATTCCTGGCACTTAACTATCTATGACCCTCACGACACATGCAGTTCCCATTTCCGAAGAAAATGAAAATGACCTTTTGCACATTTGGACAATCATAGACAGCGTATCTTAAACTATAACACATTCACCTGTCAGATGTGCAGGGGTTGATACCCTCTTGCACCATCTGCATGCACCTTTTATTAATCCAAAAACTTAAGAACGACTAATAACATAACAATACTTATTTCCTTAAAACCCAAAACAAAACAAAAGAAAACGCGGATGGTCCAAAAGAGAAAAATTTTAAAATGGAGGGACGCTTAATCTTATACTAGCAGCTTAAAGTGGGGTGTCTTCTTCCCCCATTCGCACATAGCGTTCTCTCCATTCTCCTGTGTTCTCGTGCCTCTGGAGGCGTTTGCCTCTTTTGCAATGCACGAAGAGCAAAAATATCACAATTAAAACCTGACACACTACTAGGATGTGGGATGCTATTTTAATCCAGGCGGGGACCTCTATGTTGGTGAACAAGTCCCACCATGGTGGGATGGTTATGTCCAATATGTCTTTTCCTATCTCTAAAGTCTTCTGCTCCAGTGTGTAGAAATGTTTCTGTGAAACTATAACGGCTTTTAAAATCTTAGTGAGGTGTTCGGGAAGAGGGGGAATGACATAACCAAAATGCGCGACAAATCGTTGCAAGTCTGTGAAATTCTCTTTGATCGTGATGTGAACGGTGGAGGGCGCAGGAATGGGGACAATTCGTTGTTGTGCCACTTGAACCTCGGCCCTGGGTTTGAAACAGAAACTGCTATCACCGACCGAACACCACTCGTGTTGTCCGTATCGGTACTGAGGCGCTGCAGTGGTGACGCAATATGTCCCACCCCCGATATACGCTACCTGCGGGGGCACATGATCCTCTGCCATGGCCTCCATGGTGCAATTTACCGGCTTCGCGCTAGCAGTTCTGAACCCGCACTGTGGTTTCAGAAAGGCATTCAAGTGCTGGGGACACAGGATGATGTGTGCTCCCCGGCTCCGACATCCCGAGAGGTCGGTGCCAGTCATCGTACGCTCCCATCTGATGACGTAAGGCGGGACCACTGCGTAACGAATGTGTGCGCCCCCCCGAATGACTCCAATGTTCTCTACTCTGTATACCGGGGCGGGCTTTGCTGCGGGACCCAACACTGGCATTCTTAATACTATTCCCATGATTGTGTGATTCGAATGTCCGCAGTCCACTGGGACTGGGTATGCTTCTGCGGCTAGTCTGAGCTGGCATGGGCTTAATGCATTCTCAAAAGGGTGGAGCGCTTGCAAGTGCTTGTTGCTGATCCAGGACGGGACCAAACCCTGTTTTAAATCCTCAAGATTACTGTGGCCCTCGCCCAGTAACCACGCCCCGTACAGCACACAGGCCTCGTTTTGCGCAGCTTGATCGGACGCATTCCGATCCTCCTTAATGAGTGCATTTACCGTTCTCGCGTGTTTCTCCAGCTCAGCTATTATATCCTTAAAGTGTAGTGTCATGGCCTGGTCCTCATGCAACTCAGAACCCACTACCTTATTTTCGTCTGTCAGTATGTTCCTTAACTGGGCTTTTAAACCGTTGATCTATGTCTGCAGCTCCACGTTATCTAGAGCGTTGACGACAGATGTCCCGGTATTAAAAGCGGTGAATATGTCATTTACAGTACCCCTTCTTTGCCTCCCGACTCGATCCAAAACTTCTGGCGGTGTGGTGTATAACTTGTCTCTGTCGATGTCGGCGAAGTCAAATTCGTAAAATTGTCTAAACATACGGGTTAACAGGACCTGGTATAATTGTTCTGTTTCTTTGGGACACCACTCCGGTAATCGTACCTCAGTGAGATTTAAAATCACTGAGGCCACCGCGTAGTGTACCCCTTGGTACAGCACCTGACCGGTGGGTACCAATACCAAACCGTTCCCGGGTCCCTTGGTGGTGGTTGGGCACCCTCCTTTCTGGGCTAGTGCTACCGGAAGCGTGGGCAGGGGCTTGCGTGGGCGGGTGATGAGTTCAGTGGCGTTTACCGGAATAGGGGAGTATGGGGCTCCGCACGCTCGAGTGCTGACATCCCATCTCATCCCCTTCCCTTCATCCTGCCACTGCCTCTGGAAGAAGATGGATACGCCCTTGGGGCAAACGTGTCTCGAACCCCACATACAGACATATATTCCTTCATCTGGTTCCCACCATTTGTCCCAACACACACGTAATTGTCCGTGAGTCCCCGTAATAGTCCGATGGGTATTATTACCCAGTCGCTCCCACTCGACCGTAGAGTTTCTCATGTCCTTTCCCAGCTTTCGTAGCCACCACCATCGCCTTAGTGGTACGTTCCCATTGCACACCAGACAAATCCTCTTTCCCACGGTAACGCTGACTCTGGGTGCAAGGATCCTCACCCGAGGGCACGTTAACGAAGTCTCTTGGTAGGCAAAACCGAAATTGCTGGAATATTCCGTAGAATTCGTTCCCAGCCAACCTGGCCATCTCCCTTGGTGGAAGTAGGTGGCGGTTTCCTCAACCTCTCGCTCCCCTGTCCCATCTGTTGCGATGGGGGCCGTGTCCCCGGAGCACCCGAAAATGATAACGTCCTTGGTGCGGCCTCGGTCGGCCCACCCGCACCCGATCGTCATGAACGTGATGAGAATCTTTTCCATCATATCCCAGGTTTCTGTAACCAACAAAATGATGTAGCCGGGCTCCCAATAGGTGCTGGCCTAATTAACTGGACGCGCGGGTTCCTGGACCCCGCTCCCAAACAAAACACACATATCGGGCAGACTTTGAAAATCGTACTCTTAATATATCTTAACGCTATATACATTTCCTTAAATTATTGCTATAATTACCTAACTTAACTTATGTACAGCGCCGCCCTCCGTGGGGCGGCTTGCCTAATCCCTGTGAGGTCTGTCGTGCGCCACACCCTGCGGTGGGGCTGCACTGATCTTTGGCTTTGATCCCCCGCAGCCTGTCACTGTTGAACGGGAACCATGCCTTCCTGGGGCTGCTCTAAACCGTGGTTGGGCAAGTTGGGGAGAATCTGGCCAAAACTTTCTGGGCTGGGGCGCCCGAGCCGACCTACGAGGGGCTGCTTTGGGTTGGGCTCCCGGGGCTGATGGACCGGGGGTTGGGACTGCCACCGTCACAGCCTGTGGTTCCTCCACAGCTGCCGGCTCCAGCTCCCCTCCCTCCGGCTCCGCCCCCCCGGGGTCGGGATCTGTGGCTTCCGACTCTACCTCACCTGTCCCTACAGGTAGTGAGTCTCCGCCCCCATTCCCTACCTCCCCCAAGCTTGAGTCGAGGGTGGGATCATCGTCCTCTGACTCTTCCTCCTCCGTGATTGGGTCTAAGGCGGGGTCGAGCTGTTCGTGCTCTCTCCTGCCTGAATCCCATTCAAAAGGTGAGACCTCCCACTCCGATGGGGTGGCCCCTCCCTTCACGCAGGCTACTGTTCCAGCCTGTGTGGTCTGTGACTCTGTTACAGGCTGAGGATTTTTGTTCTCAGACCTGGTCCCCTTCGATGGCCCTTGTGCACCCGATTTAAACAGTTTACACTGGTTGATGTGAAACCATTTGGTACGTCGGGGCACCTTCACTGCATAAACCATGGGGCTGGCCTTGTCCACAATGCTGTAAGGCCCCATGTACAATGGCTCAAAACTCCCTACCCTGGCGTAGTTTCAGACCATGACCTGGTCTCCGACTACCCACTCTTGTTGTTTCCGAGGTTCCAGTAACAGTCTATTTCCCTGGTGCTGTCTTCCCATGTTCCCAGCTGCCTGCCCATAAATCTGTCTCAGGCGCTCCAAAAGGGTTTGGACAAATTTGTCTCGTTTCACCTCTCGGAGCTGGCCCTCGGTGAGCACCGGGGCTAGTACATGGGTGGGTGTTCGCATGATCCTTCCAGTCATTAATTCGTGCGGGGAATACCCCGTACTTTTGGACTGACTGGCTCGGATCCCCATGAGGACTAAAGGCAGGACCTCCGCCCATTTTTGGGGCGAGCCCATTGTCTCTTTCCTCAGTTTCTCCTTGAGGGTCCGATTCATGCGTTCAACAATCCCGGATGACTGGGGATTGTACGCTACGTGCCACTTCCCCTCAATGCCCAAGAGCATGAGGGCGTTCTGCATTACTTGACCGGTGAACTGACTCCCTTGGTCGGACTCTACAAAACGGGGGAGTCCCCACCGTGAGAACACTTCCCGAATCAAGATCTTAGCAGTACCCAGTGCCGTAGCTGTTCTGCATGGGAAAGCTTCTACCCATTTGGTGAACACATCTACCAGGACAAGGCAGTACTTATAGCCTCCCTGGGCGGCGGGCAGGGGCCCTATGTAGTCGACCTGAATCGACTGCCATGGTCCCTCTACCCTCCTGATGTGCCCCATGGGCACCTTCCTTTTGTGGGGGTCTGGGTTGTTCGCAGCGCACACAAGACAGCTTGTGCAGAACTCGCGGACATCGTCCCTGTAGTGTATGTACCCGTCTACCTTTAAGGGAACTATTGAATGTAACCGTTCACCTTTAAGAGGACTACTTTCGGGTGGCACTATTTGTTTGGCTTCTGTATACTGTAATACCGATAGTGACCACACCAGTATATAAGTGTTGTGGCATGATTGCTGGGGCAGATTCGCCCGGACCTTCGAATAGTAAAGACCTGTTTGTTTGTTACTTCTGAAGTCTGTGTATTTATTAACTGCACAACCCACAGACTTTACAGTGGCGACGAGTCCGATCGTACCCTGCGGCAAGATTACCAAAAGCAACGAAGAGCGTCGAAGAGAGACAACCGCCCTCGTCGTGCTACCAAAAGAAAACACGAGGCTGCAACAACAGAAAGCAGGAAGACTAACAACAAAAGCTGTATCAGCAACAGGCACTGACTACCCTTCTGCCACGGTGCGGAGTGAGCCGACCAGCAAGAAACCAGGCGGCCGAAGAGACTGTGAGTAGGGGAAGCTGTAGAAGTATCCGGAGGATAAGGGCAGAGCACTCGACCTCGGTCGAGGGGGAGCTGTGCTGGCCAAAAAGTCGGGTCCAACGGCGTCGGGTGACAGCCGGACCGCGATCGGCGGGAAAACTCCGGGCAGCGACCGCAGCCACGAAGTGCTGGGCCTGCGAGTAGGCGCGGGAAGAGAAACCCAGCCGCAGACGGGGAGGGAAACACCGGTCTGCGAGAGGGCTGGGGGAGGCGAACGGGAACCGTGCAGGTGAGAGCCGGGTGCGGAGAGAGAGACTGCGAGGAGCCAGTCCAGAGGCTGCGCTGTTCTCCACCAACGGGGTACTCAGAGCCGGCAAAACCGAACGTGCGGGAGTGGGAGAGAGACACAGCCGAAAACGGGGTGAGAGACTGCGCGAGAGCCAGTCCAGCGGCTGAACTGTCCTCCGTTAACGGAGTGTACCCAGCGCCGGTAGAGCCGTGCGGGCGGGAGGAAAAGACAGAGCCGAGTAAGGGGAGCTGTGCGGAAGCAAGCCCAGCGGCTGAACCTGTCCGCTGTGGGGAAAGCGTACCCCTTCCACCAGGGAAGAAACGCGGGAAGCCGCCATTAGGCGGGGAAGACGATTGAAGTGGGCGGGGCGAGAAGGAAAGAGCGGGAAACCGCCATTTTCGTGGGAAAACCGCCATCTTAGAAAGTAACAAATAAATAAGAATACTTGAAGAAATACTTGTGTTGTACCCAAGGAAAGAAAGATGCCTAAGCGGGCGGACATCAACGAGTTCAATTCGGAGATAGAAGACTGGGCCACGTACGTAGAACGTATTGAGATACATTGTAAGGCTAACAAAATAGCTAAGGAGGAAAAAGCTTTAACCTTACTTAACATGATGGGTGCGAAAACATTCGGGGTGTTGAAGAATCTTCTCTCACCAGCTAAACCGGCAGATCAGACTTTCGATGATATTGTAGCAGTGCTGAAGGATCACTTGAACCCCACACCGTTGATGCTGGCTGAATGATTCAAATTCTACGCAAGAACGCAGAGGGAAGACGAAAGCAATGCGGAATACTTGGTCGAACTGCGTAGGATAGCGAAATACTGCCAGTTCGGAGGGAATCTGACAGAGGCACTGCGTGACAAGTTCGTATGCGGATTGTCCAAAGAAGGAACGCAGAAGCGACTACTGGAAGAAAATGACCTCACACTGGACAGGGCTGTCCTCATAGCTGCATCGCATGAAGCCGCAGCGAAAGGAACGGCGGAAATGCAGCTAAAGGCGGCGGCACTAGGGGTGGACCAAATTACTTCGAGCACAACAAAATGCTACCGTTGTGGGAAGACAATACACGACCAGAATCAATGCTGGGGTAAAAACCAAGAATGCAGGAAATGTGGCAAGATCGGGCACATAGCTAAGGTATGCCGGTCAGGAGCAACGTACAATAATAAGAAGTCACCACAAAAATGGTACGGGAAGGTACAAGAGGTGACTAAGAAGAGTCTGAGGGAACAGAAGTCGGTCACATCTTCAGCATCTGAACTAATAATGAATGATGAGGGTTAGCTTATATTTTGAAAGGAGAGCACAAAGAGAGTTGGCTTGTGAGAGCATCTGCAGTTTGTCATGTAGAGTGTGTAGGGTGAGAGAGAAGTAAGAAAGAGAATAAGGTGTAAAGAAACCCTGTGCGACGTCTCCTCCAGCCAGTCACCATGGCTATGACTCTGCTCCTGCCCATAATGCTCAGCAAGCTTACTTTGAGGTGGCCTCAGCCTCCTCTATTGGCAACACGTTGCCTGGAGTTGTGGGAGACCTGCTCCTGTATTAAAATTTTAAATAATTTCCAAACACACCGGGGGCGATTTTCCCAGCCCCGGGGAGGGAGGTATGGAGGCAGGACTGCCAGGAAAATGGCAAAATCTGGGAGCAGGAACCCATCCCACCCCCAACCCACTTCCGTGCCATCTTCCCAGGAGGCGGGTACCCGACCTGCGCCGGGGCCCATCGCCTCGAGGCAGGAAGGGGATCAGTGCCAATTAACTGCCTGTTAACAGTTTTTGCCACCTAAAGTGTGGGCTTCCCGACGGCTCTGAACCTCGCCAGGGTCAGCGAGGCGAGCCGTGGGTCTGCGGGGGTCAGAGGGGCCGAAAAGTGCACTGTGCAGGTGAGTGATGAGTGTAAGTGTGGAGAGATAAGTGAGTGAGGTGAGTGTAGAGTGTTTTAATAAGATTACTTACCTTTGATTCTTCCTCCAGGCTTCATCCATTTAGGCTGCGGAGCTGCCTCATCTCACCGGCAGAGAAAGCAGAATGTCACTTCAGGAAGAGGATGTAGCGTCACTCCATCTCACCATTTTAAACATTTTTTGACAGATGAAACGTCATATGCTGACATTCTCTGTCACCGGCTTTCCCTTAATTGACCTGCTAAGTCCACTGGGCGGGCTTAACAAGGTCAATCAAGGGAAAATAGCGTGGGTTGGCCGGACGTCGATGGAGGCGGGACTAAAACCCGACAAACAGCAGTCCCGCCTCCATCATGTCCCCATTGGCAAAATCACCCCCACCAAATCAGTTAAAAATAAAGAACTTGTTTCATGATGAATGTTAATATATGATGGGACCCATTGGACGGAGGTTTGAGCGAGCCAGGGGATTTCATTTTGATGTTTTCCTGTGTGAGTCACCACTAGCTGAACGTTTGAGCTATTCGAGCATCCCTGGTATCCCAGACAGCAATGTAGATGGCTGGTCTGGCGGTGGGTGCCCCATTTTTATATTCCTCCTCCACCTCCTCTTCAATATTCTCCTCATCCAAAGATGATTGATGAGCGCCTTTGTCATCCTCCACCTCCAATCCTCCCTGCTGCACAATGTTATGCAGGACGCAGCACACCACTATCATTCTGGACACCCTGGCTGGCAAGTACTGAAGGGCATCTCCAGACCTATCTGGGTACCTGAAGCGCATCTTCAACATTCCAATGGCTTGCTTTATGACACATCTGGTGGTCATGTGGCTCTCATTGTGGCGATCCTGAGTCTCATTGATGGGGTTCTTCACAGGTGTAATGAGGCACATTTGAAGGAGGTATCCCGTGTTTCCTACGAGCCAGCCCTTAAGTCTGGTCCCTGGGACAAAAAGTTCTGGAATGTTGGACTGCCGCAGTATGAATGCATCATGGCAGCTCTCAGGGAATCTGGCCCATACCTGCATGAACTTCTTCTTGTGGTTGCACACCAACTGCGCATTGATGGAAGAGTATCCCTGTGGTTTATAAAAACTCCCGGTTGCTGTGGTGGTGCTCGGGTTGCCACATGTGAGCAGTTGATTGCACCCTGTACCTGGGAGAAACCAGTCAGAGTGGCGAATGTGACTGCTCACTCATTCTAGCTATTATCATCACAGGAGAACTTTACATAACTCTCAGCACTGGCAAACAATCGGTCCATCACCTGCCTTATGTATTTATGTGCAGCGGACTGTGAGCCCCTCTGTATTTCTCCAGTAGTGCCCTGGAAAGAACCAGGGGCAAAAAGATTGAGGGCCGTGGTGACTTTCACAGCCACTGGTAATGCGTGGCTATCAGGTCCAGCAGTTAGCAAGTCTTCTTCTAGGAGGCTGCAGATGTCTGCAACCACCTGACGTGACAACTTCAGCCTGCAGAAGCACTGCTCTTCCGAGGGGTGAAGGAAGCTGAGCTTCTGTCTGTAGATCCTGTAATGTGGGCAGTGCCTCCTGTGATCTCAGCCCCTCAGCTGTGCACCTCTCCCCTGTGCACCTCTCTCCTGCGCACCTGCTGATCTCATCACAGCACATAGTTGCTGCCGTGGATGGTAATGGTATTCCTCTTCTGATGTACTGTCAAACACATCCAACACGCCTCCCATCCTGATCTTGTCAATTTGAAAGGATCAAAGTTTTGAAAAAGCTGTATCAACACAAGAACTCTCCACTAAATATTTGCCAGAGAGAACTAAGAAACCAGCTGTAATAACTGAGCATTTATTCAGATCACAACTTTAAATACCCACATGAACTGCAGACCAATCTCGCCTCCATTTCACTGGCGAGATTCACAAGTCCTGGGAAAACTGTGCTGGAGATGTTAAATTTAATAGTCAGTGAAATTCAATTTAAAAAGGCCCCAATGTCCCCTAAGGAGGTTAATTGCTGCGATAACGACCCACCCGCCTGCATTAATTAATATCGTCTGCGGCGAGTACATTACTTGCATGCATCCAAACGTACCTCTGTTAAACCCGGAAGTGGAGCCGGTTTGCAGTCGTGAACCAAAAATCACTAATTTTAACAGCCCACCCACCCCCCAACCCATCTGTTTTTGGGGGTTAAAACGCCCCCCCCCCCCCCCCTTGGCCTCTATTTATAAAGCCTGGATTGCTTTTGCTTTATTAACAGTCTTCTCAACTTGTCCTGCCGCCTTCAAAGATTTGTGTCTGTGCACAGAGCAGTCTCTCTGGTCCTGCACCTACTAACCAAGTAATTAACAGTAGAACTAATTTAGACCTGTTCAAATGTACTGTAAATGGAATGAAATACATATTGCCAGGAATTTCCGCACAGCTGCTCCTAATCCGCCACCGCAATTTTGCCAGAAGTGCGTCTGAAACCCCAATTACGCATCCAAATCCGTCACAGTTCTGGCAGCAAAGCTGGAGTACCTTTGAGGAAATTTTTGGATCTCCATGCATCATGATAACAGAAATGTAAAGGACACATGAAGACAATAGGCTGAAGTAGCAGTATGGGGAAAATGAGATTTATATTCCAACAGACAATGCACAAATGAGTTTGTCAAGGTGCAATCGAATTGCTAAATTTCTCCACTAGTACGATAGCAAAATACTGCAGATGTTGGAAATCCGAAATAACAACAGAAAATGCTGGAAAAACTCAGCAGGTCAGGCAACATCCGTGGAGAGAAATTTGAGTTGACGTTTCGGGTTTGACCCTTCTTCAAAACTGGAGAGAAAAGGAACTAGATCGAAGGCAGGGCTGCGATCGGACAAAAGAATAAAAGAACCAAAAGAAGTAAAAGAGATTAGAAGCTAGACGAGATGGTAATATGCTGGGATTAGGTGTAAAGTGTACTGGCAGGGCAAAAGATAGCTGCCAGGTGTGAGAGAGAAACAAAAGGAAAGGGGGGGGGGGTGTTGTGTATGTAATATGTGTGCTACTTTGAACCTATGGACAGGACTGCACTACTTGTAGGGCGTAGTGATACGCAGTACCACTCCTGGCCATAGGGGTATAAATAGTACTGTGGGTACTGATCTCCCCTCAGTTCCCGCCTGTGGGCATGAAGTAAAGACCTACGTGCAGTCCCTACCTCCAACCAGTAAAGACCTGTTTGAGTTATACGTTTAAGTCTTTGTGTTAATTGTTCAATACAATACACATACTTAACACTGGCGACGAGTCGGTTCGAACCCTGCGGCAGTTATTCCACGGCGACTTCGTCCAAAGACAGGACGTTGAAGAGAGGTTTCAATCCTCAACACCCCACTCAAAACTGAAGGGCAGGAGAAATCCTGACAGCTTCCAGCGACTGGAAGCGACAGGCATTAGGACCCTGAAGCCTCCATAACCTCGTGGGTAAGCCGAGCAGCATCGGCTGCAAAGACAGGGCCAGCGATCGGGACCAAAGATAAGGGCCGCACTCGGACTGAAAGGCGCGGCGGCTGCAGAAGCTCAAGGTGCGAGAGCCGCGGTGCACAGCGCGGGCTATCGATCGCACAGAAGATAAGGGCCGAGAGCCGCTTCGGTCGGGAGCCACTTCGCGATCCAGCGATCGCATCCGCTGATAAGGGCCGCACTCGGGCGATCGCGGCGAAGATAAGGGCCGCACTCGGGGGCTGAAGGGAGACGGCGTCGGGGGACGGGTGAAGACCGCCAAGCACGGGAAAACCGCCATTTTGTGGGCGGAGGACGACGGCAAGAGCGGGAAGCCGCCATCTTTGATAACAAGTAAAGAAAAGAAAATCTGAGAAATTGCAAATCTACAATGCCTAAACATGGGAATATTAGCACCTTTGATAGTGACCTCGAAGATTGGGCCATATATGTTGAAAGAGTAAAAAATTATTGTAAGGCCAATAAAATTCGTGACCAAGATAAAGCTCTAACATTATTAAATTTAATGGGTGTGAAGACATACGGGCAATTGAAACACCTGTTATCACCAGATGAACCGGCGGATAAGACGTTCGATGAGATTGTTACTGTCCTGAAAGATCATCTAAACCCCACGCCGCTGATGCTAGCGGAACGATTTAAATTTTACGACAGAAGGCAGCTACAGCATGAAAGCAATGCCTCACAGCGCCAGGGACCCGGGTTCAAATCCAGCCTCGGGTGACTGTCTGTGTGGAGTTTGCACATTCTCCCCGTGTTTGCGTGGGTTTCCTCCGGGTGCTCCGGTTTCCTCCCACAGTCCAAAGATGTGCAGGTTGGGTTGATTGGCTATGATAAATTGACCCTTAGTGTTAGGGGGATTAAAATGTGTGGGGTTGCGGGGATCGGGTGGGATATGTGTTGGTGAAGGGGTTGCGGGGATTGGGTGGGATATGTGTCGGTGCAGGCTCGATGGGCCGAAATGGCCTCTATCTGCACTGTGGGGTTTCTGTATTTCTGTATTTCTGTATATTTGCTGGAATTGCGTAAATTAGCGAAATATTGCCAGTTTGGAACGGGACTGACAGATGCACTACGAGACAAATTTGTGTGTGGTTTATTTAAACAGGATACACAAAAGCGACTGCTCGAGGAGAATGAGCTGACGCTTGAGAAGGCGGTCACTATGGCAGCAGCACATGAAGCCGCAGCGAGAGGCACGGCAGTAATGCAGCTATGGTCACCGGAGCTCAGTGCACACAAATTGGGTGTGAGTTCTGGCAAATGTTATCGTTGTGGAAAGACAACGCATGATCAGAACCAGTGTTGGTTTAAAAACCAAGAATGTAGAACTTGTGGTAGGCTTGGACATATAGCTAGAGTATGCAGGTCAGGGAAGAAGACCAGCAACAAGAAGTCACCGCAAGGAAAATACGCAAAGGTACACAAGGTGACCGACCAGGAGTCCGATTCAGACGCTAGCAGTAATGAACTGGCTAGCTTAAGCTGTAATGAACTGGCTAGCTTAAGAGTACTCAACGCTGGTAAGGGTGCAGACCTCCAGACAATTTGGGTCACTCTTCAGATAGAAGGAGTCCAAGTAAAACTGGAATTGGACACTGGATCGGCATTGATGGTCATAAATAAGAAAGATTACGGAAAGTTATTCCAACATATTCCCCTACAGGATACGGGGATTATATTGAAAACATACACGGGGCAAAGAGTGTACCCCATCGGGAAAATAGAGGTTGCAGTGGTCCACAAGGGCGAAGACAGTCAAATAATGGACTTATATGTGATATCTGAAGGAGGTCCTCCACTACTAGGACGGGAGTGGATTAGGAAAATGAATATGGACTGGCATTTCCTACAAACAATAACGAGTGAGAACTCGGTGAAGATAGTCGGCCCAGACTCTGGAACGGATGATGGTAAGCCCAACTCAGGTGCAAAAGACAAAGTTTCAGCACAGAATTCCACTGAGCAACAACAACATAGTTTAACTGTGGATTCTGAGTCTGGCAAGTCGACTGATGTGCCCATTTCTGAGGGACACCGGGCTCGAACTCAACTCCATTTCAAACTACAACAGCAATTAGAACAAATGCTTCGCCGTTTTGAGCAAGAGTTGAATGCAACGAAAGAGTTCTTTGATATAGAGTTGGAGAATCTGGAAAGACAACAGAAGCAGCTGATGGAGAAAATGGAGCAGGAGCACACAAAACGTCTGATGTCAGAGGAGTTAACGGTCAGCCAACTCCTGCATATGCTGAAGGACAGGACTCTGAAATGGGAAAAACTTGAACACGAACTTCAATATTCAAACGAAAGGGGTTCGGAGCTCTCAAAGGTTATTGGAAGAGCTGAGGTGGCAACACAGACTGAGATGACTGCAACAGAGCAGCCCTTGGATGCCAAAAGTACGCTGACTCACGTCAACGTAGAACAACAGACCGCTGAAACAGCTGCTCCGGTAGAGGGATTGAATAGTCCGATCAATCAATCTCCAAAAGAAGTTGAAGTAGTAAAATCTCAAATGAGGTCATTAGTAAACGACTTGCTGAAAGCCCAGAAAAAGCTGGATGAAGAGGTACGCATGAAGAAGTCTCTTCAGGAAAGATGTCTGGACTTGGAACAAAAGCTGGCTAACGCCCAGCTGGGTATGGAGGAAATAGAAGACCCTCTCGCTGGCCTAGATCAGGACGACACCGAATATTACTATGTCCTGTCCTGCCCAACTTGTAACTTCGACTCCCACCATACAGAAATCATGGAGGAGCACCGAAAGTCTACGGAACATCGGGAGAAGGTGGCTCTACTACGGAAAAAGGAGGAAGAGAAGGAGGAACTGCGCATGCAGCTGGCAGCTGACAGTGGAGCCCAGAGAGTCTCCAAGAAGCAGAAAAGGAAAAGTCGAAACAGAAGATGACCCATCTGAACCATTATTACCTCTACCAGATCACACACGTGGTCCCTCCGAACGGAGCCAATTCAGTTTGGAAGTTCAAACTGTTAAATCCATGGAAGGACTATTGAATGAGTCACTCCAGCAACGTGAACCGACTACACCACAGAGATTGAATCTGTGAACTGTTTTCCGCAGAGACTGAATCTGTGATCTGTTTTGACATGAAGTTATCTATGTATCTATGTTATTCTGTTATGTAAACCTGAAGTTATATATGTATATATGTTATTACGTTATGTTAAATGGGGAGATGACTGTAAAGCTAAGAAGGGAGGAATGTTGTGTATGTAATATGTGTGCTACTTTGAACCTATGGACAGGACTGCACTAATTGTAGGGCGTAGTGATACGCAGTACCACTCCTGGCCATAGGGGTATAAATAGTACTGTGGGTACTGATCTCCCCTCAGTTCCCGCCTGTGGGCATGAAGTAAAGACCTACGTGCAGTCCCTACCTCCAACCAGTAAAGACCTGTTTGAGTTATACGTTTAAGTCTTTGTGTTAATTGTTCAATACAATACACATACTTAACAGGGGGGAGGAAAGGAGTGGAAAAATATAAGTAAAAATGAAATAGGGGCCGAGGTTATGATCTGAAATTGTTGAACTCGATATTGAGACCGGAAGGCTGCAGAGTGCCTAATCGGAAGATGAGGTGCTGTTCCTCGAGTTTACGTTGAGCTTCCGTGGAACAGCACAAGAGGCCAAGGACGGTGAGGTCCGAGTGGGAATGGAGCGGTGAATTGAAATGACAGGCGACCGGAAGCTCGGGGTCACCCTTACGGACTGAATGGAGGTGTTCCGCAAAGCGGTCACCCAATCTGCGTTTGGTCTCCCCAATGTAGAGGAGACCACATCGTGAGCAGCGAATACAGTATACTAGATTGCGAGAAGTACAAGTAAATCGCTGTTTCACCTGGAAGGGGTGTTTGGGGCCCTGGACAGTGGGGAGGGGGGAGGTATAGGGGCAGGTGTTACATCTCCTCCGCTTGCACGGGAAGGTGCCAGGCGAAGGGGAAGGGCTGTTTGGGGTGATAGAGGAGTGGACTAGGGTGTCTCGGAGAGAGCGGTCCCTGCGGAATGCTGAAAGGGGAGGGGAGGGGAAGATACGTTTGGTGGTGGGATCACTTTGGAGGTAGCGGAAATGCCGGAGGATGATCCGTTGAATGTGGAGGCTGGTGGGGTGTAAGGTAAGGACAAGGGGAACCCTATCGTGGTTCCGGGAGGGAGGGGCAGGGGTGAGGGCAGAGGTGCGGGAGATAGAACTGACACGGTCGAGGGCAGTGTCAACCACGGTAGAGGGTAATCCTCGGTTGCGGAAAAAGGAAGACATGTCTGAAGCACTGGTGTGGAAGGTGGCATCGTCGGAGCAGATACGGCGGAGGCGGAGAAACTGGGAGAATGGAATAGAGTCCTTACAGGAAGCGGGGTGGGAGGAAGTGTAGTCCAGGTGGGTTCACAGCCACATCATTTTCCTCAGCAACTGTCTCCGGTTCCGACTTACTCCACGTGGATTCCAACTAAACTTCCACCCTTCGTGCTTCGGATCCACCCAGGATTACAAATATCTCCAAGATATTCATCATTCCTCGAACTACTGCTCTCGCCGCATCCTGAGATCCACGCTCAACGCCATGCGGCGCCACATGAACACACTCGACTTCTTTCTTCAGCAACACCGGCGCACTCTATCTCAAAGCTGTCCGGGTCCTCAGTTCCACTTCATCCTTCGACTCATCCGACGCTTCAACAAAAAACTTTTCTTCTTCCTTTCCGATGTCAAGGATCGCAAGCTTCATCAACTCTTGGACACCAACGCCCCTCCGGAACCTTCTTCCCCTTCACTTTCCTCTGACCCCCCTTCTCCCAATCTCACCCCCTGCCGTGTGTTCACTATCCCCTCTGACCTTCCACTCTCTGACCCTGAACGATCAGTCCTCAGCAAAGGCCTGAGCTTCATCCCCTTACGCCCCCACCTCAATGAATTTCGAGCTCGGCACGATGCTGAGCTCTTTTTCCGCCGCCTTCGTCTCCGTGCCCACTTCTTTGGCCAGGAGTCTTCCCCCCGCACAACTGACCCTTTCTCCCGCTTGCAGAATTCCCATTCTACCTGGACCCCTCCCCCTGGCCTCTTACCCTCTCTAGATCTTTTCATCGCTAACTGCCGACGTGACATCGGCCGTCTCCATTTCTCTGCTCCCCTCACTCACTCCAACCTACCTCCCTCTGAACTTGCAGCACTCCATTCTCTTAGATCCAACCCTGACATTGTCATTAAACCCGCTGACAAGGGTGGTGCTGTTGTTGTTTGGCGCACTGACCTCTACCTAGCGGAAGCTGAACGCCAACTCTCCGACACCTCCTCCTACCTCCACCTGGACCATGACCCCACTACCGAACATCAAACCACCGTTTCCAAGACTGTCACTGACCTCATCTCCTCTGGAGATCTTCCCCCCGCTGCCACCAACCTCATAGTTCCCCAACCCCGCACAGCCCGCTTCTACCTCCTTCCCAAGATCCACAAACAGGACTGCCCTGGTAGACCCATCGTTTCAGCCAGTTCTTGCCCCACGGAACTTATCTCTTCCTATCTTGACTCTATCTTTTCTCCCCTTGTCCAGTCTCTTCCCACCTACATCCGCGACTCTTCAGACGCCCTCCGCCACCTTAACAGTTTCCAGTTTCCTGGCCCCAACCGCTTCCTTTTCACCATGGACGTACAATCCCTCTACACCTCCAACAGAGGCCCGACCAGTCCCCATCCACCATGACCCTCCTCCGCCTGGCTGAACTTGTTCTCACATTGAACAACTTCTCCTTTAACTCCACTCATTTCCTCCAAATCAAAGGTGTTGCCATGGGTACCCGCATGGGTCCTAGCTATGCCTGCCTTTTCGTGGGCTATGTGGAACAATCTTTGTTCCAGTCCTACTCGGGTCCCCTCCCTCACCTCTTTTTCCGATACATTGATGACTGTATCGGTGCCGTTTCCTGCTCTCGCCCCGAACTTGACAATTTCATTCACTTTGCCTCCAATTTCCACCCTTCCCTCACCTTCACATGGTCCATCTCTGACTCTTCCTTTCCCTTCCTCGACTTCTCCGTCTCCATCTCTGGGGATAGGTTATCGACCAATATTTACTACAAGCCCACTGACTCCCACAGCTACCTGGACTACACTTCCTCCCACCCCGCTTCCTGTAAGGACTCTATTCCATTCTCCCAGTTTCTCCGCCTCCGCCGTATCTGCTCCGACGATGCCACCTTCCACACCAGTGCTTCAGACATGTCTTCCTTTTTCCGCAACCGAGGATTCCCCTCTACCGTGGTTGACACTGCCCTCGACCGTGTCAGTTCTATCTCCCGCACCTCTGCCCTCACCCCTGCCCCTCCCTCCCGGAACCACAATAGGGTTCCCCTTGTCCTCACCTTTCACCCCACCAGCCTCCACATTCAACGGATCATCCTCCGGCATTTCCGCTACCTCCAAAGTGATCCCACCACCAAACGTATCTTCCCCTCCCCTCCCCTTTCAGCATTCCGCAGGGACCGCTCTCTCCAAGACATCCTAGTCCACTCCTCTATCACCCCAAACAGCCCTTCCCCTTCGCCTGGCACCTTCCCGTGCAAGCGGAGGAGATGTAACACCTGCCCCTATACCTCCCCCCTCCCCACTGTCCAGGGCCCCAAACACCCCTTCCAGGTGAAACAGCGATTTACTTGTACTTCTCGCAATCTAGTATACTGTATTCGCTGCTCACGATGCGGTCTCCTCTACATTGGGGAGACCAAACGCAGGTTGGGTGACCGCTTTGCGGAACACCTCCGTTCAGTCCGTAAGGGTGACCCCGAGCTTCCGGTCGCCTGTCATTTCAATTCACCGCTCCATTCCCACTCGGACCTCACCGTCCTTGGCCTCTTGTACTGTTCCACGGAAGCTCAACGTAAACTCGAGGAACAGCACCTCATCTTCCGATTAGGCACTCTGCAGCCTTCCGGTCTCAATATCGAGTTCAACAATTTCAGATCATAACCTCGGCCCCTATTTCATTTTTACTTATATTTTTCCACTCCTTTCCTCCCCCCCTCTTTCCTTTTGTTTCTCTCTCACACCTGGCAGCTATCTTTTGCCCTGCCAGTACACTTTACACCTAATCCCAGCATATTACCATCTCGTCTAGCTTCTAATCTCTTTTACTTCTTTTGGTTCTTTTATTCTTTTGTCCGATCGCAGCCCTGCCTTCGATCTAGTTCCTTTTCTCTCCAGTTTTGAAGAAGGGTCAAACCCGAAACGTCAACTCAAATTTCTCTCCACGGATGTTGCCTGACCTGCTGAGTTTTTCCAGCATTTTCTGTTGTTATTGCTAAATTTCTCCACCCTGGCTAGTGCTGTGGAAAACTGACACACCTTTCCATAACAAGTTTACTATAGGCTATGGAGTAGATGTGAAGAGAAAGTCAGGAAAACCAATAAAGTAGTAAACGCCAATAGATCTACTATCAAGACATGACATGAAACGTCATGAGCACATAAAGGTACATCTGAAACTGTTGGTACGGTGGAATGGATTTGGCCAAACGCTCTTAACTAACTGATCAGAAGGTGGCCTCTCCGATTTGCTCTGCTGATTCCATGAGCCACCAATAACAATGTACTGCACTGCATTCACTGTCACAGTTGATTAAATAGCTGCTCAGACTGTTAGGGGGGAATTTTAACCCTCCCACGATGGGTGGGAGAGGGGTGGGGGTGGTAATTTAAAATTTCAACAATCAAAAACGTGACTTCAAATCACTTACTTCTGGTTTTAATGGAGGGTGGTTGGGGGGCGGGCAACAAATTTGCTGATGAGAGGCAGGCCGGTTATTTAAATATGCTAATGAGGCTTCATGCCAGAAATGTTAACAGACTTAGGCCTAGAAATCCAGTGGGCTGCGCCACCCGTTAGCGCCGTAAGAGGGCGCTAAGTGGGTCGGAAGCCACTGGCCACGCCTCCCGCTAAATTCAGCAGGACGCTAATGGTGGCGCTAGCCGTTAGCGCTGCGCCGCTACCGATGACGTCATTGGTGTGCGCAGTGCCCTGCTAACGCCCCGATCACGATATTTAGATGCGCCCCCTGCTTTAACGCCGGACGCTCTTTGCGACCGGTTCAGGGGGGCCTACCTGCGGTGGTAGAGGCGCTAATTAAAGGGGAGGTGCGGGGCGGACATTTTTTTTGCTGGCCGCCTGCCAGCACCTCTCTGCGCTGCCGTCCCCGGCCTCCTGAGCCCACCGCCCCCCCCGCGGAGTGCCAACTGTGTTCCAAGAGCCCGGCACTTCTCCTCGGTGCCAGGCTCTTTTGCCGGCACTCACGATCCTCGATCACGCTGCTCAAGGCCCCTCCCCTTTAAGAAGGGGAGGAAGGCCTGCAGTACCGCAGCACGCTGTGCCGCAGCATGTGGCGCTGCGGCACGTTGCGCAGCAATATTCAGATGCAGCGCCTCAAGAGGGATGCGGGGCGCCTAGTAGCACCGCGCTTCCTTCTGGGGCGCACAAGCTGAATTTCCGGCTGGCGGCCGCGACTGCTTCCGGGGCACTACTTTTAGCGCCCTGGTGAGGCTGGCGCCCCAAACGGGGCTATAGTGAATTTCTAGGCCTTAGATTTTACTTTGCGATCCAGGTTTCCCAATGCTCGGGAAATTCGGAAGTTGATGGGAGGCACGAACGGCCAGATCAAGCAGATAATAGCTTTTCCAGCACGGCTTGAGGGCCAGAAGGAGCAGGTATATTTTCCCCCCAGCCCCTCAAGCAAATCTGCTTCCCTCCCTGCGATCCCTGACCCCTCTGTGATCCGAAGCTCTGCTGTGATCTCACCCAACTTGCAATCTACCACAATCCGTGATCTCTTCAACCACGATCTCTTCCCCCGATCCACGATCTCATCAATTCCATGCCCCCTGCGCCTCCCGCAACGATCCCTTCCTCTCTCCCCTCCCCAGCGCAGGCCTTCCAGCGCAGGCCTTCCCTTCCGACAGCCAGTTAGCCTTTCAATCTGGCTGGCTGCCAGCCAGGGGATGGAGAAAATAAAATAAAATCAGCTCCTGCTGTTAAATTCGGCAGGACCTCTGCGTTACCTGCAATTCCAGGTTTCCCGGCTACTACGAACACCCCCCTACCCCCACTCCCTCCCCGCTTCCCTGTAAATAATGAGGTCTTAGTGTTTTTAATTTTATTCCATTCATTGGATTTGATCCAAAGCTGATGTACTGCTGGAATCCGGCCCTGCCCACAAAACGGGCCATGCCCCCAGATCAAATTAATCACCATGGTGGGTTTCCGCTAATTGTGCCCGTTTGCGGGCCTTCGAAGAGGCTCTTAAAATTAAGCTGGCTTTTTTAGGCTAAAGGGCACCGTTTAACAGCTTTTAAATATTATTTTATTTGACTCCTGTACACCAATATAACTAATAAATGGTTCTATATAGTTTTAAAGTAATTTAAAGTCAGGTTATTCACAGGTGGTGGAATACAAATGCTTATTTTTTGTGATAAACATATTTTCAGTTGATATATTCCACTGTTAAATATATCAAGGACATTTTTTTAATGCAAAAATTTTTTTTTTTAAATTACGTTCTAAAATGCTACTTAATTGCTCTGGTTCATGGAAGATTTTACATTTGGCCATATGCAATTAATGAGTTTGAGTGGAACTTGAGCAAAAAATTCACTTTGCAAAACTAAGGCAATTTAGAGCATAATTTGTGCCCGGATTGCCGATTATGCCTAAAGCAGAAACTCTTGGCCAAGTTGTGGAAACCTGCAACAACTATGAAGACAAAGGAATGCACCAACAAATAGGGGCCGGGTAAGAAAAAATGGTAATAAGACAAATAGGACCATAGTACAAAAAAATGTTAAGATGACTAAAAATGTTAAAAAGACACTGGTCTAGAAATTCAGTTTGGGCTCGCCAGCTGGCGTGCGCCCAAAAGTTAGCGTTGCGCGCGGAGCCAGTTGCGCCCATGAGATATTCAGTTTTTGCGCCCCAAGTCGGAACCGGGCGCTGTTCCAGGGTGTGCCCGCCCCCGCTTGGGGCGCTGAAACTGAATTTCAGCGCTCTAGGTGCCGCTGCGCCACCCGATGCGGTGCGGCAGGCTGCGGTACTGCAGGCCCCCTCCTTCTCTTAAGGTGGAGGTGCCTGCAACGGGGAGATCGCCGCTGGATTGTGCCGGCAAATGAGCCCGGCACCACGGAGAAGTGCCGGGCTCGCGGAAAGCAGCCGGCAATGCCACGGGGGGGGTGGTGGAGGAGGCCGGGGAAGGAGGTGCGGGCAGGCGGCCGCCAAAAAAGCGGCCAGCCGCACCTCCACCTTTATGTGCCCCACTAAGGCTGCAGGAAGGCCCTGGTCTCCGGATGTTAGTAGCGGCCACCACGGAGGAGGCGGCCGCTACTGAAGATGGGAGTCGGGCCGCTTTTGGGGCGGTACCGGGGCACTGCGCACACCGATGACGTCATCGGTGGCGGCGCAGCGCTACCGGCTATCGCCACAATTAGCGCGGCAGTGAATATCGCCCGAAGTTTGCAGACTGGCGCAGAAGCCCTCTTTGGGCTGTAACTGGGCGCAAAGCCCACTGAATTTCTAGGCCACTGTATCTGAATGCACGAAGCATTCGTAATAAGGTAGATGAATTAACAGCACAAATAGATGTAAATGGATACAATATCATTGCGATTACGGAGACATGGCTGCAGGGTGACCAAGGCTGGGGGCTGAATATCCAAGGATATTCGATATTTAGGAAGGACAGGTGAAAAGGAAAAGGAGGTGGGGTGGCCTTGTTACTAAAGGATGAAATCAGAGCAATAATGAGAAAGGATATTGGCTCAGAAAATCAAGATGTAGAATCAGTCTGGGTGGAGCTAAGAAGCACCAAGGGGCAGAAAACATTGGTGGGAGTTGTCTATAGGCCTCCAAACAGTAGTGGTCATGTAGGGAATGGCATCAAACAGGAAATTAGAGATGCATTTAACAAGGGTACTACAGTAATCATGGGTGACTTTAATCTACACATAAACTTGCCAAACCAAATTAGCAATAATACTGTGGAGGATGAATTCCTGAAGTGTGTACGAGATGGTTTTTTAGACCAGTACGTTGAGGAGCCAACTAGAGAACAGGCTATCCTATATTGGGTATTGTGCAATGAGATGGGGTTAATTAATAATCTTGCTGTGCGGGGTCCTTTAGGGAAGAGTGACCATAACATGATAGAATTCTTCATTAAAATGGAAAGTGAAGAAGTCCAATCCAAAACTAGGGTCCTTAATCTAAACAAAGGAAACTACGATGGTATAAGGAGTGAGTTGGCTATGATAGATTGGGGAGCTTCATTAAAAGGCATGACAGTGGATAGGCAATGGCTAACATTTAAGGAACGAATGCATGAATTGCAACAGTTATACCTTCCTTTCTGGTGTAAAATCACAAAAGGAAAAGCGGCCCAACCATGGCCAACAAAAGAAATTAAGGATAGTATTAGATCCAAAGAGGAGTCAAATAAAGTTGTCAGAAAAAGTAGCAAGCCTGAGGATTGGGAGCAGTTTAGAGTTCAACAAAAAAGGACCTAAAGATTAATTAAGAGGGGAAAAATAGAGTGAGAGTAAACTTGCATGGAACATAAAAGCAGAATGTAAAAGCTTCTACAAGTATGTAAAAAGAAAAAGATTAGTGAAGACAAATATAGGTCCCTTACAGTCAGAAATGGGAGAATTTATAATGGGGAACAAGGAAATGGCCGAGCAATTAAACAAATACTTTGGTTCTGTCTTCACGGAAGAGGACACAAATAACTTCCTAGACATGCTAGGGAACCAAGGGTCCAGTGAAAAGGAGGAATTAAAGGAAATTAGTATTAGTAAAAAAATAGTGCTGGAGAAATTAATGGGACTGAAAGCTGATAAATCCCCAGGGCCTGATAATCTGCATCCCAGGGTACTAAAAGAGGTAGCCATGGAAATAATGGATGCATTGGTTGTCATCTTCCAAAATTCTATAGATTATGGAACAGTTCCTGCAGATTGGAGGGTGGGAAATGTAACCCCACTATTTAAAAAAGGAGGGAGAGAGAATACAGGGAACTACAGACCGGTTAGCCTAACATCAGTAGTAGGGAAAATGCTGGAGTGTGGCGGTACCACTGGTTGTCCCTTACATTGAGATACATAATTCCCTTTAACTTACCTTACTGTATGTGTCTGTTACTATACTCAGGCTTCTCTCCTGTACTCTGCGTCATGACATCATGACGTCAGAGCTCGGAACCTACCAACAGTAGAGCTCGGAACCTGCTGGCAGTTGAGCTCGGAACCTGCTGGCAGTTGAGCTGGGAAACTTCTAGTTAGTCCTCGTGGCATCCCTGCTGGGAAAAGACCTACACCACGGTGCTCCTACAGTCAGCCGTCTTACCTGCTACCTTACCTGTTGTATTTAACCTGTTCCTGTAAATAAACAACTTATTTATAGTTTGTCGAAGTTGAACTCGATTATTTAGTGGCGATGCACACGAATCGCTACAGGAGTCTATTATAAAGGATGTGATAACAGGACACTTAGAAAATATCAACAGGATTAGACAAAGTCAACATGGATTTATGAAAGGGAAATCGTGTTTGACAAACCTACTGGAGTTTTTTGAGGATGTAACTGGTAGAATAGATAAGGGAGAACCAGTGGATGTGGTGTATTTGGATTTTCAGAAGGCCTTTGATAAAGTCCCACATAAGAGGTTAATGTGCAAAATTAAAGCACATGGGATTGCGGGTACTATACTGACATGAATGAAAATTGGTTAACAGACAGGAAACAGAGAGTGCGAATAAATGGGTCTTTTTTGGGGTGGCAGGCAGTGACTAGTGAGGTACCGCAGGGATCAGTGCTTGGGCCCCAGCTATTCACAATGTATATCAATGATTTGAATGAGGGAACCAAATGTAATGGCCCAGAAATTCATGTCTCCACGGGTGAGTACGCACGGGGTACTCACCCGTAAGCCCAATGGAAGTGCCGGTTTCCTCCATGCACTGCGCATGCGTGGGAAACCGGCATTCTGTTCCCCTCAAAGAAGGGGATCAGAGGGCGAACGCGTGTGCAGGAGAGGCTGCGCGTGCGCATCGAACTTACGTTTTTTTTGCAGGTTTTCCCGGGAAGGTAAGTCTCCAGAAGTTAGACATGTAAAAAGCAGTCGCAAGGCCTGCTTTTTACAAGGTAAGTGGTGAATTAATTAAAATTAAAACATTTTTTCCACAGGTTTATTATTTTTAAATACTTTAAAGAAAGGTAAGTTTATTTTTAGCCCCGTTAGAAAATAAAATTATTTTTTTCAAAAATTTAAATTATTGTTTAAATAGTTATTTCATGTAATTTATAGTTTATTGGCTCCCCATGGCCCATGTGATCCCAGGGGACGCATCGAACTAACTGCGCCCCTGGGATACGCAAGCACTGCGCGCCGGCAGTTGGAGCAGGCCTAGGATCGGAATTCCACGGGGGCCCACAGCACAACGGCCAGTGTGCAAGTTAAGTGCAGGTCGGGGGCTTACACCCGCGGGAAGCCCTCGACCCGAATTTCTGGGCAATTATTTCCAAGTTTGCTGATGACACAAATCTAGGTGGGATTGTGAGTTGTGAGGAGGATGCAAAGAAGCTTCAAGGCGATTTAGACAAGTTGAGTGAGTTGGGCAAATACATGGCAGATGCAGTATAACGTGGATAAATGTGAAGTTATCCACTTCGTTAGGAAAGACGGAAAGGTAGCGTATTATTTAAATGGTGATAGATTGGGAAATGCTGATGTACAAAGGGACCTGGGTGTCCTTGTACACCAGTCACTGAAAGCAAACATGCAGGTCCAGCAAGCAGTTAGGAATGCAAACGGTATGTTGGGCTTCAATTCAATTCAATTCAATTCAATTTTTATTTGTCATATATGCAGCAGACGTGTGTACTGCACAATGAAATGTTGATTTTTACGAGTCCTCCCTTCATTGCAAGAGGATTTGAGTACAGGAGCGAGGATGTCTTACTACAGTTATACAGGGCCTTGGTGAGACCACACCTGGAGTACTGTGTGCAGTTTTGGTCTCCTTACCTAAGAATGGGTATACTTGCCTTAGAGGGAGTGCAGCGAAGGTTCACCAGACTGATTCCTGGGATGGCAGGACTGTCGTATGAGGAGAGATTGGGTTGATTAGGCCTGTATTCACTAGAGTTTAGAAGAATGAGAGGGGATCTCATTGAAATGTATAAAATTCTGACTGGGCTAGGCAGACTGGTTGCAGGGAGGATGTTTCCCCTGGCTGGGGGGTCTAGAACGAGGGGTCACAGTCTCAGGATACAGGGTAGGACATTTAGGGCTGAGATGATGAGAAATTTCTTCACTCAGGGGGTGGTGAACCCGTGGAATTCTCTACCACAGAAGTTTGTGGAGGCCAAGTCACTGAATATATTTAAGAAGGAGATAGTTAGATTTCTAGACACAAAAGGCATCAAGGGGTATGGGGAGAGAACAGGAATATATTGAGATAGAGGATCAGCCATGATCATATTGAATAGTGGAGCAGGCTCGAAGGGTCGAATGGCCTACTCCTGCTCCTATTTTTCTATGTTTCTAAATTTCCATGACATTTCTTTTGGTGGGGGGAGGGGAAAATAGTGAGAAGATGCATCCTGGACTCCACAATCAGCATCAACTGAGAGCCTCCTACTAGACAAAATTAAGAGTAAATTGAGGACATAAGAACATAAGAAATAGGAGCAGGAGTAGGCCATTTGGCCCCTCGAGCCTGCTCCACCATTCAATGAGATCATGGCTGATCTTCTACCTCAACTCCACTTTCCTGCACTATCCTCATATCTCTTGATTCCCTTAATATCCAAAAATTTTGATCTCTGTCTTGAATGTACTCACAGCCCTCTGGGGCAGAGAATTCCACAGATTCACCACCCCCTGAGTGAATAAATTTCTCCTCATTTCAGTCCTAAATGGCCGATCCCTTATTCTGAGACTGGTTCTAGACTCCCCAGCCAGGGGAATCATTCTCCCTGCATCTACCCTGTCAATCCCTGTAAGAATTTTGTATGTTTCAAAGAGATCATCTCTCATTCGTCTAAACTCCAGAAAATATAGGCCTAGTCTACTCAATCTGTCCTCATAGGACAATCCCCCAAATCCCAGGAATCAGTGTGGTGAACCTTCATTGCACTCCCTCTATGGCAAGTATATCCTTCCTTAGGTAAGGACTATTTCCGGGAAGTTTTTTGCATCTTCTTCCATGAAGACAGACACAAAGGGAGAAAAATGCGGTTGTTTGTGCCACCCGTTAGCGCCTAAAGAGGCCGACAAGTGGGGCGCTAACCAACTAGCGCCCGGGTGCAGCGATCCCTGCGCCTCTCCCCATATTGAGCGGACATTTAGCGCCGGCGCTAAACCGTAGCGCCCGCCCACCGGCGCACGCAGATCATGACGTCATTTCAGTGTGCAACGCCTTTGGGCGCCCCGGACCCGAAATTCAGTGGTGCCCCCCTCCGTTCCGCCTGGAGCTAATAAGGACAGCTTACCTGGAACGTTTCCCAGTCACTGTCGGGCTGGGGGGGGCGTTCTTTAAAGGGGACTGTTGTGGTATAAAAGCGGCAGCCATTTTTGGACCATAACTTCTTAGAGAGATACAGAGAGTTGCTCAGCTGCACACAGAGAGCCCTTTCTACACTGAGCCAGCGCTGGCAGAAGAACTTCAGCCTTCTGACCATCACCTTGCTGCTGGTGAGCATCTCAAACGGGATAACTTTCTGTGCGCACTTAATATGGGGGCTGCATTGGATGGGAACGTCCTGCTGCTGAATCATCTTGACAGGGCACAGAGACACAGGGATAGAGGGGCAGGCATGGCCAGACGGAGGAGGGCCAACAGACGTCCTTACGCTGCCAGGGTTTTCCGACAGCAATTTTCATATATGAACATGTCGGAGGAGCAGTGTTTCCGAAGGCTGCATTTTAGTAGGGAGGTGGTGACTGAGCTGTGCCACCTGCTTCAGCCAGATCTGCAGCCTCAGCTAAGGTGCAGGACATCGCTGTCACTGTTGCCCTCAACTTCTATGCAAGCGGCTCCTTTCAGGCCGCAACTGGGGACATACCCAACATCTCGCAGTTCGCGGTGCATTGCTGCATCCGTCAAGTGACTGATGCCCTCTTTAGAAGGGGGCGGCAGTACATTTCCTTCCCAATGACCCCGGACAAGCAGCGGGAGCACGCAGAGGGCATCGCAAGAATAGCAGACTTCCCCATGGTGCAGGGCACCATTGACTGCACGCATGTGGCTTTGCGGGCGCTTGTAGAGAATGCGGAGGAGTTCCGCAACCGCAAGGGGTTCAATTCCTTGAATGTACAGCTGGTCTGTGACCACCGACAGCTGATCCTCGCTGTGAATGCCCAGTTTCCAGGCAGCAGCCACGATGCCTTCATCCTACGCCAGACTTCTGTGGCAGACCTTTTCGAGGCCCCGGCTCACCCAGGAGGCTGGCTTCTCGGGGACAAGGGCTATCCTCTGTGCCCGTGGCTGATGACCCCGCTCCGTTCGCCCAGCACCCCTGCTGAAGAACGCTACAATGCGAGCCATCAAGCGACCAGGAACATTATTGAGCACACAATCGGCGTGCTTAAGCAACGGTTCTGCTGTCTGGGCCATTCCAGAGGAGCCCTTCAGTACTCACCTGAGCGAGTCTCCCACTTCGTGGTTGTGTGTTGCATGCTGCATAACCTTGCAATCCTGAGGACCCAACCAATGCCACCAGACATTGAAGCACCAGCAGAGGAGGAGGAGGAGGAGGAGGAGGAGGGGGACCAAGACGGGAGGGAGGCACAAACTGGAAGGGCCGTCTGTCAGAGACTTATCAGAAGTCGCTTCTAGGCCCCTCTCAGGGATTGCTTGCTGCCATTCCCAGAACACGTTCTGATACCCCAAAGCCTGTGAAGGGCAAAATGTATGTAAAGAGCAGACATGGCCATTGTAAATAAAGAAAGTTTTTTATTTTACAAAATCTGCTTCCTTCCCGCATGACAAAGCAATGGCAACAAAAAGCAAAGCAAACAGACTGCCACATAAGTGGCTCGCACACCCGGGAGACTGTCCAAAACATAACTAACATTCAGACCAGCATCCTCGGCCTTGAATTCTACAAATAACAGGTATCAGCAGCACCTTTTACTTTTTCCCCCTCGATGGTGATCTGCTTCGCTTGCGAGATTGGCCCCTTCCCTCCCTGCAGCTCCTCCGTAATGGGACCCCTGTGGCTGCAGCAAGGCTGGGGGAGGCCTGCTGACTGTCCGAAAGCGCAGATGCCCCTGAGGGACGGCCTGGACGAGCTCTAGGCCTGGAGGGCCCGGCTGCTGACTGCTCCAACTCTGCATGGGTGGAAGCAGTCTGTCCTACAGGTGGTGGCGTCTGCAGTGGAGATGTGCCAGTGGTGGCATCAGGAATGCTGTCATCCTGAGAGCGGACAGCAGCTCCCTGGTTGGCCGACACACTGGCACTCTGACAGGGCAGCACTGCAGCATGCGCAGCAATCGGCTGGTCCACAGATTGCTGGCCTGCTGTGGTGCTGCAAGGGCCCCGGGTAATCCTGCCCGATCCAGCGAGGGTGGCAGCAGTCAGTGCTCGCGTGGCCTCACTCTGCATCTGCATGAGACCAGCGAGTGACTGCGTGGCAGCACTCAGCAGTTGCGTGGCAGGTGCCAGTGCTTCGGTGAAGCCCTGGACAATCCTTTCCAGTGCTGTCCCGAAGTCCTGCGCACTCCTTGCCTGTGCTGTCCCGAAGTCCTGCGCACTCCTTGCCTGTGCTGCGCCGAAGTCTTGGACACTCCTTGCCAGTGTCTCGATGGATTCAGGCGTCCTTGCCACTGCAGCCATGAGCTCAGTGTGCCTCAGCCCAGCCTGGGCGCTCATTTCTGCGAGGGCACGCACCTCTTTTGCGCTCTGTGCAGCAGCACTCGCGGCCCGACTCGCCCTCTGGGGAGATGGCCCCCGAGCTTCCCTACCCCCCTCGCATTGCTGCAGGCCACTGGTTCCTGGAGCTGGATCCTCCTCAGAGCATTCCCCCCCACTCCCCTCCAGGGAAGTAGTCTCCCCAGTCTGCAGATGGGCTGGCTCACCTGAGGGTGGAACGGGTGGTCTGGCTTCCTCCTGCTTGTCGCCTCCCGAGTCAGTCGCAGTGGCAGCTTGAGGGCCCGGCTCCCGAGCTGGTGATGCAGCATCTGAAAGCAGGGAGGTTGAAGAGTGGCTTTAGCGAAAGGACAGGGTGGCAGCAAGGGATGCATGAGTGCTGCAATGCTCTGACTTGGGTCCAGAGTGAAAAAGCATGCTGGTGGGGGGAACAAGTGGAACGAAAGAGTTCAAAAAGGTGATGACCTTACCATCGCTGTGCACAATGGGGTCGGCAGCTCCAGAGGTGATGGGACCACTCATTTGGCTTGCAACGATCTGGTGGACTCGCTCCTCCAGGTCTGTAACGGTCTGCAGGTGAGGTGGGCCTCCTCCGGTACGAAGCTGCTGCCTGCGGTTCCTCGCCAGCTTGGCCTGCAAGAGAAAGGACGGGGTGTGATGAAACATGCTGCCCTGAGCTGACATCACATGCCTCCCATGGTAGAATAGCCCTTACATTATGCTGCCCTGAGCTGACATCACATGCCTCCCTTGGTAGAATAGCCCTTACATTATGCACTGAGCTGAATGTGCATGTGTGTTTCCAGAAAGGGCCATGGGTGCTGGATGACAGCTGGCCATTGGGCCTTTGCGCACCCTCTGGCCATAAAGTGAGGTGCAAATGGAGGGATGAAGATGAATGTGAAAAAGGTACTCACCCTAACGACCCGAGTGAGGTCATTGAACTTCTTCCTACATTGCACAGGTGTCCTGGGCACCATGCTGCTGGAGGTGACTCGTTGGGAAACCTCCCTCCAAGCTCTGTGGTATTCGGTCTGATTAGGCCTCCTGCCATTCTTCGGGTACAGCACAGATCGCCGGTGCTCCACCGCGCCAACCAGAGCATCCAATGCCCCCTCGCTGAAGCGCTGCGCTCTCTCCCTGATCCTCTCCATGTCCTTGAAGTTTTGGCCGCCACAGGTAAGTTATCGTCAATCTTGAGGCCTACAAGGCGCAGAGTGTGGCTGCAGATGAGAATCGATCCGCCCCTTTAAGAGCTGTCTAGGTCAAATCGATTATTGACAGCACCTGCGCTGCGCCCGCCCGCAGAGAAATTGCGTTGCGCCGCCGGGTTAGCGCCTTAAGACTACCATGCAGCGCCTGATTTAGCGCCGCGATCACCTTCAGGGGCGCTGCAACCCAATATTGCTTGAGGTGGTGATAATTTGCGCCTGGCGCTAAACTTTGTGCACCGCCAATACTAGCGCCCCAAACGGGGCGATATCGAATTTTTCCCCCAAAGTATTTGTTTAACTTCTCAGCCATTTCCTAATTCCCCATTATGATTTCTCCTGTCTCAGCCTGTAAGGGACCCACATTTACTTTTGCTAATCTTTTCCTTTTTACATACCTATAGAAGCTTTTACAATCTGTTTTTATGTCTCTCGCTAGTTTACTCCAAAAGGTGCTGCTAGCCAACACATGCAGAGACACTAGTTATGCCCAAGAGCCAGTTTGGAAACCTGACGGCTGGTTGGGGAACTATAACTTTGAGGCAAGAGGTTCCTGCATCATTAGGCATCCTTATGACTAAGAGTTTAGCCATAAAATTTTTGGAAGTACTGTAGAAGACAGTGCCTAATCCTGAATATGACCTAATTGGTGCCCATCAATAGCTAGAAGAAGAAACGGCAAAGCCTTAGGTACCTCAATGCTTTTTCCTTGTTAGGAGACAATATGGAAATCACTTTAAGCAGTGCTCTTGAAACTCTATCATAACCAACTGCCAATCCAATACCCTCAGCAAAACTTTTGAGTGTTTATAGTTTTCAAATTTGAAGTATAAGGACCAACAACCAATTCCCAAAAATGAGAGAAAAAGACCTGCTTCTTGCAAGACTTGAGTACAAAATATCTGGAGGACTCTCACCCAGTGAATCATGGACCTATCTTGAAGTAGGTAAGTTGAAGGGTGAATAATGAGGAGAATCTGATACAATATCTCGATTAGTGGGTGAGACACATTCTGTGTGGTATCACAACTTGTGTTTTATCAGACAGTATCATGAGGTATTACTGCAATACATCTGATGCGCTATCAATTACTCATAAAAGACGGAGAGTTAGGAGAGTAACTAAAAGGCTTTTATTAACAAAGAACAGAGCATGCCTCTCGTGGTTGACTGGTTTCCAAGAAGGCAGGGGGGCTGCAGAGTAGTCACCTTTATACCTGGGCATGTGGGTGGAGCCAGGGGCGGAGCCAGCTGAGGCATGCATAGATACAACAGTGTGCAACAACAACAACAACGGTGAACAACAATAACAGTGGTTTACCACAACATCATCATAAAAATTAGAAAGTAATATGTTCAACAAATGTTGGGCATTCAAAATAAAATACAGAAAATGCTGGAGCAGGTCTGTCAATATCTGAAAAGAGAGAAGGTAGGTTAACGTTTTGGGTGTAGACCCTTCATCGGAAACTGAAAGATAAGCAAATCCCTTAATAGAGTTGAATAATAAAAGGAAAGGGGTTCAAAACAAGAACACGTAAGACATCAATAGGTTGAATGAGCTTTCAAACTGTTTAATACATGATGGATATAAAAGATGTATAAAATGACGGTTTTCATACAATTATATGATAATTGCATCATTATTATATTGAGGTGTGCTTCCCAACCCAGACCATAGGATTTTAACAATTACTGTAACAGTCAGGCCACTGAATGTGTGATCATACATTAACACAAAAGATAGTGACAACCACCATTATAAGAAACACATAATAGTTTAAGATGGGGGAGGAGAAAATAAAAAAGACACAAATAAACCTGGATTTTTAATATTCGCTTTCGACTCCCACAGAAAACGTCACTTGGGGTTTATTATAAATGATAAACAATAACATAGGATAAAAATTATACTGCTGCATGGTATCATGGCACAACATGAAACAGAAAACATAACCCAACACTCCACTGCCAATGTGGGATAATGCTTAAAATGAGGTACATCATTTGTCTACTCCCTCCCGAGTTAGGAAAGTTGCAGAGGTACCAGAGGACAAACAGCTTTCATAAACATTTCCACAGTCCATGGTTTGTCCAATGTATAGAACAATGAAAATTCTTATTTGACTAAATAACTCCCCTTTTTGTGCTTTTTTGTTAATACTTTTCTGTCAGAGATTGTAATTTGGTTTAATATATACTGGAGTTGCAAAAGATTTTTTTTTTTTAAAAGGCATATAACAAACAAGAACACGTAAACAGGACTGATGGTTTGCGAATCATGATGCTCACCTCCCTCAAACACGAAATCACAGTTGAAATCCCTTTTAAAATGTAGTACAATACACAATGAGAAAAAGGTTCTCGAGAAATAGTCCACAAAAGTAAACATAAACGGGTGCAACTTGCAATGAACTGCGAGCCACATATTATGAGTGCAGTTTTCAGAAGTGGGAGCTAAACACGCTACCCAGGTTCACTAGATATGATTAAAAACCTAAAAACCACTGACCTAGCAATGCAAATTTCATTTTGAAGACTCTTGTACATTCTAAACTTTCACAAGCTTTGTTTTTTGTATGAACAGTTATCAGTTTGTCTTGCACATGCACAGAAATCCTAGTGCATTTTAAACACCTCTGTATGTGTCGCAGCATAAGGACAAATTTTCCAACTGTAATGTCTGTAAGCAGCTAAAACATCATATTCCCTGGATTGCCTGGTCCTTGATTAAATCCCATGCCTATGTCAGCAGCCATACCTCTAGGCCTCATTTGGGGTGGAATCATCATATTCTGCTGAGGTCCCACCATCCCTTGTATTGACATCATCATGTTGTGCTGAGGAGAGCCTACTGGGCCAGGATGACTGTACATACTTCCAGGGACTCTTTCCTTTCCTTGAATCATAATTGCATTTGGGTTGTTCATCTGTGAGGGCATGCCACCTTGTGGCGGTGACCTTATCCGATGCTGAGGACCCATCATGCTTTGATGCATAAAGCCAGATGGTCTCATGGGATTATGTCCTGGCATAGAAGCAGGATTACCCATGCCCATTTCCTGCATGCCAACATTATGTCCTCCCACATTAGGCATTGTTAATCCCATTCTGGCTGGATTTGGTTCCCCCATCAATCCTTGCATGTGTGAAAAACCAGGATTGGGAACTTGTAGCTGCTTGCGACCCTGAGCATCACCATGGGGAAAATATTGCAGCGTCTGGCTAGGCTTCTCTGATGGAATGATTCTAGACAGGTCAAATTCAGGGATTCCAGAAGCACTAGGGCGGATGACATCCTGCAATTCAGGGTCACTGTAGATGCGAGGCATGTTATTTCCCATAGCAGTGAAAGAGTCTGGAAAACCTGGTGGCGCTGATTTACAAAGACTTTGGTCTGGAGAAGGCCGAGTAATGTTATTCGGACGCCCAAGTATTCCTCCTTCCCCAGAAAAAGCCATTCCAGGTGGAAAACCTCCATGCGGGCCAGGGCCATTTGATGGAAAGGGAACCTGATGAGGTGGTGACTGCACTGATGGGAAAACTTGTTGTCCTTGAGGAAAACCCACGCATCCTTGATGTAACATCTGTGGATTAGTCATTGATGGGTCCTGGGTAATGTGTGGCATCATGGGACCATGAGCTATCATGCCGGGTCCCATAGGGCCATGTGATGAAATGTTAGACCCCATGGGATTTGGAGAAGAAATTTGGTTTCTCAGATGATGAGAAAGAGGCTGTCCTCCAAGAATATTCATTCCCATTGGGCTCAGAGATGTCATTTGTCCAGCTGAATTAGGGACCGACAATCGTGGTTGGTTTAGATGACTGACACCTGTAAACAGAAACAAAGCAAACCTTCAGCATTCACTCTTATACAGTTGGACAGACATAAAACAAGGTACAAGAATGATGTGAGGCGTACAGACCAGCTTTTACCACCATTTCCCTCCTTTATTACTTCAGTACTTGCAAGTTTAAAGATCCTAAAGTACTTCAGAAGTTTAACTGTAGTTGAACTGAATTTTGGCAGCATGCTACACCAAAAGGTTAATTACCCTTCAGCTTGTATTTCCTGTAAATGAGTTGGAGAATGATAAAGACAGCAGGTGCATTTGTAAGGTGAGGGAGAGAGATGTTTAGCTACAGGAGATCAGAGAGATGATTTGAAGGAACAAAGCCAAGCAAGAGAGGCAACAGAATGAGTGGATCGGATGTTCAGAGTAGGAAGTTGGGAAATTGGAAGAAGGAGGAAGCAGAAAAGATGAGGAAGCTGGATATCTTGTTGACAGTCCTCTGTCCACTGGGGCTTCCATTCAATAATTCTTCAGATTTTATGAACATACATTTCTAACTCTGCATTTTAGAAAGGGAACAAGTTTTTATTTGGGAAAATTCTGGCATTTTGAAACTGCTTCCAAAATGCTAAGGGAGGCTCTCAGATCTCCCTGTGCCATTAATAACTAAGTCCTTTTAACAAATTGTGTTGAACATCATTCCCAATCGTAAAGTCAGATTAAATTAATATTAAAACCTGCACCAAAAGCTTCAGCTGCAAGAAAAAAATAAAGGTTTCCAAAAATCACTAAAAAGAAAACTTTGTCTGGCAGTAATACTGAAGTGCTAAATATGAGCTTGCTGAAAACATGCCAACTTACAAGCTGTGCTGATTTGGGAGACTTCTGTATTATATTTTTAATGTTATAAATTTACAGGCGAATTATGCTTCTGAAACAACTAGAGTTAAGATGAAAGTCATGCTTCTCTATTAAACTTCAAAATGGAGACAGGATCCAGGGTCGGAATTTTGATGTTTAGACCCGCCGGGAGCGGGGAGGCCCGGTAAAGCAGGGCCCTGGGGGGTGATCTGACTCTGCGGGGGGTATGAGGGTTCGATCCCGGGGCGGGGTGTGATCACCAACTGGGTGGGAGCCCGATCCTGGGCGGGGGTGGGGTCTGATCCCTGATCCCGGGGGGTGGGGGGAGGTCTGGCTCCGGTGGGGGTGCAATCACCGACCAGGTGGGGGTCCGATCCGGAGGGAGGTGGCGATCCCGGGGGGTGCGGCTGATGGTGGGGGAGCTTGGGGGGCCGGGAGGAAGCACTCTTGCTCCACGCCTCACAGCGAGGCTCAGGATCCCCGGCCGGCCACAGTTAAATCCGAGGCTTCCAGCCTGATTATAATATTTGAAGTGCCAACCCATCTCCTGGGAGAGGGTTAGCTACCTGCCCCTGTCCCGCCACCGTTAAAACTGGAAGTTGGAGGTGGATTGAAGTTGGGAGTCACATTATTAACATTTAACCTCTCACCCAACCCCAACCCACCCATTTTTGAAGTTAAAATCCCCCCATTGTCTGCATGTTGCAGGCATGTTTTTTGATCTGTAGTTCTTCGAGGATGCCGAGGCTTTGCTCCTGTTGCTAATCAAATTCTTGGACCTTTGAAGGACGATAAGTATTTTACTTATCAAACTAAAGGAAGTATACATATTCATTATCTCAAATGGATCTACCTACAAAAGAAGTCAGGTATGAAAAACAAATATACCAGGAGATTACAGTTCACATCTCATCTGAATAATCATTAGAAATGGTTAATATATTAATTGTCTGACCTTTGAGAAGAGTTTGTTTGACCATCAAATGAGCCTGCTTTAACAAAGTAGAGACAGATATATCATTGAGAAACTGCCCTGTGATTTCCAGTTCCCTTTTTTCATTGTCTCAAATACAAATGGGGCTGCATGAAAAGTCATTCTCCTAAGGAACATTCTGAGACTCAGTCAACAGCTAGTGAAAAGAACTACACGGTATTCAGACTTGTATTTTTAACCAATTTATATATTGGCCCAGTAATTCGGGTCCCAACGCGTGAGTAAGCACCGTGTACTCACGCATGGGCCCGATGGAAGTGCCGGTTTTCAGCATGCACAGCGCATGCGCGGAAAACCGGCATTTCCGATCCTCTGAACCAAGGGGTTCAGAGGTGGAACGCGTGTGCGCAGGAGTCTATGCGTGCGCGCTGAAATTCCTTTTTTTTACAGGGTTGCCCGTGCGATAAGGCCTCCAGTTTTTACGCGAGAAAAAAGCAGACGTAAGTACTTAGTTTTAAAAGGTAAGTGGTCTATTAATTAACGTTAGAATTTTTTTTCCACAGGTTTATTATTTTTAAAGAATTTACAGTAATGTAAGTGTATTTTTAGACCCGATTTTTAAAAAAATTATTTTTTTCAAAAATTTGAATAATTGTTTAAATTAGTTTTTTACAGTTATTAATAGTTCATTTAATTAGTGGGATGTTTTTTTAACTTTTATTTGAAGTTTAAGTACTGTTTTGGGCACCCGGAGTTTTCATGAGTTTGACAGTTCTTACTATCAAACTCATGAATGAACTTTTGCAACCTCCGATTGGTTGCCCAGTGCTCACGTGATCCCAGCCGGCTCATCGAACTAACTACACCGCTGGATCACGCAAGCACAGCGCGCCGGGAGCTGAAACCAGGCCACTGACAGGAAATCCACGCAGGGCCAGGCTTCAACTGTCGGCGCGCTAGGTAAGTGTAGGTCGGGGGCTTGCACCCGCGGGAAGCCCCCGACACCAATTTCTGGGCCAATGTAAACCAAGTACTGTACTATTAGTTTCTTACTGTGTTTTTCCACTTTTGTGAATTATCTTACTCGTAAATAAGTCCAAGCATTAATTTTAGCCTGCATGTGACAGTTGTTCAGTGTGGTATTTACCATCTTTCAGATGGATACATGAATGTTGTAGTCCTTCTGCATGATCTCTGGTGCATTAATATCATAATTAAAGGATAATAATTATTCCCTTGCATGCTACCTCACTCACAGAAGATAAGGGTACAAGCTGTAGTTTATAAGCAGATCTGGACTCCTATGGAGTCTACCTCTCTATTTTGATTGCAAGGTAAAAAGGTGCAAAAAGCCCAAATCATAACTCAAACATTATACAGTATTTGCACTCTACTACTTCACCTAAAACATCAATGATTCACATTTCTCTAACCTCCATACATTTATTATTTTGTGAATACATTTTCAACAAAAAGAAAAAGTATCTTTTTGAAATTTTAAATGCAGCCAATATTTTTCACTAGGAAAAAATATATTGGCCGGAATTTTCTTTCCTGAGCGGGTCCAGTGCGGGTCGTGAGCCTGTTGCTGGCTCCCTCCTGCTCCACAGAACGATTTTATGTTAATAGGGCCTATTAAGCCCACCCTACACATTACACAGCCCAATTAAATGGCGCGGGTCTGCTGACGTCATTCATGATGCATTTTCAGCTGGGATCTTTAAAGGGGCCATGGCCACATTACATTTCAAGGTTGATGTAGCATAGTGCTGTCAGTGCACTACAGCATTGGAATGCTGCAAACACTGACAATGACGTCACAGAATCAGAGGGCTGCACCCAGGTTCTCTGATGACTCCCTCCATATGCTTATGGAGGGAGTCAGAGCATGCAGGGAGGTCCTCTCCCCTTCCAATGGGTGGAAGAGACCTCCCCAACAGACCAAAACAACCTGGTTGGAGATTGCAGAGGAGGTCAACAGCAAGGATGTGGTCAGGAGGACCTGGGTGCAGTGCTGAAAATGTTTCAATTATCTCATTAGATCAGGAAAGTGGAGCACAAAGTCACACTCAACTTCATCCTGCTGTGCCTCTCATCACATCCCCATCACTCTGCCTTCCCAACCCTACTCCTGCACATCCTTACTCACACCAACATACCTTGCACGTCTACCCATCCCTCTCTCCCTATTTACATCATCACATCCCCATCTGACGAGCCACCCATCACATCCACCCTCATCCTAATGCAATCACACTAACTAACAACACACAAGGAGGCCACATGGATTTGGCACCACACTCCATCATAGTCTCCCTCTAAAGATCTAACCCATCCATTCCTTGCACTTATTCCATCACTCTCACTCAAACTTCTCTTCTTTCCCTCCTTGCAGGAAAAGAAGGCCCAAAATAAGAGGGAGAGGGAGAGAATTGGAGATGGCCCTCCATCATTTGCAAACTTTACAGAGGAGGCTGCTTTAGAAATATCTGGAGTTGCCGAGCAGCTGGAGGTGGGAGATGGAGAGAGGGGAAAATCTCAGCAACCTGGTGACAAAATTACATATCATACAGCTACATGGCATACATCAGTCACTCATATGGGGTCTGATGTCAGCAGCCAGTGAATGGTCATCATGTGCATAATGATATCTGTAACCAATCTTTATATGATATATCTAACTCATCTCTTTACTCTCCCACAGGTCCATCAAGAGCCCCTCCCGCTGTCCAGGAGGAAGAGGAAGATGACTCCTCAGAGGAGCCTCCAGCCTCTGAGGGAGCACCGTCACCAGACATAAGTGCACCCAGCACCAGCACAGATACACACACCTTGGTTGGGATTACGGAAACGTGGCTCAAGGAAGGCCAGGACTGGGAACTCAACATTCGATATTCAGGAAAGATAGGCAAAAAGGAAAGGGAGGTGGGGTAGCATTACTGGTTAAAGAAGGGATTAACACAAGGATATTAGCTCTGATGAGGTGGAATCTGTATGGGTAGAATTGAGAAATACTAAGGGGAAAAAAACGTTAGTGGGGGTGGTTTATAGACCTCCAAACAGTAAGGCGGCGGTTGGGGATGGCATTAAAAGAGAAATTAAAGAAGCGTGCAATAAGGGCACAGCAGTCATCATGGGTGACTTTAATCTACATATAGATTGGGCCAACCAAATGAGTAACAATACTGTGGAGGAGGAATTCCTGGAGTGTTTAAGGGATGGTTTCCTGGACCAATATGTCGAGGAATCAACCAGAGATCAGGCCATCTTAGACTGGGTATTATGTAACGAGAAAGGATTAATTAGCAATCTTGTTGTACGAGGCCCCTTCACAGAATCCCCACAGTGCAGATAGAGGCTATTTCGGCCCATCGAGCATGTACCGACACATATCCCACCCGATCCCCGTAACCCCTACACCAACACATATCCCACCCTATCCCCGTAACCCCATGTATTTAATCCCCCTAACACTAAGGGTCAATTTATCATAGCCAATCAGCCTAACCCGCACATCTTTGGACTGTGGGAGGAAACCGGAGCACCCGGAGAAAACCCACGCAAACACGGGGAGAATGTGCAAACTCCACACAGACAGTCGCCCGAGGCCGGATTCGAACCCGGGTCCCTGGCGCTGTGAGGCAACAGTGCTAACCACTATGCCACCGTGCCACCGGAGCGATCATAATATGATCGAATTCTTCATTAAGATGGAGAATGAAGTAGTTGACTCGGAGACTAGGGTCCTCAATTTAAACAAAGGAAATTACGATGGTCTGAGGAGCGAGTTGGGTAGGATTGATTGGGGAATGGCACTCAAAGGGTTGATGGTGGATAGGCAATGGCAAACATTCAAAGACCGAATGGATGAACTACAGAATTTGTTCATCCCAGTTTGGCATAAAAATAAAACAAAAAAGGTGACCCAACCGTGGCTAACAAGGGAAATTAGGGATAGCATAAGGTCCAAGGAGAGGGCATATAAATTGGCCAGAAAAAGCAATAATCCTGAGGATTGGGAGCAGTTTAGGATTCAACAAAGGAGGACAAAGGGATTAATTAAGAAAGGGAAAATAGAATATGAGAGTAAGCTTGCAGAGAACATAAAAACTGACTGTAAAAGCTTTTATAGATATGTGAAGAGAAAAAGATTGGTGAAGTCAAGTGTAGGTCCCTTGCAGTCAGAATCGGGGGAATTTATAATGGGGAACAAAGAAATGGCAGACCAACTAAATACATATTTTGGTTCTGTTTTCACAAAGGAGGACACAAATAACCTCCCAGAGATGCCGGGGAACATAGGGTCTGATGAAAGGGTGGAACTGAAAGAAATCAGTATTTGTAGGGAAATGGTGTTAGGAAAATTGATGGGACTGAAGGCCGATAAATCCCCAGGGCTTGATAATCTACATCCCAGGGTACTTAAGGAAGTGGCCCTAGAAATAGTAGATGCATTGCTGGTCATCTTCCAGAACTCGATAGACTCTGGAACGGTACCCATGGATTGGCGGGTAGCTAATGTTACCCCACTATTCAAAAAAGGTGGTGGAGAAAAGGCGGGGAATTATAGACCGGTGAGCTTGACATCGGTAGTGGGGAAAATGCTAGAGTCCATTATAAAAGATGTAATAGCAGAGCACTTGGAAAGCAGTGACTGGATCGGACAAAGTCAACATGGATTTACATAAGGTAAATCATGCTTGACTAATCTACTGGGATTTTTTGAGGATGTAACTGGTAAAATAGATAAGGGAGAACCAGTGGATGTGGTCCTTTCAGAAGGCTTTCGATAAGGACCCGCATAAGAGATTAGCGTGCAAACTTAAGGCACATGGGATTGGGGGCAAGGTATTGACTTGGATAGAGAACTGGTTGGCGGACAGAAAGCAAAGAGTTGGAATAAACGGGTCATTTTCCGAGTGGCAGGCAGTGACTAGTGGGGTACCGCAAGGATCGGTCTTAGGACCCCAGCTGTTCACAATATATATTAATGATCTGGACGAGGGAATTGGATGTAATATCTCCAAATTTGCAGACGACACAAAGCTGGGTGGGAGGGTATGCTGTGAGGAGGATGTCGTGAAACTCCAGCACGATTTGGACAGATTGGGTGGTTGGGTAGAAACATGGCAAATGCACTATAATGTGGATAAATGTGAGGTTATCCACTTTGGTGGCAAAAACAGGAAGGCAGATTATTATTTGAATGGCAATAGATTGGGAGAAGGGGAAGTGCAAAGAGACCTGGGTGTTCTTGTACACCAGTCGCTGAAGGTAAGCATGCAGGTGCAGCAAGCGGTTAAGAAGGCAAATGGTATGTTGGCCTTCGTAGCAAGTGGGTTCGAGTACAAGAACAAGGATGTCTTGCTGCAGTTGTACAGGGCCTTGGTGAGACCACACCTTGAGTATTGTGTGCAGTTTTGGTCGCCTTACCTGAGGAAGGACGTTCTTGCCATGGAAGGAGTGCAGCGAAGATTCACCAGGCTGATACCTGGGATGGCAGGAATGACGTATGAGGAGAGAGTGTGTCGATTGGGCTTATACTCACTGGAGTTTAGAAGATTGAGAGGGGATCTCATCGAAACCTATAAAATTCTGTCAGGCCTGGACAGACTAGATGCAGGAAGGATGTTTCTGATGGCCGGGGAGTCCAGAACCAGAGGTCATAGTCTAAGGATAAGGGGTAAGCCATTTAGGACTGAGATGAGGAGGAATTTCTTCACCCAGAGAGTGGTGAACCTGTGGAATTCTCTGCCACAGAGGGCAGTGGAGACCAGTTCATATTCAAGAAAGAGTTGGATATATTTCTTAAGGCTAAAGGGATGAAGGGATATGGGGAGAAGGCAGGGTACTGAATTTGGATGATCAGCCATGGTCTCATTGAATGGCGGAGCAGGCTCGAAGGGCCGAATGGCCTACTCCTGCTCCTATCTTCTATGTTTCTATGCACCCAGCACCAGCACAGATACACACACCTGGGTGGATCCCACGCGAGATAGAGTAGTGTCGTCACCTGGTGAACAAGAGCAGATGGTGGAGACAGGGACAGCAGTGGAGGGTCCTCGCTCTGCTCAACTGCAAGCAGATGCTGAGCCATCCAGAAAGAGGGCGATCCTGGAGGTGCAGCAAGAAGTGCACGAGGCTTTGACAAGTTTTGCGAGCCCAATGTCTGCAAACGTTCAGAGAATGCAGGAGACTATCTCCAACATGAGCACCACTGTGTCGTAGGTGATCGTAACTGTAAGCTCCTCCATGGAAAGGATGACCACCTACATGGAGCAGCAAATGCACCACTCACAGGAGCATATGGTCTCTATGGGGAATAGATGGCTATCTATGGAGGATAGAAGGCTATGTATGGAGGATAGAAGGCTATGTATGGAGAATAGATGGCAGAGGCTCGTACACCTTCTCTCTGGAAGGGATGTCAGCGTAGACGTGGGTCTTCATGGCCCCACTGATGTGCAGCAAGGTACTCTGCAGCTTCTTGGCAACAGGGAAGTGAGCAGGCTGCCTCTACCTCTGCTGAAGCCACAGGGCTAGCACCTCGTAGAAGCACGCGGGAGAGAAAGATGACACACAGGTAGATTCACAAGTGTAGCCAGTTGGGTGTTTTATCCAATGTTTATGTCATTTCCGTTAATGTGCTGTCAAACATAAAAATCTATATTTTCACCACTTTCCCATCTTGGACCTATTTGTGTGCACCTTTGGAAGTGGCTTAGTGGTTGCAGTGAATGATGAGACATAACAGTACCTCCAGCAATGGTGGTGAGTGTGAAAGGAATGGCTTGGTCATTGCAGGGATGGTTTCTATTGTTGGTGTGAGGTGGTGCCAACCTGGTGCATCATGTGGCAGCCATATGGGTGTACAGCATCAAGTTAAGTAAATCTAGCCATGATGAGGCCATCCTTGGCTTCCTGGGCAGCAATGTGGTCGGGTGCTGATGCCTTGTGTCCTGTGCAGCATCAGGTGATTGCGGAGAAGGTTGGTGTTGTTGTTTGTGCTGCTGGTGTGCCTGGTGTAGCAGATGTTGGGGTTCATCGTGGTCAGATTCTGAGGACCAAGGTGAGACAGTATCAACGGCACCCATATTGATAGAATAGATGGCAGGTGAAGTACAGATGACAGAAGCAATGTGTCACTGGTGAGAGAGGTTCTTCCAATGTGGTGACACTGGCTGGAGACTTTGCTGGAGAGACTTGCAGCCTGCAGAATCTGTGCTGGAAATGCAGTGAGCAACAGCTCCTGTCTGAGGAAAGTGATCAGCTGTCAGGTGGGAGCTTTTACTGTACATTTCCTGCTGTCAACTAATCAGCTGGAGCAATGGCAGCTCAACTCCTGCCTCAGGTTGACAGATGTGGTTCCCGAGCAGCGTGGTTCCCGTGGCCATCCAGGTCAATTTAAAATGTAGGGGAAAAAAGGCTCTTAAGTGTCTGTAAACAAGTTATAATGATTTCAATGAGGTTGCCCGCCTCTGCCAGTCGGGTCGCTGCTGCACCGGCAAATGCGTCTGAGGGAAAGGCATGTGGGGGCAGGATAATGGCGGATTGCTGACCCGCTCCCATTTTGTTCAAATTTCCCACCCGACCCGCCTCCGATCGCGCCCGCACGGACCCCAGAAAGTTCCGGCCATTGTCTCTACTGACAAGGACTAATAATGGCAATACATTTCTTAAAAATGCAGTCATATGAAGTTTAGGGTAATATGTGGATATTATAAACATCTGCAGATGTTAAATTAGTCATTTCAAATGGACATTTTACAAACAAGAGCAATACCACTAATTGCCTACAGGTGGCACACGTGTCTTGTAAAATGAGCCATCCGCAGGAAATTAGTGGAAAAAGAAAAAACTTGAATTAACGTAGAATTATATCACATACTCCGAACAATCCATGGTGCATCAGAACCAATTTGTTACTTTTTCCAAGTGGAATCACTGCTGTTATGTTGTGAAACACAGTAGCCAATTTGTGGACAAACAGTGATGAGAAAAATTCCAATTAATCTTTTTATTTGGTACTGTTTAACAGTAGCCAGTATTCAATTCCATTTTTTGTCATATTTGCATGATTTAATTTCTAGGATGGAAAGTTCACTGGGTCATCAGTGCCAGCTCAGCTCAGTAGGTCGCAACCATTTGAATCAGAAGGTTGCAGTTTCAAGCCCAACTACAGGGCTTGAACATAAAAATCCCATCCATAGTTGCCCTGAGAAGGTGGTGGTGGGCCTTCTCCTTCAACTGCTGTAGTCATATGCTGATGATGGTTAAATGATTGTGTTTAGGGAGGGAATTTCAGGATATTTACTTAGTGACAATGTGCAGGTCAGGATGATGCGTGACTTGGAGACGAATCACAAAATCATAGAATGATACAGCACAGAAGGAGGCCTAATCTTTGATAGAGCTCTCCAATTAGGCCCACTCCCCTGCTCTTTCCCCATAGCCCTGCAAATTTTTCCCCTTCAAGTATTTATCCAACTCCATTTTGAAAGTTACTACTGAATCTGCTTCCACTGCTTTTTCAGGCAGTGCATTCCAGATCATAATATCTTGCTGCGTAAAAAATTCTCATCTTGCCTTTGGTTCTTTTGCCAATTACTTTAAACCTGTGTCCACTGGTTACTGAGGTTTCTGCCACTGGAAACAGTTTCTCCTTACTCCATCAAAACCCTTCATGATTGTGAACACCTCTATTAAATCTTCCGTTAACCTTCTCTGCTCTAAGAACAACCCCAGTTTCTCTAGTCTCGCCACGTAACTGAAGACCCGCATCCCTGTTACCATTCTAGTAAATCTCATCTGCACCCTCTCTAAGCCCTTGACATCCTTCCTAAAGTGTGGAGCCCACAAATGGACAAAATACTCCATCTAAAGCTTAACCAGTGTTTTATAAAGATTTAGCATAACTCCCTTGTTTTTGCCTCTTTTTATACAGCCAAGGATCTCGTGTGCTTTTTTAAAAGCCTTCTCAACTTGTCCTGCCACCTTCAAAGATTTGTGAACATACATCCCCAGGTCTCTCTGCTCCTACACCCCTTTTTAAAATTGTATCATTTAGTTTCTATTGCCTCTCCTCATTCTTCCAATAAAATGCATCGCTTCACACTTCTCTGTGTTAAATTGCATCTGCCATGTGTCTGCCCATTTCACCAGTCTGTCTATGTCCTGCTGAAGTCTGTTACCATCCTCCTGACAGTTTAGTACATTTCTGAGTTTCATGTCATCTGCAAATGTTGAAATTATGCCCTGTATACCCAAGTCCATTAATATACATCAGAAAGCCCAGTGGTCCTAATACCGACCCCTGTGGCACACCACTGTACACTTCCCACCAGTCTGAAAAACAGTCGTTCACCACCACTCTCTGCATTCTGTCTCTTAGCCAATTTCATTTCCATGCTACCACTGTCCCATTAATCCCATAGGCTTCAGTTTTGCTAACCTGTCTATTATGTGGTATTTTATCAAAAGCCTTTTGAAAGTTCATATGCACAACATCAACCGCACTACATTCATCAACCCTCGCCATTACTTCATCAAAGAACGCAATTAACTTAGTCAGGCACGATTTACCTTTAACAAATCCATGTTGGCTGTCATTTATTATCCCATATTTTTCCAAGTGACAATTAATTTTGTCTCGACTTATGGTCTCTAAAAGTTTCCCCACCACTGACGTTAGGCTGATTGGGCTGCAGTTTCTGGGTTTATCCTTCTCTCCTTTTTTGAACAGGGGTGTAACATTTGTAATCCTCCAGTCCTCTGGCACACTTCTATATCTAAGGAGGATTAGAAGATTGTGGTTAAAGCCTCTGCTATCTCCACTCTTAATTCCCTCAGCAACACAGGATGCATCCCATCCAGAACAGGTGACTTTCCTAGTTTGAGCACTGCCAACCTATTTAAGTACCTCCTCTTTATCTATTTTGATCCTATCCAATTTCTCTATTACCTCCTCCTTTACTGTGACATTGGCAGCATCCTCTTCTTTAGTGAAGACAGATGTAAAGTACTCATTTAGTAATTCAGCCATGCATTCTGTCTCCACAAGAAGATCTCCGTTTTGGTCGCTAATCAACCACTCTCTTCCTTTGACTACCCTTTTACTATTTATATGTTTATTAAAGACTTTTTGGTTCCCTTTTATGTTACCCGCTATTATAATCTCATGTACTCTCTTTGCCCATAATTTCCTTTTTCAGTTCTTCTCTGTACATTCTGTATTCAGCTTGTGCTTGCACAATCCACTGTAAACCGAGGGGCTAAATTGTGAACTTTTGTACTGATAGCTATTTATTGTTACTTTCTGTTGCTGTGCCAACTAATGATAAACACAGAAGTGCCGATTCTATGAATGCAAGCTCCTGGCATGGAGTCTCACTCAGGTGGGAGCATCTATCAGGGAATCGAGAGCATGCTCTCCACGATTTTCCATCCATTTACAGGCGTGCCAGGGAGCATACATTTGTGCAAAATATAGGCTAAAAGTTTAGAATTTGAACAAATAGTTGCTTAGACATACAAATAAAATAGCAACACAAAGGTTTTTTTTAAAATTCTTTTTGCCATTTTAGAAAGTGTACTTGGCCCGAGGGCAGCAACCCCAAATTCCTGTGATTGAGTGATTGGATTTTTTGTTAAAAAAAAGAAACTCCAACATCAAAGGGACATTTTTATGTTCATATGGGGAAATTAAAACATTTTCAATCAAGGGTTGAGAGGCTGTGGAAAATATTCAGTTCATCATATTTTGTTTTCAGGATGTACTGCCCCTGAAATCTTGCAATGCCATGTTATCCATTTCTGTGCACAACTGTAGACTGGAAGTGTGCTTATTGCTGAAACAGTGATCATCTTACCATCTGCACTGTGATCAGTCCATCCTTATACCACATGCTTGAAGTAAGGGAAGTGATTCGTTCACCTAAGGAATGGTCCTCCTTAGTCTTGGAATGTAACTCAACTTCCAAATCCAATAGCGAAGATGGAGGGGGAATAAACTAACTGGGGACAGCATTCCTTTAAATGTTTAGCATTCTAAAGTGGCTAATTTGTTTAGCTGGAGTTGTCCCTCTCCCCCCAGGTGTACAGAATAGCCTTATTCTTAGCCATGCCTCCTCCTCATGACTGAGGGATGCAGTAGAGAGATAAACCTGAAATAAGGAAGCGTATTCAAAGTTACACCACAGAATAAAACCCATGGCAGAAAGGGCAAGAGAGTAAGGAAGTTGAACTACATGCAAACAGTAAGGTAACTCAGACAATATTGTTCCTTAGTCATTTAGGCTAGGCATACAATCAAATTATGCCAAAGCAATTGAAATACTGGACAGGGCAAATAAATGACCTAGTATTAAGACTGGTTTGGAGCACAGCAGCAGTAAACGATTCCTCATGAGTACCATCAAGACTACAACACTTGGTTAAAGTATGCAAATTATGTAATGTAGCAAACAGGCCGATAGCAGTGCAAATTTTCAGAGTCACAGTAATCTCATATTGGAGAAATGGGAGAGGAAGTTAGTATCCCTGAGTTTCCAATCATTAAAATTAATGATCAGCAAATCAGAAACATCACAAGCCAGGTTTGCAAAGCCTGAGACTTTGTGCTGGGAGCAGTTTCCAAACATTTGTCCCATGCGTGGACTCAAGATTTGTCAGCAGCACAAATGAAATTTCAGCTGCACTTCTCTCCCAACAACACCTGACCAGTAAAGGAATAACAAAAGAAGATACCTTCTGCAATACAAATTTACTGACATCTTTATTCGTACCAAAAGATCTAATTGAGAGAATGCTTTTCTACCTAAACTGAATACCGAGGCTTTGTAAACGTCAACAGTATAAATTCTCTGCAAAGGTGCATGTAATGGCAGGTCAAACTTTGGGCAAGCCAGGCACGACTAAAGTAAATCAAGCCTTATAGTTTGCACAGGAAAATGGATGGAATCATAAGTTAAAATCCTGGGATCTCATATAGTAAAAAGGGAATTTGATTTATTATGGGTAATTTTGTTATACTCCAGATACTCTGGTGCGAAGCCTTGCCAGCAGCAAGTATGAATCATGGCTGCAGTGCATTAGCCCCATTTCCAATCTGCATTCCTGTCTAACAAGGCTTCACACTGGCAGCAAAGCCTTACAAAATTACCAGGCATAGGAAGCCAGTGAACTGGATTATAATTTAACTCTTTCCCTGAGGGAAAGTGGGTTTGGTTCGTGGCCTGCAGTATAGAACCAAGGGAGGCTTCAATAGATCCGTAAATTTGGAGTTTAATAATTCTTTCTTACTTCTCCCACGTTTTTCTACAATAACTACATTTCAGCCACTGCTTCAACCTACATTACAATAGTGACTACTCTTCAAAAAGTACTTCATTGGCTGTGAAGCACTTTGGGATGTCCTGTGGTCATGAAAGGTGCTATATCAATGCAAGTCTTTACTTTTTTTCTAAACAGCAGCATTCTTTACACAAACATTTCCAAGGATGCAGCCCAAGCAATAGGCATGAAAAAAATAACCAAGCTTCCATTGAAAGCATCTCTCAGAAAAATGCTACTGTCCCAATTAACTTGTTAGTGTAGTTGATACCAAGAGGATCGCTGAATATTCACCTGGCACATGATTTATGGATTGAAGGTTTGGTGACCGTACAGGTGGTGAGTCATCGTCTGAGCTGGCAACTGTCTTAATTGCATCGTGGTATAGTGGTGTGGAACTAGGCATGGCAAACTTTGACATACGTGACATCATGATGGATAAGGGATTCTGGGAAAGGGTTGGCTCGGGGGGCACTGAATATGGACTGTTGGACGGAAGACTTCCAGAACGATCCATAGAACCCGACTGCCCCGAAACTGGAACACCTGGGGGTGAGGAAAAAACACAATACAAATGAGCACTGGAGTGTTACTGAAACCTTCCAAAAGCAGAGACTGCACATTAGGTTGTAATGGAACATAGAAAGATTATTGTCAAAGCAGGTCATAGACTGCATTGTCTTTGTTCCATCTTCACATCACACACAAGCTGTGAATGTATGTGTTGCAATATTTGGGTTAAACTACAGGAAATTGAACTTGGCTGTTTCACAGGGCACATACTCGTTAGGATGTTATACTATGTGAATGTACCCGCAGAGTGCATTTTTGGTAAAACCTATTTCTTGAGCTGTACAACTCACGAGATATAAACAAATTAACTGCATCAGGAGCAAATATAACAAACACATCGGCCTAGAGTTTCCGCTTTGGTGCAATCAGGAAATTACGCCCCAAACGCACTTCAAATTGCACTCTTTTTCCTAATAGAAGTTATGGTTCAAATTTCCACCTAAACTCATTTGCATAACGTTGAATGCAAGATTTCCCTCAAATCAGTGCAACCAAGCAGCGTAAATGGGTGTGATTGATCTTGCGACTGGGAACAGAGCCAATCTGCCTCAAGTATCTGGGGAAGTGTCATATAAAAGCCACTGTGAAATTGTTTTCTTCAGAGTGAGGCTGAAGACATAAAAGGTAAGAGGACACTCCTCTCTTTCTGCTAAAAATGACATGTGGCCTGAATTATCTGATTGATTGATTTAATGCATAAGTTTTAAAAGCAGCAGTGAGTGATTTCAATCTGAGCAGTGTGCAAATTGATTTAAGGAACTGCATTGAGCTGATCGATTTAAATTAATTTTAATTTATTAATGCCAAACAGTCTGAAAGTGTTGTGTAGTTTTTCCCCCGTTGCAGATGACTGATCAAAATCTATGGTCACAAGAGGGCTTATAATTTAATTGATGAGGACCTCCAGGCCCTCGGCAAAGGAGCCTGGTTGCCATGTCTGAGGTCCAGCCTTTACTGGCAGTGAGGAGGTGTGCCTAGAGGGAGGTGGTGCAGGCATAAGTGGTCCACAATCATCCCCAGGACAGCGGACCAGTGCCGGAAGAAATTCAATGACTTGACAAGGTCAGGGAAGTTGAGAAATTTATTTCTATTCCTTCTGCCACACCCATTCTGTAAGACTCAAATGAAGCAGCTAGACCTGCCATCTGTCGGAGAGGACTAAACTCTCCTCTCTCAATATATGCATAGCAGCAGCTTGCTGCAATTGCTCATAACAAATTTTGATCTTTTCCATTTGTCTTTGCAGGCCAAGTGTGCGCACAGTGCCAGGGAAAGGGTGTAGAGTGGTGGGGCATCCTAACCCTCAGGGTAATGACCCCCCATGAGCAGAAGACAGTGGAGCTGCTGGGGAGCTGCACTGTCACTAATGAGGTGGGTTTGGAGAGTCCAACAACTGGTGAGTACCTACCCTTTGGCCATTCAATGCTTCCATACAGAGGGTTGCCACCCATACCCACATCCCTGTGAAAGCCACTGGGAAAATGTTTCCTTCAGAGTGAGGCTGAAGACTTAAAGGTAAGAGGACACTGATCGCTTTCTGCAAAAAGGACTGAATAATCTGATTGATTGATTTAATGCATAAGTTTTAAAAGCAGCAGTGAGTGATTTCAATCTGTGCAGTGTGAAATTGATTTAAGGAAATGCATTGATCTGATTGATTTAAATTTATTTAAATTTATTAATGCATAAGTTTCAAGAGCAGTGAGTGATTTTAATCTGTGCAGTGCGCAAATTGATTTAACTATTATTCCACCCGCCTGGCAATATCATTCTAATCATCTGGCTTTCTCCTCGCAGCAAAGAGAAGATTGAAGGCGGTTCCGCTGGAGGAGCCAAAGGGGGAATACTCAGAGGGGGAGATGGAGGTGGAGGAGGGGGCGAGAGCATTGGAAGGTAAGGCAGAGCAGCCCCAACGGGAGATGGTGAGGGGGGCCTGGCTCGTTCTCTACAATGAGAGACTGATGGAAAACCACAGCTCTTCACCAACGCTCCTTCCTGGGATTGAACCCTCAACCTCACCCCCAGGCCACCCCAAGCAGAAACAGCCTGACACTATGGGATTAGATTAGACAGGGCTTGATGGCCGGCGCGGACACGATGGGCCGAAGGGCCTCTATCTGTGCTGTATTACTCTATGACTCTATGACCAGTGCGCTCACACATGACCGTTTGAATGTTTTTCTACTTTTCCATGTGTACATTTTTTGAATAAGTCTTCCCACTCTTGTTGATTGTAAAATGTTACAAATTTTAATACAATATTATGAAAGAAAAAAATCAATGCTTTCTGCAAAACCAACCCCCCCCCCCCTCCATGTATTCTATCTATCTATTCTACAATTTTCATTTTTTATCTCTCTTCCTGTAATCATAGTCACCCACAACTATCACTTGCCTGTTCTTATGAGATTCACTTTATTCCCCATGGATAGCCAATTGCTCCATTGTGCCAGTGTTTACCCTCCTCCATTTCATTGAACTTGTCTGCATCACAGGCATCCATCACAGTATACTTGTTAGACAATGTATGACTCACAAGGGATTCCTGTACCTGCTATTCCTACCTCCTCTTCCTTTCTCCATGAACAGTTGCCCATTGCCCCTTCTCTACGTCACGCTTGCTCGTTACCTGTGGGGTGACAATTTTCTGGTTTGTACTCTCCAGGAACCTGTCTTCCTCATGTATATTATGGAGCATCTCCAACTGTTGCTCTCAATCTGGAGACATTTCTTCCATTTGTGATTGCCCTGGACCCTCTTAGAATTCAAGATCACCCACATAATGCAAATTCTACACAATGTTGGCCTCGCCTAACCCACCATACTAATTAGTTGGCAACGACTTCTTTGTTGACCTACTATGATGGATCATCTCTACCCTCAGTACCTAAGTCCTACTCAAACCAAGCTCCTCCTAAGTTAATCTCACTTTGTTACTCTCACATCGTACTCAAAGACAAAAGCGACCAGTGCTACCATTTCCATTCAGAAGCTTTGAATTATGATTCTGGGTGATTAAGTTCAACTTCTGGCCTGGAATCTATGGGCTAGAAATGTGGTGAATTTGCGCCTCTTGTTAGCGCAACAGGGTGCAAAAGACTTTTCACCCGGGCACAACGCCGCTAACGACTCCCGCTAAATTCAGTGGGAGTTTAGTGGTGGCGGTAACCAGTAGCGCCCCGCTCTGCTGCGCAGGCGATGACGACGTCATCACCGTGCACAGCACCCTGTTTTCACTCTGCCTGCAAAATTGGCCCATGTCCCCTGAATCTGCGTCGGGTGATGACAGCGATTGATTCAGAGGGCGGGAACGGAGTGGCAGGAGGCTCATGGGGCGGTAAGTAAAGGGGAGGTGGCGGGCGGGGGAAAAAAAATCAGCCGACTTACTTGTCACAGCCCGTTGTGTCTGTGTTGCAATCTGGCAGCCCGGCACTCCTCTTGTGTGCCAGGCTGCTGGCACAGCACCCCACTCCAGGTAGGGCCCTGCAGAGTTGTGGGCTTGGGCCCTACCCCTTAATGAGGGGAAGAGCCCTTCCATGCGGCAGCGCTACGTGGCCCAGTGCATAGTGCTGCAGAACACACCACCCCGATATTTGGGGTTAGCGCTCTAAGAAGGAAGTGGAGCGCTTGCATTAGTGCTCCACCTCCCTCTTGGGGCACTAAAACTGAATTTAACGATCGCTGGCGCTATTTTTCGCCAATGTTAGCGACCCAAAATGGTTGCTAGAGAATTTTTCCCCCATACTTCATGAGGCAATGCATTTTTCCAAATTATTTTCAATAAATAGGATTTCAAAAAATTAAGGGGGAAAAATTCAGTTGATTTGCGCCTCCCATTAGCGCCTAAGAGGGCGCCAACAGGGCACAAAGCAACTAGCACCTGGGCGCAGCACTGCTAACGCTTCCTGCAAAATTCAGCAGGAGGTTAGTGGTGCTGGTGACCGTTAGCGCCCTGCGGTGCTGCGCTTCCGGCGATGCCCCACTTGCGCCCTGGCCGCGATCTTCCGTAGCGCCCCCTGACTTACCGCCCGACGCTTTGTCCGACAGGGTCAGGGGGGCCTACTTGCAGCCGGGGCAGCGCAAATTAAAGAGGAGGTGCCGGGCAGCCATTTTTGTTGCTGGCCGCCTGGCAGCACTTGCCCCCGTTGCTGTCCCCGGCCTCCTGTGCAGCCCCCCCCCGGGTGCCGGCTGCGTTCCGTGAGCCTGACACTTCTCTTGAGTGCCGGGCTCTTTTGATGGCACTCTGATCCTTGGTGGCCTAGCTGGGTCCCAGGTCGCGCTGCGCTAGGCCCCTCCCCTTTAATAAGGGGAGGAAGGCCTGCAGTACCGTGGTGCGACGTGCCGCAGTGCATGCCAATGCTGCACATAGTGCTGCGATATTCACTTGCAGCGCCCCAAGAAGCAGGCGGGGTGCTTCCAGTAGTGCCCCGCCTCACTCTTGGGGCGCTACCAGTGAATTTTGGGTGCAGGGGCACTAACTAACCAAAGGGGGTGCGACCCAATTTTGCCCCCTAACTGTCCATTAAAATTATTGGATGGAAAATATTGTAGTGCCAACCAACCCCTGTGCAGAATTACGTTAAGTGCACCCAGTGTGTGAAGCTCCACACCAGGTGTGCAAATTTGTAAAACATACCCTATAAAAGTATGTAATGGGAAGAATACCTGACTCATTGTGCACCCCTTGCTGACCACATATAACATTCTAGACCTGAGATAAACAACCAAAGGCAAAACTTCCAAAATGATAACAAGGTAATAAATGAAAATTGCATATATTATTCTCACTTTACAACCTGTAGATTCAGTTGTGACTAAGTGCACTATGTGACGTAATAAAGACTCACTACGCACTTGGTTGAACATAAAGCAAGGCTTTAATCGACTTGTAACAAAACATGGAGGTCTAGTTAGTAGTCACTAGCTTCCTGTTTCCAGATTGTCTCTAGCCAAGTTGGGCCCACGCCCGAGTATTTATACTCCTCGGACGGTGCCCTCAGCTGGCCGTCCAGTAGTACTTCCTGACTTACTTCTTGTAGAAGTTGCGATTTATGACATTCTTCCTCCCTAAAAGGTTTGGAAGTCCAGTCTTCCTTTAACGGACTAGGCGGACCAAAAATAGCCGTAGTCATTTAGCTTTCTGCTCGTAACCGGGAGGCACGTCTCCCCGGACCGTGTCCTGGTCCCTGGGTCGCTTGGCCCGTACTGGTAAGTCGATAGAGTCCGCGTCATCTTGATTGCCCTGTGGAGGACTGGGAATATCATGGCTCCGAGTGCAGGTCCCCACAGGCGCAGAGCTGGCCTCATCCTGGGTCGTAGCAGGAGATGGTCCGGCGTCCTGGTTTCAGGTGGCCATCCTACGGGGAGCGTTCGGCTCCCTGAGTTGATCCGGTAGCACTGCCGGCAGATCCCTCGATGTCCCAGGTAGGGTGTTATCTTCATAGGGGTGCGGAGTGTTGACATCATCATCGTGGGATCCTTCATCATTCGGGCCCGTGTGACCGGTTGGGCAGGGAGCCAGATCTCTGAGTGAGACGGTGGACTCCCGGCCATCAGGGTACCGCACGTGCGCATACGTGGGGTTTACCTCCGTTGACTCCACCTCATCAATGAGAGGGTCGTTCTTGGCAGACCGGACGAACCTCCGGAGTAGCAGGGCCTGGAGTCACCAACCATGACGGTAGAGATGTCCCATGTGTAGAGCGACGCCGGAACTTGAAGAATCGCTCATGAGGCATGCCATTAGTGGATGTGGAGAGGAGAGACCTGATAGAGTGTAACACGTCGGGGAGCACAGTTTCCCACTGCTGGTCTGGTAGGTTGCGTGACCTCAGTGCCAGACGGACAGCGTTCCAGATGATGGCATTGTATCGTTCAACCTGTCCGTTGCCGATTGGGTGATATGGTGTCGTCTTACTCGAGGCGATTCCCTGTTGGGAGAGATAACCTTTAAGTTCACTCGACATAAAGGAGGGACCCCGATCCGTGTGGATAAAATTGGCCGTCCCGCAAAGGGAAAAGACCTGATCGAGGCATTTAATTACCGTAGAGGTAAGCATATTCGGACAGGGGAAGGCAAAGGGAAAGCGTGAATACGCGTCTACCATCGTAAGTAGGTAGGTGTTCTGCATCGACGAAGGCAATGGCCCTTTAAAGTCTATGCTGAGCCTCTGCATAGTCTGCATTGCATGTATGAGTAAGCCATCTGATGGGTGGAAGAATTGTGGTTTCAATTCTGCACAAATCCTACAGGAGGAGCATGTTTTCTTTACGTCCTCCGTTGAGAATGGTAGATTTTTGGAGCGCACAAAGTGCAACATACGGGTAACGCCAGGATGGCATAAATTCATATGCAGATCCGCCAGAGTCGACGTTGACATTGAAGAGCAAAATGCCCGTGTGAAGGTATCTGGGGCCACATTCAGTTTGCCGGGTCGGTAACAGATAGTATATCCAAAGGCAGCCAGCTCCATCTTCCAGAGTTGAATTTTATTATTTTTGACTTTCGTGCGCTTCCGGTTATCCAACATGAAGGCCACGGAGCGCTGGTCAGTTATGAGCATGAAATGACGCCGAGCAAGAAAATGACTCCATTGGCGTACAGCCTCGATGATGGCTGTAGCCTCCTTCTCGACGGGGGGGCAGTAATGGAGCTCGCTACCCTGCAAGGTTCTGGATAGGAATGCCATGGGTCGGCCACCTTGATTCAAGGTAGCCGAGATCGCCACCTCTGATGCATCGCATTCGACCACAAAAGGAAGGTTTTCGTCAATGGAGCGAAGCGTGGCTTTCTCCAGCTGTCATTTGAGGAGGTTGAAGGCAGAAATAGCCGTTGCTTCCAATGAAAAAGACTTCGCATGAAGCAGGGACTGTATTTTATCCGAGAAGTGAGGTATCCACTTTGCGTAATAAGCAAACATGCCAAGTGCCCGACGAAGAGAGCCGAGATTTGTAGGGGGAGGGAGCTCCTGAAGTGGATGAAGTCGCTCTGGGTCCGGTTTAATAACACCGTTGCCCACCCAGTAGCCAAGAATGTTCACTGATGGCACCGATTTCACTGATTTGGATTCATTTAACGTTAAGTGGCGACGACGGAGAACGTCAAAAAATCTCTGAAGATTGGCGTCATGCTCCTTTTGATCATGGCCGGCAATAGTGATATTGTCTAAATACGGAAAGGTATCCGTCAAGTTCTCTTGCCGGACTAGGCCATCCATTGCCCATTGGAAGACGGCCACCCCATTGGTGACCCCAAATGGAAGGCGACGAAACTGATAAAGGCCTCAAAGGCCGTATACCTTTTGTCAGAGTCTTTCAGCGGTACCTGATGGTATGCGCTCTTTAATTCGAAGGTTGAAAATACCTTGTATTTGGCAAGGTTGTTGACCATGTCATCTATGCGTGGTAGCGGGTAGGCATCCAGATCGGTATATTGATTAATAGTCTGGAATAATCAATATACAGACGTTTCTTATGTTGTTTTAAAGGGTTTTTCACAACGACGACTTGAGCCCGCCAGGGAGATGAACACGTGTAGGATTCGCAAAAATCCATGAAATACAGTATACGGGTAGGGCCCCTGAAGTGGCCACATTGTGAGAACACAGAATGGAGTTGGCAGTTCTCATGGCCCAGTTCAAAAGGACACACACACAGTACCTAACAGCAGTCTGAGTCATCATCGATTAGAAGAATCCAGAACCTTACTGTTTTTGATATTGTAATGTGGTTACAGCAGTAAACAGAACTATTAGCACCTGGAGGTGCGCTAATCGCTGGCAGAGCGGTAACCGATCTCAGAAACCGCTGAGCACACACAAACGGAGGGACACTAAACGGATTCCCATTATGGCAAAGCGGTAACCGATCTCAGAAACTGCTGAGCACACACAAATGAAGGGACACTAATCGGATTCCCATTAGTTCGATTTGTGAGCAGTTAAAATTAATGTGCTTGCTTTTGTTAAAGCAACCTTAACAAAGGAAAACGGTTGATTTGGCGCCAAGATTAGGGCCAGAAAAGAGTATAACCATTCAGGTAAATTGTCAGCAAGTCAGTCTAAGATTCGACCAGAGTAAGGAAGACTCCTCCGGAGACGGTTCACACCGTGAAGTCCAAGTCCAGTTACCATCAGGAGTTCGAGGACCGTGCGGAACAGAAAACGGCTCGAGGATTTCGGAGGACTTCCAAAGTTTGTACAGGAGAGCGAGTCCAGGAGCCGGTCCCATAAGGAAGGTCGGAGGTCCCAGACGACACCAAGTAACAGGGTCCAGGAGCCGGTCCCATAAGGAAGATCGGAAATTCCAGACGTAACCAGAAGTACCAAGGTCCAGAAGGGTTTTGAAATTCTGGTGAGCATAAAGGCCCAACTCTGCCTAACTGACATAATTGAGGTATATTCAGTAACGGGAGGGTTTGTAACGTTAAGGGTATTTGTAAGTCAGGAGTGTGATTTATCCCTCGATGTGTCCATGCGCTTCCCTCACCCCCGCTTTTAGCTTATCGCTATTTTAGAACTGTTTATATGCTTTAAAGTTATTTTTCTCAGTGTATAATTTAGTCCTCTGTGAGAAACATTATTTTTTGTCTGCATTTATTCTTGCCATTTTTCTCTGTGTACATTCTCTTTCAAAAATAAAGATCGTTTTGATTTAAAACTCAATCTGTCTCATCTGACCATTTGTCTTCCGAGTCACGAGTTGGGCCAACACACAAAGGTTGTCTGGCAATAAGCCCAGTGTCTAGAACCGTGAGGGGGGAGCGCTTCGAAACCGCTCACGAGTAGTGTGAAAATCAAAACTGATTTAGCACACCATAAGCTCGGTAAAACGACCCCTTACAGAACAGCGACCGCGGCAGCACACTGGCTACAGAAACCTTGTGTGGTGGAAAAAGACTCGGGTGAGACAGATGTGATGGAAGATAAGTTAGCTTCCTACGTGTGTGGGAAAGTCAATGTAGCGAAAAAATGGGTGTATGACATGTTAGGAGCCGAGCATCCCCTAAAGGCAGCCGCTCAGTGGACGGCTAGTAAAAAGCACCGCAAGGGCATTGAGAAAGCGGTATGGCTCATGTGTTACAAAAAGCAGGTTCTGGTACTGGACCACGCGGTGGCCAGTAAAGAATCTAAGATTAAGCATTTGTCCCAAGAGCTGCAGGAAAAGGTTGCAGCAGAAGAGAAAGTGCTAGTGGCCCTGGAGGCAATAAGCCAAGAGAGGGCAGCGATGGTCCGGGATCATCGGGGGAAAGTAGAGCACATGGAAAGCCAGGCCGCTGAAGTACAGCGTGAGCACCAAGCCAGGGTAGAAAGGCTAAAGGGCAAGATAGCTGAGTTAGAGGGGAGTGCTAGTTTTAGGGTAGAACATGTTGAGTACCAAGCAAGAGAATCTAGGGAAAGAGAAAGGAAGTTAAAGGCGGAAATTAGCAGTCTCACGGGGGAACTTAAGGCACAGGAGGAGAAAGTAGCCGAGGTAAAAGCAGCTTATAAGGTGGCTTGCGCTCAAGGGTTTGAGGAAGCAGACCACGGCCCCTATAGGCAGGAAATTGAAAGCCTACGTATGGAGTTGGCCAAAGCAAAGGGGATGATATGTCTCATTAGCCCAAAAATCGGCCAGGCCGAATTTAATGGCAACCCAGTCAGGGCAGTCCCGCAGGCAGCCCCTAGAACTAAACGGGTTAGGGAACCTGAGGTTGCACAGCCACCACCCCTAGCCCTTAGTTTTCCAGAGGTCTGGGAACAGGAGCAGGTGGGGGATGAAGAACCCCAGGTAGACCAGGCTAGCCCAAGAGAGAGTCAGGGACTGGGACCGGTGTACCCCGTTATACAGCGGAGGTACGGACTACCCGGTAACGACGGGGAAACTGGGGACATCCAGAACCAATTCCAGATCCCACACGGTCTGCAACAATTGCGTTCCATGGTGAGCTACATCCCCAAGCTCACCATGAGGGGGTACCCTTCCCTGCACTTTAGGGAGATAGAGCAGGCGGCCTGTGAATGACTGCGACGAGGCAGAAAAGGCCAAAATGATGCTGTTCTCCCTGGGTAGCGATCTCCTCCAGACGCTACCCGATGAGTGTAAGAGGGGTCAGGAGAATTATGGCAAGCTCAAGGAAGAGATCCTGGAGGCCATGGGGATGAACGAGGGGAGTCTGTTCTCCCGGGTAGAGAGAATAGTCCAGCTCCCCGGGGAATTCCCGCAGGCGTTCGCGGACAGGCTGTGGCCAGTCTACCAGGATGCGTGCCCGGGAATGCCGGCGCGAGCGCACCTGGACGGGGAACCGTTAGTTCACTGGCTAAGGTGCCTTATGAATAACACCCTGCCCCGCGTTCGAATGCAGTCAATGGCTTGGTTCGACCCCCGAAACCCTCTGACCACGGAGGCGACGGTAATCCGTCAACTCACAGTCACTTTTAGAAATGGTAGAGATAGTGAAACCCCCCCGAAAAATGGGAAGGTTTGTGAGGTCAGGCCTGGTGACCAGCCCCGTAAGGAGTGGCGCCAGGAAGGGAGCCGTCCCAACCAAAGCAGGCAAACTTGCTACGGTTGCGGAAAGGAAGGGCATTGGGGCAGGGACTGCAAAAATCCTTGGAAGGATAATAGGGAGAAGGTCCCAACAGCCCCAGCCCAATCCCCGGCTACAACCCCGACCTCTGCCCCAGAAAAAGAAACGGAGCCAAATGCTCCTCAAGAGCTGCTGGACATGCTGCTAGCTTCAGTGAGATCATTGGTCCTCACAAAGGGTAAGATAGCAGCCACCACCGGTCCAGTGGTTCCCCCAACCCCTTCCCAAGGTGGCCCGCAATGACTGGAACCCGCGCAGCCCGTCTATCTGTGTGCGCTCCGGTATGACGGATGGAAGAGACCGCTCGTGCAGATGGAGGTAGAGAAGGGTACGGGGACTTATCTGTTGGATACGGGGGCTTCCTGCACCGTGATTCATACGGAGAATCCCACCGCCTCACCTCTGTCTAGCGGGGTTCCATACGTCTTATCACAGAATCACAGAAACCCCACAGTGCAGATAGAGGCCATTTTGGCCCATCGAGCCTGCACTGACACATATCCCACCCGATCCCCGTAACCCCTACACCAACACATGTCCCACCCTATCCCTGTAACCCCACGTATTTAATCCCCCTAACACTAAGGGTCAATTTATCATAGCCAATCAACCTAACCCGCACATCTTTGGACTGTGGGAGGAAACCGGAGCACCCGGAGAAAACCCACGCAAACACGGGGAGAATGTGCAAACTCCACACAGACAGTCGCCCGAGGCCGGATTCGAACCCGGGTCTCTGGCGCTGTGAGGCAACAGTGCTAACCACTATGCCACCGGGGATCACAGGGGCAGAGCAGACGGGTGCGTTCTCCAGGCCGCTCTCGATCTGCTTGGGCACACTACACACAAAGTGGACATGTGTCCTGGGGAGATGGGACGCGGAGGGAGGTAAAGGGATCCTAGGGGCCGACTTCATCGTGGGCCATGGGATCCTCGTAGACCTCAGGAACCATTGCTTTTGGGGGGCCAATACCGGGAAGGAAAGTGGAGTAGTGGTAATCCCGGGAAAGGATGGGAAGGGAACCCTGTGTACCATGAAGCCGAAAGGGAGTTACGACCTCGGTGAAATGATGGAGGGTATCCCGGTAGTATTTAGGGCCGAAGTGCAGGCTCAGTTAGGTGCGTTCGCCACGCACAAACACGACTGTGGGAGAGTCGTCAGCTTTGAGGTCAGGGTAGATGGGGATCCCATGGCCCGGCCCCAAAAGCAGTACAACTTCCCAAAGGAGGCAGAGGCTGATATGGAGGTGGCCATATCAGCGCTGGTACAGCAGGGGGTGCTAAGGCCTATAGCCACCCATGTGAACTCTCCGCTTTGGCCGGTTAAGAAACCGGACAATTCCTGGAGAGCCACGGTGGACTATCGGGTGTTGAACAGCAACATCCCCGCATGTGCCCCTACAGTGGCAGCAGTGGCCGACCTCATTGGGAGTATTCCCGCATCCGCGACCACGTTCACGGTGCTGGATATTTCTAATGGGTTCTGGTCAGTCCCTGTGCGGAGGGAGGACCAGTATAAATTTGCCTTTACTTTTAAGGGGCAACAATATACTTGGAACTGCTTGCCACAAGGCTTCCACAATAGTCCCAGCATTTTCCACCAATGCATGGCGGACAGCCTGAAGGAGTTCAGTCAGCCCCTTCAGTTAGTGCAGTATGTGGACGACCTGCTCCTGTTTACCGACATGGTCGGAGAGCACGGCCCACTGCTGGCTGAATTGTTGGAGCTGCTGACCCGAAAGGGGTTTAAGGTTAACCCAAAGAAGGCGCAGATCGGTCAGAAGGAAGTCAAGTTCCTGGGGCTGACCATCCGCGCCGGAGAAAGGGCCATCGATAGGGCTAGGAGGGAGGCGGTACAGGAGTTACCGGTCCCCGTCACTATAAAGGGTGTGAGGTCGTTTCTAGGGCTAACCGGGTACTGTCGAGACTTCATGGAGGACTATGCGGCCATGGCAGCCACGCTACTTCGAATCCTGCACAAGGGAGTGGAGTGGTCGTGGGATGAAGGATGCCAGGCCGCGTTCGAGCTCCTAAAAAGGAAGCTGCAGACCGCACCGGCCCTGGGAGCGATAGATGGGGGAAGGGAGTTCTTCCTGGAGGTGGCGGCCAGCGGGGACAGCCTCAGCACTGTGTTGCTCCAGGAGCGGCATGGTAGGCTGAGACCCATGGTTTACTCCTCCAGGGTGCTCACCGATGTGGAGAGGAGCTACTCGTTCTGCGAGCGGCACCTCTTGGCCACACACTGGGCCGTGAAGAGATCCGCAATCTTCACAGGCACCTCCCCCATCACCCTCCTCACACACCACATGCCTACCAAGATGTTGTTGGATGGGAGGATCAAGGATGGGACCGTGAGCAGTGCCGCATTGTGCACTGGACCCTACTCCTCTCCCAAATGGATCTGCGGGTAAAAGGCCTGTGTGAGCCCAGATTAGCCGCCAACCTGGCTTACCCTGGGACAGCCCATCAGTGTTCTGTAGAAGGGGTATGGGAGGTCGACGTGGGTCTCCGGGCTGGGATACATCCCACCGGCCGTGAGGTCTACGTGGATGGTTCCAGCATGGTATCTGCTGGAAAACGGCTCACGGGGTGCGGAGTTTATGACCCGACGGCAAACATTGCGTTGGCAATTAAACTCCCCAGCACCATGAGCGCCCAGCAGGCAGAACTGTCCGCTGTGGTGTATGTGGTCATCCACCCCGAAGTCTTCCCTACCCCGTACACGATTTGCTCGGACAGCATGTTCACATGCAATTCGTGTACTGAGTACCTGGCCATCTGGTCCTGTCGTGGATTCACTTCTGTGGATGGGAGACCCTTGGTGGTCAAGCCCCTGCTGGAAAAGATCCTGGCAGCCGTGGGGGAGAAGGGTGAGGTCTTCATCCACAAAGTGAAGGCTCACTCCTCCACAGAACCTCGCGGTCAGGGAAACCAGCGAGCTGACGCACTGGCGAGAGAGGGTGCCATGTCCGGCATTCTCTGGGACCCCTACGGGCCTGGACCAGTGGCAGCTGTAAAAGGCAGGGATGGGATTCAGAAGAGTGTAGGGGTAGCACTGGCCCCGGACCTCAAATCGGTCCAATCTCAGGACCCTGCCCTGAGAGGGGTATTTAACGCGGTTAGCGAGGGGAAGAAAATAGAAGGCCCATATGGCACAGCATCTCTTTCCATAAGAGAGGGGATGCTGTTTAGAGAAGAGCAGTGGGTGGTGCCTCAGCAGCACCGGAGGGAATTCCTTCAACTGGCCCATGAGGGGCCGGGAGCAGGGCGCCCCGGGCCTGAGGTCACTTGGCAGTGGGTAGAGCAGGCAGGATGGTGGCCAGGACTCCGGGAGGACGTCCAGGAGTTTTGCGCGAACTGTTTTGTGTGCGTGGCAAATAACCCCGACCCTCACAGGAGGAAGGTGCCAATGGGACACGTTAGGAGGGTAGAGGGACCATGGCAGTCAATCCAAATTGACTATATCAGACCCTTACCCACCACCCAGGGAGGCTATAAGTATTGCCTCGTTCTGGTGGACGTGTTCTCTAAATGGGTTGAAGCCTTCCCCTGCCGAACAGCCACAGCGTTAGGAACTGCAAGAATCTTGGTGCGGGAGGTGTTCTCGAGATGGGGACTGCCCCAGTTCATGGAATGCGATCAGGGAAGCCAGTGCACCAGCCAAGTCATGCAGAATACCCTGATGCTGCTGGGCATTCAAGGGAAATGGCACGTCGCCTACAATCCCCAGTCATCTGGGATTGTGGAGCGGATGAACCGCACCTTAAAAGAGAAAATAAGGAAGGAGATAATGGGTTCACCCCAAAGGTGGGCAGAAGTCCCGCCTCTTATCCTCATGGGGGTCCGCACCAGCCAATCAAAGAGTACGGGGTACTCTCCGCATGAGCTCATGACCGGCAGGGTCATGAGAACCCCCACTCATGTCCTGGCCCCAGTCCTAATGGAGGGGCAGCTAAGGGAGGTGAATCGGGACAAATTTGCCCGCACGCTCCTTGAACGCCTCCAAAGGATTTATGAGGGAGCCGCAGGTAACATGGGGAGGCAGCATCAGGGAAATAAAATGCTGCTCGAGCCCAGTAAAACCCATCGCTGGGAGGTAGGGGACCTAGTAATGGTAAGAAACTTCGCCCGTGTGGGGAGTTTCGAGCCACTTTACATGGGTCCCTACAGTATTGTAGATCAGGCCAGCCCCATGGTGTATGCTGTGAAACTGCCCCGGCGCACTAAATGGTTTCACATTAACCAATGTAAACTGTTTAAACCGGAGGCAGGGAAACAGGCAGCGGGGGCTGAAAAGGCCAGTAAAGAATCAAACGCTGTAGGGGAGCTGCAGCCACAGGTCACACAGGCTGGACGTGCAGCCTGCGTGAGGGGAGGAGTTGTCCCATCTAAGCGGGAGACTCCCCCATTGTTCTGGGACCCAGGAGGGGAGGAGCCGGAGGTCCTAGGTCCTATCCCTGGCCAAAGTGAAGCCGAGTCGGAGGACGAAGGTCCCGCCCCCGACAGCGGTGAAGGGGAGGAGCCAGAGGTCTTAGGTCTTGCCCCTCAGTGTAGCATTGAAAAGGTCTGGTCGCCGGTTACTGTAAAAAGATACCCCCGTAGGAAAGCTGTGGGAATTTTAAACAGTTCACAGCCAGCAGCTACAGGCTGCTAGGGACCAGCAGCTGAAACTGAGGTGGGAACGCCGCAGGGGGAGGCCTGCGACAGTCCCCACAGATTTTAAGCTGGCCATCCGGAGACGGACGGCACATGTACATACACCATAGTTTGCTAAGTAAGGTTTAGTTATTTGTAAATTTAGTATGTATGTATAAGGTTTTTCTGAGGTATGGTGGCATTTTGGAACGGTACAGAGTGGCAAGTTAAGTGAGCTAGTGTCGCGGGACCCACTCACCCCACACCCAAGCCGAGGAGCCCAAGGAGCCCGGCTTGAACATTCTCTTTTATCTCTCCAACAGATATTAATGCAATGATGCTACTAAGAGGCATCATCCTCGCGGCCCTGGTGGGCCTCAACATCGCGTGGCGAGGGGAGACGGAGGATCACCACATCTTCGGATGTACCGGGGAAACGGCGCCCCTGGCCCACGACGGGCAGGGCCAGCGCAAGGCAGAGGAAGTCGCTGGATATACCCACGAGGGCAACTGGCCGGGTTGGCTGGGATCGAACGCCACTAAATACTCTAATGATATTGGTTTCACTTATGGAGAAGTTTCACTATCGTGTCCGCGGGTCACGATCAAGGCCACATGGATCAGTGTTACTGTGGGAAAACGAATTTGTTTAACGTGCAGGGGGAACGTCCCCCTGGATAGGTGGTGGTGGCTCAGGAAACTGAGCAAGGACATGGGGAACCCCAGAGGACAGTGGGAAAGGTTAGGGAACAACACTCACCGGACCATCACAGGGACCCAGGGAGGGCTGACAGTGTGCTGGGATAAACGGTGGGAACCCGATCAAGGGATTTACGTATGTATGTGGGGTTCAGGAAAAGTCTGCCCCGCAGGTGTTTCCATCATTTTCCACAGCCAGTGGCAAGATAACGGGAGGGGGATGGACTGGGAATCACGCTTGGACGCATGCGCGGTCCCCTACTCCCCAATCGCAGTTAATGCCACTGAGTTAGTGACCCGCCCCCGACAGCCCCTGCCCACGACCCAGACACCACGGACGGTAACAGAGGGGTGCCCCACCACCACCAAGGGACCGGGGAATGGTTTAGTTTTAGTTCCGACTGATCAAATGGCTTACCAGGGGGTCCATTACGCGGTGGCCTCGGTCATCCTCAACCTGACCGAGGTGCACCTGCCGGAATGGTGCCCCGTAGAAACAGGAAGGCTATATCAGGCCCTGCTAAAAGAGACCCTGCAGAAGTTCTTTGAATTTGACTTCGCAAGGGTCAACAGAACCAAGCTGTATACCGAAAGCCACAAGCAATGGGAGCAAGCAGGGAGACTAAAAAGGGGCACCGTGAACGACTGGTTCACAGGGTTTAACACTGGGCCGTCCATCATAAATAGTATGGACGACATCGAATTGCAACGGCAGGTTAACGGGTTAAAGACCCATTTGAGGGGGATCCTCACGGACGAAAATCGGGTGGTGGGTTCGGAGCTCCATGAGGATCAGGCTATGACTCTCCACTTAAAAGAGATCATAGCAGAGCTGGCGAAGCAGGCTTGGACGGTCAACGCTCTCATTAGGGAGGACAGGAACGCCTCAGATCAGGCTGCACAGAATGAGGTGTGCGTGCTGTACGGGGCATGGTTGCTGGGCGAGGGCCGCAGCAATCTGGAGGACTTGAAACAGGGTTTGGTCCCCTCCTGGATCAGTAACAAACACCTCGCAGCCCTCCACCCTTTTGAGAATGCGTTGAGTCCCTGCCAGCTCTGGCTCGCTTCTGAGGCCTATCCAGTCCCGGTGGACTGTGGCCGCTCCAACCATACCATCATGGGGGTCGTCGTGCGGATCCCCATAATGAGCAGGACAGCCCGACCTGCGCCGGTGTATAGGGTGGTGAACATTGGAGTCATTCGGGGGGGAGCTCATGTCCGTTTTGCAGAGGTCCCACCCTACGTCATTAAGTGGGAGCATGCTATGACGGGGACTGACTTCTCGGGGTGCCGTAGCCGGGGAGCACACATAATCCTGTGCCCCCAGCACTTGAATGCCTATTCAATACCACAATGCGGGTTCAGGTCTGCTGACGCTAAGCCTATCAATTGCACTATGGAAGCCATGGCACAGGGCCATGTTCCCCCACAGGTGGCATACATAGGAGGTCGGACATATTGTGTCACCACCGCAGCGTCTCACTACCGGCACGGACAGCACGGCTGGTGCGCAGTCAGTGACAGCAGCTTCTGTTTTAAACCCGAGGCAATAGTTCAAGTGGCACAGCTGCAGATTATCCCGATCCCCGAACCATCCACTGTTCACTTCACCATTAAGGAGAATTTCACTGATCTCCAAAAGTAAGTAGCACATTTTGGTTTTACGATTCCCCCTCTCCCAGAACACCTAACCGCGCTGCTCAAAGCGGTCGCCATCTCGCAGAAACACCTTTTCACTTTGGAACAAAAGACCGTTGATATAGGGGCAGAAATTCAGGATATAGTGGTTCCACCGTGGTGGGACCTTTTTGATAATATAGAGGTCCCATCATGGATCCGACTGGCTTCCCACATTTTGGTGGTGTGCCAACTGGGGATAGTTTTGTACCTGGTCTGTGTACAGTGCAGAAGGAAGGGACACAGCAGGGAATTCCCTAGTCAGCCGAATTGGCGGGGCCACTATGTCAGTATAAACGGGGAGTCGCCCATGTAATTACTGTTGTTTTAATATTTTGGATTGTTCTGTACCTTGTTTGATGTCGCATTATATTGTATTATGATTATTCTGTTATGACTCTAGGTGAGTCTGTATATTGTTTAAAGGTTTGTCTCCAATAGGAAATGTTTTCTCAAACTTCGTTGTTCAGAATGAGGAAAGTGCGGGCGCGGTACACTCCTTAGCAAGGTAAATTACGGGGAAGGTCAGTTGGGGAGGGAACGGATTTGTGCTCACCCAAAGACATTTTATGATACAAAGACGATTGAAGATGCTCATTGTATCACAGGGAGGACTGTAGGATTCGCAAAAATCCATGAAATACAGTATACGGGTAGGGCCCCTGAAGTGGCCACATTGTGAGAACACAGAATGGAGTTGGCAGTTCTCATGGCCCAGTTCAAAAGGACACACACACAGTACCTAACAGCAGTCTGAGTCATCATCGATTAGAAGAATCCAGAACCTTACTGTTTTTGATATTGTAATGTGGTTACAGCAGTAAACAAAACTATTAGCACCTGGAGGTGCGCTAATTGCTGGCAGAGCGGTAACCGATCTCAGAAACCGCTGAGCACACACAAACAAAAGGACACTAAACGGATTCCCATTATGGCAAAGCGGTAACCGATCTCAGAAACTGCTGAGCACACACAAACGAAGGGACACTAATCGGATTCCCATTAGTTCGATTTGCGAGCAGTTAAAATTAATGTGCTTGCCAAGATTAGGGACAGAAAAGAGTATAACCGTTCAGGTAAATCGTCAGCAAGTCAGTCTAAGATTCGACCAGAGTAAGGAAGACTCCTCCGGAGATGGTTCACACCGTGAAGTCCAAGTCCAGTTACCATCAGGAGTTCGAGGACCGTGCGGAACAGAAAACGGCTCGAGGATTTCGGAGGACTTCCAAAGTTTGTACAGGAGAGCGAGTCCAGGAGCCGGTCCCATAAGGAAGGTCAGAGGTCCCAGACGACACCAAGTAACAGGGTCCAGGAGCCGGTCCCATAAGGAAGATCAGAAATTCCAGACGTAACCAGAAGTACCAAGGTCCAGAAGGGTTTTGAAATTCTGGTGAGCATAAAGGCCCAACTCTGCCTAACTGACATAATTGAGGTATATTCAGTAACGGGAGGGTTTGTAACGTTAAGGGTATTTGTAAGTCAGGAGTGTGATTTATCCCTCGATGTGTCCGTGCGCTTCCCTCACCTCTGCTTTTAGCTTATCGCTATTTTAGAACTGTTTATATGCTTTAAAGTTATTTTTCTCAGTGTATAATTTAGTCCTCTGTGAGAAACGTTATTTTTCGTCTGCATTTATTCTTGCCATTTTTCTCTGTGTACATTCTCTTTCAAAAATAAAGATCGTTTTGATTTAAAACTCAATCTGTCTCATCTGACCATTTGTCTTCCGAGTCACGAGTTGGGCCAACACACAAAGGTTGTCTGGCAATAAGCCCAGTGTCTAGAACCGTGAGGGGGGAGCGCTTCGAAACCGCTCACGAGTAGTGCGAAAATCAAAACCGATGTAGCACACCATAAGCTCGGTAAAACGACCCCTTACACACAGCTCGATAATACCGTCAGCTAAAAGGTGAGAGATTTCTGCCTCGATAAATGCTCGGTCGTCTTGGCTAAAGTGCCGTGATTTAGTGGCTATGGGTTTACAGCGGAGGGAGAGATTGGCAAACAGGGAGGGCTCACCGAGTAAGGCCGCCGAGCGCACACAAAACGGCACCTTAGAAATGGTAAGCTCCGGCTTCGATCCTCCAAACTCAAAAGTGAGTCTTTTGTGCTGCTTCTGGAAGTCCTGTTCCAGAAGCACATCGCTGCATAAGTTTTCGAGTACTCCGAGCCGGGTGGAGGGATACGTGCAGCCATTGAGGATGAGGTTGACAAGACAGAAGCCAGAAGAATTGGTGGTCAGAGTTGTCAGAGCCATTGCAATCTCCCTGTCCGAGGGATAAATGCGTAGTTTTAACCTGCTGACAGCCCGCTTACTAATGAAGCTGTCAGAGCTGCAGGAGGCGATTAGCGCGCTTAGAGTGTGCCCATTTACTGAAACCTTCATGGCTGCATGGGACAAACTTTGGGGAAAAACAGCTGTGATGGGAGGAGGGGCAATTTTTCCTTTGGCAGCTGTAGCCTTAGCAGTGGTTCTTGGGGGAGGAGCAGCTCCATAGATAGCAGCTGTGAAGCTAACCGGAGCTCTCGACCGGTATACTTTAGAGAAGCGGCCTTTCTTGTTAGCAGAGGCCCGTGAATGGCATACCTTGGAAAAGTGTCCTTTCTTGCTGCAATGATTGCAGGTCGCATTATGAGCCGGGCAAAATTTTCTGTAATGGAACGTACCTCCACAAAAGAAACACTTTCTTCCTGATTGCCAGGATACTGCTAGGGCGGGGTCGTCATCAGCGAAGGCCTCTAGGGTAGGGTTGTCGCTCGTTAGAGTAGAGTCATCATCAGCGGGGGCATCCGCCCGAGACCTATCGAAAGACTCATTAAAGGTGATAGCCGCAGCCCGTGCACGTGGTGGGAGATAAGTGTCTGCATTCTTCTTGGCCGAGTCCAGGGAACACACCTGGTCATAAGTAGCCCGTAAATTGAGGGTTTTATTTTCCAGCAGGCGCTGACGTATAAAAGGGGACGCAATCCCATTGATAAAGGAATCGCGGATTAGTTCCTCTTGATACTGTTTACTGTTCAGCTGTAACCGTTTTAAGGTTACAATCTTTGCTGAGCCTGCGAAGTTTCTGGAGGAATTCATTGAGTGATTCCCCAGGCTGCTGCCGAGTTGTGGCCAGTAGATGTCGAGCAAAGATTTCATTCGGGGACTTGACCTATAGCTGCTGTAAAATTTGGATAACAGCGTCGTAGTCTATACAGTCCTCAATAAAATCATACACATGAGGGGATACGTAGTTAATAAGCATTCGTAACTTATTAGGGGCATCCGCCCCACATTCTTCAAGAAAGTTGCTAAAGGTACGAAACCAATGCTTCCATACCTTCGCTGCCGCAGGTGCATTCGGGTCCAGGTTGAGATGAGCGAATCTAAGGTGTTTTTCCATGATGGATCAGTTTCTTGCCCAAGTTCCTTTCTGCGGTTCGAGTTGTAGCTGGTTGTTCCGAATCACCCAAAGCGTGGAGACGATAACAAGTCGATTAAATTGACGTAATAAAGACTCACTACGCACTTGATTGAACATAAAGCAAGGCTTTAATTGACTTGTAACAAAACATGGAGGTCTAGTTAGTAGTCACTAGCTTCCTGTTTCCAGATTGTCTCTGGCCAAGTTGGGCCCACGCCGAGTATTTATACTCCTCGGATGGCGCCCTCAGCGGGCCGTCCAGTAGTACTTCCTGAGTTACTTCTTGTAGAAGTTGCGATTTATGACACTATGTACATGACAGCTCCAGAATTCCAGCAACAAAACAATCAATTTAATCATCTCCATCTATGCTTATCTTTATAACATTTGTCCAGCTTCTTTTTAAAAGTAGCCAATTGATGTAGCAGTAATTGATTTTGATGGGCGCGTATTCCACACATGTACTACTCATGAGGTGGGAGAATTTTACCCCCACTCTCCAGCCCTATATGATACACGTCACCTCTAATTATGGTGTTGCAGTTTAATTGCTTACATCGACATTACCAAAGCCTTTGAAAATTTGACAGATCTATATCATATCTCTTTTAGACTTTTCTCTTGTAAAAACATTCAATTCTGTGAACCTCAGTTCACAACTTAACAGTTGTTCTTTAAACCATGCCCAATACATCAGGATCATTTAAAGTTATGTCCAAAATTGCACACAATATTTCAATTTTGGTCTTATGAGTGAATGTTACAGGATTAGAATAATTTGCTTTGAGATGATGATAAAGTTCGAAATACATACCCGCAGCCTCACATCGATTTCAGTATTCAGTGGTTTTCCTGTTCCACCTTCTCTAATGGATATTTATTCATTGTGATTCATTTTTGGGTGTGCTAGACCCTTACTTAATTTTAGTGGCGTAGTCCCTTTGAAAGGAGTCACTTGCACAAATTCCACTGAGGTTAGGCTTACCTAGCCCCATGGTTCCCAATTTTTCTTAGTTCTGTATGTAGCTTTATAGTGATCATGCTAAAATCACATTTTCTCATTCTCTCCATGCCCCAGACAGCATTGGAAGCAACCCAAATAACCATTCCACTTTGAACGTGCCCATCATACCTTTATAGTCTTTTAGTTCTTCCGACCTTCTGTCCATGTTATCATTTGTTCTCACATGTAATGCTGCAACTGGTTCAACCACCTTGCCCTCATCAGTCCTCATTTCTAGATCCCTTGCCCTTGGCCCTGGAAAATAAACAAAAGATCCCATTGGTGTTATTCTCACAGCACAATCCACATGCCTCACTGTGGAGCCCTCTGTTACAAAGTCTTTTCCAGCTCCATCAAACCTTTCTATCATCTGTAACATTCCACCCTTACATGCTACCATCTCATTTACTTTACTTACCTTTTCTCTTCATTTCAGGTGTTAGTTTCTATCATCTTACACGACATTTGATATCTCAGGAACAGCAATACTTTCCCTTTGGTCTGGGGTACAGCAAATAAATGCTATTGACTTTCTAAAGTACATAATTTGTACAATATTTCTGCAATCTCGCATGGCTTCAATCAACAGCCAGAAGTAATCCTTGGGTGCTTTGACTTGAGGTGCTGAAAGAGGTCATATAATAGGTACCCCATGGTGACACAAATCAATCCTCCACCCAAGGGAGTAGTTCTCTGCATAGCCCTTCCTCAGGTGAAGCAAGTATCAAACTGTTCTTGCCTCCAGTTTGTGAATTATACAAATGGAATGAATAGGCCTATTGTAACCATAAATGATAAGAGGATAGGAAATTAAAGGTGGAAACTGATGCCACGTTTTCTGTGACTTCCACATCCACAGCATTCATTCTCGTTAAAGGGGGATACCGTGCAGAGAATTTTCAGTATAGGGTGTTCTCTCTTCTCTTTAACTACGATTTCAGGAAGAATTCAGTATCATTATGCCTTGTTTCTGTTATGTGATCTCTCCATAATAGAAGGGAGTGTCTGGCCAGCCTCAGTTGGACTGAAACCTGTATTTATTTCCTGAAAATATTGGGGTAGAAAATGGCATGTGTTGCACCCGTTTCTTCCAATCTGCGTAGGCGGTGAACCCACTGATAAATTCATGGGGCCGACTCCTAAAACAGCTGTTAGGCCCTTTGATTATGTAAATTAGAGGTCTGACACCTGTTGAAGGACCCAATCAAAATTAGTCAGTGATGAGCAGGGCAGGTGTTGGGCCACCAATGAAAAGCAAGTTGTAAAAATATCTTCTTAAAAAAACGATTTCCTGTGCAGCCAGGAGGAGGAGTGTTCCTGACTCCACAGACATCTCAGATAATCCACCACCCAACCCCCCTCCCCCACCAGGGATTGAACTCAAAGCTTCCTGGTCCATGTAGCTCAACTACCCGCTGTATAAACTCACTAATGCAGTAGTGGAGATTGAAATAATACATTTTAAACATGTTGCAGTTTATTAGCTAAATATGAATGACACATTCAAATAATGGAACCTGCTTTGGTCTTCTACATAAGATAATGTGATTTGCTATGATAAAAGTAATTGGGCTGGATTTTCCACCCAGAGGTGGGATGGTGGCCGGTTCACTCTTCAGCGGGTTCTGGTCCCGCTCCCAGTTGCAGCCGCCCTCCATTAAGGATTTTCCCTTGATTTGCCTCATTAAGGCTGACGTGCGCACTAGCCAGTCCAATCGGTGGGTGCAGGTCGGCTGCTCATGCTTGATGACGCACTAGGAGCCTGTATATTTAAGAGGGCCATGTCCCCTTTGCTTTTCACTTGCTTTCTTCTGCTTCTGAATGCTGGTTGCTGCAAGCATGGCAGCTCAACGGTCCAAGGCTGCTCCCCGTTTTGGTGATGACTCTCTCCATGCTCTTGTGGAGGGAGTAAGAGGATGAAAGGAGGTCCTCTTCCCCTCCGATGGATGGAGGAAGCCTCCTCAGCATTCAAAGGCAGCCTGGCTGCAAATTGCTGAGGAGTTAAGTGCAAAGTCATTGTGTACACGCACCTGGGTGCAGTGTAGAAAAAGGTTCAATGATCTGATGTGCTCAGCATAAGTGAGTATAACATCACACTTACCTTCAGTCTGCTTCCCATCTCTTCTCATTCCCATCACTCTGCACTGGCAACCTACTCCTGCACATCCCAACTGACCCTAACATCCCTTGCGCCCTCACCCATCCCTCTCTCTCTATGTACAGAATCACTTCACCATCCTACACCCCTCACACTCACTCTCACAGTTATGCAATGACAACAACTAACAACGCACAGAGAGATACCTTGGTATTGGCAACTCACTCCATCTTTGTCTCCCTCTAAACATCTATGTTATCCATTCCGTACACTGACTCCATCAATCTCGCTGAAACTCCACTTGTGTCCCTCATTACAGGAAAAGAGAGCCCACAATAAGAGAGAGAGAGAGAGAGGACTGGAGGAGGCCCACCATCCCTGGTGCATTTACCAAATGCTGAGGAGGCAGCTCTGGAGATCGTCGGAAGTGCAGAGGAGCTGGAAGTGGGGGACGGAGAGACGGGCACAGTACAGCAAGTTGGTGACAGAATTGATTTGCAACCCAATTATTTTGTTTTCATGAGTGACTGATATGGCATCTGAAGCTCATAGAAATTGAGTTATGATCATCTGCACCTAAATATCACATGTCTATAACTCATGCCTTTACTCCCCCACAGGACCATCGAGAGCCGCCCCCCCCACTGTCAATGAGGAAGAGCCGGACAACTCCTCAGAGGAACCTGCAGCCTCTGAGGGAGCAGCATCAGCAGAAATGAGCGCACCCAGCACCAGCACAGAGACGTACACCTCGGTGGGTAGTTTACGAGATAGAGTATTGTTGTCACCTGGTGTATCTCCGCTCACAAGTGAGCATCAGTCGATGGTGGAGACAGCGACAGCAGTGGAGAGTCCATATCGGAGGCCGCAGGGCGCTCCCAGCTCTGCTCAGCTTCATGTAGATGCAGTGCCTCTGGGACCATCCAGAAAGAGAGCGGTGCTGGAGCTTCAGGAACAAGTGCAGGAGGCTCTGACTGGGTTTGCAACCACAGTAACTGCAGGTGTGTAGAGAATGGAGGAGTTCATGTCAAATAAGAGCAATGCCATGGTGCATGCATTGGCAAACGTAGGTTCTGCCATGGAAAGGATGGCAACCTCTATAGAGGACATAAATCGCCAGACTCAGGAGAACTTGGTAACACTTCTAAATAGATGGGCATCTATTGAGGAGTGAAACCAAAGGTTCATGGACGTCCTTGTTATGAGGAATGTCAGCACAGAAATGGGTCCTCGTAGCCCCACTGATGTGCAGCAAGGTGCTCTCCAGCTACTTGCTAGCAGTGAAGTGCAGGTGACCCATGAGAGGAATGGTGGTGGTCGACAACAAGGAAGTGGGGGCTCCTCTCCAAGCACTCACACTCCCATGCCACTGCGGAGCCATCGGTCAGAGCTCCAGATGCCCTACCCAACTGAGATGGCCATTTCTGCCCCTGCACAGCCGCAGGAGGAGCAGACTGTTACGGAGCTCTCCAAGGCTTCCAAATTCAGAGGACAACCGCCAAAGGCATCTAAGCAGGCGCAGCAGGGAAGTGAACATGCTGCCTCTACATCTGCTGAAGCCACAGGGGAAGCACCACGTAAAAGCACACGTAAGAGTAAGCTAAAACACAAATAGTCACAAGGGTAGTCACTTGGGTGATTTCATAGTATACCAATTTACATTTGTGATGTTTATTTCTAGTGTATTAAGGTAATGCGATGTCAATGATTTAATGCGTTGCTCTATGTGTACTCAGAATTGGAAGTGTCACAGTGACAGGTGAGGGCACCTTTCATCTGCAGTGATGGTGGGGAGAGTGAAAGGAATGCATAGTTCATTGTTCAGATGCTGCATTGTGTGGAATGGAGGTCCTGCCAACCCTCATGTGCATGTGCCAGCCACATGTATGTACAGCGTAAAGTTACACGAATCTGGCATGGATGAGTCCATCCCTTGCCTGATAGCCAGCAATGAGGTCGCGTGCTGGTAGCACTAGGACAGCCGCCTCCGCCAGGTGTTCCTCATCTGCCGTCTCATTCGGCTCTTCCCCCTGCTCGTCCTCCTCCTCCTCTGAGGAGGAGGCTGTGCGCTGTGCCACTTGTTCCTCAGGTAGCGGTAAGCCACGCTGCAGTGCGATGTGCAGTGCACAGCAGACCACGATGATTCTGGACAACCTGGCTGGTGCGTACTGTAGGACTCCACTAGATCTGTCCAGGCAGCTGAAGCGCATTTTGAGCAAGCCTATGGTTTGCTCTATGATGCTTCTGGTGGAAATGTGGCTCTCATTGTAATGCTCCTCACTTTGTTTGATGGCCTCCTCATTGGTGTCATTAGCCACGTCTTCAGGGGATAGCCCTTGTCTTCAAGTAGCCATCCGGAGAGTTGGGTTGGTGGATTGAAGAGCTGAGGCACAGTGGACTGCCGCAGGATGTACTAGTCATGGCAGCTGCAAGGGAACTTTGTGCACACATGCATAATGTTCTTCCTGTGGTTACACGCCAGCTGCACTTTAAGGGAGTGGAAGCCCTTGCAGTTCACAAATACAGCTGGGTTGTGATGGGGTGCCCTGATGGCCACATGTCTGCAGTTGATGACACCCTGCACCCTTGGGAAGCCTGCCATATTGGCAAACCCAACCACCTGCGTGGTTACATTTGCTTCATCCGTTGAGAAGTGGATGTAATTGTCCGACTTGCCAAACAGGGCATCAGTAACCTGCGTTATGCACCTGTGGGCGGCCGACTGGGAGATGCTGCTGATGTTTGCTGCTGATCCCTGGAAGGAGCCTGAAGCAAAAAAGTTGAGGGCAGTGATGACTTTGACAGCCACTGGTAAGGAGTGTCCACCCACTCCTCTGGGCTCCAGGTCTTGGTGCAGCATTGTGCAGATGTCAGTGACTACCTCTCGCGAAAGTCTCAGCCTCCTTTGGCACTGCTGCTGTCATGTTGAGGAAGCTTATCCTCGACCTGTAAACCCTGTGTTGGGGGTATCTCCTGCGGCGAAGTGCAGCCCTGTGCTGATGCCCTCTGTCCTGCGCAGCATCAGGTGGCTCAGGAGAAGGTTGGCATTCTTGTTGTCGGTGTGCTGGTGTGCCTGGTTCTGCTGCTGCCCCGGCTGCTCATCCTCCGAATCTGAGGACCAGGATGAGAGAATATAAATGGTTCCCATACTGCTGGTGAAAATGTCACTTGAGGATGAAATGTTATAAGCGCTCCGTCAAAGTGGAAAGAGGTTATTCCAAGGAGGTCACAGTATATACAGATCTCACAACACACACTTACAACCTCAATACACCTGAAAAATGTCTTCAACATCCTGCAATCAGAAAGTTCTGTTTTTTTAAATTGAACTGATGTGGCAGGTTAGCTTTAATGTTGCACTTGCAGCTGTCAACTATTCAGCTTGTTGGAACACCCGACACAATCAACTACCATGTTTCTGGAACACCGTGGAACATGCTGAAAATCTTGCAAAATTGAAAAGCCCTCTCAAAATAGCATTAAATAGGTAGTTAGCTGTTAACTACCTTAACTGCCTCTTCCCACCTCTTGGTGTCGGGTCTGATCAGTAGTTGCAGACCCGACACTTTGGAAAGTTGCATGGAGGTGGGTTTGCGGCGGGTTTGCAATTCGCCATCAATCATCTTGGATTTAACTCCTGACCTGCCTCCAAACCCGCCCTTTGAGCGCCGGCAAAATCGCGGCCATTGTGTCACACGAATTTTCATCATTACTGTTGTAGAGCTTTACAAATAAGCATTGATTTTTAGCCTCGAATCCTGCTGTCCAATTGTTACACCAGCATACTGTTAATATTCAATCTGCAATGTCTAGACATGTTGGAGAGGTTACCTACTCCAAGGAATTCGCTTTGCCACATCTAGTGCCTGTTGTATGATCAACTGCAATTCCTGCACTGCATTTATTATTCAAACCAAGCCCAATGTCTCCACATCTGCAATAACATTTGTATAATTATTTATCCTGTAAAGCAACCACTTTAAAATATTGATCGCCATTCTGAGGAGAGAGCTGAGGTCCTCAGACACATTATCATTCTCTTTGATGCAGAAACGTTTATTATTTTCAGTGCATTAGTGAAACCTGTAAATTAGGGACATCTAAGGGACTTGCATCAGGTGTCCTATATTTGCAAGTGTCCTTATTTTCAAAATGGTCATTGTATGTACAGTAAACCAGATGAGCAAAATATCTTGGGATTGGCTGTATCTCCTGTAGTGTTCCTTATTTTTTATGCCCTCACCTGGATCATGCCTAATTTTGGAGCCATGACAGAGGGATGTGATTTCAGTTCATTTTCTGTTCCTTGAGTTTCCCAATTCATTACCATCCTTTTCCATTGAGGTAGGGATGTCCTTGATCCTGGGATCTGTTACATTGGCAACATGCAGAGGACAAGGTGGCTGCTGTAGAGCCAGAATACCTGGAAGATCCCAGCCAAATTGGGGGGATTAATGTCCTGCAGACCCTGTCCAGGACCCTCTCCTTCCGTGTGCTGCAGCTGCTAATGTTTGAAGTGCTTGGGGTAGGTAGGGGGCTGTCAGAAGCTCATCAGTACCTGACATACTGGTAGAGTGAGATGTCTTGGGTTGCCAATTTTGGTTGGAGGCATTCCTTGAGGTTTGATCACATGATATTCTGACCACATGACGTCTGACCACATATCATCCGACCATAGAGTCATTATGGCAGAAGGAGGCCATTCGGCCCATCAAGTCGATGCCGGCTCTCTGTAGAGCAATCCAGTCAGTCCCATTCCCCCGCTCTATCCCCGTAGCCCTGCAAGTTTATTTCCCTCAAGTGCCTATCCAATTTTCTTTTGAAAACATTGAGTGTCTCCGCTTCCACCACCTCTGTCGGCAGCGAGTTCCAGGTCATTATCACTTGCTGCATTAAAAAGTTCTTCCTCACACCCCCCCTGTATCTCTTGCCCAAAACCTTAAATCTGTGTTTCCTAGTTCTTGTACCATCAGCTAATGGGAACAGCCTTTCTCTGTCTACCTTATCCAAACCTGTCATAATCTTGTACGCCGCAATCAAATTTCCCCTCAACCTCCTTTACTCCACGGAGAACAACCCCAGCTTCGCCAGCCTAACCTTGTAGCTAAAATCCCTCATCCCTGGAATCATTCTGGTAAATCTCCTCTGCACCCTCTCAAGTCCTTCACATCCTTCCTAAAGCGTGGTGACCAGAACTGGACGCAATACTCTAGTTGTGGCCTAACCAGCGCGTTATAATGCTTCAGCATAACTTCCCTGCTTTTGTACTCAATGAGCTAAATTTTAACTCAGCCGTCAGGCGGGCTTTGAGGCGTGTGGGGGGTTAAAATCGCAAAACCTGGGGGTCGGGACCCCCCCACCTGGTTCCCGACACCTAGCCATTTTAACCCAGGTGTGTCTGATGATCCCGAATCAGTCCCGCCTGCCCTTAAACAGCACTAATTGGCCTTTATAATCCCATTTTAACAGGCCCTTGCCTGTTTAAACCTTTTCCCACGTAAAACACGCCTGGTGGGGATCACGCCTGTGAAACCTGGCGTGAGCACTATTGGCTTGCTGGCTATCAGCTGCAGGTCAACCATTAAAGAGGAGATTTGATCAGTCATCATTTGCAGGTGGCAGTACTTTGTTGTCTCAGGCCTGGGGCAACTTTTACCAGGCTTAACCACACCTGTGGAAGGTTGGAGCCTCACATACTTCTCCAGTGTGAACTCCTGCGAAACCCCTCTCGCCACCCTCACTCAGCGCTTCCTCAACTGAGGCATCTACCAGAAGCATGGGAGGCCTTTTTTTCCTTCCCTTCTTGGCATTAGAGGACCTCCAGCACCAGGCGCAGCAGCAGCAGAACCAGGAACAACAGCAGCACCAGCAGCAGCAGCAGCAGGAGCAGGAGCGACAGGCTGCTGTTCACCCACCTGAGGCAGCACAGGCCAGAAGGAGCCAGCGCATGGAAGCCCGTCGGCGCAGGAGATACCCCCCAAACAGGGTTTACAGACAAAGGGTCAGCTACCTCAACATGACTGAGCAGCAGTGCCAAAGGCGGCTCCGACTTTCGCGACAGGTAGTGACTGACATCTGCACAATGATACAGCAAGACCTGCTGCCCAGAGGACCAGGTGGACACTCCTTACCAGTGGCCATCAAAGTCACCACCGCACTCAACTTTTTTGCCTCAGGCTCATTCCAGGGATCAGCAGCAGACATCAGCGGCATCTCCCAGTTGGCCGCACACACTTGCATCACGCAGGTAACTGATGCCCTCTTTGCCCTCGCGCACAATCACATCCATTTCACCAGGGATCACGCAAATGTGACGGTGCGAGCGGTTGGATTAGCTCATCTGGCAGACTTTTCAAGGGTGCAGGGCGTCATTGACTGCACACATGTGGCCCTTAGGGCACCCCATCACAATCCAGGTATTTTTGTCAACCGCAAGGGCTTCCATTCCCTTAACGTTCAGCTGGTGTGTGACCACAAGAAGGAGATTTTGCATGTTTGTGCCAAGTACCCTGGCAGTTGCCATGACTCCTTCATACTGCGCCAGTCTAGTGTGCCTCTGCTATTCAGTCCACCAGACCAACTTCACGGATGGCTGCTTGGAGACAAGGGCTAACCCCTGACGACTTGGCTAATGACGCCGTTGAGGAGGCCAGCCAACGAAGCTGAGGAGCGCTACAACTCCAGCCACATTTCCACTAGATCCATAATCGAGCAAACCATCGGCTTGCTGAAGATGCACTTCAGATGCCTGGATAGATCAGGCAGAGTCCTACAGTACTCGGCAGCCAGGGTCTCCAGAATCGTTGTGGTTTGCTGTGTACTCCACAAGATGGCACAGCGTCATGTCTTGCAGATTCCTGAGGACCAAGTGGCTCCTCACATACGCTCCTCAGATGATGATGATGATGATGATGATGATGGAGGAGGAGGAGGAGGGCGAGAACGAGCATCCTGCAGAGGCCCATCAACCAACGGCAGCATTACGCGAGGACAGAGAACATTGCTGCCCGGGATGCAAGGAACGCACTCATCCTGGCCAAATTTGCTTAGCCTAGTAAATCAAACTCTTTTGCCTCGCAGCTTCTTACCTGAGCATCGACAATGGCCAAACCCTGCGAATTCCGAGCTATTTGACCAGCATCCTGACAACTGCAAGTAATCCTAAGCCCTCAATGTGAAAGCCCCATTCGCGAAATGACACATGCCAGAACTGCAGCAGTTGCCATCAGAATTTTTATGCAAAACAAACAACTGATGGCATTTTTACAAAATACACAACATTTCACCCAAGTGACTACCCTTGTGACTGTTTGTGCTTTATTTTCCTCTTATGCGTGCTCCTACGTAGTAGTTCCCCTATGGCTTCAGCAGATGCGCAGGCCCCTTGCTCACTTTCCTGCTGCTCCTGTCTCGACACCTTTGGTGGGCATCCTCTGGGGTGGCGAGCCTGTGAGGGCTCGTCAGCAGTCTGCTGCTCCTGCGGCTGTGCAGGAGTTGAGACGTCTATCTCAGTTGGGTGTGGACTCCGGCGGGGCTCTGACCGAGGGCTCTGCAGTGGCATGGAAGTGTGAGCGCTTGGAGAGGAGCCCCCACTTCCTTGAGGTCTGCCACCAACCTCCCTCTCATGGGTCAGGTCCCCCTCAGTGCCTGCAAGTGGCTTGAGAGCACCTTGCTGCACGTCAGGGGGGCCATGGGGACCCGTATCTGCAATGGCAGTCCTACTCAGAAGGACTTCCATGAAGGTCTGGTTTCTCTGTTCAATAGATGCCCATCGCTCCTCAAGAGATGTCATTCTATTCTGAACACTCACCATGTTTTTCATACCCTGGCGACTAACCTCCTCCATGGCCGTGGCACTCCTCTCCTCTACCGTAGCCCTCCTCTCCTCTACCATAGCCATCCTCTCCTCTACGGTAGCCAGCCTTACCACAGAGGCAGCAATCATTTCCACGTTGGTAGCTATCCTTTCCGTGTTCATGCGTTCATGCGCCATTGACTCCACAAAGGCTCTGCTCATGTTCGCTATGGACTCCTCCATTCGCTCCACACTCACAGCGACCCTGGAGACAAAACCTGCCAGAGACTCCTGCATCTGTGCATGGAGTTCCATCACCTCTGATCTTACGGATGGACCCAGAGGCAGAGGGTCGACATGCAGCTGAGCCGAGCGGGCAGAGTCCTGCGTCCTCCGACGAGGACTCTCCACTGCTGTCCCTGTCTCCACAATCTGCTGATGCTCACTTGTGAGCTGTGATACACCAGATGACAACTCTACTCTATGTCCTGAAGGTCCCACCGAGGTGTGAGTGTCTGCGCTGGTGCTGGTTCACTTATTTCTGCTGACGCTGCGCCCTCAGAGGTTGCAGATTCCTCTGAGGAGTCTGGCATCTCAGGCTCTTCCTCCTGCACACTGGGGTCAGGGGCTCTCGATGGTCCTGTGGGGGAGTCAAGGAAAAAGTTAGAGATGTGATGCCAAGTTTACATGGACATTGCATTTTGCAGATGATCATAAGTCCATATGATGTAGCTTCAGAATCATTATCAGCGACTCATGCAATGCCAATGAGAGAGATAGAAAACTATTCTGTCACCAGCTTGCGGGGATGCACCTGTCTGTCCTTCCCCAACTTCCGCATCTCTGTCAGCCCCGACAATCTCCGGGACGGCTTCCTCCCAGGGGGTGAGCTGGGCTAATGAGGGTAGCCCTCTTCCTGTCCTGGCTCGCTCTCTCCTGTTGTGAGCTCTCTTTTCCTGCAATGAGGGAGACAAGTGGAGGTTGAGTGAGAATGAAGGAGTGAGTGCAGAGATTGCATAGCATAGATACTTAGAAGGAGACAAAGATGGAGTGAGGTTGCAAGACCAAGGGCCCTCCCTGTGTGTTGTCAGTTGTGTTCAAAGCATCAGAGTGAGAGGGAGTGTGAGGGCTGCATGGTGGAATAGTTATGTGAATATGAGCATAGAGAGAGAGGGAATGGGTATGGGTGCATGGCTGTGAGTGTCAAGTGGGATGTGGAGGAAGAGATTGCTAAAGCTGAGTGCTGGTGAGGAAAGGCAATGGGGATCAGATTGAGGGTGATGGAAATTTCATACTCTACTTACTTTTCCAGTGCGATGAAGGTCATGGAATCTTTTCCTGCACTGCATCCAGGTGCGCCGTGTGAGACCCAAGGAGTTAACTTCCCCAGCCACCTGTAGCCACACAGCCTTGGTCTGACTGGGAGGCCTCTTCCTGAAGAAGGGAACTGGACCTCCCTGTGGGCCCTAGCACCATCCAGCAATGCCTGGAGTGAAGCCTCATCAAATTTTGGGGCAGCTCTTGCCCTCCTGCTGGCCGTTGCTCCTGCAGGCTCCTGTGCCATCTTAATCACAGAAATCACAGAAATCACAGAAACCCCACAGTGCAGATAGAGGCCATTTCGGCCCATCGAGCCTGCACCGACACATATCCCACCCGAACCCCGTAACCCCTACATCAACACATATCCCACCCTATCCCCGTAACCCCACGTATTTAATCCCCCTAACACTAAGGGTCAATTTATCATCGCCAATCAACCTAACCCGCACATCTTTGGACTGTGGGAGGAAACCGGAGCACCCGGAGGAAACCCACGCAAACACGGGGAGAATGTGCAAACTCCACACAGACAGTCACCCGAGGCCGGATTCGAACCCGGGTCTCTGGCGCTGTGAGGCAACAGTGCTAACCACTATGCCACCGTGCTGCCTGCAGAAGAAGCCTGCAGAAGAAGCAAGGCTTGCTGTGGACCTTAAAAGCAGCAGCAATGATGACATCATAATCTGCGATTTTGTGAATGGAAATAATCAATTGCCAAGGCTTCCCACACATTGGAAATCAATTGGCCAATTGAGTTAAAATTGCATCAATCTCACAGACCAATTTAGATTTGTGTGGGAAACACTAAATTCGGGGAACCCGACAATTCCCCACACCTGAGTTAAAATTGACCCCAATATCTCTATTTATGAAGTCCAAGATCCCATGTGCTTTGCTAACCACTCTCTCAATATGTCCTGCCACCTTCAAAGATCTAGACACATTAACACCCAGGTCCCTCTCTCCCTGCACACTCTTTAGAACTGTGCTATTAAGTCTATATTACCTCTCCCTACCCCTTCTGCCAAAAATGCATCGCCTCACACTTCTCTGTATTAAATTCCATCTGCCACTTGTCTGCCCATTCTGCTAGCCTATCGATGTCCTATTGCAGTCGATTGGTATCCTCCTCACTGTTTGCCACACCTCCAAGTTTGGTATCATAGGCAAACTTTGAAATTTTACTCTGTATTCCAATATTCAACTAATTTATATATACCAAAAAGGCAATGGTCCTAGCACTGACCATCCTCCAGTCTGAAAAACAACCATTTGCCATGATTCGCTGTTTTCTGTCCTTATGCCAATTTCTTATTCAAGCTGCCACTGACCCTCCTATTCCATGAGCCTCAATTTTGTTATCCAGCCTTTTATGCGGTACTTTGTCAAACGCTTTCTTAAAATCCATATAGACAACATCCACTACATTCCCTTCATCAACCTTCTCTGTTGCTTCATCAAAAAATTCAATTAGGTTAGTGTGGTGATTATTCTTTATGTTTAGTAAGAAGTATTGTGATTGGTTGTTTGTTTCCTGCCTTGGGATATATGCTGTAATCTCATTGGTAGTTGATGTCATGTGATTTGTGGTGGCCATCTTAAATTCAGTTCTTGCCAGCCTTTAGTCTGGGACTGGGTGTTGAAAGATGTGCCACAGGATTTTTAAGTTAATAAAGCCTAGATTAGAAAGGCAAATCTATTCTTCATTTCAATTTATTAACTTTATGTCAGAATGGAGCGATATCTTCAACCAGAACGATTTAATGCCGACCCTAATTCTGCAGGAGTGGATGATAAATGGAAACACTGGTATTGTACATTTAAAAACTTTTTGGGCGTGTTGGATCAAGAGTCTCTAAATAAGCTGAATATGCTGATCAACTACATTGCTCCGGATGTGTATAAGTATATTTTGGACTGTAAAACTTACGAAGTGGCTATTTCTACATTGGAAAAGATTTTTGTTAAACCAAAGAATTAGGTATTTGCACGTCACCTTCTATCTGCCCGTAGGCAGCAGGTGGGAGAATCTTTGGATACTTATTTACAAGCACTTCGGTGCCTTAGTGTTAACTGTAATTATAAGGTTGTGACGGCTGAAGAATATAAGGAAGAATCGGTACGGGATGCTTTTATGAATGGATTACTGTCTAGATCAATTCGTCAGCGGTTGTTAGAAAATAAGACTTTGGATCTTAAGAGTGCTTTTGAGCAAGCTTCTACATTGGATGTGGCTCAGAGAAGTTTGGATTCTTATGCTCTTTTTAATCGGCCTGTGACTGTGGTTTCGACAGTTCCGGATGAAAAGGAATTATGTGGACTTAATAGGAGTGGTTTACTAGATTCTGAAACAGTTTCTACTTCAGCGGCTGTTGCCTCTAGGATTCAGAAGTGTTATTTTTGTGGGAACGTCCGGCACCCTCGTCTGAAGTGTCCTGCTCGGGAGGCTGTGTGTAGTAAATGCGGCAAGAGAGGTCATTACGCACATGTGTGTAAATCATCAGGTTCAATTACCTCCTCTGTGACTATTCAGCCTTTAGATAGGGCATTTATTGCATCAATTTCTGCTGCATTTGCTCATGGCCTAAACAAAGCTATAGTTACGGCCCAAGTTAATGGGTTGGAAGTGAAGGCCCTTATAGATACGGGCAGTACCGAGAGTTTTATAAGTCTTCAGTTTGCAAAGGAGAAGCATTTGAAAATTTCGCCTGTTTCCTATCAGGTGTGTATGGCTCAGACGACTCTCACTTCACAAGTAGCTGGTTGTTGCCTTGTGAAATTGATTCTTCTAGGTAATACGTATACTGATATACGCCTATCTGTTCTCCCTAATCTCTGTGCGGATATTTTGATTGGTCATGATGTGATTCAGTTACACGAGTCTCTTAGTCTTTCATTTGGAGGGACTAAGCCACCTTTATCTATTTGTGGATTAACCTCTTTATCCATTTCTCCATTATCACTTTTTTCCAATTTGATGCCGGATTGTAAGCCAATTGCTACCAAGTCAAGAAGGTATAGTAGTCAGGATAGAGAATTTATTAATTCTGAAGTTCAACGTCTCTTATTGGAAGGAATCATTGAACCTAGTTGTTCGCCTTGGCGGGCACAGGTAGTTGTCACGACTAACGAGAGACATAAGAAACGAATGGTGATAGACTATTCCCAAACTATTAATAGGTATACTCAATTAGATGCGTACCCTTTGCCTAAGATTGATGAGCTTATCAATAAAGTATCTCAGTATAAGGTTTTTAGCACTATCTGCTTATCATCAGATTCCTATTGTTAAGAAGGATCAACCATATACGGCCTTTGAGGCTGGTGGAAAGCTGTATCAGTTTTGCCGAATACCATTTGGTGTTGCTTGTTTTCAACGGGCAATGGATGCTTTTATAAGTGATAGCTCTCTCTCTGACACCTTTTCATATTTAGATGACATCACGGTGTGTGGCAAATCAAGGGTGGAGCATGATTCTAATTTAGAAAGATTCCTTCAAGCTGCGGAAAAAGTTGGTTTAACTTTCAATAAAGAGAAGTGTACCTTTTCGACCACTGAGGTAAATCTACTGGGGTACATTATCTCGGGAAACTAGATTAAACCAGACCGAGAATGTCTGCGACCATTGATTGATTTACCTTGTCCTACTAATTCTAAGGCTTTGCAACGAGTTGTTGGACTGTTTTCTTACTATTCTAATTGGATTGCAAATTTTTCACAGAAGATCCGGCCTCTTATTCGGGTTACGACATATCCTCTATCATGGGAGGCCAGGACGTGTTTTGATAATTTTAAAAAGGATATCCTTGGAGCAGTTGTGCATTCTATTGATGAGCAGGTTCCTTTTGTGATTGAGACGGACGCTTCTGATTTTGCAATTGGGGCTACTCTGAACCAAAATGGAAGACCCGTGGCCTTTTTCTCACATACCTTGAACAATAGTGAAAAAAGGCATTCTTCAATAGAGAAAGAGGCGTATGCAATAGTAGAAGCACTGCGTAAATGGAGACATTATTTATCGGGGCGACATTTTACGTTGGTAACTGATCAAAAGTCTGTGTCCTTTATGTTTGATGTCAAACATTTTGGAAAGATTAAGAATGATAAAATAATGAGGCGGAGGATTGAGTTGGCATGTTACCACTTTGATATAGTTTATCGCCCGGGGAAGGATAATGTTGCTGCTGATGCGCAGTCGAGGGCTTATTGTTCTGTGATTCACGGAGATACGCTTATTAATCTTCACAATGCCTTATGCCATCCTGGGGTTACGAGGATGATACACTTCGTACGCAGTAAGAATTTGCCCTTTTCAGTTGAAGACGTCAAGCGGATGACTTCATCATGTTCTATCTGTGCTCGGTGTAAACCGAATTTCTTTAAGCCTCAACGAGCTCATCTTATAAAGGCTACTTCTCCTTTTGAACGTTTGAGCGTTGATTTTAAGGGGCCTCTTCCTTCAACTACTCAAAACCGATATATATTTACTGTTGTGGATGAGTTTTCAAGGTTCCCTTTTGCTTTTCCTTGCGCAGATGTATCAGCTGCTACAGTTATCAAATGTCTGACTCAACTTTTTTCATCTTTGGGATGCCTGCGTATATCCATTCGGATCAGGGAAGTTCTTTTATGTCTTCCCAGTTGAAGGAATACCTTCAGAGTTGGGGAATTTCTACTAGCAGAACTACCCCGTATAATCCCCAGGGTAATGGACAGTGCGAACGATACAATGGGGTGATGTGGAAGGCAGTTATGTTGGCTTTGACATCCCAGAACCTTAAGAATACACAGTGGGAAATGGTACTGCCTGATGCCCTGCATTCCATTAGACCATTGCTTTCAACGGCTACTAATGTGACCCTCCATGAAAGGCTCTTTAACTATCCACGGAGATCTACTATGGGATATTCGGTACCTTCATGGCTTACTATGCAGGGACCTGTGCTGCTTCGACGCCATGTTAGATTGTCAAAATATGATCCTTTAGTGGAGGAGGTGGAGCTGTTGGAGGCAAATTCCCAATATGCTCATATTCGATTCCAAGATAGGAAAGAAAGTACCATTTCAATTAAAGACTTGGCTCCTTGTGGTGGCCAGCCCTCTTCTGAGGATATTAACAATAGTCATGATTCAGATAATGTGGATGCTGTTACAGATACTACGAATATTTCCAATCCGACTGCAGATAATTATACTTCTATTAGTCAGCCCTCGATGGATGTTCATAACCGTCCCAGTTTACCTCCTGATGGGATTTCTAATCCGGAAACCGTTGAAAATCGGGATATGGATAGCCTTCCTGCAGAAGATACTTCTGTGTCTCCTGGTGTGGGAGGGCAAGGAATTTCACCAAGGTTAAGAAGGTCGACACGAACAAGATATCCGGTCGACCGATTGAAAATGGATTTTTAAATTGATAGTAATGTTTTAAAATTGTTGAATATTATATTATATTGTTTTAGTTGAGAGATACTTAATACTTATGTGCAATGTTACTATTTGTTGTTGCTCACTTAGTATTGTGTCATGTTGAATAGTTTTATTTTGTCTGTGTATAGTTTTAGTTGTAAATAATTAATTATAAATTGTAAAGGTTATTTAGGTTGGAGTATATTTTAAAAGGAGGGGTGAATGTGGTGATTATTCTTTATGTTTAGTAAGAAGTATTGTGATTAGTTGTTTGTTTCCTGCCTTGGGATATATGCTGTAATCTCATTGGTAGTTGATGTCATGTGATTTGTGGTGGCCATCTTAAATTCAGTTCTTGCCAGCCTTTAGTCTGGGACTGGGTGTTGAAAGATGTGCTACAGGATTTTTAAGTTAATAAAGCCTAGATTAGAAAGGCAAATCTATTCTTCATTTCAGTTAGTCAAACACGATCTGCCTTTTACAAATCCGTGCTGACTCTCCTTAATTCACTTAAATCTCTCCCAGTGCCTGTTTAATTTTTTTCCCTGTTTATTGTTTCTAAAACCTTACCAACCACTGATGTTAAACTGACTAGCCTGTAGTTATTACACACTTTCTTGAACAATGGATTCACATTTGACACTTTCCAATCCTCTGGCACCTCCCCCATATCTAGGGAAGATTGGGGTAAGCCCTTCTGCTTTCTCCACCCCCACTTCCCTTAGCAACCTGGGGTGCAAGCCATCCGGACCAGGCGACTTATCCACTCTAAGCATATCCAGCCTTTCCAGTACATCTTGCCTATCAATTTTCACCCCATCCATTACCTCTACCATGTCCACTTCTACCAATATTTCGTCAGCATCCTCATCATAGAAAGTTACAGCACGGAAGTAGGCCATTTTGGCCCATCGTATCCGCGGCAGAAATCAAATGGCCCGTATGGGGATTGAACCCGCGATTTTGGCATTATTAGCACCACGCTCTAACCAACTGAGCTAACCAGCCTTCCTCTTCCTTAGTAAACACTGACACAAAGTACTCATTAAGTATTCTAGCCTTGCCCTGCGCCTCTAAGCATATATCAACTTCTTTGTCCTTAATAGGCCCCGCCCCGCCTCTTACTACCCGCTTACTGTTTACATGCGGGTAGAAGATTTTTGGGTTCCCTTTTATGTCACATGGCACCTGATCATGAGCCCCATTCCCCAGTCTCCCTCTCTCCCCAACCCCCATTCCTGAGTCTCCCTCTCTCCCCAGCCCCCATTCCCAGTCTTCATCTTTCCTCAACCCCCATTCCCCAGTTGACATCTCTCCCCGAATCCTGAGGCCCTCATTGCTGAGTCCTGAGCTCCCCCGACTCCTGATTGCCAACTTCTGAGCATCCGATTCTTGAGGCCCCACAATTCCTGACTCCTGAGGCCCCCTTATTCCCAAGGCGGCCTGGTTCCCGACTCCTGAGCTCACTTTGATTCACGAGCTCCTCCTGATTCCTGACTCTCGATTGTTCCTGACTGTGCTTGTGCTTGTGCAACTCATTATGCCCCAGAATCCCAAACAGCTGGTCATAGAGTCATAGAGTCATAGAGTCATAGAGTTATACAGCACGGATAGAGGCCCTTCGGCCCATCGTGTCCGCGCCGGCCATCAAGCCCTGTCTAATCTAATCCCATATTCCAGCATTTGGTCCGTAGCCTTGTATGCTATGGCATTTCAAGTGCTCATCCAAATGCTTCTTAAATGTTGTGAGGGTTCCTGCCTCCACAACCCTTTCAGGCAGTGAGTTCCAGACTCCAACCACCCTCTGGGCGAAAAAGTTCTTTCTCAAATCCCCTCTAAACCTCCCGCCCTTTACATTGAATCTATGCCCCCTTGTTATTGACCCTTCTACTAAGGGAAAAAGCTCCTTAGTATCCATCCTATCTATGCCCCTCATAATTTTGTACACCTCAATCATGTCCCCCCTCAGCCTCCTCTGCTCCAAGGAAAACAAACCCAATCTGCCCAGTCTCTCTTCATAGCTGAAGCGCTCCAGCCCAGGTAACATCCCGGTGAATCTCCTCTGCACCCTCTCCAAAGCGATCACATCCTTCCTGTAGTGTGGCGACCAGAACTGCACACAGTATTCCAGCTGTGGCCTAACCAGTGTTTTATACAGCTCCATCATAACCTCCTTGCTCTTATATTCTATGCCTCGGCTAATGAAGGCAAATATCCCATATGCCTTTTTTACCACCTTATCCACCTGTTCCGCCGCCTTCAGGGATCTGTGTACTTGCACACCCAGATCCCTCTGACCCTCCGTCTTGCCTAGGGTCTTACCATTCATTTCTATTCCCTTGCCTTGTTAGTCCCCCCAAAGTGCATCACCTCGCACTTTTCCGGGTTAAATTCCATTTGCCACTGTTCCACCCATCTGACCAACCCATCTATATCGTCCTGCAGACTGAGACTACCCTCCTCGCTATTTACCACCCTACCAATTTTTGTATCATCCGCGAACTTACTGATCATACCTTTTACATTCATATCCAAGTCATTAATGTAGACCACAAACAGCAGGGGACCCAGCACCGATCCCTGTGGTACCCCACTGGCCACAGGCTTCCAGTCACAAAAACAACCTTCGACCATCACCCTCTGCCTTCTGCCACTAAGCCAGTTTTGTATCCAATGTGCCAAGGCAACCTGGATTCCATGGGCTCTTACCTTCTTGACCAGTCTCCTGTGCGGGACTTTATCGAAGGCCTTACTGAAATCCATGTATACCACATCCACTGCGTTACCCTCATCCACACACCTAGTCACCCCCTCAAAAAATTCAATCAAATTAGTCAGTCATGATCTTCCCTTGACAAAGCCATGTTGACTATCCCTGATTAATCCTTGCCTCTCCAAGTGGAGACTAATTTTGTCCCTCAGAATTTTTTCCAATAATTTACCTACCACTGATGTTAGGCTCACTGGCCTGTAGTTCCCCGGTTTTTCCCTACTCCCCTTCTTGAATAATAGTACTACATTAGCGGTTCTCCAGTCCTCTGGCACATCCCCTGTGGCCAGAGAGGTTCTGAATATATGTGTTAGAGCCCCCGCAATCTCTTCCTTTGCCTCACACAGCAGCCTGGGATACATTTCGTCCGGGCCTGGGGATTTATCCATTTTTAGGCCTACTAAAACCGCCAATACCTCCTCCCTCTCGATGTTAATATGTTCGAGCATATCACAGTCCCCCCCGCCCTATTTCTATGTCTACATCATCCTTCTCCATAGTGAAAACAGATGCAAAAAATTCATTTAGAACCCCTCCTACATCTTCCGGCTCCACACACAGATTGCCACTTTTGTCCCTAATGGGCCCTATTTTTTCCCTAGTTATCCTCTTACCCTTAATATACTTATAAAACATCTTAGGATTTTCCTTTATTTTGCTCGCCAGTGTTATTTCATGGCCCCTCCTTGATCTCCTAATTTCTTTTTTAAGTATCCCCCTGCACTTTTTGTACTCCCCTAGGGCTTCCTCCGTCTTTAGCCTTTTGTATCTGCCAAAAGCCCTCCTTTTTTCCCTAATCCATTCTCGTATATCCCCTGACATCCAAGGTTCCCTGTGGTTTTTGGAACCACCCTTGACCTTTACGGGAACATGTTGCCATTGTATGATCTCAATCTCCCTTCTGAAAGCCTCCCATTGCTCCGATGCGGATTTTCCTACAAGTAGCTGATCCCAGTCCATTTTGGCCAGATCCTGCCTTATCCTATTAAAATCGGCCTTCCCCCAATTTAGAACCTTTATTTCCGGCCCATCCCTGTCCTTTTCCATGACCACCTTAAATCTCACCATATTATGGTTACTGTCACCAAAGTGCTCACCTACTAGCACTTCTTCCACTTGGCCGGCCACATTCCCTAGAATTTGGTCCAGTACCGCCCCCTCTCTTGTAGGACTTTCTACATGCTGGCTCAAAAAGCTCTCCTGGATGCACTTTAAGAATTCTACACCCTCTGAGCCTTTCACACTTTGACTATCCCAGTTAATATTGGGGAAGTTGAAATCCCCCATTATTATTACCTTATTATTTGCACATTTCTGAGATTTGCCTACACATCTGTTCCTCTATCTCCCCCTGACTGTTTGGGGGCCTATAGTACACTCCCAGCAAAGTGCTTGCCCCCTTTTTGTTTTTAAGCTCCACCCATATGGCCTCATTAGAGGAACCTGCTAATATATCATCCCTCCTTACTGCAGTAATTGACTCCTTAATTAATATTGCAACACCCCCTCCTCTTATACCTCCCCCTCTGTCTCGCCTGAAGATTCTGTACCCCGGAATATTGAGCTGCCAGTCTTGCCCCTCCCTCAACCATGTCTCCGTGATAGCAACAATATCATACTCCCATGTGTTTATCAACACCTTCAGTTCATCCTTATTTGCAAGACTCCTTGCATTAAAATAGATGCCATCCAGTCTTGCCCTTATATATTTGCCCTGTCTACCAAGCTGACTTGTTTTTTTCTCTATAATTGGCAGCACATCACCCCCTATTTCAGCTCCCCTCTGTATCCCATCCCCCTGCCAAGTTAGTTTAAACCCCCCCCAACAGTGCTAGCAAACTTCCCCGCAAGGATATTTGTCCCGCTCTGGTTCAGGTGCAACCCATCCGACTTGTACAAGTCCCGCCTTTCCCAGAAGCAGGCCCAGTGATCCAGGAAACTAAAACCCTCCCTCCTGCACCAACTCTCGGCTCTCTGCAGTGGTGGGGATGATGTTACTGGGCTGGAGTCAGGAAGTTCCACAGTGGAGCCCAGTGCAACGCGCAACTGAATGTAAACTGAAGGTGATGTAGAATGGAGAGTTCTTTTGTTTCTTTACTTGTCCCATTACCGTCTCCTTTTGCTTTGTACAATCATACCTTTTTGTCATTTAAGCTCTCCTTCCTTCCACCCTATCACAGGCCTTCCCTTTTGTTCTTTCCTCCCCTTCCTCCTTTCCCTGCCCCTGCGCTTGCTTAAAACCTGTTACATCTCTAACTTTTTCCAGTTCTGACGAAGGGTCACAGACCTGAAACGTTAACTCTGTTTCTCTCTCCACAGATGCTGCCTGACCGGCTGAATATTTCCAGCATTTTCTGTTTTTATTTCAGATTTCCAGCTTCGGCAGTATTTTACTTTTCTATGGAGAGTTCTTTACCCACCGTCCATAGCAGCAGAGAATCACTCTATCCTTGTGAGAGAGCCGTGCAACCATTGAATCCCAGAGATAAAGTGGTTTCTTTGCCACTATGGATGCAGGGTAAAGAGATCTCCAGCCCAATGTTGTGCCCATTTTGCCGATGACAAGTTACACCCAAGTGTCTTCCCAATGATAAGATAGAATTATATATTGTTTGAAAGTGATTTGGTTAAATCCGAAACTAGGGTCTTAAATCTAAACAAAGCAATCTACGTAGGTATGAGGGGCAAGTTGGCTATGGTAGATTGGGAAACTACATGGTATGGTGATAGAGAAGCAATGGCTCACACTTAAAGAATGAATACATAATTTACAACAAATATACATTCCTTTAAGGCACAAAAACCCCAAAGGAAAAGTGGTCCAACCGAGGCTAACAAGAGAAGTTAAAGATAGTATTAGATCAAAGGAAGAGACTTGTAATGTTGCCAAAAAGAGCAGTAAGCCTGAGGATTGGGAAGATTTTAAAATTCAGCAAAGGACCAAAAAATTGACAAAGAAAGGTAAAATTGAATCTGAGAGTAAACTAGCGAGAGACGTAAAAACAGACTGTAAAAGCTTCTAGAGGTATGTAAAAAGGAAAAGATTAGCAAAAGTAAACATTGGTCCCTTATAGGCTGAGACAGGAGAAATTATAATGGGGAATAAGGAAATAGCTGAGAAATTAAACAAATACTTTGTATCTGTCTTCATGGAAGAAGACGCAAAAACATTTCCGGAAATAGTGGAGAACAAAGGGTCTAGCGAGAATGAGGGACTGAAAGAAATTAGTATTAGTAAAAAAATTGTACTGAAGAAATTAATGGGACTGAAAGCCGATAAATCATCTGGATCTGATAGCCTATATCCTAAGGTTTTGAAAGAGGTGGCTATAGAGATAGTGGATGCATTGGTTGTCATTTTCCAAAATTCCATAGATTCTAGAACGGTTTCCGCGGATTGGCAGGTAGCAAATGTAACCCCACTATTTAAGAAAGGAGGAAGAGAGAAAACGGGGAACAGTTAGCCTGACATCAGTAGTAGGGAAAATGCTAGAAAATATTATTAAGTACGTGGTAACAGGGCACTTAGAAAATAATAATAGGATTGGGCAGAGTCAACATGGATTTATGAAAGGGAAATCATGTTTGACGAATCTGTTTTTGAGGTTGTAACTAGCAGAATAGATAAGGGGGAAACAGTGGATGTGGTGTATTTGGATTTTCAGAAGGCATTCAATAAGGTGCCACACAAGAGGTTATTAAACAAAATTAGGGCTCATGGGATTGGGGGTAATATAATAGCATGGATTGAGGATTGGTTAACGGAGAGAAAACAGAGAGTAGGGATAAACGGGTCATTTTTGGGTTGGCAGGCTGTAACTAGTGGGGTACCGCAAGGATCAGTGCTTGAGCCCCAGCTATACACAATCTATATCAATGATTTGGATGAGGGGACCAAATGTAATATATCCAAGTTTGCTGATGATAAAAAGCTGGGTGGGAATGTAAGTTGTGAGGAGGATGCAAAGAGGCTTCAAGGGGATAGAGACAAGCTAAGTGAGTGGGCAAGAACATGGCAAATTAAATATAATGTGGAGAAATATGAAGTTATCCACTTTCCTAGGAAAAATAGAAAAGCAGAGTATTTTTTACATGGTGAGAGATTGGGAAATGTTGGTGTTCAGAGGGACCTGCGTGTCCTTGTATACAAATCACTGAAAGTTAACATGCAGGTACAGCAAGCAATTAGGAAAGCAAATGGTATGTTGGACTTTATTACAAGCGGATTTGAGTACAAGAGTAAAGACATCTTACTGCAATTATATAGGGCCCTGGTGAGACCACACCTGCAGTATTGTGTACAGTTTGGGTCTCCTTACCTAAGGAAGGATATACTTGCCATAGAGGAAGTGCAACGAAGGTACACCAGACTGGTTCCTGCGATAGGTGAATTGTCCTATGAGGACAGATTGTGTAGACTAGGCCTATATTCTCTAGAGTTTAGAAGAATGAGAGGTGATCTCATTGAAACACACAGAATTCTTACAGGGCTTGACAGGGTAGATGCAGAGAGGATGTTTCCCCTGGCTGGGGAGTCTAGAACCAGGAGTCACAGTCTCAGAATAAGGGGTTGGCTATTTAGGACTGAGATGAGGAGAAATTTCTTCACTCAGAGGGTGGTGAAATGTTGGAATTCTCTACCTCAGAGGGCTGTGGCAGCTCAGTCATTGAGTATATTCCAGACAGAGATTGATAAATTTTTGGACATTAAGGGACTCAAGGGATCTGGGGATAGTGCAGGAAAGTGGAGTTGAGGTAGAAGATTAGCCATGATCTTATTGAATGGCGGAGCAGGCTCGAGGGGCTGAATGGAATCCTCCTGCTCCTATTTCTTATGTTCTTATGTTCAATCTCATTAGGATACTCCCGACTTAAATTGGATGTAAATGGCCATAAATCAGTATAAACAATCGAGAACCAAGCAAACGCCAAACCTACATCAGTATATTTCTTCTTTCATAAAATTTAAGTTTCAACTCATTCAACCATCATTCATGCATATCGGGCACAACATGTTTAGGAACCTGCTTTTCAATTTTTAATGTGATTATATTCACACCATAAAAATGCATTAAAGAAACAGAAAATACACAGCAGGTTTCAATGAGGATACATTTTTTTTTAAATGCTCAAAGAATTGCAATTAAAAGACCAGAAAAATGACTGCACCTGAGAATCTGGTCAAAATGTTGAGACATCCCCTTCAACAAGCGCCAGTTTTGTGGGCGGGGATTTGTTCAGACATTTGATGAATGGATGTAAAAGATTGAGGAGACTTGAGGGTATTGTAGTTATGTCGCTAACTCACTTATGCACAACATTTGCCGATCTTTTAAGCCACATAATTAAACTGCACCCAGATTACGTCTGTGTTATGGGCGCAAGTGTGGAGGAAATTTCGGGCCATTGAATTGAGCCAGCATCTAGGCTTTTTCTCTCATCTGTAAATCTATTCATTTAAAAAGTAACATTTATACCAAACCCATAAAATAGTTAAACAACTTAGAATAAAATGCTTACTCAGAGCTGCATATATATTGTTGTAAACTCCTGGAAAGCATTTTCTCAGAGAGACTTACTCATGCACCAGTGGCTTACTGCTTGATACGAAGTTCTTGGCTGTAGCTTCAATTAGTGGATTGGGGTTTGTTGCTTTTATTATGTGGAAATGGCTCAATTCCTCCCAAGTGATAGAGGTGGTACAGGCACAGCCAATTATGGGAAACCCCGCCCCACTTCGTTTTGTAGCTTCCACCCCACAAAAATTCTGATAACCATGTGATTCATGCAGTGGTCTGACTCAATTTATTCCCCAATGCTCATCGAGTTCTTGGCCTGACTGGAGTCCTTCATGTTTCCAAACCCCCATAAGCCATTCTCACCCCAGACCTCCTTCACCCACAGTTTGCTTATCGGCTGTTGCAGTTTTTGGTTCCTCTTTACTTGAGGACTGTAGTTGGAATTACAGTTGGGAGGTACAGTGATTGAGCCAAATAATGCAATGGCTGATGTAAAATTACTGGCACAATATCGGTAGAGTTGTTAAAATCTCCTGCTGGAGTGCTCCTCAGCCTGCCGGCTTACCCACCTAACTAGGTAGTCATAGTCATAGAGTCATAGAGTTATACAGCATGGATAGAGGCCCTTCGGCCCATCGTGTCCGCGCCGGCCATCAAGCCCTGTCTGATCTAATCCCATATTCCAGCATTTGGTCCATAGCCTTGTATGCTATGGCATTTCAAGTGCTCATCCAAATGCTTCTTAAATGTTGTGAGGGTTCCTGCCTCCACAACCCTTTCAGGCAGTGAGTTCCAGACTCCAACCACCCTCTGGGTGAAAAAGTTCTTTCTCAAATCCCCTCTAAACCTCCCGCCCTTTACCTTGAATCTATGCCCCCTAGTTATTGACCCCTCTACTAAAGGGAAAAAGCTCCTCCGCATCCATCCTATCTATGCCCCTCATAAATTTGTACACCTCAATCATGTCCCCCCTCAGCCTCCTCTGCTCCAAGGAAAACAAACCCAATCTGCCCAGTCTCTCTTCCTAGCTGAAGCGCTCCAGCCCCGGTAACATCCTGGTGAACCTCCTCTGCACCCTCTCCAACGCGATCACATCCTTCCTGTAGTGTGGCGACCAGAACTGCACACAGTATTCCAGCTGTGGCCTAACCAGTGTTTTAAACAGTTCCATCATAACCTCCTTGCTCTTATATTCAATGCCTCGGCTAATGAAGGCAAGTATCCCATATGCCTTTTTTACCACCTTATCCACCTGTTCCGCCGCCTTCAGGGATCTGTGTACTTGCACACCCAGATCCCTCTGACCCTCCGTCTTGCCTAGGGTCTTACCATTCATTGTGTATTCCCTTGCCTTGTTAGTCCCCCCAAAGTGCATCACCTCGCACTTTTCCGGGTTAAATTCCATTTGCCACTGTTCCGCCCATCTGACCAACCCATCTATATCGTCCTGCAGACTGAGGCTACCCTCCTCGCTATTTACCACCCTACCAATTTTTGTATCATCCGCGAACTTACTGATCATACCTTTTACATTCATATCCAAGTCATTAATGTAGACCACAAACAGCAAGGGACCCAGCACCGATCCCTGTGGTGCCCCACTGGCCACAGGCTTCCAGTCACAAAAACAACCTTCGACCATCACCCTCTGCCTTCTGTCACTAAGCCAGTTTTGTATCCAATGTGCCAAGGCACCCTGGATTCCATGGGCTCTTACCTTCTTGACCAGTCTCCTGTGCGGGACTTTATCGAAGGCCTTACTGAAATCCATATATACCACATCCACTGCGTTACCCTCATCCACACACCTAGTCACCCCCTCAAAAAATTCAATCAAATTAGTCAGACATGATCTTCCCTTGACAAAGCCATGTTGACTATCCCTGATTAATCCTTGCCTCTCCAAGTGGAGACAAATTTTGTCCCTCAGAATTTTTTCCAATAATTTACCTACCACTGATGTTAGGCTCACTGGCCTGTAGTTCCCCGGTTTTTCCCTACTTCCCTTCTTGAATAATGGTACTACATTAGCGGTTCTCCAGTCCTCTGGCACATCCCCTGTGGCCAGAGAGGTCCTGAATATATGTGTTAGAGCCCCCGCAATCTCTTCCTTTGCCTCACACAGCAGCCTGGGATACATTTCATCCGGGCCTGGGGATTTATCCATTTTTGGCCAGCTAAAACCGTCACTACCTCCTCCCTCTCGATGTGAATATGTTCGAGCATATCACAGTCCCCCCGCCCTATTTCTATGTCTACATCGTCCTTCTCCATAGTGAAAACAGATGCAAAAAATTCATTTAGAACCCCTCCTACATCTTCTGGCTCCACACACAGATTGCCACTTTTGTCCCTAATGGGCCCTATTTTTTCCCTAGTTATCCTCTTACCCTTAATATACTTATAAAACATCTTAGGATTTTCCTTTATTTTGCTCACCAGTGTTATTTCATGGCCCCTCCTTGATCTCCTAATTTCTTTTTTAAGTATCCCCCTGCACTTTTTGTACTCCTCTCGGGCTTCCTCCGTCTTTAGCCTTTTGTATCTGCCAAAAGCCCTCCTTTTTTCCTAATCCATAGGTACTTGTTGGCTTGCCTGATCCAAGAGTGTACTGGCCTACTTACTTGTTCTACTAGTATAAGTGCTTCTCGACTTTCTGACCTATTCACCTCAAAGCCAGTTCAGCCCCTGTGCTTTTAGCCCACTTGCTCACCTGCTCCAAGTCCTTCCTGGCCCACCTGTTTGCTCATATCCATGTGCTTCCTGGCTCGTCTGTGAGTGTGCTTTCCAGTCTTCAGGTCAAAGGCATACCTGCCTGTAAGCTAGTCCTGTCCTACTTGCTCAGCTCAAGTAATTCTTAACTAGCTGCTCGAGCACTCGCATGTCAGACCTGCTTCGCATTCAGCCAAAAGGTAAAGGAGAGTGAAAGGTCAATGAATGAGTGAGAGCATGCCAGTGAAGGGGTTAAAGAGAGAGAACTAGTGTGCATTTTAAGAGAAAACTAGTCATTGATCTAAAGCCTGAAATTTACCAGCAATTACAACTGCTTTCCATAGTTAGCTGAACTTGCCTATTTAGACAATGGCCTTAAAAGGCACAGATGAAGTTCGCAGCGCAAAGTTACAACCATGCTCTGGACCCAAGATTGCATGTTAGCAATGCCATGCAAGATCTGTTAGAGCATTCATGTATGTTTAATGGTGGTGCTATGTACTTTACAGGAGAACCCCAATACATTTTGGTAAGAAGAATGAGGAGAGGCAATACAAGCTAAATGGTTCAATTTTAAAGGGGGTGTAAGAAGAGAGACCTGGGGGTGTTTGGTCACAACTCTTTGAAGGTGGCAGGATAGGTTAACAAAATAGTTAATAAAGTATATGGGAGCCTGGGCTTTATAAATAGAGGCAGAGAGTACAAAAGCCAGGAAGTTATGCTAAATCTATATGAAACACTAGTTTGGCCCCAGCTGGAGTATTGTGTCAATTCTGGGCACCACACTTTAGGAACGACGTGAAGGCTTTGGAGAGGATACAGAAGAGTCTTACTAGAATGATTCAACAGATGAGTGATTACATTTATGTGAACAGACTGGAGAAGCTGGGGTTCTCCTTAGAGCAGTGAAGGCTAAGAGGAGATTTGATAGAGGTGTCAGCCAATGGCTCAGCTGGTAGCATCTGTGCTTCTGAGTCATAAGGTTGAGGAGTCAAGTCCCACTCCAGGACTTGAGTACAAAAATCTAGGCTGACACTCAGTACAGTACCAAGGGGATGCTGCACTGTCGGAAGTGCCATCTTTTGGATGAGACGTTAAACCGAGGCCCTGTCTGCTCTCTCAGGTGAATGTAAAGATCCCATGGCACTATTTTGAAGAAGAGCAGGGGAGATATCCCCAGTGTCCTGGCCAATATTTACCTCTCAACCACTAAAGCAGATTATCTGGTCATTATCACATTGCTGTTTGTGAGAGCTTGCTGTGCACAAATTGGCTACCGCATTTCCTACATTACAACAGTGACTACACTTCAAAAAAGTACTTCATTGGCTGTAAAGCGCTTTGGGATGAAAGGCGCTGTATAAATGCAAGCCTTTCTTTCTTTTTAAAATCATGAAGGGTAGATAGAGTTTTGCTTGCAATGGCTGAATGGTCCATAACCAGAGGGCACAGGTTTAAGGTGATTGGCAAAAGAACCAGAGGCCACACAAGGAAAAACTTTTTTACGCAACGAGTGGCTAGGATAAGTTGGTGGATACAGATTCAATAGAAGCTTTCAAAAGGGAATTGGATAAATACTTGAAAGAGAAAAAATTGCAGGGATATGGGGAAAGAGGGACTAACTGGATTGCTCTTCGAAAGACCCCGCACAGACTCGATGTGCTGTACTATTCTATGATGCTGTGATGATCTGGTAACACAAAGCTTGTCTTTAGAAAGACATGTAATAACACTCCCCCACGTCACAGCAGCCCTGAAGGCGCACCCCTCATTATTTACAATGGAATCGCACTTTGAGGATGGGGAGGCAAGGTGTTCCCTGTCACTGACATCACTGGCTTGTCCAGCAAGGAAGGTGATCCTACTCAGGTTCTCATTGGCAGCAGTAAGATTGAAGTTCTGGGGAAAAAATTGGTAAGAGTATCAGTTTTTTCAGTAAAAAGGGTGAACACTTTGGTTTAAACAATATTCCCTTTAAAATTTCTTTGCCCTTAAATGTCAACATCTCAAAACCAGTTTTGCACATGTGCCACCCAACTTAAATACTATCTTGATAAACTTTTGCTTCAACAATGAATGAGCTCCAGCCCTCATGGATTAGAAACCCTCCTTCCTTCTGTGACCAAAACAGAAGTATTATAATGAGATTTACTTGACAGGCTATTAAAAAGGATCAAAATTTGACCAAGCGAAGCGAACTGTAATACTATTTGAGAACAATGAAAAAATGACATAGCGTAGGCTTAGCTAACATCTGAAAGAAGCAAAAGAGCAATTCAACATGAGGCAGAAAAGGAGCAGAAACTGCTGGGGTTTCACAAAGTGTAGAAATAATAGAATAATAATAGTAGGGGATTTCAACTTCCCCAAACATTCAAAGACCGAATGGATGAGCTACAGAATTTGTTCATCCCAGTTTGGCATAAAAATAAAACAAAAAAGGTGACTCAACCGTGGCTAACAAGGGAAATTAGGGATAGCATAAGATCCAAGGAGACGACATATAAATTGGCCAGAAAAAGCAATAATCCTGAGGATTGAGAGCAGTTTAGGATTCAACAAAGGAGGGCAAAGGGATTAATTAAGAAAGGGAAAATAGAATATGAGAGTAAGCTTGCAGGGAACATAAAAACTGACTGTAAAAGCCAGTGAAGAGATGTGAAGAGAAAAAGATTGGTGAAGTCAAGCGTAGGTCCCTTGCAGTCAGAATCAGGGGAATTTATCATGGGAAACAAAGAAATGGCAGACCAACTAAATTCATACTTTGGTTCTGTCTTCACAAAGGAGGACACAAATAACCTCCCAGAGATGCCGGGGAACATAGGGTCTGATGAAAGGGTGGAACTGAAAGAAATCAGTATTTGTAGGGAAATGGTGTTAGGAAAATTGATGGGACTGAAGGCCGATAAATCCCCAGGGCCTGATGGTCTACATCCCAGGGTACTTAAGGAAGTGGCCCTAGAAATAGTAGATGCATTGCTGGTCATCTTCCAGAACTCGATAGACTCTGGAACAGTACCCATGGATTGGAGGGCAGCTAATGTTACCCCACTATTCAAAAAAGGTGGTAGAGAAAAAGCGGGGAATCATAGACCTGTAAGCCTGACATCGGTTGTGGAGAAAATGCTAGAATCCATTGTAAAAGATGTAATAGCAGAGCACTTGGTAAGCTGTGACAGGATCGGACAAAGTCAACATGGATTTACAAAAGGTAAATCATGCTTGATTAATCGACTGGAATTTTTTGAGGAAGTAACTGATAAAATAGATAAGGGAGAACCAGTGGATGTGGTGTATTTGGACTTTCAGAAGGCTTTCGATAAGGTCCCACATAAGAGATTAGTGTGCAAAATTAAGGCACATGGGATTGGGGGCAAGGTATTGACTTGGATAGAGAACTGGTTGGCGGACAGAAAGCAAAGAGTTGGAATAAACGGGTCGTTTTCCGAGTGGCAGGCAGTGACTAGTGGGGTACCGCAGGGATCGGTCCTAGGACCCCAGCTGTTCACAATATATATTAATGATCTGGACGAGGGAATTGGATGTAATATCTCCAAATTTGCAGACGACACAAAGCTGGGTGGGAGGGTATGCTGTGAGGAGGATGTCGAGAAACTCCAGTACGATTTGGACAGATTGGGTGATTGGGCAGAAACATGGCAAATGCACTATAATGTGGATAAATGTGAGGTTATCCACTTTGGTGGCAAAAACAGGAAGGCAGATTATTATTTGAATGGCAATAGATTGGGAGAAGGGGAAGTGCAAAGAGACCTGGGTGTTCTTGTGCACCAGTTGCTGGTGCATGCAGGTGCAGCAGGCGGTTAAGAAGGCAAATGGTATGTTGGCCTTCGTAGCAAGAGGGTTCGAGTACATGAACAAGGATGTCTTGCTACAGTTGTACAGGGCCTTGGTGAGACCGCACCTTGAGTATTGTGTGCAGTTTTGGTCGCCTTACCTGAGGAAGGACGTTCTTGCCATGGAAGGAGTGCAGCGAAGGTTCACCAGGCTGATACCTGGGATGGCAGGAATGACGTATGAGGAGAGATTGTGTCGATTGGGCTTATACTCACTGGAGTTTAGAAGATTGAGAGGGGATCTCATCGAAACCTATAAAATTCTGTCAGGCCTGGACAGACTAGATGCAGGAAGGATGTTTATGATGGCCGGGGAGTCCAGAACCAGGGGTCATAGTCTAAGGATAAGGGGTAAGCCATTTAGGACTGAAATGAGGAGGAATTTCTTCACCCAGAGAGTGGTGAACCTGTGGAATTCTCTGCCACAGAGGGCGGTGGAGGCCAGTTCATTAAATATATTCAAAAAGGAGTTGGATATATTTCTTACGGCTAAAGGGATCAAGGGATATGGGGAGAAGGCAGGGACAGGGTACTGAATTTGGATGATCAGCCATGATCTCATTGAATGGCGAAGCAGGCTCGAAGGGCCGAATGGCTTACTCCTGCTCCTATCTTCTATGTTTCTTTGTTTCTAATATTAACTGGGATAGTCGGAGTGTGAAAGGCTTAGAGGGTGCGGAATTCTTAAAGTGCATCCAGGAGAGCTTTTTGAGCCAGCGTGTAGAAAGTCCTACAAGAGAGGGGGCGGTACTGGACCTAATTCTAGGGAATGTAGCCGGGCAAGTGGTAGAAGTGTCAGTAGGAGAGCATTTTGGTGACAGTGACCATAATTCGGTGAGGTTTAAGGTAGTCATTTAAAAGGACAAAGATAAATCGGGAATACAGGTTCTAAATTGGGGGAAGGCCGATTTTAATATGATAAGGCAGGATCTGGCCAAAGTGGACTGGGATCAGCTACTTGTAGGAAAATCCACATCAGAGCAGTGGGAGTCTTTCAGAAAGGAATAGAGAGAGTACAATGCCAACATGTTCCCATAAAGCTCAAGGGTGGGACCAACAAGCCCAGGGAACCCTGGATGTCAAGGGATATACAAAATTCTATAGACTTTGGAATAGTTCCCATGAATTGGAGGGTAGCTAATATAACCACACTATTTAAAAAAGGTGGTCGAGAGAAAACGGGGAACTATAGCCTGACATCGGTCGTGGGGAAAATTATAAAGAGCACTTGGAAAACAGTGACAGGATCAGACAAAGTCAACATGGATTTACAAAAGGTAAGTCATGCTTGACTAATCTACTGGAATTTTTTGAGGATGTAACTGGTAGAATAGATAAGGGAGAACCAGTGGATTTGGTGTATTTGAACTTTCAGAAGGCTTTCGATAAGGTCCCGCATAAGAGATTGGCGTGAAAAGTTAAAGCACATGGGATTGGGGGTAAGGTACTGACTTAGATAGAGAACTGGCTGGCAGACAGGAAGCAAAGAGTTGGAATAAACGAGTCTTTTTCCGAGTGGCAGGCAGTGACTAGTGGGGTACCACAGGGATCGGTGCTAGGACCCCAGCTATTCACAATATATATAAATGATCTAGACGAGGGAACTAGATGTAATATCTCCAGGTTTGCAGACGACACAAAGCTGGGTGGGCGTGTGTGCTGTGAGGAGGATGCAGAGAAACTCCAGTATGATTTGGACAGGTTGGGTGATTGGGCAGATGCATGGCAGCGAAGATTCACCAGACTGATACCTGGGATGGCAGGAATGAAGTGTGAAGAGAGATTGGGTCGATTAGGCTTATATTCACTAGAGTTTAGAAGAATGAGAGGGGATCTCATTGAAACTTATAAAATTCTAACAGGACTAGACAGACTAGATGCAGGAAGGATGTTCCCGATGGCGGAGGATTCCAGAACCAGGGGTCACAGTCCAAGGATAAGGGGTAAGCCATTTAGGACTGAGATGAGGAGGAATTTCTTCACCCAGAGAGTGGCGAACCTGTGGAATTCTCTACCACAGAAGGCAGTTGAGGCCAACTTATTAAATATATTCAAGAAGGAGTTAGATATATTTCTTAAGGCTAAAGGGATCAAGGGATATGGGGAGAAAGCAGGGACAGGGTACTGAATTTGGATGATCAGCCATGATCTCATTAAATGGCAGAACAGGCTTGAGGGGCCGAATGGTCTACTCCTGCTCTTATCTTCTATGTTTCTATGTAAGGGATTAGGAAAAAAAGGGAGGTTTTTGGCAGATACAAAGGACTAAAAACAGTGGAAGCCCTAGAGGAGTATAGAAAGTACAGGGGGGTAATTAAAAAAAGAAATTAGGAGAGCGAAGAGGGGGCATGAAAAAACACTGGCCGGCAAAATAAAGGAAAATCCCAAAGTGTTTTATAAGTATATTAAGGGCAAGAGGATAACCAGGGAAAGAGTAGGGCCCATTAGGGACCAAAGTGGCAATCTGTGTGTAGAGCCGGAAAATGTGGGTGAGGTTTTAAATGAATATTTTGCATCTGTGTTCACTATGAAGAAGGACGATGTAGGCATAGAAATCAGGCAGGGGGATTGTGATATACTTGAACAAATTAGTATTGAGAGGGAAGAGGTACTAGCAGTTTTAGCAGGCTTAGAAGTGGATAAATCCCCAGGCCCAGACGAGATGTATCCCAGGCTGCTGCATGAGGCAAGGGAGGAGATTGCAGGGGCACTGACACAAATTTTCAGAACCTCTCTGACCACAGTGGAGATGCCAGAGGACTGGAGGACAGCTAACGTAGTATCATTATTCAAGAAGGGTAGTAGGGATAAACCAGGAAATTACAGCCCAGTGAGCCTAACATCAGTGGTAGGGAAATTATTGGAAAAAATTCTGAGGGACAGAATTAGTCTCCACTTGGAGATGCAAGCAAGAATAGTCAGCATGGTTTTGTCAGGGGGAGATCATGTATAACCTATTTGATTGAATTTTTCGAGCGGGTGACTAGGTGTGTTGATGTAGTCTACATGGACTTCAGTAAGGCTTTTGACAAAGTCCCGCATGGGAGACTGGTCAAGAAGGTAAGAGCCCATGGGATCCAGGGCAATTTGGCACATTGGATCCAAAATTGGATTAGTGGCAGGAGGCAGAGGGTGATGGTCGAAGGTTGTTTTTGTGACTGGAAGCCTGTGTCCAGTGGTGTACTGCAGGGATCGGTGCTGAGTCATTTGCTGTTTGTAGTGTACATTAATGGTTTAGATATGAATATAGGAGGTATGATTAGTAAGTTTGCAGATGACACTAAAATTGGTGGAGTGCTAAATAGCGAGGAGGGAAGCCTCAGGCTACAAGACAATATAGGCGGGTTGGTCAGATGGGCAGAACAGTGGGAAATGGAATTTAACCCTGAAAAGTGTGAGGTGATGCAGTTTGGGAGGACTAACAAGGCAAGGGAATACACAATAAAACTTTGGGTCCCCACGGGTGATTACGCGCTGGGTACTCACGCGTAGGCCCAACGAAAGTGCCGGTTTCGTGCATGCACTGCACATGCGCGGGAAACCGGAACTTCTGTTCCTTTAATGGAAGGGGTTCACAGGTCGAACGCGTGCGCCGGAGAGGCAGCGCGTACGCCTGGAACTTCTGTTTTTTTTGCAGGTTTCTCTGGGAGGGTAAGTCTCCAGGAGCTACGCTTTTAAAAAGCAGTCGCAAGGCCTGCTTTTAGCAAGGTAAGTGGTGAATTAAGTACAATTAAAACATTTTTTCCACAGGTTTTTTATTTTTAAATACTTTAAAGAAAGGTAAGTTTATTTTTAGCCCCGTTAGAAAGTGTAATTAATTTTTTCAAAAATTTAAATTATTGTTTAAAATAGTTATTTTATGTAATTTATAGTTATTTTAAAAAGGTGATGTTTTTTAAAAATGTATTTGAAGTTTTAGTTATGTTTTGGGGCTGAATTGTATTCATAGATTTGACAGGTCTTCCTGTCAAATCTATGAATACAGATTCCCTGCTACCACGTGATCCCTGGGGACGCTTCGAACTAACTGCGCCCCTGGGATACGCAAGCACTGCGTGCCAGCAGTTGGAGTAGGCCCAGGATCGGAATCCCACACGGGCCCACAGCACAATGGCTGGCCCGCTAGGTAAGTGCAGGTCGGAGGCTTGCACCCGCGGGAAGCCTCCGACATGAATTTCTGGGCCAATGAATGGTAGGATCCTAGGAAGGACATAGGTTCAGAGGGACCTTGGTGTGCATGTACATAGATCCCTGAAGGCAGCAGGACAGGTAGATAAGGTGGCTAAAAAGGCATATGGGATACTTGCCTTCATTAGCCGAGGCATAGAATATAAGAGCTGGGAGGTAATGATGGAGCTATACAAAACGCTAGTTAGGCCACAGCTGGAATGCTGTGTGCAGTTCTGGTCGCCAAACTATAGGAAGGATGTGATTGCATTGGAGAGGATACAGAGGAGATTCACCAGGATGTTACCTGGGCTGGAACGCTTCAGCTATGAAGAGAGACTGGACAGGCTGGGGTTGTTTTTCCTTGGAGCAGAGAAGGCTGAGGGGGGACCTGATTGAGGTGTACAAAATTATGAGGGGTATAGATAGGGTAGATAGAAAGGAACTTTTCCCCTTAGTAGAGGGGTCAATAACCAGGGGACATAGTTTGATGGTAAGGGGCAGGAGGTTTAGAGGGGATTTGAGGAAAAACTTTTTCACCCAGAGGATGGTTGGAATCTGGAACTCACTGCCTGAAGGGGTGGTAGAGGCAGGAACCCTCACGACATACAAGAAGCATTTAGACGAGCACTTGAAATGCCATAGCATACAAGGCTACGGACCAAGTGCTGGAAAATGGGATTAGAATAGACAGGGCTTGATGGCCGGTGCGGACACAATGGGTCGAAGGGCCTCTTTCTGTGCTGCATAACTCTATGGTGCCAATTTTCCCGCAGGTGCGGGGAATTGTCAGGTTCCCTGAACGTTGGGGTTCCGATATGAATCTAAATGGGTCTGCCAACTGGATGCAATTTTCCCACAATTGGCCAATTAATTTCCAGCGTGTGGGCACCCTTGCTAATTGACTATTTCCAGTCAGAAAGCCCCACAGTATGATATCATCATTCGTGGTGGTTTTAAAGTCTATAGCAAGCTTTTCAACCTCTGCAGGCTTCCCAACGAGCCGTCCAGTATGGCAGAGGAGCCTGCACCAGCTGCTGCCAGTGGCAGAATCCGAGCTACCGCCAAATTTGGCGAAACGTCACTGCAGACATTAGTGAATGGGGTGAGGGCCCACAGGGAGGTCCTCTTCCCTAGGTCAGGGAGGAAGAGGCCTCCCAATGAGACCAAGGCTGCGTGGATGGAGGTGGCAGCAGAGGTGAACTCTCAGGGAGTCACCAGAAGAACATGGCTGCAGTGTAGGAAGCAATTCCATGACCTCCACCGTACAGGAAAAGTAAGTATCAAGTTTCCATCACCCTCAACCTGACCCCCATTGCCTTTCCCCAGCAGCAGTCAGCTTCAGTAATCTCTTCCTCCACATCCCACTGCACAGTCACATCCATGCACCCTTACCCATTCCCTCTCTCTCTATGCTCACATTCACATAAATATTCCACCATGCAGCTCTCACACTCCCTATCACTCTGATGCTTGGAACACAACTGACAACACACAGGGAGGGCCCTTGGTCTTGCAGCTTCACACCATCTTTGTCTCCCTCTAAGTATCTATGCTATGCAATCTCTACACTCACTCCTGTACTCTCACTCAAACTCCACTTGTCTCCCTCATTGCAGGAAAAGAGAGCTCACAACAGGAGCGAGCGAGCCAGGACTGGAGGAGGCCCACTCTCAATAGCCCACCTGACCCCCTGGGAGGAAGGAGTGCTGGAGATTGTCGGGGCTGACGTGGCTGCGGAAGCTGGGGAAGGAGAGACAGGAGCAAGGCCGCAAGCTGGTGACAGAATAGTTTTCCATCTCTCTCATTGACATAGCATGAGTCGCTGTTATGATTCTGAAGCTACATCATTTGGACTTATGAGCATCTGCAAAATCCATAGAGTCATAGAGTCATAGAGTCATGGAGTTTTACAGCACAGAAAGAGGCCCTTCGGCCCATCGTGTCTGCGCCGCCCATCCATCCCTGTCCAGTCTAATCCCATTTTCCAGCATTTGGTCCATAGCCTTGTATGCAATGGCATTTCAAGTGCTCATCCAAATGCTTCTTGAATGTTGTGAGGGTTCCTGCCTCTACCACCCCTTCAGGCATTGAATTCCACATTCCAACCACCCTCTGGGTGAAGAAGTTCCTCCTCAAATCCCCTCTAAATCTCCTGCCCCTTACCCTGAATCTATGCCCCCTTGTTATTGACCCCCCCACTAAGGGGAAAAGTTCCTCTTTATCTACCCTATCTATGCCCCTCATCATTTTGTACACCTCAATCAGGTCCCCCCTCAGCCTTCTCTGCTCCAAGGAAAACAACCCCAGCCTGTCCAGCCTCTCTTCATAGCTGAGGCGCTCCATCCCAGGTAACATCCTGGTGAATCTTCTCTGCACCCTCTCCAAAGCAATCACATCCTTCCTATAGTGAGGCGACCAGAACTGCACACAGTACTCCAGCTGTGGCCTCACCAGCGTTTTGTACAGCTCCATCATAACCTCCCTGCTCTTATATTCTATGCCTCGGCTAATGAAGGCAAGTATCCCATATGCCTTTTTAACCACCTTATCTGCCTGCTCCGCTGCCTTCAGGGATCTATGTACATGTACACCAAGGTCCCTCTGACCCTCTGTACTTCCTAGGGTCCTACCACTCATTGTGTATTCCCTTGCCTTATTTGTCCGTCCAAAATGCATCACCTCGCACTTTTCAGGGTTAAATTCCATTTGCCACTTTTCCGCCCATCTGACCAACCCGTTTATATCGTCCTGTAGCCTGAGGCTTTCCTCCTCGCAATTTACCACCCCACCAATTTTCGTGTCATCTGCGAACTTACTGATCATACCTTTTACATTCTCATCCAAATCATTTATGTAGATCACAAACAACAAGGGACCCAGCACCGATCCCTGAGGTACCCCACTGGACACAGGCTTCCAGTCACAAAAGCAACCTTCGACCATCACCCTCTGCCTCCTGCCACTCAGCCAGTTTAGGATCCAACGCGTCAAGGCACCCTGGATCCCATGGGCTCTTACCTTCTTGACCAGTCTCCTATGCGGGACTTTGTCAAAAGCTTTACTGAAGTCCATGTAAACCACATCCACAGCATTTCCCTCATCCACCCCCGTAGTCACCCCCTTGAAAAATTCAATCAGATTTGTCAGACATGATTTACCCTTGACAAAGCCATGCTGACTATCCCCGATTAATCCTTGCCTCTCCAAGTGGAGATTAATTTTGTCCCTCAGAATTTTTTCCAATAATTTCCCCACCACAGATGTTAGACTCACTGGCCTGTAATTCCCTGGTTTATCCCTGCTACCCTTCTTGAATAATGGTACTACATTAGCTGTTCTCCAGTCCTCTGGTACATCCCCTGTGGCCAGAGAGGTTCTGAAAATTTGTGTCAGAGCCCCTGCAATCTCCTCCTTTGCCTCCCACAGCAGCCTGGGATACATCTCGTCCGGGCCTGGTGATTTATCCACTTTTTGGCCTGCTAAAACTGCTAGCACCTCCTCCCTCTCGATGCTAATATGTTCAAGTATGTCACAGTCCCCTTGCCCGATTTCTATGTCTGCATCGTCTTTCTCCAAAGTGAACACAGATGCAAAAAATTCATTTAAAACCCCGCCTACATCATCTGGCTCTACACACAGATTGCCACTTTGGTCCCTAATGGGCCCTACCCTTTCCCTGGTTATCCTCTTGCCCTTAATATACTTATAAAACATCTTAGGATTTTCCTTTATTTTGCTCGCCAGTGTTATTTCATGGCCCCTCCTCGCCCTCCTAATTTCTTTTTTAAGTATGCCCCTGCACTTTTTAAACTCCTCTAGGGCTTCTTCCGTCTTTAGTCTTTTGTAACTGCCAAAAGCCCCCCTTTTATTTCTAATGCATTTTTGTATATCCCTTGTCATCCAAGGTTCCCTTTGCTTGTTGGTCCCACCCTTGACCTTTACAGGAACATGTTGGCGTTGTACTCTCTCTCTATTTCCCTTCTGAAAGTCTCCCACTGTTTTGATGTGGATTTTCCTATAAGCAGCTGCTCCCAGTCCACTTTGGCCAGATCCTGCCTTATCATATTAAAATCGGCCTTCCCCCAATTTAGAACCCTTATTTCCGGGCCGTCTTTGTCTTTTTCCATGACCACCTTAAATCTCACCCAATTATGGTCACTGTCGCCAAAATGCTCTCCTACTGACACTTCCACCACTTGCCCGGCTACATTCCCCAGAATTAGGTCCAGTACCGCCCCCTCTCTTGTAGGACTTTCTACATGTTGGCTCAAAAAGCTCTCCTGGATGCACTTTAAGAATTGTGCACCCTCTAAGCCTTTTACACTCTGACTGTCCCAATTTATATTGGGGAAGTTGAAATCCCCCACTATTATTACCCTATTATTTTTGCACTTTTCTGAGATTTGCCTACATATCTGTTCCTCTATCTCCCCCTGACTGTTTGGGGGCCAAAAGTACACTCCCAGCAAAGTGCTTGCCCCCTTTTTGTTTTTAAGTTCTACCCATATGGCCTCATTAGAGGAACCCGCTAATATATCATCCCTCCTTACAGCAGTAATTGACTCCTTAATTAATATTGCAACACCCCCTCCCCTTTTACACCCCCCCTCTGTCTCGCCTGAAGATTCTATACCCCGGAATATTGAGCTGCCAGTCCTGACCCTCCCTCAACCATGTCTCCGTGATAGCAACAATATCGTACTCCCATGTGTCCAACAACAACTTCAGTTCATCCACCTTATTTGCAAGACTCCTTGCATTAAAATAAATGCCTTCCAGCCCTGCCATATTCTCTTTTGCCTTCACATATTTGCTCTGCCTTCCTAGCTGACTTGTTTTTCCCTCTGTATTTGGCTGTAAATCACCCCCTACTATAGCTCCACTCTGTACCCCAACCCCCTGCCAAGTTAGTTTAAACCCTCCCCAGCAGTGCTAGCAAACCTCCCCGCAAGGACATTGGTGCCCCTCTGGTTCAGGTGTAAACCGTCCGACTTGTACAAGTCCCACCTTTCCCAGAAGCAGACCCAGTGATCCAGGAAACTAAAGCCCTCCCCCCTGCACCATCCCTTTAGCCACGCATTCATCTGTTCTATCTTCCTATTCCTATACTTACTAGCACGTGGCACCGGGAGTAATCCAGAGATTACAACCTTTGAGGTCCTGCTCTTTAATCCTTCACCTAGCTCCCTAAATTCTTGCTGCAGGACCTCATCCCTCTTTTTACCTATGTCGTTGGTACCAATGTGGACCACGACCACTGGCTGTTCTCCCTCCCCCTCCAGAATGCCCTGCAGCCGCTCAGTGACATCCTTGACCCTGGCACCAGGGAGGCAACAAACCATCCTGGATTCACGTCTACGGCCACAGAAACGCCTATCTGTTCCCCTTACTATAGAATCCCCTACCACTATTGCTCTCCCACTCTTTTTCCCCCCTTCCTGGGCAGCAGGAGCACCCCCAGTGCCAGGAAGTTGGCTGCTGCTGCCTTCCCCTGGTGAGTCATCCCCCTCAACAGTATCCAAAGCGGTATACTTGTTTGAGAGGGGAATGGTCACAGGGGTCTCCTGCACTACCTGCCTGCTTCTATTGCTCCGCCTGGTGGTCACCCATTTCCTGTCTTCCTGTGCAGCCCTTCCCTGCGGTGTGACCAACTCACTAAACGTGCTATCCACTAACCTCTCAGCATCGTGAATGCTCAACAACCCATCCACCCGCAGCTCCAGCGCCTCAATGCGGTCTGCTAGTAGCTGCAGATGGATGCATCTCTGGCACACATGGTCATCAGGGGCACCGGGGTCCCTGAATTCCCACATAGAGCAAGAGGAGCATATCACGGGGCTGGGCTCACCTGGCATGACCTTCCCTTTACTTAATTTAAATTAATTTACTATCACCAATTAAAGATATCTCTAAGGCGCTTGTATAGTCTACCAACAGTCCCTGCTACACCAGAAAGACCCTGGTAACTATAAACTACAGAGTTAAAGTTAAAAAAAGAGAAATACTCACCAACCAATCACTTACCTGCTCCCTGGTGACGTCACACTCTGATTACTTTTTACCTCTCTCCCCGCTGCTGAGTTGGTGTGCCTCACTGCCGCCCCCGAACTGGTCGGGCCTCGTTGCTGCCGCCGGTTTTTATACCGGGCTCCTCACCACGCTGCTCCCGCTGGTCCCGACTGGTCTCGGGCCTCGCCTCTCTCCGGTTTTTAAACCGGGCTCCGACTCGCTGCTCCCGCTGGTCCCGACTGGTCTCGGGCCTCGCCTCTCTCCGGTTTTTATACCGGGCTCCGACTCACTGCTCCCGCTGGTCCCGACTGGTCTCGGGCCTCGCCTCTCTCCGGTTTTTATACCGGGCTCCGACTCGCTGCTCCCGCTGGTCCCGACTGGTCTCGGGCCTCGCCTCTCTCCGGTTTTTATACCGGGCTCCGACTCACTGCTCCCGCTGGTCCCGACTGGTCTCAGGCCTCGCCTCTCTCCGGTTTTTATACCGGGCTCCTCACCACGCTGCTCCCGCTGGTCCCGACTGGTCTCGGGCCTCGCCTCTCTCCGGTTTTTATACCGGGCTCCGACTCGCTGCTCCCGCTGGTCCCGACTGGTCTCGGGCCTCACCTCTCTCCGGTTTTTATACCGGGCTCCGACTCACTGCTCCCGCTGGACATAGCATGAGTCGCTGTTATGATTCTGAAGCTACATCATTTGGACTTATGAGCATCTGCAAAATCCAATGTGGATGTAGCCTTGGCATCACATTTCTAACTCTTTCCTTTACTCCCCCACAGGACCATCCAGAGCCCCCGTCCCCACTGTCGAGGAGGAAGAGACTGTACAGCCAGACTCCTCAGAGGAAGCTCCAACCTCTGAGGGCGCAGCGTCAGCAGAAGTAAGCACACCCAGCACCAGCGCAGACACTCACACCTCGGGGGGACCTTCGGGACATAGAGTAGTGTTGTCACCTGGTGTTTCACAGCTCACGAGTGAGCATCAACAGATTGTGGAGACAGGGACAGCAGTGGAGACTGCTTGTCGGAGGGCGCAGGCCTCTGCCAGCTCAGCTCAGCTGAATGTCGACCCTATGCCTCTGGGTCCATCCGCAAGAGAAGAGGTGATGGATCTCCATGCACAGATGCAGGAGTCTCCGGCAGGTTTTGTCTCCAGGGTCGCTGTGAGTGTGGAGCGAATGGAGGAATCCCTAGCGAACATGAGCAGAGTCTTAGTGGAGTCATTGGCGCATGAACGCATCACCACGGAAAGGATGGCTACCTCCGTGGTAAGGCTGGCTACTGCCGAGGAGAGGAGGGCTGCGGCCGAGGAGAGGAGGGCTGTGGCCATGGAGGAGCTTAGTCGCCAGGGTATGAAAACATGGTGAGTGCTCAGAATAGAATGACATCTCTTGAGGAGCGATGGCCATCTTTTGAGCACTGAAACCAGACCTTCATGGAAGTCCTTCTGAGTAGGACTGCCAGTGCAGATACGGGTCCCCATGGCCCCCCTGATGTGCCGCAAGGTGCTCTCCAGCCACTTGCAGGCACTGAGGGGGAGCTGACCCATGAGAGGGAGGTTGTTGGCACACCTCAAGGAAGTGGGGGCTCCTCTCCACGCACTCACACTTCCATGCCACTGCAGAGCCCTCGGTCAGAGCCCTGCCGGAGTCCACGCCCAAGTGAGATAGGAGTCTCAACCCCTGCACAGTCACAGGAGCAGCAGACTGCTGGCGAGCCCTCACAGGCTCGCCACCCCAGAGGACGCCCGCCAAAGGTGTCGAGACAGGAGCAGCAGGAAAGTGAGCAAGGGGCCTCCACATCTGCTGAAGCCACAGGGGTTCCACTACATAGGAGCATGCGTAAGAGAAAAATAAAGCATCACTAATAACAAGGGTAGTCACTTGGGTGAAAAGTTTTGTATGTAGTTTTAATGCCATCAGTATCTTGTACATAAAAAATCTGATGGCAACTGCTGCAGTTGTGGCGTCTGTCATTTGACGAATGGGGATTTCACATTGAGGCCTTAGGGTTACTTGCAGTTGTCAGCAAGCTGGTCAAATAGGTAGAAATGCACAGGGATGGGCCACTGTCCATGGTCAGGTAAGAAGCAGCGAGGCTACAGTGTTTGATGTGCCAGGCTAAGCAAATCTGGCCAGTATGAGTGCGTTTCTTGCATTCCGGCCAGCAATGTTCTCGCGTAATGGTGCCGCTGGTTGATGGGCCTCTGCAGGATGCTCATTTTCAGCCTCCTCCTCCTCCTCCTCCTCAGCATCATCCCCAGCATCATCCTCATCCGAGGCGGCTCTGTGAGGAGCCTTTTGGTCCTGTGGAATCTGCAAGCCACGACGCTGTGCCATGTTGTGAAGCACACAGCAAACCACGACGATTTTGGAGACCCTGGCTGCTGAGTACTGTAGCGCTCCACCTGATCTATCGAGGCATCTGAAGCGCATCTTCAGCAATCCGATGGTTTGCTCAATGATGCATCTGATCGAAATGTGGCTGGAGTTGTAGTGCTCCTCAGCTTCGCTGGCTGGTCTCCTCAACGGCGTCATTAGCCAAGTCCGCAGGGGATATCCCTTGTCTCCAAGTAGCCATCCCTGAAGTTCGCCTGGCGGACTGAATAGCAGAGGCACAGTAGACTGGCTCAGTATGAAGGAGTCATGGCAGCTGCCAGGGTACTTGGCACAAACATGCAAAATCTCCTTCTTGTGGTCACACACCAGCTGAACGTTAAGGGAGTGGAAGCCCTTCCGGTTGACGAAAACTCCTGGATTGCGATGGGGTGCTTTAAGGGCCACATGTGTGCAGTCAATGATGCCCTGCACCCTTGGAAAGTCTGCCAGCTGAGCTAATCCAAGCGCTCACGCCCTCACACTTGCGCGATCCCTGGTGAAATGGATGTGATTGTGCGCGAGGGCAAAGAGGGCATCGGTTACCTGCGTGATGCAAGTGTGTGCGGCCGCCTGGGAGATGCCGCTGACATCTGCTGCTGATCCCTGGAAGGAGCCTGAGGCAAAAAAGTTGAGTGCCGTGGTGACTTTGATGGCCACTGGTAAGGCGTGTCGACCTGGTGCTCTGGACTCCAGTCTTGCTGTAGCATTGCGCAGATGTCAGTCACCACCTCTCGCGAAAGTCGGAGCCACCTTTGGCACTGCTGCTCAGTCATGTTGAGGTAGCTCACCCTATGTCTGTAGACCCTGTTTGGGGGGTATCTCCTGCGCCGATGGCCTTCAATGCGCTGGCCCCTTCTGGCCTGTGCTGCCTCAGGTGGGTGAGCCACAGCCTGCCGCTCCTGCTGCTGCTGTTGCTGGTGCTGCTGTTGTTGCTGGATCTGCTGCAGCCTCCTCTGCTGTTGGAGATCCTCTACTGCCAAGAAGGGAAGGAAGAAAAGGCCTCCCATGCTTCTGGCAGATGCCTCCGTTGAGGAAGCGCTGAGTGAGAGTGGTGAGAGGGGCTTCCCAGGAGCTCACACTGGAGAAGTGTGTGAGGCTCCAACCTTCCACAGCTGTGCCTAAGCCTTGAACAAGTTGCCCCAAGCCTGAAACAACAAGGTCCTGCAACCTACAAATGCTGTCTGATTAAATCTCTTCTTTCCTGATTGACCTGCAGCTGAAAGTAAGCAAGCCGACATTGTTCACGCCAGGTTTCATCAGCGGTGTTCCCACCAGGCGTGTTTTACGTGGGGAAAGGCTGAAAATTGCAAGGGCCCCTCAAAATGGCATTATAGATTCCAATTACTGGTGATTAGGATCCCGATGACCAGTCCCGCCTGCTGCGGGCGGGACTGATTCGGGTCGCAATGAAACGCCGGGGCGAAAGTCAGACAGGGCGGGGAATCAGGTGGGGGGGGGGTCGCGACCCCCTATTTTTGGGTTTTTTTTTTTTTCCCCCCCCCCCCCCACACGCCTGAAACCCCGCCAGACGGCTCCAGGAAAATCGAGGCCTATGACTCTATGGGCTGGATTTTGCCAATGGGGACGTGATGGAGGCGGGACTCCCAGTTTTTGGGTTGTAGTCCTGCCTCCATCGATTTGTGGCCAACCCACGCGATTTTCCCTTGATTGCCCTTGTTGAGCCTGCCCAGCGGGCTTAGCAGGCCAATTAAAGGGACACCCGGTTATAGGTGATGTCCGGGATTGACATTTCATCTGTCAAGAGCTTTTGACAGATGAAATATCAGCGTTTGACAGCTCTGTGAAGCTGTCAAACACTGACAATCTGACTTCTAACTTGATTCCTTCTCCACAGACTCAGTTAGAAATCTCTCCAGAACAGAAAGCAGAGGCTGCAACTTTTGACAGCTCGCGGCCATTCTGTTTCTGTGCCGGTGTGAGGGACTCCCGAGACCTGAAGGAAGGAAGCCTGCATTAGTAAGTAAAGGTAAGTAAAGCTTATTTAAACACTTTACACACACCAAACACACTTACCTCTGCACTCATGCACCCATCACTCACCTGAACACCAGACATCTCGAACCCTCCAAGCCCTTCAGCCCGACGGTCCGCCTTGCTAACTTGGCGTGGTTTAGAGCCGTCAGGCAGCCCATACTTCAGGGCTAAAAATAGGGATTAGGCCAAAAACTGCCTGTTAACTACCTGTTAACAGGCAGTTAATTGGCACTAATCCCCTTCCCGCCTCAGGGAGGCGGCTCACAGCACAGGTCGGGTACCCACCTCCTGGGAAGCGGGCATGGAGGCGGGTTGGGGGCAGGAAGGGTCCGTGCCCCCCAATTCTGCAATTTTCCCCCCACTTCCGCCTCCAAACCCGCCTCCACAGGGCTTGAAATTCGAGCCCTATGACTCTAAAATGGAGCCAAAGGGAACTTGGGACCAGCAAGAGTCTGAATGGCCCAAAATCGAGCTGACATCAGAAGAGTAAGCACCAATATGAAAGAATGGACTTGCATTTACATGCTGACTTGGCACATCCTCAGGAGATCCCAAAGCATTTCATAACAAACCAACTATTTTTTTTTTTTAAGTGCAGTTACTGTTATGAAGGCAAAAATTATAAGAGAAAAGCGCAAGCACATGAAGGAGATGGAGGAAAAAAATAAAAAAATGTGATCCTTAGCCGGATAATGAATCAATCAACTACAACAAGAAAATATGCAGAAGGAGAGCAGTGGTAATATGATAGTGTTGCGTTAAAGGCTGCCCATAAGATATTTACATGATATATTTATTGATCATCTAGATTTTAAAGGAAGTTGATGACATTAATGCATTCTTAAAGGCATTATGGATTGAGAAGCTGGGACTGTCACTTTGCAATACTCTAACTGTATAGAATTGGCATTATAAATGTAAGACTTGTGGAAAAGATGAATTTACAAGTGCAGTTACTGGACATTATGTGGCCTCAAGCTTCAGGGAGACAGTGAGCGAGTGGGACAATTGGCATTTCACACTGGATAGTTAGTGGATGATTCACCCAACCAGATGATTGGTTATAATGCCAAGAGCCAGAGACTACACAACACAACAAGCCTCAAAGGTTCAGCTCCAGGGACAATCTAAGGTCCAACTGTAATAAGGGGAGATTGGGAATATGTGAATATTGGTCGAGGCCAAAGAATGGAAGAGCAAATAAAAGATGCAAGCATGAACTGACTGGTGGGTAGGGAGGTAAAAAATCTAGTGTGAACTGAGGAAGGGGGAGCAGAAGAGTCGCAGTATGAACTGGAGGGGGTAAAACGAGCTTAGATGGAAGAGTGCCAATATGAACTGGGGTGGGGGACGGAGGATGTTGGTGGGAGATGATTAGAGTAAGAGACATGTGTGTAGACATGGGCTAGAAATTCGTTATAGCCAAGGAATGGGCAGTGTTTAGACTAAAAATGGTTAAGTAGCGTCAGGTGAAAATTGTCTAGACTGCACACAAAATTCATCCTCGCTCCTCATTAAAATGATTACAGCCATGATTCTCGTCTAATAATCCAAGCTGATTGGCGTTACACTGATAAGACGGACCAATATCGGGTGTAGTCTAAACTCAATTAATAATTGCCATCGGCTTTTCCTTGATGCTGCAGCACCTCATTCTCAGCATTGTTGGAGGTGCAGCTGCCTCAGTAACCATAAGAAGGAGAAGGAGCACTTATTTACAAGCCCTGATGGCAGATCACCAGCCCAGGGAGAGAGCCCGGTGTTTTCCGATTAAGCTTTGGAGGCATTGGTTTTAGTGATGGAGGGAAGGCCCTTTACCTGCTAACTGGCAGGAGGCCCTCGCCACAAGTCTGCCGGACTATGTGGAGGGAGGTGGTATACCACATCATGGGCAGCACTCTGGTCCCCAGGACCCACACCCAGTGCAGGAGGAAGTTTAACGAGCTCACACGGGTGGTCAGGGTGAGTGAAGGCTTCAACAAAAGCTACATACCACCACGAGCTTCACACACTGCTTAATGCACCACACCCCCAGCACTCACCCAACAACAATCTCTACATAGCAACACTCACCTTGCACACAATGACAGCTATTCAACTATGGCAGGCACAAGGGTCATTAATTATTAGATTTCATGTCATATGTGAGATACGTTTAGGTGTGTCTGGAATATTTTGTGGTCTCTCTCATTTCACCTTTTTGCCCAGGAGGATGCTGTGATATGCCATGAGACAGGGATTGTATGATGGCGATGTGCTGAGCTATGGGGATCTGGGGTTTCATTCATGTGAATCGGAGTCTGATGAGCCGGTCACGGACAGCCCGTCCAGAAAGGCTGACTGTCTTTCTGCCTCCGCCCTCCCTCCTGTTCTTCCTGTTCCTCCTCCTCATTCCCCTCCTTTGCATCCTCTTCCTCCTCCTCCTCGTTCTCTTCCTCCTCATCCTCCTCTGTCCTCCTGAGGTAATCCCACAATCTCGCAGCCCCCATGATTGTGAGGAAGTGTTGTGAGTAGATGCCTTTAACAAATAATGAGTGACTTCTGCACTTGAATCAACATTCCCTGTCACCAAAAAAAACTTGAAATAACTAAAGAAAGCTGTTTCAGTTGCAGGAAGTAGCAAAGAGGCACTGAAACTGCAAAACCCTGTCAGGTACAGCTGATTGAGAATGGCACCTTTAAATATCATTGCTGCAGCCTGCTTCTGCTGGTAGGTGCCAGCTCTCCCTGTCTTTGTTCTGCGCTGCCATTAAGGTAAGTGGCTAAATCCAGCGTTGGCGATCAGACGTCCAGTGAGCATTGCACACTCACTGACGTCACGATCTCCATGATGGCGAGGTCCCTGGTGATCGAGTTTACCGGCAGCACTACTGGCAACACCGACATGTTCTGTGGTGCTGGAACCGACATAAGCTGTCGTTAGAGCCGTCAACTGAGTTTTACCACCATCTTGTGGTGTTAACGTGTACCACAAATGACATGAATTTCGAGCCCATAGAATCTTACAGCACAGAAGGAGACTACTAGGACCATTGTGCCTGTGCCAAATCTTTGAAAGAGCTATACAATTAATCCCACTCCCTCACTCCTAGCCCTGCAATTTTTTTGTTTTCAAGAATATATCCAATTCCTTTTTGATAGTTACTAATGAATTGGCTTCAACCACCCTTTCAGGTAGTGTATTCCAGATCGTAACAACTCACTGAGTAAAAAAGAAAATCTCCTTATCTGTATGAAGGGGATGGGGTAGGGGGAAAAATGACTGTTGAGGTAGCCATTAGTGAAGTGATGGCCTGGTTGGGAGAAATATATAATTTGTATAAAGTATGTACAATTTTAGATTTGCTTCCTACACACCTGATCTTAAATTGTTCATTTTTGACAAGTCAATGCTTGGGTCATTGAGCCATCTTTATATAATGTATTATTAAAAACAATTTAGATTCTAATATGGAAGTTTTATGTCTGGCTGCTTGAAGAGAACTGAAAAGCACAGCCAAAGGTGATGGCCTGCTAGAAATTCTGAGAAGAAATTCTGGCTGATCAGGGTGTTATAATTCAGGTCATCGTCCTATCACTTTTAAATGATGCTCAAAAGGCAATTCCTATAAGCAGACAAAGTTGTGACCATTAATTAACTCTACAATTATGGCAGAATGCATGTGGGATGCCCACTACTCTCTCCTGATCAATGTGAAAAACAGTTACTACCACACTGTCAGGCCATTATAAGGACTAAATCTAATAATCAGATTTATTTACAAGTAAGATAATTACACAGAATCACAAAAACAAAGAAACCGTTGGTACAGATTTTTAGGAAACAAAGACTGAATCAGTCTATAGGAATTCTTCAACTTACACAGTCCAATATTATGTAAAATACTGGAAGAAAGTCCTTTTAAATTTCCTGATATGATATTTGTTGTATGTGTGTTGTGTGATTTCTGAGCTGGGTCACAGCGTCTATTTCTCATTAGCTATACTGATGCTTTTATGCCTAAAGAAGCCATTCATGATCACAGGTGTAAATCTTGAGCCATTAATTGTAATTCTCTCCACATATCCCCTTGATGTTTACAAATAATAATTTGTTATACTTCCCCTGTTAGAAACCTTGCATATATTAACATTATACAGAAATAATGGCCTAAGCATCAAACAGGCTTGACCTAATACACTTCTCAATATACAGTGTTACCAATAAATGAAGCCTGTAGATTCTGATTGAAACTGAAGGAACTTAGATTGACCCCTGGGTCACAGAGACAAAAATTTGAATTACCTCCCATTAGCTTATGGAGAGGTACAGCAGGAGTAATCAACCTTTGGGCCACTGTATGGATGCTGAGTATCCAGACTACTAGCATTGATCAAAGAGATTTCTCAAAGAAATCCCCTGGTAAAACTGTGGTGGAGTGTGTGTGCTCAGCTTGAGAATTAACTTCACCACTATGGCAGAACACACCAAAGATTGAGGAGTTCTAGTATGACCATAACACAAGGACATGAGACTGCTGCGCAAGCCACAGAGTGCAAGTTTTACTACTGATGAAGCCAGAAAAATTACAAACTTACAGTTAAGATCTTTAGACAGTGGTGAGAAAACACAATGCTATACGGTGTGGACTTTTCACCTACCCAAATAATACATGGCCAACCTTGATGAATCTTCCTGGTGTTGGTCCTAATTAAATATTCATCATGAGCTCCCAGTATGCAATATATCAATTAGTAGGAGCTCGTAGAGTTGGCGGCAAAAAGTCTGGCTCTACTGCCACAATTTAAAGGGAGCAGCAACCTTTCAAAGGAACGGACTTAGATTAGCAAAACTGATATTATGGAGCAGCATCAAGAAGGAACACCTTCGACACCTCCTCCTACCTCCACCTGGACCATGACCCCACTACCAAACATCAAACCACCGTTTCCAAGACTGTCACTGGCCTCATCTCCTCTGGAGATCTTCCCCCCGCGGTCACCAACCTCATAGTTCCCCAACCCCGCACAGCCCGCTTCTACCTCCTTCCCAAGATTCAAAAACAGGACTGCCCTGCTAGACCCATCGTTTCAGCCTGTTCTTGCCCCACCGAACTTATCTCTTCCTATCTCGACTCTATCTTTTCTCCCCTTGTCCAGTCTCTTCCCACCTACAGCCACGACTCTTCGGACGCCCTCCGCCACTTTAACAGTTTCCAGTTTCCTGGCCCCAACCGCCTCCTTTTCACCATGGACATACAATCCCTCTACATCTCCATCCCCCACCAGGATGGCCTGAGGGCGCTCCGCTTCTTCCTTGAACAGAGGCCCGACCAGTCCCCATCCACCACTACACTCCTCCGCCTGGCTGAACTTGTTCTCACATTGAACAACTTCTCCTTTGACTCCACTCATTTCCTCCAAATCAAAGGTGTTGCTATGTGTACCCGCATGGGTCCTAGCTATGCCTGCCTTTTCGTGGGATATGTGGAGCACTCTTTGTTCCAGTCATACTCGGGTCCCCTCCCTCATCTCTTTTTCCGGTACATTGATGACTGTATCGGTGCCGTTTCCAGCTCTCGCCCTGAAATAGACAATTTCATTCACTTTGCCTCCAATTTCCACCCTTCCCTCACCTTCACATGGTCCATCTCTGACTCTTCCCTTCCCTTCCTCGACTTCGCCGTCTCCATCTCTGGGGATAGGTTACTGACCAACATTCACTACAAGCCCACTGACTCCCACAGCTACCTGGACTACACTTCCTCCCACCCCGCCTCCTGTAAGGACTCTATTCCATTCTCCCAGTTTCTCCGTCTCCGCCGCATCTGCTCCGACGATGCCACCTTCCACACCAGTGCTTCCGACATGTCTTCCTTTTTCCTCAACCGAGGATTCCCCTCTACCGTGGTTGACACGGCCCTTGACCGTGTCCGTTCTATCTCCCGCACTTCTGCCCTCACACCTGTCCCTCCCTCCCATAACCACGATAGGGCTCCCCTTGTCCTCACCTGTCATCCCACCAGCATCCACATTCAACGGATCATCCTCCGCCATTTCCGCCACCTCCAAAGTGATCCCACCACTAAACGCATCTTCCCCTCCCCTCCCATTTCAGTATTCCGCAGGGACCACTCCCTCCGAGACACCCTAGTCCACTCCTCTATCACCCCCAGCACCCCTTCCCCTTCACCCGGCACCTTCCCCCTTCTCACTGTCCAGGGCCCCAAACACCCCTTCCAGGTGAAACAGTGATTTACTTGTACTTCTTGCAATCTAGTATACTGTATTCACTGCTCACGATGCGGTCTCCTCTACATTGGGGAGACTAGGGTTGCAAAGGGGTGGAAAGTTTCCGGGAAATTTCCGGAAATTTTCCACGGGAAGTTTAGCTTGGGAATTTTGGGAATTTTGCCCAAAAAAGCACATGCTAGCATAATATTGTTTTTTTTTGTATTTCTTTCTTTTTTTTCCACAGGTCCTCTCTTAAAATTACTAACAGAGATGGAATCTTAATTATTAAGGAATTTCTTAATCAATATATGTTTATCTTCTTACTTGGCTTGTTTTAATAATTACAAGTTTTGTGTGTGACTGTGAACAAATGTGTCCTGATTGGTTGGATGAGTGGATGAGCGATTAGCTCCCTCTATTTGTAATATTTGCATATCGAATTGTGATTGGCCTGCAGGCATCTGTAAGACTGCTATAGTTTTTTTAAGATCCAGGTTAGGGGTCCTGAGGGAAGTCATTTTGTTTTCTGCTGATGTTGTGATGATGCAGTAAGTAAATCAGACTTTATACCAAATAAACCAGTTACTTGTTGAACTCTGTTGTCCTTCAATTTAAAATATACAAAATAATACACTATTGGTGATGTAGCATCGTGTGTGTACAGGTCATGCTTCCATCACATGGAGCATCAGCAAAAATGTACTCACCCTGTTGCAATCGTGCTGATCGACCGCAGTTCGACACAGAGATGAATGCCCTTTATTTCTCTGCATAGAACAATGCCACATTTACCGTCGGATGTGTGGAAGCATTTTACCCCAGGCATTAAAGATGGAAAGACTGTGTACATGTGCAAACACTGTAGAAAGCCATATGTAAAGAATGCCACAAAGATGCAGCAGCATTTATCCAAATGCAACAACTTCACTCATATTACGTCTATTGGGTGCGCAGCTCATGGGCTTAACCTGCTCCTCAAGGACATCATGGGTTTGAGAACCATGGAAGCACTGTACAAGAGAGCCAAGCAAGTTGTTAAGTATGTCAGGGGAAAACAGGTAGTTGCAGCAACCTACAACTCCAAGCAAATGACAAAGAACAAGAACACCACACTGAAGCTGCCCAACAACACTAGATGGGGTGGTGTTGTCATAATGTACAACAGCCTTCTGGAGGGTAAGGAGTCGCTGCAAGAAATGGCAATATCCCAGTCTGGGGATATGGAAACCACCATCAAGAAAATACTGCTGGATGATGTGTTTTGGGAGAGAGTGGTTAGCAGCCTTAAACTACTCTCACCAGTAGCATCTGCAATTGCTCAGATTGAAGATGACGCTGTCTTGTCAGATGTTCTCAGGCTTTTTACTGATTTAAAAGAACAAATCAGCATTGCCCTACCCACATCCCTGCTGCTCAAAGCAGAGGAGAAGGCAATTGTTCAATTCATACAGACGCGTCAAGAATTTTGTGTCAAGCCGATTCATGCTGCAGCATACATGCTGGACCCAAAGCATGTTGGGAGACCAATACTTTCTGGAGAACAGATCAACAGCGCTTACAGTGTGATTTCTACCATCTCACACCATCTCAATCTGGATGTGGGCAAAGTTCTGGGAAGTCTGGCAAAGTTCTCTACCAAGCAAGGTCTTTGGAATGGGGATGGGATATGGGAATCATGCAAGCATATCAGTGCACATACCTGGTGGAAGGGACTTTGTGCATCTGAGGCCCTGTCACCTATTGCATCGGTGATACTCCAAATCCCACCTTCATCAGCGGCCTCTGAACAAAACTGGTCACTTTTTGGGAATACGCATACAAAGGTGCGCAACAGGCTGACTAACAAGAGAGTGGAGAAACTGGTGGCTATCCGGGCAAACCTACAACTTATTGAGCCAGATACAGAAGTGTCCACCACACAGCTAGACACTGACACAGAGGAGGAAATGGACACGTCAGAGCCAGAGTCAGAGAATCAGGAGGAGCAATGAGGAGTAGAAGACTCAGAGGGACAAAATAAGGACAAATTACAGGCTAAATAAGCTGACGCTCTTTTTATTTTATTTTAGATGGGTCTTTTTTGTGGGGGTTCAATAAAGTTCAAAATTATAACCTAAATAAAGTTTTGAAAGCCTGTTTTTATTTGTATGGAACAGTATGTCTATTTTGACGACAAAGATAATATAAGGGTCAGAGACAAAAACCATCAGTGTGCAAAAAAACTCAAAATTCCCATAAATTCCCAAAAATTCCCATGGAAAGTTTCCTCTTTTAAAAATTCCCAGAATTTTGCAACCCTAGGGGAGACCAAACGCAGATTGGGTGACTGCTTTGCGGAACACCTCTGTTCAGTCCGTAAGGATGACCCCGAGCTTCCGGTCGCCTGTCATTTTAATTCATCGCCCCATTCCCATTCAGACCTCACTGTACGCGGGCTCTTGCATTGTTCCACGGAAGCTCAGCGTAAACTCGAGGAACAGCACCTCATCTTCCGATTAGGCACTTTACAGCCTTCCAGACTCAATATCGAGCTCAACAATTTCAGATCATAACCTCGGCCCCTATTACATTTTTACTTATTTTTTATCCACACCTTTGTTTTGGCCCTTTCCCCCACCCCCCCTTTTTTTCCCTCTCCTGCATGGCAGCTGCCTCCCATTCTGCCAGTGCATTTCACACCTAATCTAGAGCCGTCTTTTGTCTCCACTAGTCCTATCACCATCTCATCTCATTTTGAATACCTCTTAATGTCTCTTCACTTCTCTTTTATTCTCTCCCAGCCTGGCCTTCAGTCTTGACTGTAGTGTATGTAACCTGAAGAAGGAACTATATTCTGCAGCCCCTGTATACTGCAGTACCAGTAGTGACCACCCCTGTATATAAGCCTGTGCAGTAACCTTGCATAGTAGTTCCAGTTTTGTCTCCGTTCAGTAAACACCTGTTATCACCAACTCCTGCAGTCCGTGTCTCAATTACACACGGATGTTACATTGACAAAGGGTTTTCACCCGAAACGTTGACTCTATTTTCTCTCCACGGATGTTACCTGGCCTGCTGAGTTTTTCCAGCATTTTCTGTTGTTATCAAGAAGGAACACTCAGGTTTACAGATGTAGTGGTTGAGTTGCTAATGCAAGACATGGGGGAAAGGAGGATTACTGAGTTTGGCTCCAGATCACAAATTGCAGCTGCAACTCATCAATTAACTCTTGGCACACTCACATTGTAAAAGTGTTACACATAATATTGGCCCAGAAATTCGGGTCTCCACGGGTGAGTACGCACGGGGTACTCGCCCGTAGGCCCAATGGAAGTGCCGGTTTCGTGCATGCACTGCGCATGCGTGGGAAACCGGAACTTCCGTTCCCTTGAAAGAAGGTGTTCAGAGGTGGAACGCGTGCGCCGGAGAGGCTCATAGTGCTGCTGTGGAGGCTTTGTGCTTTAATGTACAGCAGAGTCACTTATCCACCTTCCATGTGCTGGAATGCAGAGGCAGTGAGCCATTATGCAGGGCTTCACCAAGCTCTTTACTGCTCTTATGTGGGGGAGCTTCCAGTCCTATGATTGGATGAGGCTGGAGTCTCTTACGGCAACACCAAATATTAGCCATACAGAACCCACGGCCCCGACACTAATGAAAGCAAGTAAGTCCATCCAGTCACTGCAACATCCGATATGGTGGAACCAACTGCAGAACCATCTCAGCACTATGAGCACTCAGATACACCCGCTGTGGGAGCTCCACTGCAGAAGCCTGTGGAGTTCACAGAAATCACAGAAACCCCACAGTGCAGATAGAGGCCATTTCGGCCCATCGAGCCTGCTCCGACACATGTCCCACCCGATCCCCGTAACCCCTACACCAACACATATCCCACCCTATCCCCGTAACCCCACGTATTTAATCCCCCTAACACTAAGGGTCAATTTATCATAGCCAATCAACCTAACCCGCACATCTTTGGACTGTGGGAGGAAACCGGAGCACCCGGAGAAAACCCACGCAAACACGGGGAGAATGTGCAAACTCCACACAGGCAGTTGCCACATACTCAATGGTGGACTTCAATCCTGATAAGCCATCGTGCAGTATTGTATAAATTTTGGGTGGAGGACCCCTCAGTTTCTGCCAGATGTTGTAGGTTGTTTTGGAGACTCTTAAATGACTGCATAAGATGATTATGCTCCACCTTTTATAAAGCACAGCACAGGGAGGTACCCCAATCTTGAAGGGCTCCCATAGATAACTAGCTCCCAAGTAATTCACTTGCTTCCTTCACTGGGGAAGTACCTGGAAGGAGCACAAGAATCATAGAATCATAGAATAGTACAGCACAGAAGGAGGCCATTCGGCCCATCGAGTCTGCACTGGCTCTTTCGAAGAGCAATCCAGTTAGTCCCACTCCCTTGCTCTTTCCACAAATCCCTGCAATTTTCTCTCCTTCAAGTGTTTATCCAATTCCCTTTTGAAGGCTACTGTTGTATTGGTATCCACCACCCTATCAGGCAATGCATTCCAAATCTGAACCACTCGTTGTGTAAAAATGTTTCTCCTCATGTCGCCTCTGGTTATTTTGGCATAGTGGTTAGCACTGTTGCCTCACAGCGCCAGGGACCCAGGTTCGAATCCGGCCTCGGGTGACTGTCTGTGTGGAGTTTGCACATTCTCCCTGTGTTTGCGTGGGTTTCCTCTGGGTGCTCCGGTTTCCTCCCACAGTCCAAAGATGTGCGGGTTAGGTTGATTGGCTATGATAAATTGACCCTTAGTGTTAGGGGGATTAAATACGTGGGGTTACGGGGATAGGGTGGGATATGTGTTGATGTAGGGGTTACAGGGATCGGGTGGGATATGTGTCGGTGCAGGCTCGATGGGCCGAAATGGCCTCTATCTGCACTGTGGGGTTTCTGTGATTCTGTGATTCTGTGAATCACCTTGAATCTGTGCCCTCTCGTTATCACACCTTCAGCCACTGGAAACAGTTACTCTTTATTTACTCTAAATAAACTCTTCATGATTTTAAATACCTCTATCAAATCTCCTGTTAGCCTTCTCTGTTCTAATCAGAACAACTCCAGCTTCTCCAGTCTATCCATGTAACTGTAATCCCTCATCCCTGGAACATTCTAGTAAACCTCTTCTGTACCCTGTCCAAAGCCTTCACGACCTTCCTAAAGTGTGGTGCCCAGAATTGGACACAATACTCCAGCTGGAGCTGAATTAGTGTTTTAGATAGGTTTAGCATAACTTCTTTTGTACTCACACCTCTATTTATAGAATAGAATAGTACAGCACAGAAGGAGGCCATTCAGCCAATCGACTGTGCCGGTTCTTTTGAAGAGCAATCCAGTTAGTCCCACTCCCCGGCTCTTTCCTCATATCCCTGCAATTTTTTCTCAGACAAAATTTGACACCGAGCCACATAAGGAGGTATTAGGACAGGTGACCAAAAGCTTGGTCAAAGAGGTAGGTTTTAAGGAGTGACTTAAAGGGGAGAGAAGTGGAGAGGTTAGGGAGGGAATTCCAGAGCTTAGGGCCTAGGCAGCTGAAGACACGGCCACCAATGATGGAGCATTGGAAACTGGGGGACGTGCAAGAGGCAAGAATTGGAGAAGCGCGGGGATCTCAGAGAGTTGTAGGGCTGCAGGAGGTTACGGAGATGGGGGTGAGGCCATGAAGGGATTTGAACATGAGGATGAAAATTTTAAAATCATAGCGTTACTGGACGGGGAGCCAATGTAGGTCAGCGAGCACAGGGGGTGAAGGGTGAACTGGATTTGGTGCAAGTTAGGATACGGGCAGCAGAGATTTGGATGAGCTCAGGTTTACGGAGTGTGAAAGGTGGGAGGATGGCCAGGAGAGCAAGGTGGACACAACAGTGCAGAAGGTGAGTTACACAGAGGCTAACGTTGCCATCTGAACATCCTGAACCTCAACCCAAGTTAGAAGAAAGAACTTGCACTTCTGTAGCCACTTTCACCACTTCAGGATGATGCAAAGCGCTTCACAGCCAATTCAGTGCTTTTTGAAATGTAATGTAGGAAACTGCACAGCAAGGTCCCACAAACAGCAATGTGATAATGACCAGATAATCTGTTTTTTTAGTGATGTTGGTTGAGGGATAAATATTGGCCCAGGGCCCCGGAGAGAACTCCTCTGCTCTTCTTCAAAATAGTGGCTGTGGGATCTTTTACGTCCAACTAAGGGGGAAGACGGGGCCTCGATTCAAAGTCTCATCCAAAAGATGGCACTTCTTACAGTGCAGCACTCTCTCAGTACCACACGGCAGTGTCAGCCTGGAATATGGACTTAAAAGGAGGGGAGAGAGGCAGAGAGGTTTAGGGAGGGAATTCCAGAGCTCAGTGCCCAGGTGTCTGAAGGCACAGCCACCAATGGTGGAGTACAAAGCCTATGATCCTATATGCTTTATTAACTGCTTTGTTTATCTGTCCTGCCAGCTTCAATGATTTATGCACAAACACTCTCAGGTCTTTCTGTTCTTGCACCCACCCCTCTCCTTTTAAAATTGTATCATTTAGCTTGTATTGAGAGCTGTGGATGCTCAGTCGTTGAGTATATTCAAGACAGAGGTCGATACATTTTTGGGAACTAAGGGAATTAAGGGATATGGGGATAGTGCGGGCAGGTGGAGTTGAGGTCGAAAATCAGCCATGATCTTCCTGAATGGCGGAGCAGGCTCGAAGGGCCAAATGGCCTACTCCAGCTCCTATTTCTTATGTTCTCATTCTTCCTACCGATATGTATCACCACGCAGTTTTCTGCATTGAATTTCATCTGCCATGTGTTTACCCATTCCACCAGCCTGTCTATGTCCTCTTGAAAACTATTACTATCTTCCCTGTTGTTTACTACACTTCTAAGTTTCATATCATCTGCAAATTTTGAAATTGTGCCCTGTACCCCACAAGTCCAAGTCATTAATCTATATCAAAAACAGCAGTGGTTCTAGTACTGAACCCTGGGGAACACTACTTTGTACCTCCCTCCAGTCTGAAAAACAGCCATTCACCACAGCTCTCTGTTTTCCATGGATTAGCCAATAGATACTGTTACTGCTGCTACTGCCCCTTTTATCCCATGGGCTTCAATTTTGCTAACAAGCCTAATATTTGGTACTTTATCAAATACCTTTTGAAAGTCCATATACACAATATCAACTGCACTGCCCTCATCCACCCTCTTAGTTACCTCATCAAAAAACTCAATCAGGTTACCAAACACAATTTGCCCTTAACAAATCTGTGCTGGCTCTCCTTTATTAGTCCATGCTTATACAAGCAGCTGTAAATTTTCTCCTGGCTTATTATTTTTAAAAGCTTCCCCAACACTGACGTTAAACTGACTGGCCTGCAATTGCCAGGTTTACCCTACTCCCCCTTTTAGAACAAGGGTGTAACATTTGCAGTCCTCCAGTCCTCTGGCACCACCCCTGTATCTAAGGAGGATTGGAAGATTGTGGCCAGCACCTCTGTAATTTCTACCCTTACTTCCCTCAGCAACCTAGGATGCATCCCATCCAGACCGGGTGACTTAAAGTACTGCCAGCCTTTCTAGTTCCTCCTCTGTATCTATTTTTATCTCATCCAGTATCCCAACAACCTCATAGTTTACTGTAGCTTTAGCAAAGTCCTCTTCTTTGATAAACACTGATGCAAAGTACTCATTTAATACTTCAGCCATGCATTCTGCCTCCACCAATAGATCTCCATTTTGGTCTGTAATTGGCCCCATCACTCCTCTCACAACATTCTCACTATTAATATGCCTGTAGAAGACCTTCGGATTCCCTTTTATGTTAGCCACAAATCTATTCCCTTAGGTGAATGTCTCATCTATGAGCCATACACCTAAGGGGCAAGAGCTCTATTTTACAAAAAGTTTGCCATGGGTGACTAAAGAGGTATGGGACAATATAAAACTAAGAAAGAAGAAAGCTGCAGACTGCAGGAAGATATCAATGGACTCGTCAGGTGGGCAGAACAGTGGCAAATGGAATTCAATCCAGAGAAATGTGAGGTAATGCATTTGGGGAGGGCTAACAAGGCAAGGGAATACACTATAAATGGTAGGACACTGAGAAGTGCAGAAGATCACAGGGACCTTGGAGTGCATGTCTACTGATCCCTGAAGGTAGCAGGACAGGTAGATAAGGTGGTTAAGAAGGCATACGGGATACTTTCCTTTATTAGCCGAGGCATAGAATACAAGAGCAGGGAGGTTATGCTAGAACTGTATAAAATACTAGTTAGGCCACAGCTAGAATACTGCATGCAGTTCTGGTCACCACATTACAGGAAGGATGTGATTGCACGAGAGGGGGTGCAGAGGAGATTTACGAGGATGTTGCCTGGGCTGGGGAATTTTAGCTATGAGGAAAGATTGGATAGACTGGGGTTGTTTTCTTTGGAACGGAGGAGGCTGAGGGGAGACCTTATTGAGGTGTATAAAATTATGACGGGCCTAGATAGAGTGAATAGGAAAGACCTATTTCCCTTAGCAGAAGGGTCAATAATCAGGGGGGATAGATTTAAAGTAATTGGTCGGAAGTTTAGAGGGGATTTGAGGAGAATTCTTTTCACCTAAAGGGTAGTGGGGGTCTGGAACTCACTGCCTGAAAGGGTGGTAGAGGCAGAGACCCTCATCACATTTAAAAAGTACTTGGATATGCACCTGAAGTGCCATAATCCACAAGGCTACGGACTAAGTGCTGGAAAGTGGGATTAGGATGGATAGCTCTTTTGTCGGCCGGCACGGACAAGATGGGCTGAATGGCTTCCTTCTGTGCTGTAAATTTCTAGAATTCTATGAAAATAAAAAGCATACAAGAATGTAAAAAATAGCACAGATCCTGGCGAATGACAGAAAAAGGTAACAAAACAATCCGAAACTAGGGTCATAAATCTAAACAAAGGAAACTACGAAGGTATGAGGAGTGGGTTGGCTATGATAGATTGGGGAACTTCATTAAAAGGCATGACGGTGGATAGGCAATGGCTAACATTTAAGGAACGAATGCATGAATTGCAACAGATATACATTCTTTTCTGGCGCAAAAACACAAAAGGTAAAGCGGCCCAACCATGGCTAACAAAAGAAATTAAGGATAGTATTAGATCCAAAGAGGAGTCACATAAAGTTGCCAGAAAAAGTAGCAAGCCTGAGGACTGGGAGCAGTTTAGAGCTCAGCAAAAAAGCACCAAGAGATTGATTAAGAGGGGAAAAATAGAGTATGAGAGTAAACTTTCAGGGAACATAAAAGCGGACTGTAAAAGCTTCTACAAGTATGTAAAAAGAAAAAGACTAGTGAAGACAAATGTAGGTCCCTTACAGTCAGAAACGGGAGAATTTATAACGGGGAACAAGGAAATGGCAGAGCCATTCAACAAATACCTTGGTTCTGTCTTCACGGAAGAGGAAACAAATAACTTCCCAGAAATGCTAGAGAACCAAAGGTCTAGTGAGAAGGAGGAATTAAAGGAAATTAGTATTAGTAAAAAAATAGTGCTGGAGAAATTAATGGGACTGAAAGCTGATAAATCCCCAGGGCCTGATAATCAGTATCCCAGAGTACTAAAAGAGGTAGCCATGGAAATAATGGATGCATTGGTTGTTATCTTCCAAAATTCTATAGATTATGGAACAGTTCCTGCAAATTGGAGGGTGGCAAATGTAACCCCACTATTTAAAAAAGGAGGGTGAGAGAAAACAGGGAACTACAGACTATAGTCCTATAGCCTGACATCAGTCATAGGGAAAATGCTAGAGTCTATTATAAAGGATGTGATAACAGGACACTTAAAAAGTGTGGTTTCCGATGAGTGCTGTGAGTTGGGTGAGTCGGAGTTAGGTGAGGAGTGGAATGAGGAGCTCCCTTGCTTCACCTTTGTTTTTCCTAACTTTTCACCCTGTAGGAAGAGGCCGGTGTCGGGAGCAGCAGGAGAGTAGTGAATATTTAAACTCACTTTCGCGGGCTTTTTCTCAAAGGCTGGTCAATCTTGCAGACTGGCGGCGGTGTTCCAGAGCCATGCCACAATTCAAAAAGTGACACGGGCAAGAGGAAGCAGCTGATTGGGTGAGTACGGCCAGGTGAGTATTTATACTACTCTATAGTTTGACATTTAAGGTTAATAGTTTATAAAGTTTAGAAGGTCTTAATTTTTGTGGCTATAGTTTCTAAGGTCTCCGTTGTGTACCGGGAAGTGCTAGTAACCAAGGGCCCTTGAGTATATCATTTAATTGTAATGTAATTGGTGGTATTGATTTGATTTAATTTCATTTAAATTAATTGAAAGATAAGTCAGGACAGCACAGCTCGGCCCTGTGGCATGCTCCTCCTGCACTATGTGGGAAATCAGGGACACTTCCTGTGTCCCTGACGACCATGTGTGCAGGAAGTGTATCCAGCTGCAGCTACTGGCAGACCGCATTGTGGTGATGGAGCTGCGAATGGATACATACTGGAGCATTCGCGATGCTGAAGACATTGTGGATATCACGTTTAATCAGTTGGTCACACCGCAGGTAAAGGTTGGACAGGCAGGAAGGGAATGGGTGACCACCAGGCAGAGTAGTAGGCGCAGGCAGGTAGTGCAGGGGTCCCCTGTGGCCATCCCCCTCTCAAACAGATATACCAATCTGGATATTGTTGAGGGAGATGGCTTATCAGGGGAAGGCAGCAGCAACCAACTTCCTGGCACCATGGGTGGTTCTGCTGCACAGGATGGGAGGAAAAAGACTGGGAGAGCTATAGTGATAGGGGATTCTATTGTAAGGGGAATAGATAGGCGTTTCTGCAGCCGCAAACGAGACTCCAGGATGGTATGTTGCCTCCCAGGTGTAGGGTCAAGGATGTCTCGGAGTGGCTGCAGGGCATTCTGGAGGGGGAGCGTGAACAGCCAGTTGTCGTGGTGCATATAGGCACCAACGATATGGGTAAAAACCGGGATGAGGTCCTAAAAGCTGAATATAGGGAGTTAGGAGGTAGATTAAAAAATAGGACCTCAAAGGTAGAAATCTCAGGATTGCTATCAGTGCCACGTGCTAGTCAGAGTAGAAATAGATGATACTTCAGATGAATTCGTGGCTAGAGGAATGGTGCAAGAAGGAAGGATTCAAATTCCTGGGACATTGGAACCGGTTCTGGGGGAGGTGGGACAGGTACAAACTGGACGGTTTGCACCTGGGCAGGACCAGGACCGATGTCCTAGGGGGAGTGTTTGCTAGTGCTTTTGGAGAGGGTTTAAACTAAAATGGCAGGGGGTTGGGAACCTGTGCAGGGAGCCGGAGGAAAGGGAAGCAAGGATAAAAGCAAAGGACAGGAAGGAGAAAAGCAAAAGTGGCAGTCAGAGTAATCAAGGGTTTAAATCAAACATGGCCACAATAAATAATAATTCTAAAAGGTCTAAGAGTATTAAAAAAACAAACCTGAAGGCTTTGGGGGAGAAATTCGGTCTCGCCCCATTTGGGGCGCTAGTATTGACGGTGTGCAAAGTTTAGCACCAGGCGCAATTTATCACCACCTCTAGCGATATTGGGTAGCTGCGCCCCTGAAGTTGATTGCGGCGCTAAATCAGGCGCTGCACGATAGTCTTAAGGCGCTAACCCGACGGCGCGATGCAATTTCTCTGCAGGCGGGCGCAGCGCAGGTGCTGTCAATTATCGATTTCAGCCAGACACGCTGGCGCCGGTCAGCTCTTAAAGGGGCGGATCGATTATCATCTCCAGCCACACCCTGCGCCTCGTAGGCCTCAAACTCGGCGGTAAACTACCTGTGGCATCGACAACTGCATCAATATGGAGAGGGCCAGGGAGAGAGCGCAGCAATTCAGCGAGGGGGCATCGGATGCTCTGGTTGGCACGGTGGAGCGCAGGTGATCTGTGCTCTACCCAGAGAATGGTAGGAGGCCTCAACAGAGTGACTACCGCAGAGCTTGGAGGGAGGTTTCCCACAGAGTCACCTCCAGCAGCATGGTTCCCAGGACTCCTGTGCAATGCAGGAAGAAGTTCAACGACCTCAATCGGGTCGTCAGGGTGAGTTCCTTTTTCAGAATCATCTTCATCCCTCCACCTGCACCTCACTTTATGGCCAGAGGGTGTGCAAAGCCCCAATGGCCAGCTGTCATCCAGCACCCATGGCCCTTTCTGGAAACACACACGCACATTCAGCTCTGTGCATAATGTAAGGGCCATGGGAGGCATGTCATGCCAGATCAGGGCAGTCTGTTTGTTTTGCTGTTTGTTTCCATTGCTTTGTCATGCGGGAAGGATACACATTTTGTTAAATAAGAAGTTTATTTATTCACAATGTCCATGTCTGTTCTTTGCACCAATTTTTGCCTTGACTGGCTTAGGGGCAGCAGAACGGTTCCATTCATGTTCTTGGAATGGCAGAAAGCATTCCCTCAGAGGGGCCTAGAAGCGACTTGCTATAAGCCTCTGACGGACGGCCCTTGCAGTTTGTGCCTCCCTCCCGCCTTGGTGCTCTTCCTCCTCTGCTGGTGCTTCAATGTCTGGTGGCATTGGCTGGGTCCTGAGGATTGCCAGGTTATGCAGCATGCAACACACAACCACGAAGTGGGAGACTCGCTCAGGTGAGTACTAAAGGGCTCCTCCGGAATGGTCCAGACAGCAGAACCGTTGCTTCAGCACGCCGATTGTGTGCTCAATAATGTTCCTGGTCACTTGATGGCTCTCATTGTAATGTTCTTCAGCAGGGGTGCTGGGCGAACGGAGCGGGGTCATCAGCCAGGGGCACAGAGGATAGCCCTTGTCCCTGAGAAGCCAGCCTCCTGGGTGAGCCAGGGCTTTGAAAAGATCTGCCACAGAAGTCTGGCGCAGGATGAAGTTTCATGGCTGCTGCTTGGAAAGTGGGCATTGACAGCGAGTATCAGCTGTCGGTGGTCACAGACCAGCTGTACATTCAAAGAATGAATCCCCTTTCGGTTGCGGAAATCCTCCACATTCTCTAGAGGCGCCCGCAAAGCCACATTCATGCAGTCAATGGTGCCCTGCACCATGGGGAAGCCCGCTATCCTTGCGAAGCCCTCTGCGCACTCTCGCTGCTTGTCTGGGGTCATTGGGAAGGAGATGTACTGCCGTCTCCTTTTAAAGAGGGCATTAGTCACTTGACGGATGCAGCAATGCACCGCGAACTGTGAGATATTGGCAATGTCCCCAGCAGCGGCCTGAAAGGAGCCGCTGGCATAGAAGTTTAGAGCCACAGTGATCTTCACAGCCACCAACAGAGATGTCCTGCACCTTTGTTGAGGCTGCAGATCTGGCTGAAGCAGGTGGCAGAGCTCAGTGACCACCTCCTTACTGAAGCGCAGCCTTCGGAAACACTGCTCCTCCGACATGTTGATATACGAAAACTGTTGGCGGAAAACCCTGGCAGCGTAAGGTCTCGTGTGCCGACTTCTGTAGGCCCTCCTCCATCTGGCCATGCCTGCCACTCTATCCCTGCATCTCTGTGCCCTGTCAATATGATTGAGAAGGACGACGTTCCCATCCAATGCAGCCCCCATAGAAAGTGCACACTGAAAGTTATGCCAGTTGAGAAGCTTACCAACAGCAAAGTAATGTTCAGAAGGCTAAAGTTCCTCAGCCAGCGCTGGCTCACTGCAGAAATGGCTCTCCGTTTCTCTCTGAGCAACTCTCTCTCTCTCTCACAGAAGGTGTGGTCCAAAAATGGCTACCAGTAACAACCCATGAAGAGTTCCCTTTAAATAGCGCACCCCCAGCCCGACAGCGACTGGGAAACATTCAAGGTAACCTGTCCTTGTTAGCGCCAGGCGGAATGGAGCGGGGCGCCACTGAATTTCCGGTCCGGGGCGCCCCAAGGGCGTTGCACAATGAAATGACGTCATGATCTGCGTGCGCCGGTGAGCGGGCACAACAGTTTAGCACCGGCGCTAAATGTCCACTCAATTTGGGAAGAGGCGCAGGGTTCGCTGCGCCCGGGCGCTAGTTGGTTAATGCCCCACTTCTCGACCTCTTTAGGCACTAATGGGTGGCGCAACCAACCAAATGTTTCCCCCTTTGTGTCTTAATGCGAGGAGCATTTGTAATAAGGTGGATGAATTAGCTGTGCAAATAGATGTAAATGTATATAATGTAATTGGGATTGCGGAAACATGACTCCAGGGTAACCAAAGCTGGGAATTCAACATCCAGGGGTATTCAATATTCAGGAAAGACAGGCAAAAAGGAAAAGGAGGTGGGGTAGCATTGCTGGTTAAAGAGGAGGTTAACACAATAGTAAGGAAGGATATTAGCTCTGATGATGTGGAATCTGTATGGGTAGAGCTTAGAAATACCAAGTGGTAGAAAACGTTAGTGGGAGTTGTATACAGACCCCCAAACACTAATGCTGAGGTTGGGGATGGCATTAAATGGGAAATTAGAGACGCGTGCAATAAGGGCACAGCAGTTATCATGGGTGACTTTAATCTACATAGAGTCCAAAGATGTGCAGGTTAGGTTGATTTGGCTATGATAAATTGACCCTTAGTGTTAGGGGATTAAATACGTGGGGTTACGGGGATAGGGTGGGATATGTGTCGGTGCAGGCTCGATGGGCCGAAATGGCCTCTATCTGCACTGTAGATTCTGTGATTCTGTGATTCTGAGAGTGGGCTAACCAAATTAGTAACAATACTGTGGAGGAGGAATTCCTGGAGTGTATACGGGATGGTTTCCTGGACCAATATGTTGAGGAACCAGCTAGAGATCAGGCCATCTTAGACAGGGTATTATGTAATGAGAAAGGATTAATTAGTAATCTTGTTGTGCGAGGCCCCTTGGGGCGGAGTGATCAAAATATGATAGAATTCTTCATTAAAATGGAGAGTGAAGTATTTGACTCAGTGACTAGGGTCCTGAATTTAAATAAAGGAAACTACGATGGTATGAGGTGCGAGTTGGTTAGGATGGATTGGGGAACGTTACTTAAAGGGTTGACGGTGGATAGGCAATGGCAAACATTTAAAGATCGCATTGATGAACTACAAAATTTGTTCATCCCTGTTTGGCATAAAAATAAAACAAAAAAGGTGACTCAACACTGGCTAACAAGCAAAATTAGGGATAGCATAAGATCCAAGGAGAGGACATATAAATTGGCCTGAAAAAGCAGCAAACCTGAGGATTGGGAGCAGTTTAGGGTTCAGCAAAGGAGGACAAAGGGATTAATTAAGAGAGGGAAAATAGATTATGAGAGTAAGCTTTCAGAGAACATAAAAAATGGCTGTAAAAGCTTCTATAGATATGTGAAGAGAAAAAGATTGGGGAAGTCAAGCATAGGTCTCTTGCAGTCAGAATCAGGGGGATTTATAATGGGAAACAAAGAAATGGCTGACCAATTAAATACATACTTTCGTTCTGTCTTCAGAAAGGAGGACACAAATAATCTCCCAGAGATGTCGGGGAACATAGGGTCTAATGAGAGGGAGGAACTGCATGAAATCAGTATTTGTAGTGAAATGGTGTTAGGGAAATTGACGGGATTGAAGGCCGATAAATCCCAGGGCCTGATAATCTACATCCTCGGGTACTTAAGGAAGTGGCCCTAGAAATAATAGATGCATTGCTGGTCATCTTCCAAAATTCTATAGACTCTGGAATAGTTCCCATGGATTGGAGGGTAGCTAATATAACCCCACTATTCAAAAAAGGTGGTGGAGGGAAAACGGGGAATTATAGACCGGTAAGCCTGACATCGGTAGTGGGGAAAATGTTGGAGTCCATTATAAAAGATGTAATAGCAGAGCACTTGGAAAACAGTGACAGGATCGGACAAAGTCAACATGGATTTACAAAAGCTAAATCGTGCTTGACTAATCTACTGGAATTTTTTGAGGATGTAACTGGTAGAATAGATAAGGGAGAACCAGTGGATGTGGTGTATTTGGACTTTCAGAAGGCTTTCGATAAGGTCCCGCATAAGAGATTAGCGTGTAAAGTTAAAGCACATGGGATTGGGGGTAAGGTACTGACTTGGATAGATAACTGGTTTGCAGGCAGGAAGCAAAGAGTTGGAATAAACGGGTCTTTTTCCGAGTGGCAGGCAGTGACTAGTGGGGTACCGCAGGGATCGGTGCTAGGACCCCAGCTATTCATAATATATATTAATGCTCTAGATGAGGGAACAAGATGTAGTATCTCCAAGTTTGCACACGACACAAAGCTGGGTGGGCGTCTGTGCTGTGAGGAGGATGCCGAGAAACTCCAGTATGATTTGGACAGGTTGGGTGATTGGGCAGATGCAGTATAATGTGGATAAATGCAAGGTTATCCACTTTGGTGGCAAAAACAGGAAGGCAGATTATTATCTGAATGGCAATAGATTGGGAGAAGGGGAACTGCAACGAGACCTGGGTGTCGTTGTACACCAGTCGCTGAAGGTAAGCATGCATGCGCAGCAGGCGGTTAAGAAGGCAAATGGTATGTTGGCCTTTATAGCAAGAGGATTTGTGTACAGGAGCAAGGACGTCTTGTTGCAGTTGTACAGGGCCTTGGTGAGACCACACCTTGAGTATTGTGTGCAGTTTTGGTCGCCTTATCTGAGGAAGGATGTTCTTGCCATGGAGGGAGTGCAGCGAAGATTCACCAGACTGATACCTGGATGGCAGGAATGACGTATGAGGAGAGATTGGGTCGATTGGGCTCATATTCGCTGGAGTTTAGAAGAATGAGAGGGGATCTCATTGAAACTTATAAAATTCTAACAGGACTAGACAGGCTAGATGCAGGAAGGATGTTCCCGATGACGGGGGAGTCCAGAAGCAGGGGTCACAGTCTAAAGATAAGGGGTAAGACATTTAGGACAGACATGAAGAGGAATTTCTTCACCCAGAATTCTCTACCACAAAAGGCAGTTGAGGCCAATTCATTAAATATATTCAAGAAGGAGTTAGATATATTTCTTAATGCTAAAGGTGTTGTGTATGTACCTTTAAGAGAGAACTGCTTTTATACTGTAGTACCGGCAGTGACCACACCTGTATATGAAGCCGTAGCAGGCTTCTGTACTTTCAGTTCCAGCATACCCTCTGTTCAGTAAACACCTGTTATTACCGTTCTCCTGCAGTCCGTGTGTTATTGATACGCGGACACTACAGTGGCGACGAGCAGGTTCGAACTCACCTGCAGTACTGCATCACCTCACGGGGATCCATCCCTGAAAAGAAGCTTCTTGGAGGTCAAAGCCAGAGCAACGGGCGTCGACCGTGGGCAACCGCCCAGTGATCCATCGGAGTTCAGTGAATCGCAGGGGAAGCTGTGGAGAGCTGGCTGAAGTTAATGAGGGGGTGACTAGGTGTGTGGATGAGGGTAATGCAGTGGATGTGGTATACATGGATTTCAGTAAGGCCTTCGTACCAAGGGGACGGTCTACACCTGAACTGTGAGGGAGCCGATGTCCTCGGGGTAATATTTTCTAGGGCGGTTCGGGAGGATTTAAACTAATTTGGCAGGGGGATGGGAACCTAGGTAGTGGAAAAGAGGGAAGTCATATGAAGTCAGAAATAGATGGTAGAAAGGTGAGAAGCAATAAGCAAAGGAGAGAAACACAAAGGGCCAAACTAATTCATAATGAGAGTGTGAAAAAAGCAAGCCTGAAGGCTTTGTATCTTAATGCTAGAAGCATTAGGAACAAGGTGGATGAATTAGTTGTGGAAATAGAGGTAAACAAGTATGATTTGATTGGGATTACAGAAACGTGGCTGCAGGGTGGGCAAGGCTGGGAACTTAACATCCAGGGATATACAATATTTAGGAAGGATCGGCAAAAAGGTAGGGGAGGTGGGGTAGCATTGCTGGTAAAGGAGGGGATTAATGCAATGGAAAGGAAGGATATTAACTCGGATGAAACGGAATCTGTATGGGTAGAAATGAGAAATAGCAAGGGGAGGAAAACGTTAGTGGGTGTGATATATAGGCCTCCAAATAGTAATATGGAGGTGAGGGAAGGCATAAAAAGGGAAATTAGAGAAGCGTGCGATAAGAGCACAGCTGTCATCATGGGTGACTTTAATTTACATATTGATTGGACTACCCAAATTAGTAAAAATTCTGAGGAGGAGGAATTCCTGGAATGTTTTCGGGACGGTTATCTGGACCAATATGTCGAGGAGCCGACTCGAGATCAGGCCGTTTTAGACTGGGTATTGTGCAATGAGAAGGGACTTATCAGCAATCTTCTTGTACGAGGCCCCTTGGGTCAGAGCGATCATAATATGATCGAGCTCTCAGTCGAGATGGAGAGTGAGGAAATTGAATCAGAGACTAAGGTCCAGAACTTAAATAAAGGGAATTACGAGGGTATGAGACGGGAATTGGGTAAGATTGATTGGGTGGTGTTTCTGGGGGGATTGACAGTGGATAGACAATGGCAAGCATTCAAAGATAGAATGGAAGAATTCCAGAACATGTTTATACCGGTTTGGCATAAAAATAAACCTAAAAAGGTGACTCAACCGTGGATAACGAGGGAAATTAGGGACAGCATAAAATCAAAAAAAAGGGCATATCAACTGGCAAAAAAAAGCACCAGACCGGAAGATTGGGGGCAGTACAGGATACAGCAAAAGAGGACAAAGGGATTAATCAGGAAGGGGAAAATAGAATACGAAAGTAAACTTGCAGCAAACATAAAGACAGACTGCAAAAGCTTTTATCGGTATATCAGGAGGAAAAGACTGGTAAAATCCCAAGTCGGTCCCTTGCAGTCTGATTCGGGAGAATATATAATGGAGAATAAGGAAATGGCAGACCAATTAAACTCATACTTTGGTTCTGTATTCACAAAGGAGGACACAAATAACCTCCCAGGAATATCGGCAAACATAGGGACTAATGAGAGGGAGGAGCTGACAGAAATTAGTATCTCTAGGGATATGGTGTTGGGTAAGTTGAGGGGACTGAAGGCCGACAAATCCCCAGGGCCTGATAAACTACATCCTAGGGTACTTAAGGAGGTTGCCCTGGAGATAGCAGATGCTCTAAGGATCATCTTCCGGAACTCCATTGACTCGGGAACAGTACCCGTGGATTGGAGGGTAGCTAATGTTACCCCAATATTTAAAAAGGGGGGTAGAGAGAAAGCAGGGAATTATAGACCAGTAAGCCTTACATCGGTTGTGGGCAAAATGCTAGAGTCCATTATTAAGGATAAAATAGCGGAGCACTTGACAAATGGGGAAAGGATCGGACAGAGTCAACATGGATTTACAAAGGGTAAATCGTGTTTGACTAATCTGCTGGAATTTTTTGAGGAGGTAACTGGTAGAATAGATGGGGGAGAGTCAGTGGATGTGGTGTACCTTGACTTCCAGAAAGCCTTCGATAAGGTTCCACACAAAAGATTATCATGCAAAATTAAGGCTCATGGGATTGGGGGCAAAGTATTAACGTGGATAGAGAACTGGCTGGCGGATAGAAAACAGAGAGTTGGAATAAACGGCTCGTTTTCGGAGTGGCAGGCAGTGACCAGCGGGGTGCCGCAAGGATCTGTCCTGGGACCCCAGCTGTTCACAATATATATAAATGATCTGGATCAGGGAATTGGATGCAATATTTCCAAATTCGCTGACGACACTAAACTAGGAGGAGGGGTGGGCTCTGATGAGGATGTCAGGAGGCTACAGTGTGATTTGGACAGGTTGGGGGAATGGGCGGATACGTGGCAGATGCACTATAATGTGGATAAATGCGAGGTTATCCACTTTGGGGGTAAAAACAGGAGGGTAGATTATTATCTAAATGGCAATAGATTGGGAGATGGGGAAGTGCAGAGGGACCTGGGTGTTCTTGTGCACCAGTCACTGAAGGAGAGCATGCAGGTGCAACAGGCGATTAAGAAGGCAAATGGTATGTTGGCCTTCATATCAAGGGGGTTCGAGTATAGGAATAGGGATACCTTACTACAGCTGTACAAGGTGCTGGTGAGACCGCATCTGGAGTATTGTGTACAGTTTTGGTCGCCCCATCTGCGGAAGGATGTTCTTGCCATGGAAAGAGTGCAACGGCGATTCACCAGGCTGATACCTGGAATGGCGGGAATGACCTACGAAGAGAGATTAAATAGTTTGGGCTTGTACTCACTGGAGTTTAGAAGATTGAGAGGGGATCTCATCGAAACATATAAAATTATGGCAGGCCTGGACAGGCTGAATTCAGAGAGAATGTTTCCAATGGCCGGGGAGCACAGAACCAGGGGCCACAGTCTAAAAATAGCGGGCAAATCATTTAAAACAGAGATGAGGAAGAATTTCTTCACTCAAAGAGTGGTGAGCCTGTGGAATTCCCTGCCACAGAGGGCTGTGAAGGCTAATTCAATAAATATTTTCAAGAGAGAATTGGATATATTTCTGAAGGCTAAGGGGATTAAGGGTTACGGAGAAAAGGCGGGGACGGGGTACTGAACTGGTAAGATCAGCTATGATCTCAGACGAAGATCAGCCATGATCTCATTGAATGGCGGAGCAGGCTCGAAGGGCCGAATGGCCTACTCCTGTTCCTATCTCTATGTATCTATGTATCTATGTATAAAGTCCCGCACAGGAGACTGGTCAAGAAGGTAAGAGCCCATGGAATCCAGGGTGCCTTGGCACGTTGGATACAAAACTGGCTTAGTGGCAGAAGGCAGAGGGTGATGGTCGAAGGTTGTTTTTGTGACTGGAAGCCTGTGGCCAGTGGGGTACCACAGGGATCGGTGCTGGGTCCCTTGCTGTTTGTGGTCTACATTAATGACTTGGATATGAATGTAAAAGGTATGATCAGTAAGTTCGCGGATGATACAAAAATTGGTAGGGTGGTAAATAGCGAGGAGGGTAGTCTCAGTCTGCAGGACGATATAGATGGGTTGGTCAGATGGGCGGAACAGTGGCAAATGGAATTTAACCCGGAAAAGTGCGAGGTGATGCACTTTGGGGGGACTAACAAGGCAAGGGAATACACAATGAATGGTAAGACCCTAGGCAAGACGGAGGGTCAGAGGGATCTGGGTGTGCAAGTACACAGATCCCTGAAGGCGGCGGAACAGGTGGATAAGGTGGTAAAAAAGGCATATGGGATACTTGCCTTCATTAGCCGAGGCATAGAATATAAGAGCAAGGAGGTTATGATGGAGCTGTATAAAACACTGGTTAGGCCACAGCTGGAATACTGTGTGCAGTTCTGGTCGCCACACTACAGGAAGGATGTGATAGCTTTGGAGAGGGTGCAGAGGAGATTCACCAGGATGCTACCAGGGCTGGAGCGCTTCAGCTATGAAGAGAGACTGGGCAGATTGGGTTTGTTTTCCTTGGAGCCGAGGAGGCTGAGGGGGGACATGATTGAGGTGTACAAAATTATGAGGGGCATAGATAGGATGGATACTAAGGAGCTTTTTCCCTTAGTAGAAGGGTCAATAACTAGGGGGCATAGATTCAAGGTAAAGGGCGGGAGGTTTAGAGGGGATTTGAAAAAGAACTTTTTCACCCAGAGGGTGGTTGGAGTCTGGAACTCACTGCCTGAAAGGGTTGTGGAGGCTGGAACCCTCACAACATTCAAGAAGCATTTGGATGAGCACTTGAAATGCCATAGCATACAAGGCTACGGACCAAATGCTGCAATATGGGATTAGATTAGACAGGGCGTGATGGCCCGCACGGACACGATGGGCCGAAGGGCCTCTATCCGTGCTGTATAACTCTATGACTCTATGACTGGACCACGTATATGGAAAGAATTGAAGTGTACTGCAAGGCAAATAGGGTGGCCGATGAAAAGAAGGTGTCGGCATTATTAAATTTGATGGGCGCGAGAACGTACAGCCTATTGCGGAATTTAATTACCCCAGCTAAACCAATGGAGAAAAGCTTTGAAGAGATTGTCAATATCTTACAGGAACATCTGAACCCTACACCGTTGCTTGTTGTGTATGTACCTTTAAGGGAATAACTGGTCTCAGACTGCAGTACCGGCAGTGACCACCCCTGTATAAAAGGCCCTAGCAGGCTTCTGTAGTTTCAGTTTCCAGGTTGTCTCCATTCAGTAAAGACTTGTTATAATCAACTCCTGCAGTCCGTGTCTCAATTATACACGGACATAATACTGGCGATGAGTAAGAAACAAACTTACCTGCAACTCGGCAGCACCTCAGACGACGTTATTGAAGGTCGAAGCCAGAAGAAAGAAAAAAAAAAATCCAAAGAAACTCGAGAAACGGGCGTCGACCGTGGGCAAATCATCGAATTGAAAAGTTGCAGGAGAGACTGTCGAGAGCCAGGCTTGGTTCTCCAGTCTGTGGTTTCCCAGCTAATCGGGCTGGTGGCAGGTAGTGCACTGATCCTTCCTGGGCTGCAGCGGGCTAGAGCTCGATCAGTTGGCTCTGCAACGGGGCCGGAGCGAGGCGGGAAGCAAAGAGGGAGAGAGAGGGTGGAGCACACAGGGCGCGGCCGGTGCTTCGAAGCCGGGCAGCGTTCGGACCTAAGAAGAGGGAGGGAAGTGTCCAAGAGGGTCCGCTCCACGACGGGAACAGTTCTTCAATTAACGGAGCAAATATTGAAGCGCGATAGAAAAATAAAAATACCGCGGAGAGCGGCGTTGGCAGCAGCGAGCGGGGAGGCGCGAAGACCATAGGGCGTCGCCATTACAGGATAGTAAAATAAATATAATCGCCAGCAACAGCGTTGGCAGCAGTGGCAGCGAAGGAAAAGCATGGGAGGCGCCATCTTAGATTTACAAGATGCCAAAGACTGGTGATATCACTGCCTTCGATAATGCAATAGAAGACTGGACCACGTATGTGGAAAGAGTCGAGGTATATTGCGAGGCAAACGAAATAGCCGATGAGAAAAAGGCATCGGTATTGCTAAATTTAATGGGCGCAAGAACGTACGGCCTATTGCGGGACCTGATTACTCCAGCCAAACCGAAGGCGAAGAGTTTTAACAAAATTGTTGCTATCCTACAGGAACACCTAAATCCTACACCGCTGCTGATAGCAGAAAGATTTAAATTCCACAGGAGAAATCAGCACATTTCGTTGTTCATGTACTTGTGCATTGTACAATGACAATAAAGTTGAATTATTATTATTATTATTATTATTATTACCTTACGGAACTACACAAGCTATCAAAGCACTGCCAGTTCGGAGCAGGACTGGCAGATACCTTACGGGACAAATTTGTCTGTGGACTCCTGAGTGAAGGAACCCAGAAGAGGTTACTCTCAGAGAAAGAGCTGACGCTAGATAAGGCTTTCAGCGTGGCAGTATTGTACGAAGCAGCAGCAAGGGGAGCTGCGGAAATACAACAAAAGCCACAGGAATACGGCACCCACGAAATGACACGGGGATTTGCAAAATGTTATCGCTGCGGCAGAACAAACCATGACCAGAAGGACTGCTGGTCCAAGGACAAAATATGCAGGCAATGCGGAAAGATGGGACACATTGCACGAGTTTGCAGGTCTGGGAAGAAGACAAACGACAGCAAAAAGGCTACTAAGGAACCGTACAGGAAAGTACAAAAGATGATGGACAGTAGTTCCGAAGACCAGATGAGCGATAGTGAATCCGGGAACAAGAGACTAAGCTGTCTCAAACTTCACAACATAATCGCAATAGAGGATCACTGAACCATTTGGGTCACCCTCACGGTAGCAGGGTCCCAAGTCAAAATGGAATTGGATACAGGATCAGCGCTAACCATCATGAATCGACGAGACTACGAGTGGCTATTCTCACACATACCCTTGAGAGAGACATCCATTGTCTTGAGGACGTATACGGGGCAGAAAGTATACCCCAGAGGAAAAATAAGGGTGCCTGTCGAATACAACGGCAAGAAAATACGGAAATTGTATCTCTACATTCTGCAAGATGGTGGACCACCGTTATTGGGACGTGAATGGATCAGAAAGATAAGTTTAGACTGGCACTCCATTCAGGCACTGACGGTGGCTGGTAAAAAGGATGACGACGTCACTCCTGGACGATTGTCAACAATCTTAGCTGACGCCAAAGAGGTATTTCAACAAGAACTGGGCACTCTTAAAGGCGTAACCGCCTCGATAAAAATAGAGGAGAATGCAATTCCCAAGTTTTTCAAAGCAAGACCGGTACCATATGCAATTCGCCCAGCCGTCGAGGCAGAGCTGGAGAATCTGGAGAATGCAGGCGTGTTATCTAAGGTAGACTGGAGCGAGTGGGCGACACCCATCGTTCCGGTCATGAAGAAAACGTTAAACAATAAGTCTGAGGAGCCAAGGAAGGTTCGCATCTGTGGGGACTTCAAGGTGACGGTGAACCCAGTCCTTCACACAGTACAATATCCTCTTCCAAGGATAGAAGATATCTTCGCCTCACTCTCTGGAGGGAAGCGTTTTACAAAAATTGACCTAGCACAAGCATATTTGCAGCTGGAGGTTGAAGAATCCTCTAGGAAGTCTCTCACGATAAACACTCACAAAGGTCTTTACCAGTATAATCGACTGGTATTCGGAGTAGCATCAGCTCCGGCGATATGGCAAAGAGCGATGGAACAAGTCCTGCAAGGGATTCTGGGGACTCAGTGTTACTTGGACGGCATCCTAGTGATAGGTGAAGATGACAGTGAACACCTTGCCAACCTAGAGCAAGTGCTCACTAGACTACATGAACATGGGCTACGAGCCAATCGCCCCAAGTGCGAGTTTTTTAAGAAACAGATATTGTATTGTGGCCACGTGATTGATGAAGAGGGGTTGCATAAGTTCCCTGACAAAATTGAAGCAGTAGTTAAGGCTCCAGCGCCTGAAAATGTGTCGCAACTGAGGTCATTCCTCGGATTGGTGAATTACTACCATAAGTTTTTGCCGAATTTGTCCACAATTCTGCATCCACTGAATGCCCTACTACGAACGGCAGTAGCATGGAAATGGAGCGATGAATGTAAGCGGGCCTTTCAGAAGAGTAAGGACCTAATCACTTCAAGAGAAGTATTGGGTCACTACAACCCATCACTACCGATAAGACTGGCGTGTGATGCGTCTCCCTACGGCATTGGGGCGGTACTGTCACATAAATTCCTTGATGGTTCAGAGAGGCCGATAGCTTTTGCGTCACGCTCGTTAACTTCAGCCGAGCGTAACTACGCCCAGATTGACAGCGAGGCCCTCAGCCTGGTGTGGGGGGTGAAGAAGTTCAATCACTAACTGCATGATCAGAAATTTACTCTACTAACTGATCATCAACCTCTCGTCTCCATTTTCAACCCTCAGAAGGGCGTACCGATAATGATGGCACAACGGCTACAGAGGTGGTCCCTTTTCCTAGGGGCACACCAATATGACATTGAGTACAAAGGAACTAAACAGCATGGGAATGCTGATGGATTGTCGCGCCTACCGTTGCTGATGGTGGAAGAAGAACTGGCAGTGGATCCAGTGGAGTTATTCCACTCGACTATAGTCGAATGTCTCCCTTTGACGAATGCAAACATAGAAAAGGAAACACGAAATGACCCGACACTCTCCTGGGTCTATGATTTAACGGTGAAGGGATGGCCAGCACATGGCGAACCACTGCTGCCAGCATTCTCGCCGAGAAGAGAACAGCTGTCAGTGTGCAGAGGAACCTTGATGTGTGGATCCAGAGCAGTAATTCCACCCAAATTGAAGGATAGAGTGCTCAATGAGCTTCATGAGGGTCATCTGGGAGGGGTAAAAATGAAGAACTTAGCCAGAGCGTTTGTGTGGTGGCCAGGAATCGATAGAGAAATCGAAGAGATGACCAAGAGCTGTACAGGATGCCAGAAGGTCCAAAACGCCCCACCACAAGCCCCTCTACATCCATGGGAGTGGCCCTCATCTCCATGGCAAAGGGTGCACATTGATTTTGCTGGTCCCTTTATGGACTCGATGTTTTTAATTGCGGTGGATGCACGTTCAAAGTGGCCAGAGGTAATAAAAATGTCCTCAACCACCACAGAAAAAACTATCACAGTTTTACGAACCATATTCGCCACGAATGGGCTCCCTGAACAGATTTGCTCTGACAATGGACCACAGTTTGTGTCTGAAGAGTTCCGGAGGTTCTTAAAGAACAATGGTGTTAAGCATTACACATCCGCCCCATATCATCCAGCCACTAATGGATTGGCCGAGAGGTTTGTTCAAACATTCAAGAAGGCTATCAAGGCAATGTGTAATGAAGATATACCCCTACAACACAAGGTGGATAACTTCTTGTTTGCCTACCGGAATGCGACACATGCGGTTACCAACCAAACTCCAGCCATGATGTTCTTCAATCGAAGACTACGATGCCGCTTGGATTTGGTTAAGCCAAACGTCAGAAGAGATGTGGAGAACAGGCAGTTTCAGAATATGAATGAAAGGCCGACCAGGAGTTTTAAGATAGGTCAACCAGTTTTGGCCCGGGACTACCGCACAGAGAAATAGCAGCCAGGAACGATCTGTACATGGCAAGGACCTCTAATGTATACCGTGGACATTGGAGAGAGCATTGTAAGACGCCATGCTGACCAGATTCTAGAGTCACTGGAAAACGTCAACTCCACACCACGATCTGATACACCTGGCGAGGAAACCGAAGTATCAATTGCATCTACCGCAGAATCGGTGATATTGGAAGCAGACGAACCAAACAACGACATTGATCCCGACTCAACCTTGCCAGAAGAACCTGATATCCCAAAGAGGCATTATCCAGACAGAATCAGGAAGCCTCCTCAAAGACTGAACTTATAATTGCTTAACTTCAACCAATGTATCTAGCAACCGTAATTGTAATTGTAATTAGTTATTATTTAGTTGTTAAATGAATGTTATGTACTGTTTATCTAAAAGGGGAGGAATTGTTGTGTATGTACCTTTAAGGGAATAACTGGTCTCAGACTGCAGTACCGGCAGTGACCACCCCTGTATAAAAGGCCCTAGCAGGCTTCTGTAGTTTCAGTTTCCAGGTTGTCTCCTTTCAGTAAAGACTTGTTATAATCAACTCCTGCAGTCCGTGTCTCAATTATACACGGACATAATACTGCTGATAGCAGAAAGATTCAAGTTCCATAAAAGAAACCAGCACAAAGATGAGAGTAATGCTGACTATCTTACGGAACTACGCAAGTTATCGAAGCACTGCCAGTTCGGAGCAGGCCTGGCAGATACCTTAAGGGATAAGTTTGTCTGTGGGCTCCAGAGTGAAGGAACCCAGAAACGACTACTTTCGGAAAAGGACCTTACGCTAGAAAAGGCTTTCAGCGTGCCAGTATCCTACGAAGCAGCAGCACGGGGAGCTGCGGAAATACAACAGAAACCGCAAGAATATAGCACCAACGAAATGGCATATGGAGCAGAAAAGTGCTATCGCTGCGGCAGAACAACCCATGACCAGAAGGACGGCTGGTTTAAGGACAAAGTATGCAGGCAATGTGGAAAAGTGGGACACATAGCACGAGTCTGCAGGTCGGGAAAGAAAACCAACACTAAAAGAACTACTAAGGAAAAGTACAAGAAAGAAAAAAAAATGACAGACAGTAGTTCAGAAGATCAGGAGAGTGATAATGACTCCGGGAGCAGGAGACTAAGTTGTCTAAAGTTACACAACGTGATCGCAAAGGAGGATCACCGAACCATTTGGGTCACCCTCATGATAGCAGGGTCCCAAGTAAAGATGGAATTGGACACAGGATCAGCCCTAACAGTCATGAATCAACGAGACTATGAGCGGCTATTCTCACACATACCCTTGAAGGACACATCCATTGTATTGAAGACATATACGGGGCAAAAAGTCTACCCCAGAGGAAAAATAAGGGTGCCCGTTAAATACAACGACAAGGAAACACAGAAACTGTATCTATATATACTACAAGATGGAGGACCACCATTATTGGGATGTGAATGGATCCGAAAAATACAATTGGATTGGCATTCCATTCAGGCGCTAACTGTGGCTGACAAAAAGGATGACGACGTCACACCTGGACGACTGTCAAAAATTCTAACTGACACGAAAGAGGTGTTCCAGCAAGGACTTGGGACTCTAAAAGGAGTAATGGCAATGATAAAAATTGAAGATAACGCAAACCCAAAATTTTTTAAGGCCAGACCGGTACTGTACGCGATCCGCCCAGCCGTCGAAGCAGAGCTGGAGAGTCTGGAGCGTTTGGGTGTGCTGTCCAAGGTGAACTGGAGCGAGTGGGCCACACCCATCGTTCCTGTAATGAAGAAATCATTGAGCAGCACGCCTGGGGAGCCGAAGAAGGTTCGCATCTGTGGGGACTTTAAGGTAACTGTGAACCCAGTCCTGCACACAGTACAATATCCACTTCCGCGGATAGAAGATGTTTTCGCCTCACTATCTGGAGGGAAACGCTTTACGAAGATTGATCTGGCCCAAGCGTATCTACAAATGGAGGTAGAAGAAGCATCTAGAAAATACCTCACGATAAACACTCACAAAGGTCTTTACCAGTACAACCGACTGGTATTCGGGGTAGCATCAGCTCCGGCTATTTGGCAGAGGGCGATGGAACAAGTCCTGCAAGGGATCCCGGGGACCCAGTGTTATTTGGACGACATCCTGGTTACGGGCGAAAATGACAGTGAACACCTTGCCAACCTGGAGTAGGTGCTCACTAGATTACAAGTATATGGGCTACGAGCCAACCGCCCCAAATGCGAGTTTTTCAGGAAACAAATCTCGTATTGTGGCCACATGATTGATGAAGAGGGGTTACATAAGCCCCCAGACAAGATTGAGGCAGTAGTCAAGGCTCCAGCACCAGAAAATGTATCACAACTGAGGTCGTTCCTCGGGTTGGTGAACTACTACCATAAGTTCTTGCCAAATTTATCTACAATTCTGCACCCACTGAATGCCCTGCTGCAAACTGGAGTAGCATGGAAATGGAGTGATGAGTGTAAGCGTGCCTTTCAGAAATGTAAATGCCTAATCACTTCAAAAGAAGTATTGGCCCACTACAATCCAACACTACCGATTCGGTTGGCATGTGATGCGTCTCCCTACGGCATTGGAGCAGTGCTGTCATGCAAATTCCTTGATGGTTCAGAGAGGCCAATAGCCTTTGCGTCGTGCTCGTTAACCTCAGCCGAGCGTAACTACGCCCAGATTGACAGGGAGGCCCTCAGCCTGGTGTGGGGAGTGAAGAAGTTCAATCACTATCTGCACGGGCAGAAATTCACCCTACTGACTGATCACCAGCCTCTTGTCTCCATTTTTAACCCAAAGAAGGGCGTTCCGGTGATGACGGCGCAACGGCTGCAAAGATGGTCCCTTTTTCTAGGGGCACATCAATACGACATAGAGTACAAGGGTACGAAACAGCATGGAAATGCTGATGGGCTGTCGCACCTGCCGTTGCCTACGGTGGAGGAAGCACCTGCAGTGGACCCTGTTGAGATATTCCATTCGACCATAGTCGAATGTCTACCTGTTACAAACTCAAGTATAGAGAAGGGAACCCGAAATGACACGACACTCTCTCGGGTCTATGATTTGACGGTGAAGGGATGGCCAGCACATGGCGACTCACTGTTGCCAGCATTCTCGCCAAGGAGAGAACAGCTGTCAGTGTGCCAGGGGACCTTGATGTGTGGATCCCGAGTGGTAATTCCACCCAAGTTCAGAGACACGAAAATTGGTGGGGTGGTAAATTGTGAGGAGGAAAGCCTCAGGCTACAGGAAGATATAAACGAGTTGGTCAGATGGGCGGAAAAGTGGCAAATGGAATTTAACCCTGAAAAGTGCGAGGTGATGCATTTTGGACGGACAAATAAGGCAAGGGAGTACACAATGAGTGGTAGGACCCTAGGAAGTACAGAGGGTCAGAGGGACCTTGGTGTGCATGTACATAGATCCCTGAAGGCAGCGGAACAGGTAGATAAGGTGGTTAAAAAGGCATATGGGATACTTGCCTTCATTAGCCGAGGCATAGAATATAAGAGCAGGGAGGTTATGATGGAGCTGTACAAAACGCTGGTGAGGCCACAGCTGGAGTACTGTGTGCAGTTCTGGTCGCCTCACTATAGGAAGGATGTGATTGCTTTAGAGAGGGTGCAGAGAAGATTCACCAGGATGTTACCTGGGATGGAGCGCCTCAGCTATGAAGAAAGACTAAACAGGCTGGGGTTGTTTTCATTGGAGCAAAGAAGGCTGAGGGGGGACCTGATTGAGGTGTACAAAATGATGAGGGGCATAGATAGGGTAGATAAAGAGGAACTTTTCCCCTTAGTAGGGGGGTCAATAACAAGGGGGCATAGATTCAAGGTAAGGGGCAGGAGATTTAGAGGGGATTTGAGGAGGAACTTTTTCACCCAGAGGGTGGTTGGAATCTGGAACTCTCTGCCTGAAAGGGTGGTAGAGGCAGGAACCCTCACAACATTCAAGAAGCATTTGGATGAGCACTTGAAATGCCATTGCATACAAGGCTATGGACCAAATGCTGGAAAATGGGATTAGACTGGACAGGGATTGATGGACGGCGCAGACACGATGGGCCGAAGGGCCTCTTTCTGTGCTGTAAAACTCTATGACTCTATGACTCTATGAGAGTGCTCAATGAGCTTCATGAGGGTCATCTGGGAGGGGTAAAAATGAAGAGCCTAGCCAGGGCGTTTGTGTGGTGGCCGGGAATCGATAAAGAAATCGAGGATATGACCAAGAAATGCACAGGATTCCAGAAAGTCCAAAACGCTCCACCACAGGCCCCGCTACACCCATGGGAGTGGGCCTCATCTCCATGGCAATGGGTACACATTGATTTTGCTGGTCCATTTATGGACTCAATGTTTTTAATCGCCGTGGATGCACATTCGAAATGGCCAGAGGTCATCAAAATGTCCTCCACCACCATGGAGAAAACTATTGCAGTCCTACGGACCATCTTCGCCAGGAATGGCTTGCCAGAACAGATTTGCTCCGACAATGGACCTCAGTTTGTGTCCGAGGATTTCCGGAGGTTCCTGAGGAATAATGGGGTAAAACATTACACATCTGCCCCATATCATCCAGCCACAAATGGATTGGCTGAGAGGTTTGTTCAGACCTTTAAAAAAGCAATAAAGGCGATGTATAACGACAACATACCACTACAACACAAGGTGGATAATTTCTTGTTTGCTTACCGGAATGCGACACATGCAGTCACCAACCAAGCTCCAGCCATAATGTTCTTTAACCGAAGGTTAAGATGTCGCCTGGATTTGCTCAAACCAAACATAAGACGAGATGTTGAGGATAAGCAATTTCAGCACATCAATGAGAAGCCAACCAGGAGCTTCAAGATAGGGCAACCAGTCTTGGCCCGCGACTACCGAACAGAAGAATGGCAGCCAGGAACGATATGCACACAGCAGGGACCACTAATGTACACAGTGGACGTTGGAGAGAGCATCGTGAGACGCCATGCTGACCAGATTCTAGAGTCACAGGAACAAGTCAAACCCATACCACGAGCATGCGCACCTGGTGATGAACCCGAAGTACAGATTGTGTCTACCTCAGAATCAGTGGTATTGGAAGCTGACAAACCAACGAATGACAATGAGCCAGAATCGACTCCGCTGCAAGAACAGGATACTCGAGAAAGGCGCTATCCAGACAGGATCAGGAAGCCTCCTCAAAGACTGAATTTATAAATGATTACTTCAGTTGATGTATATAGTACAGAAAAAATTGTAATTGTAATTAGTTATTATTTAATTGTTAAATGAATGTTATGTACTGTTTATCTAAAAGGGGAGGAATTGTTGTGTATGTACCTTTAAGAGAGAACTGCTTTTATACTGTAGTACCGGCAGTGACCACACCTGTATATAAAGCCGTAGCAGGCTTCTGTACTTTCAATTCCAGCATACCCTCTGTTCAGTAAACACCTGTTATTACCGTTCTCCTGCAGTCCGTGTGTTATTGATACGCGGACACTACAAAAGGGATCAAGAGATATGGGGAGAAAGCAGGGACAGGGTACTGAATTTGAATGATCAGCCATGATCTCATTAAATGGCGGAGCAGGCTCGAGGGGCTGAATGGCCTACTCCTGCTCCTATCTTCTATATTTGTATGTTTCTATCAACAGGATTAGACAAAGTCAACATGGATTTATGGAAGGGAAATTGTGTTTGACAAAGCAGCTGGAGTTTTTTGAGGATGTAACTGGTAGAATCGATAAGGGACAACCAGTGGATGTGGTGTATTTGGATTTTCTGAAGGCATTTGATAAAGTCCCACATAAGATGTTAGTGTGCAAAATCAAAGCAGATGGGATTGGGGGTAATATACTGGCATGGATTGAAAATTGGTTAACAGACAGGAAACAGAGAGTAGGAATAAATTGGTCTTTTTCGGGGTGGCAGGCGGTGACTAGTGGGGTACCGCAGGGATCAGTGCTTTGGCCCTAGCTATTCACAATATATATCAATGATTTGGATGCGGGAACCAAATGTAATATTTCCAAGTTTGCTGATGACCCGAGACTTGGTTGGATTGTGAATTGTGAGGAGGATGCAAAGAGGCTTCAAGGCGATTTAGACAAGTTGAGTGAGTGGGCAAATACATGGCAGATGCAGTATAACGTGAATAAATGTGAAGTTATCCACTTCGGTAGGAAAAACAGAAAGGCAGAGTTGTGGCAAAGCCACCAACGGACTCCTGTATAAATGTATAACTGCCTTTAACAGAGTGCTACAGCACCTATGTTTGTTTACTGTATGTAAATAGCCGTTCTGGATAAGCCCCAGAATCAGCGCGATGACGTCATCACGTTGGTCACGTGATGCCCTGAACGGCGGGAAACGTGATGACGTCATGACGTCAGAGAGTGGGAGGTTCCCAACTCAGACCTCATGAAACCAGCACCAGAAAAGCCCTGTTGATTATCTCTCCTGCATGCAATTGTTTGTTCTCTAGTTTCTATTAAACTTCGTTTTATTATCGGACTGACTCGACCTCAGTGCTTCAGTTAAGAATCTGACGATTCCGACAGAGTATTATTTAAATGGTGATAGATTGGGAAATGTTGATGTACAGAGGGACCTGGTTGTCCTTGTACACCAGTCACTGAAAGCAAACATGCAGGTGCAGCAAGCAGTTAGGAAGGCAAATGGTATGTTGGCCTTCATTGCGAGAGGATTTGAATGCAGGAGCAAGGATGTCTTACTACAGTTATACAGGGCCTTGCTGAGACCACACCTGGAGTACTGTGTGCAGTTTTGGTCTCCTTACCTAAGAAAGGATATACTTGCCATAGAGGGAGTGCAGCGAAGGTTCACTAGACTGATTCCTGGGATGGCAGGACTGTTATATGAGGAGAGATTGGGTCGACTAGGCCTGTATTCACTAGAGTTTAGAAGAATGAAACGTATAAAATTCTGACAGGGCTAGACAGACTGGATGCAGGTATGATGTTTCCCCTGGCTGGGGGGTCTAGAACGAGGGGTCCCAGTCTCAGGATACAGGGTAGGACATTTAGGACTCAGATGAGAAGAAATTTCTTCACTCAGAGGGTGGTGAACCTGTGGAATTCTCTACCGCAGAAGGCTGTGGAGGCCATGTCATATTTAAGAAGGAGATAGATAGATTTCTAGACACAAAAGGCATCAAGGGGTATGGAGAGTGAGCGGGAATATGGTATTGAGATATAGGATCAGCCATGATCATATTGAATGGCGGAGCAGGCTCGAAGGGCCAAATGGCCTACTGCTGCTCCTATTTTTCTATGTTTCCAACTGAAAGTAAGAGCTACAAAAATAGCATATGAAAATAATCTTGCAAGGGATATCAAAATTAATACAAAGAACTTTTATCATTATATTAAGTAAAACAGGGTCGTTAAGAGCAATGTGGGCCCCTTAAAAACTGATAATGGTAATATTATGAATGAAAATAAGGAAATGGCAGACATGTTAAATAAGTTATTTGCATTAGTATTTATGGTAGAGGACTCCCCCAGGAAACTAATTTTGAAACAGGGATGGAGACGCACCATAATTAACGTAAGCAAATTAACAGTAATGGCCCAGAAATTCGGGTCTCCACGGGTGAGTACGCACGGGGCACTCACCCGTAGGCCCAATGGAAGTGCCGGTTTCCTGCATGCACTGCGCATGCGTGGGAAACCGGCACTTCCGTTCCCCTGAAAGAAGGGGTTCAGAAGTTGAACGTGTGCGCAGGAGAGGCTGCGTGTGCGCATCGAACTTAGGTTTTTTTGCAGGTTTTCCCGGGAGGGTAAGTCTCCAAAAGTTACACATATAAAAAGCAGTCGCAAGGCCTGCTTTTTACAAGGTAAGTGGTGAATTAATTAAAATTAAAACATTTTTTCCACAGGTTTATTATTTTTAAATACTTTAAAGAAAGGTAAGTTTATTTTTAGCCCCGTTAGAAAATAAAATTATTTTTTTCAAAAATTTAAATTATTGTTTAAAATAGTTATTTCATGTATAAAATTTATAGTTTATTTAAAAAATGTGATGTTTTAAAAAATTTATTTGAAGATTTAGTTATGCTTTGGGGCTTATAGTATTTATAAGTTTGACAGCTCTTCCTGTCAAACTTATGAATGAAGCATTCCCTGCTCCAATTGGCTCCCCATGGCCCACGTGATCCCAGGGGACGCATTGAACTAACTGCGCCCCGGGATACACAAGCACTGCGTGCCGGCAGTTGGAGCAGGCCCAGGATCGCAATTCCACGGGGGCCCAGAGCTCAACGGCTGGCGCGCAAGGTAAGTGCAGGTCGGGGGCTTACACCCGTGGGAAGCCCTCGACCCGAATTTCTGGGCCAATGAAGAAAATAATGGCACTAAAGAGGTACAAATCCTCAGGCCCAGATGATTTCCATCCCAGGGTTTTAAAGGAAGTAGTTGAGAACATTGCAGATGCTCTAACTATGATCTTCCAAAGTTCTCTTGATTCAGGAACCGTTCCTTTAGATTGGAAAATTGCACATGTCAGTCTGCTATTTAAGAAAGGTGAGAGGGGGAAACCAGGGAACTATAGGCCAGTTAGCCGAACATCTGTTGCCAGGAAATTACTAGAGTCTATAATTAAGGATAGAGTGACTGAACACTCTGAAAATTTTCAGAGTGAGCCAGCATGGATTTGTAAAGGGTAGGTCATGCCTGAAAAACCTGATTATATTTTTTAAGGAAGTTACTAAATTGGTGGACAGGGGAATGTCTATGGATGTTATTTATATGGACTTCCAGAAGGCATTCAATAAAGTTCCTCATAAGAGACTGTTAGCTAAAGTTGTAGCTCATGGAATTGAAGGCAAATTATTGATCGGGTTAGGAGATTGGCTGAGCGGCAGCAAACAAAGGCTGGAATTTTCATGCTGCTGCGTGGGCGGGATTGGAGATGGGTCAGGAGTAAAATTTGCTATAACTGGGAGCAGGTAGGGAATGCGCCGTCAACCCACCTCCTCACGCCTTTAAGTTGGGTGCATTTGCCTGTGTGGCATGGACCCAAACGGCAAAGACAGGCGACCTAATTTACCTCATTAATACCTTGTTTTCAGACCCTTATCAGTGCTTTTAACCAGACCTTTTGAATTTCACTGCATGACCACAGGAATCACGCAGCTCGGGAACCATGTCTGTCCAACTGAGGCGGAAGTTCAGTGGCCATTGAGCGAGGACATTACTGCAGAGCATGGAAAGCAGAATAAATATTACCACATGACACCTGCTTACTTGCCTAAGGAAAAGGCTCTTGCTGAGTGCATTTTGAGCACATATTTAGGTGTTTACAGTTTGCAAGTCTTTTCTGCAACTTCAGAAGCCACTCTCACCTCATTGTTACTAACTATCACATCATTGACAGCTTGGTCCTCTGATCTCCTGCCTTCAATTACATTAGCATGGGTGCCATTTATGCTGTCTCACTCTTGTCCTCAGAATTGGACCAGGATGAGCCCCAACACCAGCAGCAGTAGCAGGCACACCTGCAGCAGCAGCAACAACAACCTTCTCCTCAACGACCTGATGCGCCACAGGACAGAGGGAATCAGCGCAGGGCTGCACCATGCCGGAGGCGATTCCCCCAACACAAGGTATACAGGCAGAGGATGAGCTTCCTCAACGTAATTGAGCAGCAATAAAGGAGGCCCAGGCTATCGCACCAGGTCAACACAGACATTTGCAGCTTACTGGAACCAGACCTGCATTCCTGGTGGACATGCCTTACCAGTGGCTGTCAAGGTCACCAGCGCCATCGACTTCTTCGCCTCAGGTTCCTTCCAGGGATCTGCAGCAGACATTTGTGGGATCTCGCAGTTGACCGCCCACAGATGCATCACACAGGTCACCGATGCCATGTTTGACAAGTCAGCCGTATCAACTTTGCCACTGATGAAGCCAGTGTTACTGAGCGGGCGCTGGGCTTTGCCGCTCTGGCTGGCTTCCCAAGGGTGCAGGGCATCATTGACTGCACACATGTGGACATCAAGGCACCCCATTATTACCCAGGAGTGTTGTGAACCGCAAGGGCTTCCAATCCCTCAATGTGCAACTGGTCTGCAACCATAAAAAGATGATTATGCATGTGTGCGCCAAATTCCCTGGCAGCTGTCATGACGCTTTCATCCTTCACCAGTCCACCCTCCCTCAGCTCTTCACACCGCCAAACAGACTTTCCAGCTGGCTGCTTGGAGACAAGGTTTATCCACTGAAGACGTGGCTCATGACACCCTTGAGGAGGCCAAGTACTGAGGCCGAGGAGAGAGATAATGAAAGCCACATGTTCACCAGATGTGTCATAGAGCAGACAATAGGCATGCTGAAAATGCGCTTCAGATGCCTTGACAGATCTGGAGGAGCCCTTCAGTATGCACCAGCCAGGGTCTCCAGAATCGCGATCGCCTGCTGCACCCTGCACAACATAGTGCAGCAATTAGAATTAGCGCTGCATGAGGAGCAAGGCACAGAGTGCACAGCCTCTTCAGAGGAGGAGGAGCATCAGCTGGAAGACAAGGAGGAGGACCAGGAGGAACCTGAGGTCCAGATGCCAGCAGCACCCAAGCACATTGCTGCCCAGGAGGCCAGGAATGGCTTCATCATGGCCAGATTTACTTAACTTCCTGCATTAAACCCATATGGCTGCCACATGCTGTGCCAGGTTCCCTGTGCACTCCCCACCCCCACCCCACCCCACCCCACACCAAACAACACCATAAAGCATCCCTACAATGACCAAGCCATTCCTTTCACACTGACTCCCGTTATGTCTCACCATTCACTCCAACTCACTAAACCACTTCCAAAGTAGCAGACAAAAATGGCCATGACCAGAAAGTGGTGAAAATAAATTGTTTTATCTGTGACATTAGAGTAACGGAACCTTCACAGAAACACTTCTTTAAACACCCATGTGCTTACTCTTGTGCATCTACTTCGGTGTCATTTTTTATTTGCACATGCTTCTATGAGATGCAACCCCTGTGGCTTCAACAGAGGTAGAGGCAGCCTGATCACTTCCCTGCTGCGACTGCATAGACACTTTTGGCGGACATCCTCTGGGTTTTGGAGCCTGTGATAGACCTGCCAAAGTCTGCTCCTCCTGCGACTGTGCAGGGGCAGACTCGACGATCATGATCCGAGGAGGCATCTGGTGCGCTGACTAAGGGGGAGACAACGTGGGAGAAGTGTGAGCACTTTGAGAGGAGCCCCCACTTCCATGTCCCCTCTCACCATCATCTCTCTCATGGGCCACCCACACCTTTCTGATAGCAAGGAGCTGGAGAGCACCTTGCTGCACAGCAGTGGGCCATGAGGACCCACGTCTATGCTGACATCCCTCCTAGAGAGGAGGTCTATGAGCTTCTGCCATCTGTTCTCCATAGATAGCATGTGCTCATGTGAATGGTGCATTAGCTGCTCCATGCAGGTGGCCATCCTTTCCATGGAAGAGCGTACCTTCGCCATCGCCTGCAACATGGTGGTGCTCATGTTGGAGATGGACATCTCCATTCTCTGAACATTTGCAGACATCACGCTCACAAAACCTGTCAGATTCTTCGGCACTTTTTCCTGCACCTCCAAGATCGCTCTTTTTCTTGATGGCCCCCAAGGCTGAGCGTCTGCATGCAGCTGAGCAGAGCTGCGAGCATCCTGCGCTCTCTGGCGAGGAGTCTGCACCAATCTCTTCTTGCTCACTTGTGACTTGTGAGATACCAGGTGACAACACGACTCTATCTCGCGTAGGACTCACCGAGGTGTGTGTATCTGTGCTGGTACTGGGTGCGCTTAGGTCTGGTGATGGTGCACCCTCAGAGGCTGGAGGCTCCTCTGAGGAGTCGTCTGCCTCTTCCGCCTTGACAGTGGGGGGGGGGGGGGGGGCTCTTGACAGACCTGTGGGAGAGTAAAGAGATGATTTAGAAATGTTACATCAAGAATGGGTAACAATACCATTATGTACATGATGACCATTCACTGGCTGCTGACATCAGTCCTCATATGAGTGACTGTTGTATGCCATGTGGCTGTCTGAGATGTAATTCTGTCACCAGGTTGCTGAGCGGTCCCCCTCTCTCCGTCTCCCGCCTCCAGCTGCTCCGCACCTCCGGAGACATCCAGGGCGACCTCCTCTGCTGCTGTCAAAGTGGCAAAGGATAGAGGGCCACCTCCGGTTCTCTCCCTCTCCCTGTTAATGTGGGCTGTCTTCTTCTGCAAGGAGGGAAAGAAGAGAAGTTTGAGTGAGAGTGATAGCATGAGTGTAAGGAATGTGTGGGTTACATCTTTAGAGGGAGACTATGAGGGAATGTGGTGCCAAAGCCAAGTGGCCTCCTTGTGTGTTGTTAGTTGGTATGATTGCATTAGGATGAGGGTGAGTGTGAGGGGTGGCTCGTCAGATGGGGATCTGATTATGTAAATAGAGAGAGAGGGATGGGTGGTCATGCAGGTTATGTTGGTGTGAGTAATGATATGCAGGAGTGGGGTTGGGAAGGCAGAGTGATGGGGATGTGATGACAGCCACAGCAGGATGAATTTGAGTGTGGCTTTGCACTCGCCTTTCCTGATCTCCTTTCCTGAGATAATTGAAGCGCTTCCGGCAGTGCACCCAAGTCTTCCTCACCACATCCCTGCTGTTGACCTCCTCTGCAATTTGCAGCCAGGCTCTTTTAGTCTCCTGGGTAGGTCTCTTCCACCCATCAGCAGAGAAGAGGACCTCCCTGCATGTTCTGACTCCCTCCAGAAGAATATGTTGGGAGTCATCTGAAAACCTGGGTGCAGCCCTCTGTCTCAATGAAGCCATCTGTGCAAGGCTCAGCAATAATCAGATGGTGATTTGTACTGCCTACACACTCCTGGATAATCCTTCAAATGCAATGTGGCCAGGGCTGCTTTTAATAAGCCCGCTGGAAATGAGTCATCGGTGACATCATCAGACCCACACCATTTAATAGGGCCGGGTAATGCGCAGGCCTGCCTTCATCGGCGCCATTAACGGGAAGTTGGTCTGAGGAAATGTGGCTCAAGGATGGCCAAGACTGGGAAGTCAACATCCAGGGGTATTCGATATTCAGGAAACATAGGCAAAAAGGAAAGGGAGGTGGGGTAGCATGACAGGTTAAAGAAGGGATTAATACAATTGTAATGAAGGATATTAGCTCTGATGATGTGGAATCTGTATGGGTAGAATTGAGAAATACTAAGGGGAAAAAAACATTAGTGGGAATGGTATATAGGCCTCCAAACAATAAGGCGGAGGTTGGGGATGGCATTAAAAGGGAAATTAAAGAAGCGTGCAATAAGGGCACAGCAGTCATCATGGGTGACTTTAACCTACATATAGATTGGGCCAACCAAATTAGTAACAATACTGTGGAGGAGGAATTTCTGGAGTGTTTACGGGTTGGTTTCCTGGACCAATATGTCAAGGAACCAACTAGAGATCAGGCCATCTTAGACTGGGTATTATGTAACGAGAAAGGATTAATTAGCAATCTTGTTGTACGAGGCCCCTTGGGTCGGAACGATCATAATATGATCGAATTCTTCATTAAGATGGAGAATGAAATAGTTGACACAGAGACAAGGGTCCTCAATTTAAATAAAGGAAACTACGATGGTCTGAGTAGCGAGTTGGGTAGGATTGATTGGGGAATGGCACTCAAAGGGTTGACGGTGGATAGGCAATGGCTAACATTCAAAGACCAAATGGATGAGCTACAGAATTTGTTCATTCCAGTTTGGCATAAAAATAAAACAAAAAGGTGACTCAACCATGGCTAACAAGGGAAATTAGGGATAGCATAAGATCCAAGGAGAGGACATATAAATTGGCCAGAAAAAGCAATAATTCTGAGGATTGGGAGCAGTTTAGGAGTCAACAAAGGAGGACAAAGAGATGAATTAAGAAAGGGAAAATAGAATATCAGAGTAAGCTAGCAGGGAACATAAAAACTGACTGTAAAAGCTTTTATAGATATGTGAAGAGAAAGAGATTGGTGAAGTCAAGTGTAGGTCCCTTGCAGTCAGAATCAGGGGAATTTATAATGGGAAACAAGGAAATGGCAGACCAACTAAATATATATTTTGGTTCTGTCTTCACAAAGGAGGACACAAATAACTTCCCAGAGATGCCGGGGAACATAGGGTCTGATGAAAGCGAGGAACTGAAAGAAATCAGTATTTGTAGGGAAATGGTGTTAGGAAAATTGATGGGACTGAAGGCCGATAAATCCCCAGGGCCTGATGGCCTACATCCCAGGGTACTTAAGGAAGTGGCCCTAGAGATAGTAGATGCATTGCTGGTCATCTTCCAGAACTCGATAGACTCTGGAACAGTACCCATGGATTGGAGGGTAGCTAATGTTACCCGACTATTCAAAAAAGGTGGTAGAGAAAAAGCGGGGAATTGTAGACCGGTAAGCCTGACATCGGTACTGGAGAAAATGCTAGAGTCTATTATAAAAGATGTAATAGCAAAGCACTTGGAAAGCAGTGACAGGATCGGACAAAGTCAACATGGATTTACATAAGGTAAATCATGCTTGACTAATCTACTGGAATTTTTTGAGGATGCAACTGGTAAAATAGATATGGGAGAACCAGTGGATGTGGTGTATTTGGACTTTCAGAAAGCTTTGGATAAGGTCACACATCAGAGATTAACATGCAAAATTAAGGCACATGGGATTGGGAGCAAGGTATTGACTTGGATAGAGAACTGGTTGGAGGACAGAAAGCAAATATACATAGATACATAGAAGATAGGAGCAGGAGTAGGCCATTCGGCCCTTCGAGTCTGCTCCGCCATTCAATGAGATCATGGCTGATCATCCAAATTCAGTACCCGGTCCCTGCCTTCTCCCCATATCCCTTGATCCCTTTAGCCTTAAGAAATATATCCAACTCTTTCTTGAACGTACTTAATGAACTGGCCTCCACCGCCCTCTGTGGCAGAGAATTCCACAGGTTCACCACTCTCTGGGTGAAGAAATTCCTCCCCATTTCAGTCCTAAATGGCTTACCCCTTATCCTTAGACTATGACCCCTGGTTCTGGACACCCCAGCCATCAGAAACATTATTCCTGCATCTAGTCTGTCCAGGCCTGACAGAATTTTATAGGTTTCGATGAGATCCCCTCTCAATCTTCTAAACTCCAGTGAGTATAAGCCCAATTGACACAATCTCTCCTCATACGTCATTCCTGCCATCCCAGGTATCAGCCTGGTGAATCTTCGCTGCACTCCTTCCATGGCAAGAACGTCCTTCCTCAGGTAAGGCGACCAAAACTGCACACAATACTCAAGGTGTGGTCTCACCAAGGCCCTGTACAACTGTAGCAAGACATCCTTGTGCTTGTACTCAAACCCTCTTGCTACGAAGGCCATGATACCATTTGCCTTCTTAACCGCCTGCTGCACCTGCATGCTTACCTTCAGCGACTGGTGTACAAGAACACCCAGGTCTCTTTGCACTTCCCCTTCTCCCAAACTATTAACATTCAAATAATAATCTAAAGTGGATAACCTCACATTTATCCACATTATAGTGCATTTGCCATGTTTCTGCCCAATCACCCAACCTGTCCAAATCGTGCTGGAGTTTCACGACATCCTCCTCACAGCATACCCTCCCCCCCAGCTTTGTGTCGTCAGCAAATTTGGAGATATTACATCCAATTCCCTCGTCCAGATCATTAATATATATTGTGAACAGCTAGGGTCCTAGGACCGATCCTTGCAGTACCCCACTAGTCACTGACTGCCACTTGGAAAACGACCCGTTTATTCCAACTCTTTGCTTTCTGTCCACCAACCAGTTCTCTATCCAAGTCAATACCTTGCCCCCAATCCCATGTGCCTTAATGCTGCATGCTAATCTCTAATGCGGGACCTTATCGAAAGCCTTCTGAAAGTCCAAATACACCACATCCACTGGTTCTCCCTTATCTATTTTACCAGTTACATCCTCAAAACATTCCAGTAGATTAGTCAAGCATGATTTACCTTTTGTAAATCCATGTTGACTTTGTCCGATCCAGTCACTGCTTTCCAAGTGCTCTGCTATTACATCTTTTATAATGGACTCTAGCATTCTCCCCACTACCGATGTCAAGCTTACCGGTCTATAATTCCCCGCCTTTTTTCTACCACCTTTTTTGAATAGTGGGGTAACATTAGCTACCCGCCAATCCATGGGTAGCGTTCCAGAGTCTATCGAGTTCTGGAAGATGACCAGCAATGCATCTACTATTTCTAGGGCCACTTCCTTATGTACCCTGGGATGTAGATTATCAGGCCCTGGGGATTTATCGGCCTTCAGTCCCATCAATTTTCCTAACACCATTTCCCTACAAATACTGATTTCTTTCAGTTCCACCCTTTCATCAGACCCTATGGCCTAGAAATTGAGTGGGCTTAGCGCCCAATTAGTGGCGCTAGAGGGCCTTGCGCCGGACTGATAGCCGTTTTGCAAATTGACTTGGGCCTTACCATCGGCGTTAGCCGGTAGCGCTGCGCCGGCACCGATGACGTCATCGGTGTGCGCAGCGTCCCGGTTGCCGTGGTAACCCGGCCCCAAGCCCAAATTCAGTTGCGCCCGCCTCGCCCGTGGCAGGCGCAACTAACGAATGTGAAAAGTGTTCTTACACGCCTTTGCGCCGGCGCATAAAGGTGGAGCGGCGGCCGGCCGCATTCCCGGCGGCCGCATGCCCGCACCTCCCTTCCCGGACTCCTGCATCACCCCCCCCGCGGCCCTGATGAGTGTGTGCTGCGAGCCCGGCACTTCCCCGAGGTGCCGGGCTCAGATGTCGGGGGAATCCGCCGGACAGTTGTCGGCTGCAGGCAGCTCCTCCTTAACAGAAGGAGGAGGCCTGCAGTTCCCCAGCCTGCCGCACCGCATCGGGTGCCGCAGCGGGGGATTAGCGCCGGGAAACCAAATTCAACGCCCGTTTTCAGGCGCTAAAAACTTCCTTTAGTGCCCGCCGCCCTCTGGGGCCGGCACAACCGAATTTTTGTCGGGCGCTGCCGCATTAACGCTGGCGCAAAATTTCTGGCGCTACAGCCCTGGCGAGCCCACAACCCAATTTCTAGGCCTATGTTCCCCGGCATCTCTGGGAGGTTATTTGTGTCCTCCTTTGTGAAGACAGAACCAAAATCTGTATTTAGTTGGTCTGCCGTTTCTTTGTTCCCCATTATAAATTCCCCCGATTCTGACTGCAAGGGACCTACGCTTGACTTCACCAATCTTTTTCTCTTCACATATCTATAAAAGCTTTTACAGTCAGTTTTTATGTTCTCTGCAAGCTTACTCTCATATTATACATAGATATACATAGAAGATAGGAGCAGGAGTAGGCCATTCGGCCCTTCGTGCCTGCTCCGCCATTTAATGAGATCATGGCTGATCCTTTAATTCAGTATCCCGTCCCCGCCTTCTCTCCGTAACCCTTAACCCCTTTTGCCCGTAGAAATATATCTAATTCCCTCTTAAATATATTTAATGAGCTGGCGTACACTGCCCTCTGTGGCAATGAGTTCCACAGGTTCACCACTCTCTGAGTGAAGAAATTCCCCCTCATCTCTGTCCTAAATGGTTTAGCCCTTATCCTTAAATTATGTCCTCTAGTTCTGTTCTCACCCGCCAAGGGAAACATTCCTTCTGCATCCAGTCTGTCTAGACCTGTCAGAATTTTATACACTTCTATGAGGTCCCCTCTCAATCTTCTAAACTCCAGTGTGTACATCCCTAAACTACATAGTCTCTCCTCATAGGTCATTCCCGCCATTCCTGGTATCAGCCTGGTGAATCGCCGCTGCACCCCCTCCATGGCAAGAACATCCTTCCTCAGATGAGGCGACCAAAACTGTACACAGTACTCGAGGTGTGGTCTCACCAGTGCCCTGTACAGCTGCAGCAAGGTATCCCTGTTCCTGTATTCTAACCCTTTTGCTATGAAGGCCAGCATACCGTTTGCCTTCTTGACCGCCTGTTGCACCTGCATGCTCGCCTTCAGTGACTGGTGTACAAGAACACCCAGGTCTCTCTGTACTTCCCCCTCTCCCAATCTATTGCCATTTAAATAATAATTTGCCCTCCCGTTCCTGCACCCAAGGTGGATAACTTCGCACTTGTCCACATTATAGTGCATCTGCCATTTATCCGCCCAATCGCCCAGTCTGTCCAAATCGCTCTGGAGCTTCCTGGTCTCTTCCTCTGAGCCCACCCCACCTCCTAGTTTAGTGTCGTCTGCAAATTTGGAAATGCTGCATCCGACTCCCTGATCCAGGTCATTAATGTAAATTGTGAACAGCTGGGGGCCCAGGACAGATCCCTGTGGTACCCCACTTGTTACTGCCTGCCATTCAGAAAATGAGCCGTTTATTCCAACTCTCTGTTTTCTATCTGACAGCCAGTTCCCTATCCACGCCAAAACTTTCCCCTTTATCCCATGAGCCTCAATTTTCCATGCTAATCTTTTATGTGGGACCTTATCGAAGGCCTTTTGGAAGTCCAGGTACACCACATCTACTGGCTCTCCCCCATCTATTCTACCAGTTACTCCCTCAAAAAATTCCAATAGATTAGTCAAGCACGATTTACCCTTTGTAAATCCATGTTGACTCTGTCCTATCCTGTCCCCATTTGCTAAGTGCTCCGCTATTTCATCCTTAATGATGGACTCCAGCATTTTGCCCACAACTGATGTAAGGCTTACAGGTCTGTAATTACCTGCTTTTTCCCTACCCCCCTTTTTGAATAGTGGGGTAACGTTAGCTACCCTCCAATCCATCGGCACTGTTCCCGAGTCTAATGAATTCTGAAAAATCATCCTTAGTGCATCCGCTATCTCTAGGGCCACCTCCTTCAGTACCCTAGGATGCATGTTATCAGGCCCTGGGGATTTGTCCACCTTCAATCCCTTTAGCTTCCTTAACACCATATCCTTAGAGATATTGATTTGCGTCAGTTCCTCCTTTGCCAATGTCCCTATTTTTCCGGATATCCCAGGGAGGTTTTTTGTGTCTTCCTTCGTAAAGACTGACCCAAAGTATGCATTTAGTTGATCTGCCATTTCCTTATTTCCCATTATATATTCCCCCGTATCTGACTGCAATGGACCAACTTTGGTTTTCACCAGTCTTTTCCTTTTGATATATTTATAAAAGCTTTTGGAGTTAGTTTTTATATTTTCCGCCAGCTTGTTTTCGTAAGCTATTTTGCCCCTCTTGATCATGCCCTTTGCCCTCCTTTGCTCTATCTTAAACTGTTCCCAATCTTCCGCTCTGGCGCTTTTTTTGGCTATTTTATACGCCCTATCTTTGGATTTTATGCTGTCTCTAATTTCCCCTGTTATCCACGGTTGAGTCACCTTTTTAGATTTCCTTTTATGCCAGATTGGTATAAACAATTTTTGCAATTTTGTCATTCTATCTTTAAATGTTTGCCATTGTTTATCTACCTCCAGTCCTCTCAGGAACGTTGTCCAATCAGACCTACTCAGTTCCCGTCTCATGGCATCATAATTCCCCTTGTTTAAATTCAGGACCTTAGTCTCTGAGTCAATTTCTTCGCTCTCCATTTCGAGTGAGAAATCGATCATGTTATGATCGCTCTGACCCAAGGGTCCCCGTACAACAAGATTACTGATTAGTCCCTTCTCATTGCACAGTACCCAGTCCAATATAGCCTGTTCCCGAGTTGGTTCCTCGACATATTGATCCAGATAACCATCCCTTAAACACTCAAGGAATTCCTCCTCCTCATTATTTTTACTGATTAGGCTAGTCCAATCTATATGTAAGTTAAAGTCACCTATGATGACAGCTGTGCTCTTATTGCACGCTTCTCTAATTTCCCTCGTGATGCCCTCCCTAACCTCTATTTTACTATTTGGAGGCCTATATACCACTCCTATTAATGTTTTTCGCCCCTCGCTATTTCTTAGCTCCACCCATATAGATTCTGTATTAACTGAGTTAATATCCTTCCTTTCAATTGCATTTATCCCCTCTTTTACTAGCAATGCTACCCCTCCTCCCTTTCTTTTTTGTCGATCCTTCCTAAATACTGAATACCCCTGTATGTTAAGCTCCCAGCCCTGCTCACCCTGCAACCATGTTTCCGTAATCCCAATTAGATCATAATTATTAACCTCTATTTCCACAGCTAATTCATCTACCTTGTTCCTGATGCTTCTCGCATTAAGGTATAAAACCCTCAGGCTTTTTTTATGCTCACATTTTTTATGAATTAGTTTGGCCCTTTGTTTTTTGTTCCTCACCCTTTTACCATTTATTTCTGTCTGCCTTTCACTTTCCTCTATTTCACTACATAGGTTTCTAGCCCCCTGCCATACTAGTTTAAATGCTCCCGAACTGCTTTATCAAAAATTACCCCGAGAACATCAGTTCCATCTCTGCACAGGTGTAGACCGTCCCTTTTGTATAGGTCACACCTACCACAAAACTGGTTCCAATGCCTCAAAAATTTAAAACCCTCCCTCTTACACCACTGCTCAAGCCACGTATTTAGCCTAACTATCCTGTTCTCTGTACTCTTACTAGCACGTGGCACTGGTAGTAATCCAGAGATTACTACCTTCGAGGTCCTACTTTTTAGCTTGGCTCCTAACTCCCTAAATTCTACTTGTAGGACCTCTTCCCTTTTTTTAGCTACGTCGTTGGTACCAACATGTATCATGTATCACGACAACTGGCTGTTCCCCCTCCCCCTCCAGAATGTTCTGCACCCGCGCCGAGACATATTTTCCCTTTCTTAATTAATTCATTTGTCCTCCTTTGTTGAATCCTAAACTGCTCCCAATCTTCAGGGTTATTGCTTTTTCTGGCCAATTTATATGCCCTCTCCTTGGACCTTATGCTATCCCTAATTTCCCTTGTTAGCCACGGTTGGGTCACCTTTTTTGTTTTATTTTTATGCCAAACTGGGATGAACAAATTCTGTAGTTCATCCATTCGGTCTTTGATTGTTTGCCATTGCCTATCCACTGTCAACCCTTTGAGTGCCATTCCCCAATCAATCCTAGCCAACTCGCTCCTCAGACCATCATAGTTTCCTTTATTTAAATTGAGGACCCTAGTCTCCGAGTCAACTACTTCATTCTCCATCTTAATGAAGAATCGATCATATTATGATCGCTCCGACCCAAGGGGCCTCTTACAACAAGATTGCTAATTAATCCTTTCTCGTTACATAATACCCAGTCTAAGATGGCCTGATCTCTGGTTGGTTCCTCGACATATTGGTCCAGGAAACCATCCCGTAAACACTCCAGGAATTCCTCCTCCACAGTATTGTTACTCATTTGGTTGGCCCAATCTATATGTAGATTAAAGTCACCCATGATGACTGCTGTGCCCTTATTGCACGCTTCTTTAATTTCTCTTTGAATGCCATCCCCAACCTCCGCCTTACTGTTTGGAGGTCTATAAACCACTCCCACTAATGTTTTTTTCCCCTTAGTATTTCTCAATTCTACCCATACAGATTCCACCTCATCAGAGCTAATATCCTTCATTACAATTGTGTTAATCCCTTCTTTAACCAGTAATGCTACCCCACCTCCCTTTCCTTTTTGCCTATCTTTCCTGAATATCGAATACCCCTGGATGTTGACTTCCCAGTCCTGGCCTTCCTTGAGCCACGTTTCCGTAATCTCAACCAAATCGTATTTGTTTACTTTTATTTGCGCAGCCAATTCATCCACCTTATTACAAATGCTCCTTGCATTAAGACACAAAGCCTTCAGGCTTGTTTTTTTAACGCTCTTCGACCTATTAGAATTATTATTTACTGTGGCCATGTTTGATTTAAACCGTTGATTTCTCTGACTGCCACTTTTGTTTTTCTCCTTCCTATCTATTGCTTTTATCCTTGTTTCCCTTTCCTCTGTCTCCCTGCTCAGGTTCCCAACTCCCTGCCATTTTAGTTTAAACCCTCCCCCACAGCACTAGCAAACACTCCCCCTAGGACATTGGTTCCAGCCCTGCCCAGGTGCAGACCGTCCGGTTTGAACTGGTCCCACCTCCCCCAGAACCGGTTCCAATATCCCAGGAACTTAAATCCCTCCCCCTGGCACCATTCCTCTAGCCATGTATTCATCTGAAGTATCCTTCTATTTCTACTCTGACTAGCACGTGGCACTGGTAGCAATCCTGAGATTACTACCGTTGAGGTCCTGTTTTTTAATTTATCTCCTAACTCCCTATACTCCGCTTTTAGGACCTCATTCCGCTTTTTACCTATATCGTTGATGCCTATATGCACCACGACAACTGGCTCTTCACCCTCCCCTTCCAAGATGTTCTGGAGTCGCTCGGAGACATCGTTAACCCTTGCACCAGGGAGGCAACACACCATCCTGGAGTCTCGTTTGCGGCCACAGAAACGCCTATCTATTCCCCTTACAATAGAATCCCCTATTACTATAGCTCTACCCCTCTTTTTCCTCCCATTCTGTGCAGCAGAGCCACCCCTGGTGCCAGGAAGTTGGCTGCTGCTGCCTTCCTCTGATAAGCCATCCCCCCCAACAGTAGTCAAAGTGGTGTATCTGTTGGAGAGGGGGATGGCCACAGGGGACCCCTGCACTACCTGCCTGCGCCTAGTACTCTGCCTGTTGGTCACCCGTTCCCTTTCTTCCTGTCCAACCTCTACCTGCGGTGTGTCGAACTCCGTAAATGTGCTATTCACGTTGTCCTGAGCATCGTGAACGCTCCAGTATGTGTCCAATTGCAGCTCCAGTGCCACAATGCAGTCTGTCAGTAGCTGCAGCTGGATGCACTTCCTGCACATGTAGTTGTCAGGGACACCGGAAGTGTCCCTGAGTTTCCACATATCGCAGGAGGAGCAGATCACGGGGCCCGGCTGTCCTGCCATGACTTACCCTTTAATTAATTGAATTTAAATTAAGTCAATCAATCCCACTAATTACACTACAGTTAACTGGTTTACCAACAGTCCCTGCTACACCAGAGAGACCTTAGAAACTATAAACCAGAGTTAAAGTTTAAAAAAGAGATATACTCACCAACCAATCACTTACCTGCTTCCTGGTGACGTCACACTTTGATTACTTTTTACCTCTCTCCCCTGCTGTTGAACTGGTATGCTGCGCCTGACTCACTGCCGCCGGTGTAACTGCCGCCGATGCTGTGTTCCCACAAGGCCCGCTCTAGTCGGGCTGCTCCTGACTCACTGCCGCCGGTGTAACTGCCGCCGATGCTGTGTTCCCACAAGGCCCGCTCTAGTCGGGCTGCTCCTGACTCACTGCCGCCGGTGTATCTGCCGCCGATGCTGTGTTCCCACAAGGCCCGCTCTAGTCGGGCTGCTCCTGACTCACTGCCGCCGGTGTATCTGCCGCCGATGCTGTGTTCCCACAAGGCCCGCTCTAGTCGGGCTGCTCCTGACTCACTGCCACCGGTTTGAACTGCCGCCGATGCTGTGTTCCCACAAGGCCCGCTCTCGTCGGGCTGCTCCTGATCCACTGCCGCCGGTTTGAACTGCCGCCGATGCTGTGTTCCCACACAGGTCCACTCTAGTCGGGCTGCTCCTGACTCACTGCCGCCGGTTTGAACTGCCGCCGCTGCTGTGTTCCCACATGGCCCGCTCTAGTCGGGCTGCTCCTGACTCACTGCCACCGGTTTGAACTGCCGCCGATGCTGTGTTCCCACACAGGCCCGCTCTAGTCGGGCTGCTCCTCACTCACTGTCACCGCTTTGAACTGCCGCCGATGCTGTGTTCCCACAAGGCCCGCTCTCGTCGGGCTGCTCCTGACTCACTGCCGCCGGTTTGAACTGCCGCCGATGCTGTGTTCCCACAAGGCCCACTCTCGTCGGGCTGCTCCTGACTCACTGCTGCCGGTTTGAACTGCCGCCGATGCTGTGTTCCCACACAGGCCCGCTCTAGTCGGGCTGCTCCTGACTCACTGCCGCCGGTTTGAACTGCCGCCGATGCTGTGTTCCCACAAGGTCCAGAGTTGGAATAAACGGGTCGTTTTCCGAGTGGCAGGCAGTGACTAGTGAGGTACCACAAGGATCAGTCCTAGGACCCCAGCTGTTCACAATATATATTAATGATCTGGGCGAGGGAATTGGAAGTAATATCTCCAAATTTGCAGATGACACAAAGCTGGGTTGGAGGGTAAGCTGTGAGGAGGATGTCGTGAAACTCCAGCACGATTTGGACAGGTTGGGTGATTGGGCAGAAACATGGCAAATGCACTATAATGTGGATAAATGTGAGGTTATCCACTTTGGTGGCAAAAACAGGAAGGCAGATTATTATTTGAATGGCAATAGATTGGGAGAAGGGGAAGTGCAAAGAGACCTGGGTGTTATTGTGCACCAGTCGCTGAAGGTAAGCATGCAGGTGCAGCAGGCGGTTAAGAAGGCAAATGGTATGTTGGCCTTTGTAGCAAGAGGGTTCGAGTACAGGAACAAGGATGTCTTGCTACAGTTGTACAGGGCCTTGGTGAGGCCGCACCTTGAGTATTGTGTGCAGTTTTGGTCGCCTTACCTGAGGAAGGACGTTCTTGCCATGGAGGGAGTGCAGCGAAGATTCACCAGGCTGATACCTGGGATGGCAGGAATGACGTATGAGGAGAGATTGTGTCGATTGGGCTTATACTCACTGGAGTTTAGAAGACTGAGAGGGGATCTCATCGAAACGTATAAAATTCTGTCAGGTTCAGACAGACTAGATGCAGGAAGGATGTTTCTGATGGCCGGGGAGTCCAGAACCAGGGGTCATAGTCTAAGGATAAGGGGTAAGCCATTTAGGACTGAAATGAGGAGGAACTTCTTCACCCAGAGAGTGGTGAACCTGTGGAATTCTCTGTCACAGAGGGCGGTGGAGGCCAGTTCATTAAATATATTCAAGAAAGAGTTGGATATATTTCTTGAGGCTAAAGGGATCAAGGGATATGGGGAGAAGGCAGGGACAGGGTACTGAATTTGGATGATCAGCCATGATCTCATTGAATGGCGGAGCAGGCTCGAAGGGCCGAATGGTCTACTCCTGCTCCTATCTTCTATGTTTCTATGTAGGAGTGGGATGAAAAGAATGGGGTGCCAAGCCACCACGCTGACCGCCCACATCTGGCCCGCCCAGGTAATGAAAATTCCGGCCAGAGAGTAGGGATACTGGCCAGGTATTCTAATTGGCAGAATGTGACTAGTGGCATCCTACAGGAAGCTCTTTTGGGACCTCAACTATTTACTGTATTTAGTACAGGTTGAGCGTCCTGAATCCGGCAACCTCATGACCGAGGCCAGCTGGTTTTCGGGTTTTTCCAGACTTCGGAACGTGTTTCTGATGTCAGAAGTCTGGAAATGTCCGAGCCGAGGTTGCGATATTTCTGGACTTCGGACATCAGAAACACGTTCCGAAGCCTGGAAATGCCTGGGCCCAGGTTGTGCTATTTCCAGTTTTTGGTAAGCCTCCCTCAGGGTGTCCAGATTCCGGAACATTTTACGCATTCCGGAACTCCAGATTTGGGACGCTCAACCTGTAATGACTTAGATGATGGGGTAGAGAACTACATCTCCAAGTTTGCCAATGACACAAAGTTAGGTGGCTTTGTAAGCAGTGTAGATGGAAGCATAAAATTACAAAGAGATATTAATAGATTAAGTGAATGGGCAAAACTGTGGCAAATGGATTTCAATATAAGCATGTGTGAGATCATCCACTTTGGACCTAAAAAGCTTAGATCAGAGTACTCCCTAAATGGTGAAAGGCTAGAAGCAGTGGAGGTCCAAAGTGTACATAGTCCATGTACACAGATCATTAAAATGTCATGGGCAGGTACAAAAATTAATCAAAAGGCTAATGGCATGCTGGCCTTTATATTTAGAGGACTAGAATACAAGGGGTTAAAAGTCATGCTGCAGCTATACAAAGCCCTGGTTAGACCACACCTGGAGTACTGTGTTCAGTTCTGGGCACCACACCTTACGAAGGATATACTGATCTTGGAGGAAGCGCAGCCTAGATTTATCAGAATGATACATGGACTGCAAGGATTAAATTACAAGGAGAGATTACACAAACAAGGCTTTTATTCCCTGGAATTTAGAAGATTAAGGGGCGATTTGATCGAAGTTTTCAAGATATTAAGGGAAACTGATAGATTAGATACAGAGAAACTATTTCCGCTGGTTGGGGAATCTAAGACTAGGGGACATAGCCTAAAATTTAGAGACAGGCCTTTCAGGAGTAAAGTTAGGAAACACTTCTACACACAAAGGGTGGTAAAAGTTTGGAACTCTCTTCCGCAAACAGCAGTTAATGCCAGATCAATTGTTAATTTTAAATCTCAGATTCATAGATTTCTGTTAACCAAAGATAATGGCCCAGTAATTCCTCTGCCAACGCGTGAGTACGGACGGGGTACTCACGCGTGTGCCCGGAGGAATTGCCGGTTTTCAGCAGGCACAGCGCATGCGGGGAAAACCGGCATTTCCTCTCCTTTGACCCAAGGGGTTAAGAGGCTGAACGCGTGCACGCAGGACTCTGCGCGTGTGACTTGGATTTCCTTTATTTTTAGACAGTTGCGCATGTGTAAAGGCCTCCGGTTTTTACGCATTGAAAAACCACACGTAAGTACTTAGTTTTACAGGTAAGTGGTCTATTAATACAATTTATAAATTTTTTGTCCACAGGTTTATTATTTTTAAAGAATTTACAGTTAGGTAAGTTTAGTTTTAGCCCCGATTTTTTATATATTAATTTTTTTCAAATTTTAAATTTATTGTTTAAAATAGTTATTTCCAGTTATTTATGGTTCATTTAAGTAGTGCAATGTTTTTTTAAATTTTATTTCAAGTTTAAGTAGTGTTTTGGGGCCAGGAGTTTTCATGAGTTTGACAGCTCTTACTGTCAAACTCATGAATGAACTTTTGCAACCTCCCATTGGTTGCCCTGTGCTCACGTGATCCCAGCCGGCTCATCACACTAAGTACGCCGCTGGGTCACGCACGCACAGTGCAGCAGGACCTCAAGCGGGCCAGTGAGAGGAAATGCGATGCGGGCCACGATTCAAATGTCAGCGCGCCGGGTAAGTCCACATCGGGGGCTTGCACGCGCGGCAAGCTCCCGATCCTAATTTCAGGGCCATTAAGGGATATGGGGCAAAGGTGGGTAAATGGAATTACATCACAGATCAGCCATGATCTCATTGAATGGCGGAACAGGCTCGAGGGGCTAAATGGCCTATTCCTGTTCCTGTGTTCCTACTCCTTCTGACTGAAGTAGGTTGGTTCATGCCATTTTCCTTTGTAAGTTTGGACAATAGTTTCCACACAAGAGATCAAAATGCTTTTGTTTCAAAGTTAAAAGTAATGCATATAGTTGACTGATTCAGTGATTGAAGGCAAAGTATTGTTTGGCATCGCTACAGAAAAACTTGTATAATATGTTAATTAGATGATGTGAATCTCATTAAGCTCTGCTTACATATGTACTTATCTTAAAATTGTGTGAACATTGTTAATTCTGCTCATGGATATAATCTTGACAGGTTTCACTCAACTGCAAATGAATCTCGTAGTTAAAAGCAGGAGACTGGAAAAATACACAAGGGCTTTCAAGAGTTGGAGAATATCTCAACAGAATGCATACACTTGGAAAGGAGACTACTATTTGTTTTCCAATGGAAAAGACTTTTACAATATTAAAAAGCATAACTAACCCTTCATGGACTTCGCTCATATTTCTATTTTGTATTAAATTGATTGTACTTGTTGAATATTTTTGTTGCTTTGTTGTTCCATTGGGTTGCAAATAAATATTTTAATTGCGTTAGCATATAAGGAACTCTGGTCAGTATTTAATTTTCTCCAATTCCAAAGAAATTGGTGTTATAATACAAAAATACAGAAAGGCTTTTTTTGGGGAGTACATTGAGCTTTTGATAGTGTGTAATCCATTTTCAACCTTTCCATTGTGCTTCAGGCTGCAAAACATATTCCTTGAGCCATCTGTTATTTTTCAAGTAAACAGAAGACCCTACTGCTGACTGGAATATGATTATTTTAGCACGTGTGTACCTGACCTGAATAGAGACGTGTAATCCAGTTCGCTTCAGTGTAAAATTCATGCCAAAAGCAGTAGCCATGTATCTTTTTTGATATAGCCTTGATGCCCACAATTATTTAACTAGTGTTTAATAACAATCAAAGTGCCTCAAGAGATCATTCAAATTTCATTTTTCAACCCTTAGATGCGCATATACAGTGGCAGCTGTTACAGTCAGATGCTCAAAGGGCACATTGCAAATTACAGCAAATATGGGTTAGTGTAGTTTATCTTCTATCCATGTATATTCAACAAGAATGAATAATTGTTTACAGGTTAAACAATCTTGGTGATTGCTGTTCCAAAGCTGTTAGATGTTTGAAGATATTTCTGCTAGCAAAGTTTAGCTTTTTTAATTCTGTAAAATGTCTCATCTCAATTTAACACAGATGTTTATTGTCCACTGTAATGTGTTGCAACGTCTGTCTCTTTAGAAATACAGGCCTAGAAATTCAGTTGGGCGCGCCAGCCGTTAGCGCCTTAGGAGGAGTAGATCTCGAGCGCTAGGCACTTAGCGCCCGGGCGCAGCGCGATCTGTGCCTCGCCCCAACTTCAGTACACATTTAGCGCCGGCGCAAAGTCTTAGCGCGCGCCCTGCTGCGCGCGCAGATCATGACGTCATTTCCTAGTGCAACGCCCTTTGTGCGCCCCGAACCGGAACTTCACTCGCGCCGGCCCATTGTGCGCCGGGCGGCCCTAACGACTGTGAAGTGGAACGGTACACAGCCGAGGCGGGCCGCGGGGAGCGCTAATTAAAGGGCACTTACCCTGCACTATAAAGGCCAGCCATTTTGCAGCATTCACTCTTGTGCAACGGTTTTTTGGAGAGAGACCAAGGAGGAGAGCTTACTGGTTTGGACCAACACTAGGACAGGTATTTTTGGCTCAGGCCAGAGCTTAGCAATTATCTTTGCCTTCATTGAGAGCTCAGTGTTTGCCAGCATATAATGGGGGCTGCATTGGGTGCCAACGCCGACTTTCAGCCTTATGACAGAAGGGCTTACAGATGCCGTGAGAGAGTGGCAGCCCTGGCTAGACGCAGAGGGGGCAACAGGCGTCGCCAACTGAGGCCTTACCCACCCAGGGTATACCGCCAGCAGTCCTCCTATCTGACCATGTCTGCCGCGAAGCGTGTTAGGAGGCTGCGATTCAGAAGGGAGGTGGTTGCAGACATCTGCCAGCTGCTTCACAGAGATCTGCAGCCACAGCTGATGCGCAGGACGTCTCTGTTGGTGGCAATGAAGGTGACGGTGGCTCTCAACTTCTATGCCACCGGCTCCTTCCAATCCGCTGCTGGGGACATCGCTAACATCTCCCAGTTCGCCGTGCATTGCTGCATCCGCCAGGTGACCGATGCCCTTTTCAGAAGGAGACATCAATTCATCTCCTTCCCCATGACCCTGGGCAAGCAGCAGCAGCGTGCAGTGGGATTTGCAAGAATAGCGGGCTTCCCCATGGTGCAGGGCGCCATTGACTGCACGTATGTGGCTTTGCGGGCACCTCTGGAGCATGCCGAGGATTACCGCAACCGGAAGGGCTACCATTCCCTCAATGTACAGCTGGTGTGTGACCACAGGCAGCGCATCCTAGCTGTCAATGCCCGCTTTCCAGGCAGCAGCCACGATGCCTTTATCCTGCGACAGACAACTGTGGCTGACATGTTCCAGGCACAGCCTCACCCAAGAGGATGGCTTATCGGAGACAAAGGCTATCCTTTGTGTACCTGGCTCATGACCCCGCTCCGCGCGCCCACGACCCCTGCTGAAGAGGCATACAACGAGAGCCATCAAGCGACTAGGAACATCATAGAACAAACAATCGGCGTCCTCAAGCAACAGTTCCGCTGTCTCGATCGCTCCGGGGGAGCCCTCCACTATTCGCAGGAGCGAGTCTCCCAATTCGTCGTCGTTTGCTGCATGCTGCACAACCTGGCTATCCGCAGGACTCAGGCACTGCCACCTCACGTTGGACCACCACCTCAGGAGGAGGAGCAGGAGGAGCATGAGGAGGAGGAGGACGAGGAGTACCAGCCCAGGAGGGAGGCAGAAGGTCCAAGGGCCGCCCGTCGGCGGCTTATTGAATGTCACTTCTAGGCCCCCTGTCAGGGAATGGCTTGTGCCAATGAAAGAACATGATTGCAGCCGCTCCGCAAGCCCTCAGCCGGTTAAGGCAACAAACACTTCAAAGATCAAACATGGACAATGTTAATAAATAAAATGCTTTATTGTACAAACTCAGGGCCCTTCCCACATGAAAACCAAAAACAGACGAAACCCCCAAAAAACACTCAAACACATTACTCGCTCCCACAACCTGGAGAGGATTAACAAAACAGTGCAACTAAAATGGCCGTCATCCTCGGCCTTCGTAAAAAACAAACATCACATCCTCGGCCTTCAAGAAACAAACATCCAATTCTCGGCCTTCAAAAAACAAACATCCAATTCTCGGCCTCAAAAAGCAAACACAACTGGCTACACATTCGACTTTTTGGCCCGCTAGGGCGATGCCTTGGCCATCTTTGTGTGGCCCCTGCCCGCCCTGCTGCTCCTCCTCAAAGTAAGGCCATTGGCTGCTGCAAGGCTGGGGGCAGGCTCCTGAGGGGCACATGTCGTGACGGCAGATGCCCTTGGGGGTCGGCCTAGTCGAGGTCTGGCCGTCGAGCGGGCGGCTGGTGAATGCTGCAGCTGTGGCTGGCCAGCATCAGTTGCTGCAGCAGCTCCTGGCAGCTCCACTGGGGGAGTGGCAGTGGCAGCTGGAGGAATGGGGGCAAGCTGGCGGATGGCAGGCGCTCGCTGGTCGCCTGAGACACTGGCACTCACCCGGGCCAGCACTGCAGCATGCGCACCAATCTGCCGAGGGACAGACCGCTGTGCTGCTGCAGCGCGCCGGGTGCCCTGGCGATGCCTGGCTGACACAGCGAGTGTGGCAGCAGTGAGTGCCTGTGTTGCCCTGTTCAGTGACCTCATCAGAGCACCCAGTGACTGCACGGCACCACTGATCAGCTGCCCACTCGCTGCCTGAGCTGCCCCGAATGCCGCCCGACTCGCTGCCTGCTCTGCCCCGAATTCCGCCAAACTGATGGCCTGTGAGGCCCCGATGTCGGTCACACTCTGAGAGAGGGACTCGATGGCCTCAGGCAACCGTGCCACTACCCCCATGAGCTCCGTGTGCCGGCGCTCCGAGTCCACGGACAAGTCCTCGAGGCGTCCCATCTCCTCGGCGAAGACCATCTCCGGACTGGAGGCCGGACTCTCCCTCTGGGGAGAAGGCCGCCGAGCTGGCCGACCCTTCCTGCGTTGCTGGACGCCGCTGGGCCCAGCAATTGGACTCCCCTCCGACCCTTCCCCCCTCTGGGGAGAAGGCCGCCGAGCTGGCCGACCCTTCCTGCGTTGCTGGACGCCGCTGGGCCCAGCAATTGGACTCCCCTCCGACCCTTCCCCCCTCTGGGGAGAAGGCCGCTGAGCTTCCACCCCCCTCCCGCGTTTCTGCAGGCTGCAGGTCCCACGAGCTCCCCTCCCCTCTGACACTTCCGCCACGCTCCCCTCCAGGGAAGACGTGTCCCCTACATTCACATGGGTTGCCGCGGCTGAGGGTTCCCCTGATGAGCCGCCTTCCTCTTGCTCCTCCTCGTCCTCCTCTTCTGAGGGGCTGTCACTGGCAAGTTCAGGGACCTCCTCCTCACCATCTGAAAGCAGGAAGGCACAAGAGTAGCTTTAGAGTGAGGAGAGGGCGTCAGCGAGGGATGCATGAGTGGTGGCATTCAGCACATTGGTCGGACAGTGGCAAAGGATGTAGATCTGATGCGCAAGTGGGACGAGAGAGGTCCAAAAGGTGATGTCCTTACCATTGGTGCCCAGAACAGGGTCGGCCTCTCCACATGCAACGGGGCCAATCACCCGGCCACCCATGATGCGCTCCACGCGATGTTGCAGCTCGGTGAGCGGCTGGATCTGGGGTCGGCCTCCCCCGGTCGCAGTCTGGCTCTTCTTATTATTGGCCAGCTTGGCCTGCAAGAGAAAGGACAGCCTCTAAGTACAGTGTGTAGCCCTGATCTTGTGTGCACTGCCTCCCATGGTGGAATAGCCTGGCCAGTGTGTCGCCCTGATCTTGTGTGCACTGCCTCCCATGGTGGAATAGCCTGGCCAGTGTGTAGCCCTGATCTTGTGTGCACTGCCTCCCATGGTGGAATAGCTTGGCCAGTGTGTTAAGTGCAGAATGTGCAATTGATGTTCATGCCTGTCCCATAGCTGCTGCATGAGGGCTGGCCATTAGGGCTTTCAGGTCCCTCTGCCCATAATGTGAGGTGCACATGCAAGGATGAGGAGGACACTGGAAAGGGTACTCACCCTGACAATCCGAGTGAGGTCATTAAACTTTTTGCGGCATTGGACACCGCTCCTGGGGACCTCGCTGTTGGCTGACACCTTGCTGGCGACATGCCTCCAGGCTCTCTGGTAGACGCGGCCCGGCGCCTTCCTGCCATTGTCCGGGTACAAAATATGGCGCCTCTTCTCCACAGCACCAACCAGCACACTCAGATCAAGCTCTGAGAAGCGCTGCGCTCGTTCACGGGCCTTCTGCATGGCTTCAGGTGCTATTTGGGTCCAGCAGCAGTGTTCAGGCCTAGCTGGAGGGCTCCACTATCCAGGGCGTGGCAGCAGACCAAGTCGACCCTTCCCCCTTAAGAGCTGGCCGGCGCCAGGGTGTCTGCTGTCAATCACGAGATGGCCGCACCTGCGCTGCGCCCGGCCTTGGCGCTCTCGCTCAGCACCTCCGGCTTAGCGCCTAAAGAGAGGCGTGCAGCGCCAGTTTTAGCGCTCGAGCAAACTCTTAGGGCGAAGCTAATGAATATCGGAGAAGTGGCCTCGATTTTGCGCCGGGCGCAAACTTTAGCGGCCGCCCGACTTTACCGCCCCAAAAGTGGCTACAATGAATTTCTAGGCCGGAGTCTTCATATTGTATGAAACATTAGAGCACAATAAACTCAAATAATGATAGCGGAGTGCAAGTGTCAATACAAAAAAGTATTAATTCTGCCATTTTCAATTTGAAAGCTTACATTAGATAGCTGAGTAATGAAAAACAAATACCTGATTCCATCGTTCCCATCAAGCCAGGTGATGTTAAACTAAGAGAGGGTTTATTGTTCTGTTGGATCCCTGGACTCTGGAGTGGAGGTTTAGGGGATGAAGTCCATCCAGGTGAAGGAGCTGGAAGAGATGGTGATTTGAGGTGGACTGGGGAAGCAGCTGCAGACCCAAGAATAGGGGGAGACTTGATGGATGCTGCAGCTGCCTGACCAGACAGCATGCCAGCAAGCTGAGACGGTGTTTGCGGGGACTTGAGGTTAGTTGGTGGTGAACCAACCATTGGAGACTGCACCTGTCTAATATTTGGTGACTTCAAAGGATTCATCCCTGGAGAGTTCACCTGACTAGAAACATTCAAATCTGATGGCTTACGGCCAAGACTTCGTTGAACTGGGAGGATTGCATTGAGAGTGTTCGGATTACTGGATGGATTTGGAGGTAGAGGTGGCATGTGACTTAGCCTAGAATTGCCTCCTGTATTAGTTAATTGCTCAGACAAAAATTGATCCCTTGGATTTCTTATTGCTCCTGGTCCCTGAGGCATACCAGGGAAAGGACGTGACTCTATGAAGTCTTGTGGTTGATCGGTAAACTGTGATGGCAACATTTTCTGCTGGTTAGCCAACATTTCTATATTGTTTGATTGCCTCATTTTCATGCCATCTTCTGGGCTCACATTGTGAGGGTGTCCTCCCCTGGGTCCTTGTTTTTGCAACACAGTCTGAGAGTTGGAGCTCATGCTCACATTCAGGTTCATGTTGACGTTCATATTCATGTTCATGCTAGTGGGTATCATTCCCATTTGCAAATCTCTGCCTGGTCCTGCTTGCAATGATGATCCTTTTGGACCAGGAAATTCCATTCTGGTGGGACTTGGAATACCTTCTCCTGGTAACCTTGGAAAGATGTTGCCATTTGCAGGGTCCAGATGCCTTTGTGATTGAAACATTCTGTTCATGTCCATTCCTGGCTGTACATTATCCATTCCCATTCCAGGAGACATTCTTAGCTGTTTTTCGGCCAACTGATGCTGGAATAGGTCATCTTGCATGTTCTGAGGGTTCGGGAACCTCTCCCCTCGGACTGGCCCACAAAATAGGCCTGGTCCATGAGGAAAATTTCTACTATCTGGCATTTTTGGCATATCATCTGGCCAGTTGACACCTGGAAGACCAGGTCTTGGTACTGGATTTGGGCCACCAGGAGTGTCCATAGCTGGATTTAACATTCCTGTGAAGCCAGGCATTCTCTGCAACTGATTTCTGGGAACCCCTCTGGGATTCATAGAGTTTGGAGGGTTCGTTCCTTCATAAGATTCTGCCCCTCCAGGTACCCATCCTTCTCCTGGATTTATTTGATAAGGTGGTGGTGGCCCTCTGATTGTACTTCTTGGGCCATGCTGGTGCATGATGATACCCTGTACCGTTCTGTGCTGAACAGCCTGCTCCTGTTTCCTCCGTTTCTCTTCGTAGAATTCCTGCTGCAGCTTCAACCATGCTAGTTGCTCTGGAGTCATGTGATCCATGTGCTCCTGCCCCGGCTGTGAATTAAGTACATTTTGCAGTGGTCCCATTTCAGCAGGCTGGAAAAGAACATCGCGATGGCCTGATAGTCCAAACGGCTGAGCTTCTGACCGAGAACTAGGTGGCTTTCCTATACTTTGTGATTGTGAAATCATGGCCTGCAGAGGTCCTTCAGGTTTTTTAGATGGAGCATCCAGTCCCCCAGTGTTCTGCGGGGGACAACTGTTTGAACCCCCTGAGTTTTCGCTTTCAGGAAAGAGCATTCTCTGAATGTCACGCAGCGTCTGTAATGAACGCTCTCTGTGCTCCAACTGTTCCTGAGACAGACCTTCTGGGTTTTCTCCCATATTCAACGTGCCATCTGCAGGTGCTGGTTGTGCTGCCTCTTTTGACTCACTCTTTGTTTCAGCTTCTGAACTGCTAGTTGGTGTATAAGTATTTTGTGCTACAGGGGTGGATGTTTGGTTGCTAGGTGCAGAGTTTTGACAAGCATCCTCAACAGGTAATGGAACAGAGCTTTGGGGACTTCCATCAGGATGTACTTTATTGTCCATGCCTGCATTGTCCTGGACAATATTCCCATGGGAGCCGACATGTTTGGATCCTTCACCTTGCTGAGATTGGTTCTGTGGCATTCTTGATGTCTGCTGATGGTTTTGTTCTTGCTTCTGTGATGGAGATGATTGCTGATGGTTTAGTGAAACAATTCGGTGAGCAGGTACTTGATTGTTTTGCTATAAAACACAATTTGGGAAACTGCATTTAAGTATATCAGAACAAAGCCAGTCAAGGGAATATAGCTGATTACCAACATGTATAAGTGCTGGGAAAACAACCATTGAGCACACCCAAGTGCGAGAAAAAATTCAGGTGCTGTAAATCAATTACATCATCTAATTGGAATAAGCCCAAGGATAGCACTTGGACACTACAGGTGACCATTGGCATGCTTTGTGTGCTTGTTATGGAGCTTGAGCGAGTATAGTGCCTCTGTCTCTTAAACTGCCTTCTCAAAAGGTGAGACAGTGGGACTGATTTTCCAAGTGTGCCCTTCCAGCGGGGAGCATTACCCACTGGCTATGCATATCAGGAAATCAATGACACGATGAGGCAGAAATTCCGAACCCTATGGGTGTGTACGCGCTGAGTACTCACCCGTAGGGCCAACGGAAATGCCGGCTTTAGGCATGCACTGCGCATGTTCCGGGGGGGGGGGGGGGAGAAGTCCGGGGAGGGAGCTGCGGCCAGGCGGCCGGCGGGAAAGCGGCCGGCCGCCGCGGGGCCTTTAATGCGCCGGCGCAAACACATGTTGGACTCTGTTGCCAGAGTCTTAGTTGCGGCTGCCACGGGCGAGGCGGCCGCAACTGAATTTCGGCGCTGGGGCCCGTCGGCATGGCAACCGGGACGCTGCGCACACCGATGACGTCATCGGTGCCGGCGCAGCGCTACCGGTGCAACGCCGCTTTAGGGCCCCAGGGAATTTTTCAACTGGCCATAACTCTGGCGCTAGTCCCTCTAGCGCCTCAAAAGCGGCGCTAAGGCTAGTGAATTTCTAGGCCTTACAATTCTTGCGCCTGGTAAAAGCAGGTGTAAGGTCTGTTTTTACCAGGATAAGAGTTGAAAAAAGTTAAAAAAAAGTTTTCCCACTGATTTATCATTTAAGAATACTTTAAAGAAAGGTAAGTTTATTTTTAGCCCCATAATTTAAATACAGTTTAAAAATGTGATTAAAAAAAAAAAAATTATTTAAAGTTTTACTATGTTTTGGGGGTGATCTCTATTCATATATTTGACAGGTCTTCCTGTCAACTGTATGAAGGGAGATTCCCTTCTCTGATTGGCTCCCCATGGCCCACATGATCCCAGGGACGCTGCGAACCGCCTGCGCCTCTGGGATACGTGGGCCCTGCACATCGGCAGTTTGGAGAAGCCCAGCAACGGAACTCTGCACCTCCCGGGAGCCCTCAGGTAAGGGCGCAGATTTTTCCAGATCGCAGCCCTCCGCCCGCGGGAGGCCTGCGAACGGAATTTCTGGGCCACTGCTTGTGAATTCCCAATATGCAGCTGATGGATAAGGCTTCCTCACCAGCTGTGTGTGTCAGAAATCTGACCCCCATATTTTACAGGGATAAGAAGTGAACATTTTTGATACATCAAACAGCTTTTTCTGTAGTCACAACAGATGTAAATAAATCTCACTCCACGGGTAAGATGCCTATGTAATTCTGGGAAAGACGGTAGGGGGTCAGGCACCGGTTTCTTTTCTGAGGAATGTTTGTCTGTTTTTTGTTTGAAAATCTGCAGAGAAAAGCATCTAAAGTAACTCAACTGACTTATTTGTCTCTTCAACCCTTTCATGAGCTGGTTAAAGTTACTGCGTTAATTAGATTGATTTCAACAACTTGCTATTACTGCTGACTTCCGTGAATGTTTATCTGAAGAGCCCTGTTTGGTAGCTCAGTCTGTTACAAAAGCATCTGTCATGACTGAATTATTTCTTTTCTGCATGGAAGGGAGTCCAGTGGAAATCCTACATGTAAAACAGAAACAGTTTCATTATGCAGTGAGAGCACAATATTCCAGTTTACTTTGGCACAAGAAAGAAATACTTGTATTTATATAGCGCCTTTCACAACCACCGGATGTCTCAAAGCGCTTTACAGCCAATAAAGTACTTTTGAAGTGGAGTCACTGTTGTAATGTAGGAAACGCGGCAGCCTATTTGCGCACAGCAAGGTCCCACAAACAGCAATGTGATAATGACCAGATAATCTGTTTTTGTTACGTTGGTTGAGAGATAAATATTGGCCAGGACACCAGGGATAACTCCCCTGCTGTTCTTCAAAATAGTGCTATGGGATCTTTTACGTCCACCTGAGAGAGCAGACGGGGCCTCGGTTTAACATCCCATCTGAAACATGGCACCTCCAACAGTGCAGCACTCCCTCAGCACTGCACTGGTGTGTCAGCCTAGCTTTATGTGTTTAAGTCCCTGGAGTGGGATTTGAACCCACAATCTTCTGACGCAAAGGCAAATATGCTACCAACTGAGCCACTGGGACTTGCTACTGAATGCTGGTATTTGTATCGAGCAACAACCTAAAGAAAAATTAAAAATCCAACAAAGCAGCTAGAAAAATTAAAGTAGCTTAGAAATTAAAATACTATAATTTTAAAATAACATTCACAATAAAGTTCTGTAACTTAATTCTTTAAACTCCCAGTGGAAATTTAGGCAACAAGTAATTATTGATCTATTAATTGCCATTTTTACTCATTTCCAATTATTACATAGGATATACAGCACAGAAACAGGCCATTCGGCCCAACCAGTCCATGCCGATGTTTATGTCCCACTCAAGCCTCCTCCCATCCTTCCTCATCTAACTCTATCAACATAACCCTCTATTCCCTTCTCCTTCATATGGTTATCTAGCCTCCCCTTAAATGCACCTCTACTATTCACCTCAACCATCCCTGTGGTAGCGAGTTCCACATTCTCACCACTCTCTGGGTAAAGAAGTTTCTTCTGAACTCACAATTTGATTTCTTGGTGACTATCTTATATTGATGGCCTCTAGCTTTGCTCTTCCCCACAAATGGAAACACTCTCTCTGTGTCTATTCTATCAAAACCTTGCAGAATTTTAAAGACCTCTAATAGGTCAGCCCTCAGCCATCTCTTTTCAAGAGGAAAGAGACCCAGTGCCTGTTCAGCCTTCCTAATAGGTATAACGTCGCATTTCTGGTGTCATCCTTGTAAATCTTTTTTGCACCCTATCCAGTGCCTCTATATCTTTTATATAATATGGCGACTAGAACTGTAAACAGTACTCCAAGTGTGTTCTAACCAAGGTTCAATACAAGCTTAGCATAACTTCTCTGCTTTTCAATTCTATCCCTCTAGAAATAAACCCTAGTGCTTGGTTTGCTTTTTTTAATCACAGAATCAGAGAAACTTACAGCATGGAAGGAGGCCATTTCAGCCCATCGTGTCCGCGCCGGCCAACAAAGAGCTATCCAGCCTAATCCTACTTCCCAGCTCTTGGTCCGTAGCCCTGCAGGTTACAGCATCCCAAGTGCACATCCAAGTACTTTTTAAATGTGGTTAGGGTTTCTGCCTCTACCACCCTTTCAGGCAGTGAGTTCCAGACCCCCACAACATTCTGGGTGAAGAAATTTCCCCTCAAATCCCCTCTAAACCTTCCACCAATTACTTTAATTCTGTGCCCCCTGGTTTTTGACCCCTCTGCTAAGGGAAATAGGTCTTTTCTATCCACTTTATCTATGCCCCACATAATTTTATACACCTCAGGTCTCCCCTCAGCCTCCTCTGCTCCAAGGAAAACAGACCCAGCCTATCCAGTCTTTCCTCATTGTTAAGACTCTCTACTCTCGGCAACATCCTTGTAAATCTCCTCTGAACCCTCTCCAGTGCAATCACATCTTTCCTGTAATGCGGTGACCAGAGCTGCATGCAGTACTCTAGCAGAGGCCTAACTAGTGTTTTATACAGTTGAAGCATAATCCCCCTGCTCTTGTATTCTATGCCATGGCTAATAAAGGCAAGCATTTTGTATGCCTTCTTAACCACCTTATCTATCTGGCCTGCTACCTTCAGGGATCTGTGGACATGCACTCCAAGGTCCCTTTGTTCCTCTACACTACTCAGTGTCCTCTAAAGATTCTGGAGTATTTAGCCCTCGGTATCTGTCATACGCCTCCCTTTTTTTCTTTTCCTACCCTGTATGTCCCTAGACATCCAGGGGGCTCTAGATTTGTTAGTCCCACCTTTTTTCTTTAAGGGTACATATTTGGTCTGAACCTTTCGGATCTCCTCCTTTATAGCCTCCCACTGCTCTGACACTGATTTACCTTCAAGCAGCTGTTTCCAGTCCACTATGGCTAAATCACCTCTGAGCTTAGTAAATTTGCTTTTCCCCAATTTAGAATTTTTATTCCTGGTCTATCCTTGTCCTTTTCCATAACTACCTTAAACCTAACAGAATTATGGTCACTAGCACCAAAATGCTCCCCCACTGATACGCCTTCTACCTGCCCAGCTTCATTCTCTAAAACTAAGTCCAGAACCGCCCCCTCCCTTGTTGGGCTTGCTACATACTGGCTAAAAAAGTTCTCCTTGATGCATTTTAGGAATTCCGCACCCTCTATACACTTCATATAATTTCATCCCAGTTAATATTGCAGTAGTTGAAATCCCCTACTATTACTGCCCTATAGTTATTGCACTTCTCAGAAATTTGTCTACATATTTGTTCTTCTCGCTCCCTCTCACTGTTTGGGGGTCTGTAGTACACTCCCAGCAGTGTGATCACCCCTTCTTTGTTTTTCAATTCGGCCCATATGGCCTCGTTTGATGATCCCTCCAACATATCATCCCACCTCACAGCTGTAATAGTTTCTTTAATCAATACCGTTACCCCCTCCCTTTTTACCTCCCCCTCTATCCCGTCTGAAAATCCTGTAACCAGGAATGTTGAGCTGCCATACCTGCCCCTCTTTCAGCCACGTCTCTGTAATAGCTATAATATCATAGTCCCTGTGCCCTCAGCTCATCTGCCTTGTTCGCTATACTCCTTGCATTTAGTACAGGCAAGCCACCTTGTTGACTACTATCTAGCCCTTGATTCCTCTGTCCTTCCAATTTACTGTCAACATTTTTGTTTTCCAATTCCAGTTTTCTTCCCTCCCTATTGACTCCATACTTAGGTTCCCATCCACCTGCCAAGCTAGTTTAAACCCTCCCCAACAGCACTAGCAAACCCTCCCACGAGGATATTGGTCCCGTTCCCATTGAGGTGCAACCCATCTGACTTGTAGAGGCCCCACCTCCTCCAGAAATGGTTCCAATTCCTCAGGAATCTAAAGCCCTCCCTCCTATACCATCTCTCCAGCCACGCATTCATCTGCTCTATTATCTTTAATGGCCTTATTAACCTGACATTGCTACTTTTAGTGATTTGTATATTTTTACTCCCAGATCACTTTGCTCCTCTACCCCATTCAGATTCTTATTTTCCAAGTAATATGCAAACTCCTTATTTTTCTTACCAAAATGTAATACCTCACACTTTTCTGTGTTGAAATTCATTTGCCAATTATATGCCCATTCTTCAAGTTTATTAATGTCTTCTTGTAATTTGTTGCAGTCCTCCTCAGTATTGACTATTTGCTGTCATCTGCAAATTTAGAAATTATGTTTTTGATTCCAAAGTATAAATCATTAATGTAAATTGTGAACAACAGTGGTCCCAGCACTGATCCTTGTGGGACACCACTACCCACCTTCTGCCACTGTGAATGGAGCTAACTGTCCATTCTGTTACTTGCCCCCTGACTCTGCATGCTCTGACCTTATTCATTAGTCTATTACGTGGCAATTCAAAATGCACAGACTACAATATGAAAATAAGTGAACATGTCAATAAGAACTTCCAACCAGAACAACTTCTCTATCTAGCTTGAAAGGAATAGCCTGTGCAGAGCATTTTATAGTCACTCGGCTCCATCTCGGAGCCAGCTTCCACTTGCTGCGATGTGTGGAAGTACAGTTTCTCATTTAGACATAAAATGGCTTCCTAGGCATAGAATAAAATTCATTTAAACTTTAAATGGCCAACAGCATGATTCACTAATCATGTTTTAAGGGAACGAGACATTTTAGGAATGGCATATACGTACTCCTTGTCTGTGATAAGCTTAACAAGGAGCCTCAGTTTCCAAACAAACAGCCAAGGACATGATAAGGTAAACATCGGCCCACGGGCCCAGTTGGTACAGTGAGAGAACAGAAGGAACAGAGAGATCCCATAATAAAGGATTAATTAATCTTATCCCAAAGGTATTTCTGTTCGTTATTCTAACGCAGCCCGGAATACATTGTTTCAATAATTCGCAAGGTCTGTGCCTTTGTAATCAGTTATGATTCAATACTATGTCATGTGGCATAGAAAGCCTGTTTTGCTTTTTACTGTATAAATATGTTACAATTTCTGTATTACTTTGAAGAGGTCTGATGTAACCCTTGTCTACACAACTCTTCCCTTGCAAGCAAATAAAGCCTGTCTTTAATGATACTTTGTGTTTAAGAATCTTACTAGGGAGTCGAGACTTCGACAGTATTACTTGGAGGTTCCACCGAGATCGCTTGCTGCCTTTCGGTAAGTCACGGACAAGGACATCGTGAATCTCTAATGACAGATCCTGAATGGCCACAGTGATGCTTTATCACATAAAAGGATTTCTCATTAGATATTAAGTTGGTGTGGTCTATTTCTTCCGATGGGAGTACTGCGATCTAGTTAAGACTCATGTTTTAGACTTGAGTTGAATCCTGTAACTTTTGCTTCTTTTATTGTTGACCACTGAAAGGAGGAGAATACTGACTACTCAAGTCTTTAAAGAAAAAAAGTATCGGGCAAAGAAGGCAAGAGGAAAGTCGACAAGGCTGAGTCCCATAAGGTACCAAGTTAAAACTGCAGTATCAAGGGTGGGTCCCTTTAACCGGGGCTGAGTCCCGCGGCAGAAAGTATCATTTGAGAATTGTCACTGTAATTTTTTAAGATCTGTATTATCAGGTTCAGGATTTTTCTCCGTTGAGATACCTTCTACGAGGGTTCAAGCCCCTCGCATTAAAGCATAAGGATTCTATTGTTTTCCATTTTTTGTTGACTATTGACAGCATTAAGACAGAAAACTCTCACATAAAGTATAAGTTAAACGTTAAGGACTCAGCTTGTAGTGGCGTATAACGCAAACTGAGAATTGACTATTTGTTTAGTTTAAAGTATAAGATAAATGTCTGAATATTTGGTCTGTTTGCCTGTTTGGGCAGCTGCATTGCTTATCATTTCTTTGACTGTTGTTATTACTTGTTATTTTTCATCACTTGTGGTCCTTTGGACAGTCAGTAATAATCATAAGGGGGTAAGGGGTGAAACTTGCGATCTAGAAGAAGAGAGCCTAGTTTAAAAAAAGCACCAAACAAACTAAGATGGGAGCTGCACAGAGCAAGATCCCAGAAAAGGGAACTCCCGCTTCTTATGTCTTTACCTACTATGGTCAGATATCCATAAATGATTTACCTAAGTGGGCTCGATGGACCAAGAAAGACAGACACCCTTTCCCCGTGGATGGTACATTTAATCTAGATAGAATCACGTGTCTATAAAACTGCCTAGCAGGCAGAGACCCAAGGAGAAGGGGTGCAAAGTCAGTAAATTGGTCTGCCTTCTCAGATTGGAAAAGGGAAGCAGAAAAACATAAGGAACGCAGCATATTAGCTAGTAAAATTGAGAACAAAAATAAGAAAAGAGATCTAATGAATAAATTGATTAAACAAGAAAAGGTTACACTAATGCCTTTAAGACAAAACCCGAAGCCTACTGCTCCTCCCTGTGAATATCCTCCCATGCCCATGACTCATTCCAGTGATGACGAGGATCAGGGATGGTTCAGAAGACCAGCCCCGCCTCCTGAATATGAAGTGCAACAACAAGGCGCAGCGGGTGGTGAATCACCCGACCCCAGTGCTGTAAGTCAGGAGAATATAATCAACACTAGATAAGATAATTGAGACAACTCAGAAAAGGGATGAAGATGTTGAGGATTATATAGAAAGAATGGAAGCAGTTATGGGACAGCATTCGGGTATGACAAAAGAAAATTACCAAATCCCTTTAATTAACGCCCTTGTAAACAGCCTCAGAACAGAACTTAAGGAACCGTTGACTTTAGTTTGCCTTGACTGGAGACATAAAACCATTCCTGAATTGACACAAATCTTGAAAGGAATACAGGAAAGGAATAAAGATCAAAAGAGTAAAGTTTCCTTGTTAATGGAGCAAGCAGCTTCTCCAGCCCCAACCGCCCAGACTACTATTTACTACCAGGGTCAAAACAGGGGACGAGGTAGAGGGTATAACAGAGGCGGATTTAGAGGAAATAGTAGAGGAGGGACTGGCAGAGGCCAGTGGAACGGAAGAGGCACAAATTCTCCATGTTTTAACTGTGGTCAGGTCAGACACTGGAAGTCCGACTGTCCGTTCCCCAAGCAGCAGAATCAAGGATGGGGAGGTGCCCCAAACAATGTAAATACCCAAGCCCAGGTTCACACTCGTCCGCAGGCAGGTTTTACAACAGGGAATCCTTGGGGAGGTCAAAATACGGAAGGACATTCCGGAGTGCCAGTGCAAAATTATTCAGCATGACGCAGAGACGCAGCCTCAGACGTTACCCACCTCCTGCAGTTACCCTTAGTATCGCTAAATTCTAGAGATGAGCCATATCTATCCATAAATATGCAAGGCAAGAAAGTCCCTTTCCTCGTCGACACAGGAGCCACAACCTCACTATTGACAAAACAATACGCTACAGGAATTCCATGCACTGACAAGGATGTTACCTGCATAGGACTTTCTGGTGTCTCACAGACTCTGACATGGTCACAACCGTTACAAATACGAGCAGATAATTTTTCTGGCCAACATGCTTTTTTATCAGACGACGCCCCCATGAACCTTTTAGGGAGAGACTTGTTGTGCAAAATGCAGGCAACAATAATTTGTTCAGAAAAAGGACTGCAGATACACGTTCCGACCGATAGATGTACTATGTGCCTTTTACAAGAACAGCTGGCACATGAATCTGCATTGCACTGCCTTTTATGAAGGCACGGGAAAAGACACGACTATAAAAGACAGTTACTCAATTAGATCCCGTTGCACGTGGGTTGCCTGGATGCCTGCCAATTCTAGCTGCTGCCTATTACGCTGTACAACAGGCTCAAGGCATCACGCTTAATCACCGAACTGTTTTGTTTGTACCACATTCAGTGGAAGTACTGTTATCAAAATACGCCACTCAGCATCTAACATCAGCCCGTAGCAGCAAATATGAGGTTGAACTGTTATCCAACTCCAATCTCATAATTCAAAGATGTTCAGTTTTGAATCCAGCCACACTGCTACCCACAGAAGAGGACAGAATCCCACACTGCTGTGACACGGTTACCCAGTTGGCTACTAAGCCCCGAACAGATTTATCTGAAACTCCTGTTCCTAATAGTGACTTGGTATTCTACGTAGACGGGTCAGCCCTTAGGGATGACAAGGGATCACCTAGGGCTGGATATGCCATATCAGATGATCACTCGATTGTGGAGGCACTCTCACTACCTCAATCCTTTTCAGCGCAACAAGCAGAACTCTTCGCTCTTACCAGAGCTTGTATATTGGCTACTGATCAAACTGTTAACATTTATACCGACTCCAGGTATGCTTTTGGAGTTGCTCACGATTATGGACAGATCTGGAAATTAAGGGGGTTTCTAACTTCCTCAGGATCAACTATTGAGAATGCTGAGCAAATCAATAATCTCTTAAAGGCTCTCGTGTGTCCCACTAAGATTTCAGTTATTAAATGTCAGGCTCATACAGGTAGTCAGGATCAGATATCCTTGGGTAACGAGAGATCAGATAGAGCTGCTAAATCAGCCGCGTCAACAAAAATCAGATAATGACCCACCTTCTATTAATGATGTTTTAGCCTTTCAGTCACAGGCTAACCCGGACGAAGTGTTAGCTTGGGCAAGGGATTCTTGCTTTAAAACGCCTGAAGGGGTATGGGTTCACCATGACGGCCGCATGGTGGCGCCTAAATCTTTACTCCCATGGATTGCCCGATGCGTTCATGTGTTCACGCATGCGGGCAAAGGGGGGATGGCAGACTATATTAATCAAACATGGTATGCACCAGGTATTTCGGCTTCGGCAATTGCAAAACAAATTAGTGAAAGGTGCACCATTTGCCAGGAAATGAATCCAGGCAAGACAGAGAAAGTACAGGCTGCCTCCCACCCAAATCCATCAGGCCCTTTCGTACATTTACAAATGGATTTTATTGAATTACCTCCATGTTTAGGATTTAAGTATGTGTTAGTAATTATAGATATGTTTTCAAGATGGGTTGAAGCTTTCCCATGTAAAAAAGAATGATGCTGTAACAGTAGCAAAGTGCTTGTTAAAAGAAATCATACCAAGGTTTGGAATACCTATGCAGCGTTCAAGCGACAGAGGATCGCATCTCACTGGAGCAATTATAAAAGAACTATGTAAAGCTTTGCAGATTAACCAGCATCTTCACTGCAGTTATCATCCACAATCCGCAGGACTGGTGGAAAGACATAATGGAGTGCTGAAGAATAAACTTTCTAAACTTTGCAATGAAACCGGACTTAAATGGGTCGAACTATTACCCTTAGCATTGATGATAATGCGAGCAGCAACTAACAGGACCAATGGACTGCCTCCACATGAGATTGTTATGGGACGACCCCTAAGACTGCCATTCTCAGCACCATTTACGGTGAAACAAATGGACATTCATAAAATGGATGAGACTATGCTAAACTATTGCATCGCATTAACTAAATGTATTTCCAGCTTTCACCAACAGGTAAAGGAAGCTCAAACGAGTCCAGCAGAGGGAAAGTGCCACGACTTGGAACCAGGAGACGACATCTACGTGAAGGTTTTTAAAAGAAAGAACAGCCTGCAACCACGCTTCGAAGGACCATATCAAGTGCTCCTGACTACAAACACAGCCGTAAAAGTCAAGGAAAGATCTTCCTGGATTCACGCATCCCATTGCAAGAAGGCGCCGAATAAAGACAATTGATTTTTTGAAAGACTCTAACAATGAAGGCGTTACTTATATTTTGTATACTAATCGGACTACTGAGTCTAAAATGCCAAGGAGATGGGGAAAGATCCCGAAAGAAACGAGAATTACACGTGAATACCTTTTTGTACATGTCTTACGAATATGCTAGACGCAGTAAGTCAGTATGAAAACCCAAAGAACCAAGGCTGGGCTGACTGGTTATTGGGAGGATGGCTGGGATCAGTAGGACAAATATTATTGCATGGACTAGTAATAGTGATAGCCCTGATTGTATGCATTGCTCTGTTTGTCACAATGATTAAGTGTTGTTGCAATAGGTTGGGCAAGGCAGTCTTGCCTGCGATGAATATGATGATACAGAGAGAAGTAAAGTCAGTAGAGGAAAAGAATGGTCCCCTGGATGAGGAACTGAGATGATTGAATAAAATACAATTATAGGGATTAGAAAACTTAGACAAATATATACATATATATACTCCACATGCTCTCCTCTTTCTGCAAAACACATTTTCCATTTACATGGGAACTGCAGGCTAGGAAAAAGAGAGAGGACTCCTTTCAACAACAAGCCAGTGTCGTCGACTTTGTATATCACTTGGTCCGCACTTTGGGGGCTTACATAGAAGCACTTGTGCTTAGGAGAACCCCACAGGTTAGTTATAAACTGTGTGGGCCATGAATTAGGCCTCCTCTATAAGCTGCTGTTCCCTATCTTTTAGAAAGTGCATAGTGGCACTAGAACTGCAGGCTAATATAAGCTGCAGGAAAATTAGAACTGCAGGCTAATATAAGCTGCAGAAATACAAAGACATAAACCTAAAATCAAATCAAACATAATTAAACCCTACAAAAACACACGCCCAAACACTAAGAATAGACAGAGAAGAAAGACGATCTTAAACAAGGTCAACCATCAATACAGGTAAATCCCGGGGATGGTTCCAAACGGAAAAGAAGATCCTTGGCTAAAATCTAAATTTAGTATGAGGACCGATAGGAAGAGGTTAATTTCAGTTATGTTGTCCTAGTAAGGACAAAAGGGAAGAATGTGGAAGTACAGTTTCTCATTTAGACATAAAATGGCTTCCTAGGCATAGAATAAAATTCATTTAAACTTTAAATGGCCAACAGCATGATTCACTAATCATGTTTTAAGGGAACGAGACATTTTAGGAATGGCATATACGTACTCCTTGTCTGTGATAAGCTTAACAAGGAGCCTCAGTTTCCAAACAAACAGCCAAGGACATGATAAGGTAAACATCGGCTCACGGGCCCAGTTGGTACAGTGAGAGAACAGAAGGAACAGAGAGATCCCATAATAAAGGATTAATTAATCTTATCCCAAAGGTATTTCTGTTCGTTATTCTAACGCAGCCCGGAATACGTTGTTTCAATAATTCGCAAGGTCTGTGCCTTTGTAATCAGTTATGATTCAATACTATGTCATGTGGCATAGAAAGCCTGTTTTGCTTTTTACTGTATAAATATGTTACAATTTCTGTATTACTTTGAAGAGGTCTGATGTAGCCCTTGTCGACACAACTCTTCCCTTGCAAGCAAATAAAGCCTGTCTTTAACGATACTTTGGCCTAGAAATTCGGTTTTGGCGCAGCGAGGGCTTTAGCGCCGGAAGTTAGTGCCGGCGCTAAGTCCCCCTGCGCGCGCCAAACGGCTGCCGGCGCTACTGAGGGGTCTCAGCGCCTCAAAACTGGCGCCACGTGCCGCATTGTGGCGCTATTCCGGCGCTGCGGCGCCCGCTGAGGTGCGGCAGGCTCGGGAAGTGCAGGCCTCCTCCTTCCGTTGAGGAGCTGCCTGCACCCGGCCGCGGCCCGCGATAATCTTTTTAAAAATGAGCCCGGCACCTCGGACAAGTGCCGGGCTTGCTTCTGTTCCGGGGGGGGCGGGGGGGAAGTCCGGGGAGGGAGCTGCGGCCAGGCGGCCGGCGGGAAAGCGGCCGGCCGCCGCGGGGCCTTTAATGCGCCGGCGCAAAGTTCTGTAAGGCACCTCTGCCAGAACGTTGCTTGCGGCTGCCACGGGCGAGGCGGCCGCAACTCAATTTCCGAGTTCGGGCGGGTTACCATGGCAACCGGGACGCTGCGCACACCGATGACGTCATCGGTGCCGGCACAGCGCTACCGGCCTAACGCCGATTTAGGGCCCCTGTCAATTTCTAAACTGGCCATAACTTCGGCGCTAGGCCCTCTAGCGCCTCAAAAGCGGCGCTAAGGCCAGTGAATTTCTAGGCCTTTGGCCTAGAAATTCGGTAGGCTTAGCGCCGCTTTTGAGGCGCTAGAGGGCCTAGCGCCGGAGTTATGGCCAGTTTGGAAATTGAGTGGGTCCCCAAATCGGCGTTAGGCCGTTAGCGCTGCGCCAGCACCGATGACGTCATCGGTGTGCGCAGCGTCCCGGTTGCCATGGTAACCCGCCCGAACTCCGAAATTGACTTGCGGCCGCCTCGCCCGTGGCAGCCGCAAGCAACGTTCTGGCAGAGGTGCCTTACTGGACTTTGCGCTGGTGCATTAAAGGCCCCGCGGCGGCCGGCCGCTTTCCCGCCGGCCGCCTGGCTGCAGCTCCCTCCCCGGACTTCTCCCCCCCCGCCCCCCCCCCCCGGGACAGATGCAAGCCCGGCACTTGTCCGAGGTGCCGGGCTCATTTTTACAATGATTTTCGCGGGCCGCGGCCGGGTGCAGGCAGCTCCTCCTTAAGGGAAGGAGGAGGCCTGCACTTCCCGAACCTGCCGCACCGCAGCGGGCGCCGCAGCGCCGGAATAGCGCCGCAATTCAGCGCGTAGCGCCAGTTTTCAGGCGCAAACAGCTTTCAGCAGCGCCGGCAGCCGTTTGGGCGCAGAACTAGTGAATGTTTGGCCCGCCCAGCGCGACTTAGCTCCGGCACTAACTTCCGGCGCTAAAGCCGTCGCTGCGCCAAAACCCAATTTCTAGGCCTTTGTGTTTAAGAGTCTTACTAGGGAGTCGAGACTTCAACAGATGTCAGTAATGTTGGCATAGTTACTGGCTTCATATTCCTCTAATTCCAAGAGATGCTTTTCTCCCCCGCCGCCCCACCCATAAAAAACACTTAAGCCAACATCTTCCTTCCACGAAGTGTCCTTCATTTCTTCTTTCACCCTGAAGACCAGATCCCGATGATTTCTGCACAACCACAGATCCTTATTGCATCCACAATTAAATCACGAACTCTCGAAATCTAGTTTAACTGAATCTTGAATTTATGTAGCTGAACTCCCCACCTCTGTGTACTGGCCATTCTTTGCAATTGCCTTCCACCTCGAAAGTTTCCCAGTTATCTTAAAGAATTCCCTCTTGCACATACTGTTTAATTAGAAGATTATTTACTCCTGATAATTCAGACACATTTTGCACTAAAAATTTAAATTGCTGAACAATTTGAATTAAGCACTGTAAAATGGAAATTCAGCACTAAGTTAAATTTTGATTATCAGTTCATTTGAATTAAGCAAATATGAATTTGGAAAGCACAGAACTATTTGGGCCCACTCTTTACAACCCACAATAATAGCAAAGCAAACAGAATGTTGACTTATGTAAATTGAAGTTGCAACACAGAAACATGCAATTTGCCAAAAAATCCCAATCACATTTACCCACCCAGTTCCCATATCCCTTCATTCCCTTTTGTTTCACTCACCTATCCAATCTAATCGTATATAGAGGAGCGGCAGGGGTAAGTTACAGCTCAGTGTTTAGTTAATTGGTTAGTGTTATTGTTAGTGGTTAGTGTTATTTTTAGTGGTTTGAGTTTTGGGGGTGAAATTGGATTAGCCCCAAAAACAGGCACGGGGATCGTGATGCATGATCGGTCCATGCGGTTGAAAGGAGTGCAGGCAGTACATAAACTTCGTGCTGCCTGCTACTTTACACGATAGCAGTGCACAGCACAGTGCTGAGCACACTGCTGACTGGCTGTGCGGTCAGCAGGGAGCCAAAGTTCACGATGTTTGCGCAAGGCTAGCTTTATTTAGAGCTAGCCTATGCCTCTTAAAGGCAGTCTGCACCCCTTAAAGGTGAGCTGCCTCTGGTTATCAAAATTTTTTTAATTGATTCACCACAAACCAAAATGGTTCAACAGGCCCGGGAAAGGGCACCCACGACCTCGGATGTGGCACTCGAGGCCTTTGTGTAGTGGGTAAACACTCAAAGAAAGGTCCTCTACCCACAGGGGTTCAGGAGGGCCTCCGGAAACACTGAAAAAAGAATGTGGGACCAGATCACTGGCAGGGTCACCCCCCAGGACCTGGCTCCAGTGACAAAAGAAGCTTCATGACCTCAGTCATAAGCTGTCTCATACCAACTGCACCACTAGCCTCACCAATGCTCAATGCACCACACCCCCATCAGGAACCTACCAACAATCTCTATTAAACACAACTAACACCTCACATTCATAGCTTTACCTCACCGCACACACTTATCACTGCTGCAAGCCTCACATCCAAATCTCACACCTTGAAAACACTGTCAGTTATTCAACCGTGACAGCCACATCACCTAAACACATGACACAATGCTCACTGACACACTTCCCTTTCTCTTGCAGGAAAAGGTGGCGCATAACTGGCGCCAGCAGAACTTAACCGGCAGGGGACAGGCTCGCCTGCATGACTTCATCACCATAGAGGAGACGGTGCTGGCCATTCTTGGCAGGGGCGTGGCTGAGCTCGTGGCCAGCGGTGGGGCTGAAAGGATACTAGATGCCGGTATTCTCATATGTTATCCTCTTTCTCTCATCCCACTTATCCCATATCCCACAATCTCTTCTGATTTACAAGTTGTACACGGTGTAAGCCTGCATCTCTTGTTTTCCCCACTCCCCTCACCACAACCCTAGCCTTGTGCCTTTCTTATTTCAGACACCCAAGAAATCCAGCCTCCCCAGCCAGTGGTTGAACAAGAAGAGGGAGAGGAGAGTGAAGAAGAAGAAGAAGAAACACCATCACTTGATTTCACGCTCCCAGCCACCAGCTCAAATGCTAACACTCCGCGGACTTTAGAGGATAGGTTTGACATGGGATCTGCACGTGGTGAGACAGGAATGGGCTGCTGCCAGCTCCCCGGGGCAAGGCCACACATGAGTTCTATTGCACAGGACTCTGATGAAGACTTCAATGGGGCGGCCTACAGGAGCTGATGAATGAAATGCTTGATGCATTGGCAAGCCTGCCAGAAAGCCTGAATGCCATGTCAAGGAGCAGGGAGGAGTCCAGCTCCAGCCTCGCACAGGGTTTGCACAAAGCTTGGAGCCCATCATTTCCAATGTGGAAGGGCTGGGCAGATGCATTACTGCACTTGATGACCCAGCCATCATGTCGCGTCTGATGAGTGCTGCAATGGATGCTCAGACTGAAGTCATGCAAGCTCAGCTTTCTGCCACGCAAGTACAGACTGCTACCATCATGGCTGGGTTTACCAATGTAAGAAGTCACACAACACCAGGTTATAGTCCAACAGCTTTATTTGAAATCACAAGCTTTGGGAGCGCTGCTCCTTCGTCAGGGTGAAGTGGAGAGATGCATAAAGACACAGCTTATATAGTCAGAGAATAATGCCAGGTGATTACAGGTAATCTTTCTAACTGCCATTTACCAGTGATGAAAGGGGCTTGCAGGATGTCACAGCAGTCCAGCAGCCTGTACTCCATCAGATTACTAGGACTGCAGAGGTGCTGCCCCGGGGGAATGGCAATGGATCCATGGAGAAGAACCTGCTGTTCTTTCTCAGGATGACAGCATTTGTCCTCCCACCACTGCCACTCCGCCAGTGCCCTTGCTGTTGCCTGCCAGCCAGCCAGCTGCTGCCACCCATACTGAGGTGGTGCAGTCCGAAGCCGGGCCTACTAGGCCCAAAGCTCCTCGACGTCCTCCCACAAGGCCATCTGCAGTCTCCCCCACTGAAAGTCAGCAGCCTTCCACCAGCCATGCTGCAGCCACTGGGGTAGTACTGCGTAAGAGCACTAGGAGCACACGCAAGCCAGTGACAAAGGGAATGCACAAGAGTAATTAGTTGATTCTTTGAAGTAATATTGGATGGCTAGATGTATAAAGTTGGATTGGAATGTTTGCTTTGTGGTGGCTTTTATTTCAGCATTGTGGCCAAGAGGACACTGTGATGGCCAGTAACAGAGGGAAGGTAAGGTGTGGGACTAATGTGAAAGGGGAATTGGGGTTGCGTTCACTGGTACCGCAGGCAGATGATTCGATCCCGGATATTTTTTTTAATTTTTTATTCATTGATGGGATGTGGGCGTCGCTGGCTGGCTAGGCCTACATTTAGTGCCCATCCCTAATTGCCCTTGAGAAGATGGTGGTGAGCCGCCTTCTTGAACCGCTGCACTCCATATGGTGTAGGTACACCCACAATGCTGTTAGGAAGGGAGTTCCAGGATTTTGGCCCAGCGACAGTGAAGGAACGGCGATACAGGTCCAAGTCAGGATGGTGTGTGGCTTGGAGGGGAACTTGTAGGTGGTGATGTTCCCATGCGTCTGCTGCCCTTGTCCTTCTAAGTGGTAGAGGTCGCGGGTTTGGAAGGTGCTGTTGAAGGAGCTTTGGCGAGTTGCTGCAGTGCATCTTGTAGATGGTACACACTGCAGCCACAGTGCGCCGGTGGTGGAGGGAGTGAATGTTGAAGGTGGTGGATGGAGTGCCAATCAAGCGGGCTGCTTTATCCTGAATGGTGTCGAGCTTCTTGAGTGTTGTTGGAGCTGCACTCATCCAGGCAAGTGGAGAGTATTCCATCACACTCCTGACTTGTGCCTTGTAGATGGTGGAAAGGCTTTGGGGAGTCAGGAGGTGAGACACTCACCGCAGAATTCCCTGCCTCTGGCCTGCTCTTGTAGCCACAGTATTTATATGGCTGGTCCAGTTCAGTTTCTGATCAATGGTAACTCCCAGGATGTTGATAGTGGGGGATTCAGCGATGGTAATGCCATTGAATGTCAATCCCGGCTAGAAAGCAGCTGTCTGGGTTGCCTCCTTCTTTCCTCCTCCTCTTCCTCTCCCTCCTCCTCCTCCTCCTTCTGCTCCAGTTTCTGAACTGGTGGCCGTATCCCTGGTGGCAAGGACTGTGCCCTCATGATGGTCAGGCTGCGGAGGATACCACAGACCATCATGAATCCCGACACATGCTCCGGTGAGTACTGTAGGGCTCCGCCAGCACAGTCCAGGCAGTGGAACCATTGCTTCAACACCCCAATAGTCTCCTCTATGATGTTTTGTGTGGCAGCAAGGCTCTTATTGCATGCATGCTGGCCACGTGTGGTTCGGTTGTGGATTGGAGACATGAGCCAGGTGGTCAAGGGATAGTCCTAGTCGCCCAGTAGCTGCCCTCTGGTCTGTGTTGGTGGCCCAAAGACTGGGGGAACAGCAGACTGGTGCAGAATAAAATCATCATGACTGCTGCCAGGATACCGGGCATTTACCATCATGGTCACACACCAACTGCATATTCAGCGAGTAGAAACCTTTGTTGTGGTACATCTCAGCATTTAGAAGCAGCACCCGCAAAGCCACGTGCGTGCAGCCAATGGCGCCCTGCACCATGGGGAATCCCGATATCCTGGCAAAGCCACATGCACACTCCTCCTGCTTCTCTTTGTTTAGAGAGAAGACAATGAAGCCCCCTCTCCAAGCACACAGAGCCTCTGTGACCTCCTGGATTCAGCGATGAATGGCAAACTGTGAGATGTTAGCTATGTCACCTGGAAGGATCCACTGGTGAAGAAATTATGGGCCACGGTCACCTTGAGAGTCTCTGGCAGCTTCTTCCTCACCATGCTCTGACGCTCCAGGTCTGTTTGCAGGAGGTGGCAGAGTTCTTTGACCACCTCCTTGGTGAAGCAGATGGAGCCTACAAACACACTGCTCCTGACTTAGGTGTAGGCAGGAGACGTGCTCCCTGAAGACCCTAAGTGGGTAAGGCCTCCTGCTGAAAGCCCTCCTCTTGCTCCCTCTGTGAGCAGCTTGTCCCCTTTGCTGCCTCTGCTCCATCTCCATGTCATGCTGCAGTCCAAGGGAGACTGCAAATAGAGCCCCCAGGAATGGGAGTGGTCCATCGTGAAGCTGAATGCATGTTCAGCTGTGCGTGCTTAGGAGAGGGCGTACAGTGGAACGGCGACGTCCATAATAGCAGGTCAGTATCAAATCAGCGTGTTTGCCTCATTTGCATTCTTCCATCACATGCAGGCAACGGTTGCGCTACCAACCTGCCCAAAATGGCATCCGCTGGAGTCAGAAATGGGCGGAAGCAAGGCGGACGCCGTTTTTTTGCCGAAACCTGCCTTAACTGCCAGTGCTAAGATGCCGAATGTCAGGGCCTTAGTGTTAGCTAAAAAGGTAATGAGCAGTTTGAAATAACTGTTAGCTGACAGGACAGCTGAGGCCCATCACATGCACATCCTGTGCCATGTGGAAACTCCAGAACACTTTGTGTGCCCTGGAAAACCACATATGCAGGTAGTGCCGCCAACTGCTCGAGCTTGAGCTCAGTTTCTGAGCTTGAGGGACAGCTGGTGTGAATAAGTGCATACAGGAAGCTGAGTTTTGTGGATAGCACATTTTAGGAGGTGGTCACCCTGTAGCTACAGAGAGTTCAGGAAGAGAGGGATTGGGTGACCACCAGGCAGACTTAGAGGAACAGGAAGGCAGAGCAGAAATTGCTGGGAGTGTGGCACTTACAAACCCGTATTAATAACAGTGAGTGTAATGACACCTCAGCGGAGTCCAGTCAGAAGTAAATCCACGGCACCGTGGGAAACTCGGCTGCTGAGTGGGGTACAAGAAAGTGTAGAAATGCAGTTGTTCTGGGGGTTTGATAGTCAAAGGCAATAGAGAGGAGTTTTTGCAACCACAGGCATGTGTCCCTAATGGTGTGCTGCCAGGGTAAACAGCATCACTGAATGGGAGCAGGACATCCTGCAAGGGGAAGTGGAAGTCATGGTGAATGTTGCAACCAATAACAAAGGTAGGAAAAGGGTTCAGGTCCTACAGGCAGAGTTTCAGGAGCTAGGAAAATGATTAAAGTACAGGACCTCAAAGGTGGTAATCCCTGGATTACTCCCCATGCCACGTTCTAGTGAGTACAGAAACAGGAAGATAGTGCAGGAGAATACATGGCTGGAGAAGTCATGCAAAAGGAAGGGCTTCAGATTCCTGGGGCATTAGGACCATAGAATCATAGAATGGTTACAGCACAGAAGGAGGACATTCTGCCCGTCGAACCCATGTCATCTCTCTGCAAGAGCACTTAGCTAGTCCCACTCACCCGCCCTTTCCCCGTAGCCCTGAACATTATTTTTCCTTCGATACTTATCCAATTCCCTTTTGAAAGCCATGATTGAATCTGCCTCCACCCTTTCAGGCTGTGTAAAAAAGCTTTTCCTCATGCCACTTTGGTTCTTCTGCCAATCACCTTAAATCTGTGTCCTCTGGTTCTCGACCCTTCCGCCAATGGGAACAGTTTCTCTCTATCTACTCTAACAAGACCCTTCATGATTTTGAACACCTCCATCAAATCTCCTCTCAAACTTCTCTGCTCTAAGGAAATCAACCCTAGCTTCTCCAGTCTATCCATATAACTGAAGTCTCTCATCCCAATAACCATTCTCGTAAATCTTTTCCGCACCCTCTCTAAGGTCTTCACATACTTCCTAAAGTGCGGTGCTCAGAATTGGACAATACTCCAGTTGAGGCCGAACGAATGTTTTATAAAGGTTCATCATAACTTCCTTGCTTTTGTACTCTATGCCTCTGTTTATGAAGTCCAGGATCCTGTATGCATTTTTAACCGCTTTCTCAACCTGGCCTGCCACCTTCAACGATTTGTGCACATATACCCACAGGTCTCTCTGTCCCTGCACCCCATTTAGAATTGTATCCTTTAGTTTACATTGCCTCTCCTCGTTCTTCCTACCAAAATGTATCACTTTGCACTTTTCTGCGTTAAATTCCATCTGCCACGTGTTCGCCCATTCCACCAGCCTGTCTATGTCCTCTTGAAGTCTATCACTATCCTCCTCACTGCTCACTATACTTCCAAGTTTTGTGTCATCTGCAAATTTTGAAATTATGCCCTGTAAACCCGAGTCTAAGTCATTAATATATAACAAGAAAAGCAGTGGTCCTTGTTGTAGTGTATGTAACCTGTACCACCTTAAGAGGATACCTTAAGGTGATGGACTACTTTCTGATGGCTCCTGTACATTGTAGTACCGGTGGTGACCACACCGGTATATAAACCCTGTGGAGCAAAGCGTATTTCAGTTCAGCCCTGACCCTCAGTTACTAAAGACCTGTTTAAGTATTCTGTAATCTGTGTCCAGTTATTCAGCATAACTACATTTGAAAGCACAGACTCAACAGTGGCGACGAGTCTGATCGTACCTAGCGGCAGTTTTGCATCCAAGGAAGCTTCATCCTCAGAACGGGCGTCGAAAAGGGGCATCCGCCCTCAACATCCTGCTGAGCACTGCATCGCACGGGAGGCCATCGGGAACCCGGGTTGGTTTGCTGGCCACGAAGTCCACCATCAGCAACAGGCAGTGATCATCCCTTCTACGACAGCGGCGGGTAAGCCCGATCGAGCGGCACGGAGGGGAAGTCAGCCGAGTTGTCAGTGGGAGAAGGGGAGGGAATACGAAGAAAAGGGCAAAGAACACGACCGCAGCCGGTGTCAGGGGCCGGACTGCAAGCGGGGCAGAGACGCGCAGCAGCCAGAAAAGCGTTGATGTCCACGAGGACCGCGGGAGCAGCGGGGAATAAGAGCAGCAGCGTCGGGGGAAATAAAGGACCGCTGGGAGGCGAGAATGGCAACAGCGCGGTAATCGCCATTTTTAGTCGGCGGGGGAAGAAGACAAGCGCGGGAAAAGCCGCCAAGCGCGGGAAGCTGCCATTTTGAAAAATAAAATAAAATAAAGGAAACTCAACAAGGATGCCAAAAACGGGTAACATCACTGCTTTTGATAGCGATGTGGAAGATTGGGCCACTTATGTGGAACGCGTTGAAGTTTACTGTACAGCGAATGAGGTACCGGTGGATAAGAAAGCACTAACCCTATTAAACTCGATGGGTGCGAAGACGTACGGGTTATTAAGGCACCTTGTAACACCAGATAAACCGGTAGGAAAGAGTTTTGCGGATATTGTTACTATCCTACAAGAGCATTTAAACCCCACGCCGCTGCTGATAGCGGAACGATTTAAATTTTACAAAAGAATTCAACTTAAAGAGGAAAGCAACGCTGAATTCTTAATCGAACTGCGCAAGTTATCAAAGTACTGTCAGTTCGGTACAGGACTAGCAGACGCTCTGAGAGATAAGTTTGTGTGTGGGCTACTAAGGGAAGGAACCCAGAAGCGACTGCTAGAGGAAAAGGATCTTACGCTGGACAAAGCTTTCAGCATTGCAGCATCACACGAGGCAGCAGCACGAGGCACAGCAGAAATGCAGCAAAGGCCATTGGAATTCAGCACCAATGAAATGGCACTGGGCGCAGTAAAGTGCTATCGTTGCGGAAGGACAACGCATGACCAGAACCAGTGCTGGTTCAAAGATAAAGAATGCAGGCAATGTGGCAAACTTGGTCACATAGCGAGAGTATGCTGGTCAGGAAAGAGGACCAGCAGCAAAAAGTCACCGCAGGAGAAGTACAAAAAAGTACACAAGGTGACAGAGAACAGTTCGGATGAACAGAAGACGGATTCAGACTCCAGCAGTAAGGAACTGGGTTGTCTAAAAATACATAATGTGGGTAACACAGCAGACCACCAAACTATCTGGGTCATGCTTCGGATAGCAGGAGTCCAAGTGAAGATGGAATTGGACACTGGATTGGCATTGACGGTCATGAATAAGCAAGATTACAAAAGGTTATTCTCACACATTCCCCTGAGGGATACGGAAATTGTATTGAAAACATACACGGGGCAAAGAGTATACCCCATCGGAAAGATAAAGGTAAAGGTGGTCTACAATGGTAAAGAAAGTCAGGAAATGGACTTGTATGTGTTACCTGAGGGAGGTCCGCCACTACTGGGACGGGAATGGATCCGGAGAATAAATGTGGACTGGCATTCCTTACAAGCACTAACTGTAGATTCCTGTAAAGAGGACGACGTCAAACCTAAACGACTGTCCAAAATATTGGACGATGCTAAGGAGGTGTTCCAACAGGGACTGGGAACACTGAAAGGAATTACGGCAAACATCAAGGTTGAAGAACATGCAAACCCAAAATTTTTCAAAGCCTTATGCGATACGACCTGCTGTGGAAGCAGAGCTAGAAGGGCTAGAATGTTCAGGAGTACTGTCAAAGGTGGACTGGAGCGAATGGGCCACACCCATTGTTCCCGTCATGAAGCGTTCGTTGAGCAACAAGCCGGGGGAACCTGGGAGGGTTCGCATCTGTGGCGATTTCAAGATCACTGTTAATCCGGTTCTTCACACGGTGCAATATCCGCTTCCGCGGATTGAGGATATCTTCGCTTCGCTGTCTGGCGGGAAACACTTCACCAAGATAGACCTGGTGCAGGCGTACCTACAGATGGAAGTTGATGAAGCGTCACGCCAGTATCTCACGATCAACACACATAAGGGCTTATATCGGTATAATAGACTGGTTTTTGGAGTGGCATCGGCTCCAGCAATTTGGCAAAGGGCCATGGAGCAGGTATTGCAGGGAATTCCAGGCACTCAATGCTACCTGGATGACATTCTGATTACAGGAGATGATGATAAGGAACACCTCGCGAATTTGGAGCAGGTGCTCACCAGATTGAAAGAATATGGACTCAGAGTTAATCGCCAGAAATGTGAGTTCTTTCAGAAGCGAATCTCGTACTGCGGCCACGTCATTGACCAGGAGGTGCTTCATAAGTCGCCTGACAAGATCGAAGCTGTTGTGAAAGCTCCCGCTCTGGAAAATGTATCCCAGTTGAGGTCGTTCCTTGGGTTGATTAACTATTACCACAAGTTTCTTCCAAATTTATCCACGGTGTTACACCCGCTGAACGCTCTTTTGCAAATGGGAGTACCATGGAAGTGGAGTGAGGACTGTAAGCGGGCTTTTCAAAAAAGCAAGGCACTGATCACCTCTAAGGAAGTGTTGGCTCACTTTAACCCAACGCTGCCTATTCGCTTAGCTTGTGATGCTTCTCCATATGGTATCGGGGCAGTGCTCTCACATAAGTTGCCAAATGGCTTGGAAAGGCCAGTCGCGTTTGTAAAGTCTGTAGGTATTATGGCGAATTAATACACAGACTACAAGAGTAACTTTAACAGGACTTTACTATTCGAAGGTCAGGGCGAATCTGCCCAATAAATCCTGACACAGCACTTATATACCGGTGTGGTCACCGTCGGTATTATAGTATACAGCAGCCAAGATAAAGTAGTGCCACACCTAAAATAGTTCTCTTAAAGGTGGACGGTTACATACAATAGTTCTCTTAAAGGTAGAACAGTTACATACACTACAATCCTCCCTTTTTAGCTTACAACATAGTTATTCCCCATTAACATAACATCATAACATATATACAACTTATGCAAAACAGTTCACAGATTCAGTCTCTCTGGAGGCTTCCTGACTCTGTCCGGATAACGCCTCGGTGGTGTAGTAGTTTTCGGCGGGGTAGTAGGTTCTTCTGGCAAGGTTGATTCGGCTTGAAGGACAGTGTCAGGTTCATCTGATTCCAGTATTACCAGATCGGAGGTAGGTGCTCTGGGTATCTCTGCTTCAACATTAGCCGTGTAAGGTTGTGGAGTAGGTTGGTCCTTTGTGGATGACCCTATGATCTGGTCAACATGGCGCCTTATTATGCTGTCACCAATGTCCACGGTATACATCAGCGGCCCTAGCCTTTTCCCAATAGTTCCAGGCTGCCATTTCTCGGTACGGTAGTCCCGGGCCAAAACTTGTTGACCTATCTGAAAGGATCTAGTTGGCCTTTCATTCATGCCCTGAAATTGCCGGTTCTCTACGTCCCTTCTGACGTTTGGCTTAATCAAATCCAGCCGGCATCTTAGTCTTCTATTGAAAAACATCATGGCGGGAATTTGGTTTGTGACCGCATGTGTTGCATTCCTGTACGCCAACAAGAAGTTATCTACCTTATGTTGTAGGTTGATGTCTTCATTACCCATGGCCTTTATGGCCTTCTTGAAGGTCTGGACAAACCTTTCAGCTAATCCATTGGTGGCGGGATGGTATGGGGCTGACGTGTAGTGCTTGACCCCATTCCTTTTTAAGAACTTCCTGAATTCTTCGGACACAAATTGCGGTCCATTATCAGAACAGATCTGTTCCGGCAGCCCATTCCTGGCAAATATGGTCCTTAATACTGTGATGGTTTTTTCCGTGGTGGTGGAGGACATCTTTATTACCTCCGGCCACTTGGAGTGTGCCTCCACCGCGATTAGAAACATTGAGTCCATAAATGGACCAGCAAAGTCGACGTGTACCCTTTGCCAAGGAGATGAGGGCCACTCCCATGGATGCAGAGGAGCTTGTGGTGGCGCGTTTTGGACCTTCTGGCATCCTCGACAGCTCTTGGTTATTTCTTCGATGTCTCCATCAATACCTGGCCACCACACAAACGCTCTTGCTAGGTTCTTCATTTTCACTCCACCCAGATGCCCCTCGTGAAGCTCCTTTAGCACCTTATGCTGAAGTTTGGGTGGAATCACCACTCTAGATCCACACATCAAGGTTCCTCGGCACACTGACAGCTGTTCTTTTCTTTGCGAAAATGCGGGCAGCGTTGGTTCGCCATGTGCTGGCCATCCCTCCACTGTTAAATCGTAGACTCGTGAGAGAGTCGGATCATTTCTTGTTTCATTTTCGATCATCGAATTTGTTACTGGTAGACATTCCACTATGGATGAGTGGAACATCTCTACCGGGTCCACTGTAGCCGCCTCTTCTACTACTGGCAACGGTAGGCGCGATAACCCATCAGCATTTCCATGCTGTTTGGACCTTTTGTATTCGATGTCATATTGGTGTGCCCCAAGTAACATGGACCAC